>NC_134319.1:23193943-23800990 GCF_964195595.1 Calonectris borealis
ATTTATATGAAAAAAAAAGTGTTAAAATATGATGTTTGTATAAATTCTTCTATAAAGAACTAAAATTTGCCTCCTTTTCCTAGTCATGAGGGTATCCAATGTTTCCATTCATCTTATGGAAGAAACCCCTTATCTTTCTCCCTCCACCTAGTGCCCATAACCCCCAATTCATTGCAGTTAGTGAAACTTTTGTTCAATTAGAGTTCTGTCTCATAAACTTTTATTACTAGATGTGGTACATTATGGAAGACTTCAGAGAGATTACTTCATGTAGTAAGAGGTATCTTTGGTATTACACATTATCAAATTTGCAAAATAAAACTGTAATAAGTACTCCTCAGTGGAAATGATCACAGATTTGTCACTGAAAGTATATTTTACATGTAAGAAAGTTACTCACCTGAAACAAGCATCCTTCAGGGCATGTTGTCACAGGGGATGTTACAGCAGAGCCGTTTCCTAGCAGTGCCTCCCGGGGGACTCGGGGGTTTTCCACTCATGGCACCAGCACAGTTTCCCCAACAGCAGAATTGATACTAAAACTCAAAGCAAAAGGGAACTGCTGCTGGTGGCTGTGAATGAGCAGAGTCCACCTTGAAAAGCTTTGGTTATCAGCAAGTAAAGTTTTTTTCTTTTACACATGTGTTGTCTGTATTCACAGTCCCCCGAGTCCAACAGCCAGTGTTCTTCCTTCGATTCTGTTAAACAAAAGGTTTTAGTTGAATGCAGGGTAAAAATTTTAACAAACTATTAATTTGATCTGGATGCTAGATTTCAGGAATAATTTTTTATGAATATACAAACTGAATTCTAAGTGTCAGGTTTATAGAAAATATGAAAATGTGTTTAAACCAAACGTAAAAGAAGCTTGCACTTTTTTTTTTTTTTGTAAAATGTTTGACACAGCACTTCCAGACTAGGAACAGAAATACTGCCAGGCAATAACATCCTGATCAAATGTTGAGGGCTGTGACAATGCATGAGACAAAGCACTGATAACCCTCTCTGGTAAACAAACATCTAACCCTGACCAAGTACCTTTATTAAGGAATTCACCCACACACTGAGGAAGCCAATGCTTTCCAGAGCTTAGTAAATTCATGCCTATTTACTGTAATATTTTTCAATACAGAGTATAATACACTTAGAAAGCACTGAGATGTGGCCAGACAGCATTTATTCTTTTACCATAAAGAATAAAACCTTCTATATTGGGGGCAAGCTTGCAAATTACTTTGATAAAGGGTCTTTTGCCAAAATCTGCCATTGCAGTTAATCAGAAAATATTGATAAACATGGCTCAACTTAACTAAATACCCACTGAAAAATGTAGGCAATTTAATTCATAATATTAGCATGGAGAAATTTCCCTTTCATGTGATAACCCAGAGGGTAAGATGTCTGTGCAGTACAGGTTTTCTAGTGTACTAGGTTCTCAGAAACCCTTTTCCCCTGTTGCGTAAAAACCTTTAAAATTCATTAACTTTGAGTAAAAGAGAGAGGAAAAGGCATGACTGAGCCTGCTAGCAAGACATTCATGAGTGGTACAAAGCCTTTAAAAAAACCCTAGAAATCCATTAAGGAAATTTTATTTTTCCTTTCATACAAAGAGATGACCCCGTACTCTGTACTCCTTCCTGTCTTACCCTTGCAGAGTGATCTTAAGTGTTATAACAACTCAATCAATCTGTATTCATCACCAGCAATATGGTAAAGTATTGTTTTTAAAAAAAAAAAAAAAGAAAAAAAGAAAGAGTCTCTTGTGAACTTGGGTGGATCAATTATGTGCTCTTATCAATTGTGGTGTTACTGTCGTCCATCTTTCCAGCCTCCTAATTTATGAAGGCCATAACTTACTAGATCTAAGTCACCTCCACATTTCCTAAACCTGTTCTATATTTTATCTCTCTCTTACACTAACACATAAATATCTCCATATTCATAATAAAGCAAGGCTATTTCTACTATTTCCAGTGTCTATTTTCAAATGGGTTTGAAGTATCAAACACATAATTGTCTTTTGTATGACGTGAGTATAAGTGCATCTGCTGAAGTAAGAGATGACAATACTATTATAAAACTGTCTTGGATGAGATTTCAAAATTAGAAATTTAAAAACTAAATACTATCCCAGAATACACAGCTTCAGCGCATCAGGAGTAATTCCTCTCTTAATGAAGCATACCTAGAAACAAAAAGAACTTTTCTTTATTCAACACTTGGTTTATTTGAGAGGGCCATATTTGCTCTGTGATTGGTACAGAATTGAAGAGCAGGGAAAAACAGAAAACAAACAGAAGTAGTTATATTTTAAGAAATCATGAAAGCTTTAATAAAAACATCCCAGAATTGCCCACACGCATCCTGGTCTTTCCCTAACACTCGCGGGAGCAAGAGGTCTTGAGTTTAATTTTCCTTTAAAGCAGCCTTGTAATACAGCTTAATTCATCCAGTACTGACTAGATCTCAAATCACATGGTCCTGAAAAAGGCCACAGGGGAAATGAAGGGAGGACGGAGGGGTCATTTCTCTCCTCCTTCTGCAAACAGCCAGTGGCAGAACCCTCTCTGGTACCAAAAATACCAGACATTCAAATAATTCGGGAATGTTACACAAGTTAAGCGAAATGAAAAAAGGGAAGGCAACCCCCCCTCCCCGATCTGCTCTGCCTTTTAGCGAGAGTCATCTCAAGGGCTTCTTATAACAAGAGAAGACACAGCATTTTCAGATGGAAATGTGATTTTCAAGTTGACAGTACAGCTTTAATTAAATGGGAGTCCAAGGAAAGAACATATCACTGGGAAATAAATAGGCTGTAAAAGAAAACCACTAGTGTGGATAACCAAGGAAATTAAGAGAGAGAACAGGAAAGAGCAAAGGCCATGTGAGACATCTATTACAAAACATCAAGGTTAATGCTACAAGTGGAAGCATAGACAGCTAAAGTGATAGAGGTTACGGAAATGACCAAGGAAGCAAAGATCAAACATGAAAGGAAATTGGCAGATTCTTACTCAGTGCATTCTACAATGACCTGCAAAAAGGGAATTTTTGTGTTTTAAAATATTGTATCTGAAAAAAATTACATTGAAGCATATCATAGCTTTTTAGACAATGAATTGACTTAAAATGCAAGCAGCTATGGAAAGCAATTATTTTTAATATTCTACATAAAGTTACAGACTCTTTGCTGCTTTCTTAAAAACTATGTCCTAGATTAACATGAAAAAAAGCATTTTGAAGCACCAAACTAACAATTCTCCAAGTGCAGCTCTGTATCTGAACATTTCTGCCATTTTCCATTTTTCTCAAAAACAATTTTCTGGAAAAAGTATCTTGGAATTAAGGAAAAACAAATCCAGGCACCACGGCACAGTTAGAGCAAGAGCTTCCGCAGCTTCTAGCGGGAACCTGGACACCCCCTGCGGACAGGACACCTGGGCTCCAGGACAACCCAACAGGCAGATCAACGTTTACTATCAAAGCTGTATTGTGCTGGGAAGTTAGTATTTCACAATAGCTTCTGACAAGTTACTTAGTGTAATTCTGCTGTATTTTGCTTTTATAATAGTAATGATTGCCATGGTCACCACACTGCTCTGCGCTACTTTTGTTTCCTTCTAGTTATTCAGCTAACTTTTCTGTTGCATCTTGTTTTCTGTTTGCTGTTGTTATTAACTTGATTCAGCTAAGCCCAATCCAGTGAGCCACCAGTCAGCTCCTGAACAGACATATACAAAGGACATTTGCTGTTCTGGAAAGCTTGTACTTCATGTCTTAGATAGGAAGGCATGTTTGTACACCATACTCAACATACCTAACATTAACCTTCCACTTATTAATTCAGTCATTATGACATCTGTTTTACTAATAAGAATAATAATTATATAAACAATCTACAAACACAGATACACTGATGCACATTTAATTGAGATATTTTTTGACTCACTGTTAGAATATCTATCAATTTTTAGCAATTATTTTGCCTCGTTTTAAGGCCTCTCTGTCTTTCTGTCTTTTCCTTCTGTCTTCAGACTTTTAACTTCTGCTTTTAGCTCTCAAATTGTAGTCACAAGTTTCTGGTTCTTGTATTTGATGTTACAATTTAACAAGAATTCCCCTTTGAGATAAAAATGAAACACACTAAAACTGACAAGTTCTGAGTCAGCCCAACTTTTTTCTCTATCCTAAGGAGAGAATTTCAAAAGAACAGCCATATCCCTGCTTTTATGATTATAACAATAATTTTCTAAGGAGGATAACATTATCATATCTGCAATTCACCGTTTGTAGCAAATTTAAAGTGAAGAAAAGCAAGCAAAAGTAATTAAAGAATATCTATTTTTTCTTCCAGAGAATTAAAGTCTATTCTTACAAGATTTATATATTCATGCTCTAGTTGCACTTGGCTCCAAGTGTTATATTCCCTAAGGATTTAGGAACAGAGCTACTGTCTATATGTTGTGTTCAGGGGACTATAATAGGAAATATGAAATCCAGTCTGTTGGAGGAAGGCCTGCTGAATGCCCTAACCACTAGGATTAAGGGCTAAAGGAAAAGAGCAGAACTATTGTCATCAACCTCATGTGTGAGAATATCACAGCAAAATATACTGACCAAATCCACAAAAAGGTTCTTAATTGTCTATTCCAGGTGTGAAGTGCTAATTCTCTTTGGTGAGCAGAGACAAAATCATGCCAGTCTTACTAGTCTTCTCTATTTTCCTATGTCGGCTAGTCCCTCCTCCGTGTGCTGGGTGGAGGCGTCTCTCCTTCAGCTCCTGCCTCTCTGTGCAAGGGGTACCTCTCTCTGCCTCTGACCATACTACAAGGCGCCTAATCACTAGGCACTAAGCTTAAAAATTCAGTGGAACTAGCCAAAAGGATATCTAATTTTGTGCCGTATTCTTGGTAATATCTTAATGCTTTTAAGACGTTTATATAATTCCTACACGGTCACACTGGGAATATTACATTCACTACCAGGCACCAGAAAACACTGCCAAACACAGCAGAAAAGGGAACCGGTGTATTTGACTTTTGAGGAATGTTTAGAAGAGGAATATATATTCACAGGGGATTAACTAAGCAGAAAGTAAGTGGGTACAAGACAGCAGTCTACAAATACTTGAAGGAAATAAGCACTGCATTAGGAAAAGTACTGTTTATCATAAACATTAGGGAAGCAATGCAAACACTGGACAAATACCTGGACACTGAGTTCTTTTAACTTGTGGAGTCAGTGCCTGTATAAATATTAAAACATTTACAATAAGGCATAATTTTAGGAAGGTAGTTTGAGTGTCTATTTGCTTATCACAGAAAAACACTCAAAAACTAAACAGGTTTTGAATCAAGTGTCTTTTCCAAGACCAAGTTTATATGGGTCCAAGAAAAATAAGTTATTTTCCATCAGTTATCATCTTCTATATTTTTTGCTATGTAAATGAAAAGAACCATGTGATCATTTTAAACTATGCTGGTCAACACCTTCTCATGCAAAAAAATTACTGTTTGACTAAAGCAAATAATACATTACTTTTCGTTCCCTTGATTCTCTCTCGCTACACTGGGCTATGTTTAGACAGTGCAAGAATGGAGTGCAAATACAGAGAGCTTTGGATGGAAGGGTCAGTGAGCTGTGATGACAGGACGAGCCTTTCATGTTTGCTTGGAAAAATATTTTGTTTCTTACTAGCCTTTGAAGGAAAACAGTATCTGTTTTTTCCACTGCAGTCTCGGACAGTCATACAAAATATATCTATACCCAGAATAGATTTATTCTCCTGGGTAGCCAGAATACAGCAGTAAATCAACACATCTCTTGCCTGGTTTGGTTATGGCCTCTCCATGGCAGAGTGGTCTGTTGAATGTCCTTCCCAGTAGCAAATCCTCTGGTTGCTGTGAGAAGGAAAACTGTGAGATTATAGCTCTTCCTTATAAACCTTCCCATTCTCATTTTAGCATTGGGTCCAGATCCATGATTAACATAATCTTTTGACAGTATATTTATTATTTATTTTTATGGTTTAGCCAGCTATTCTGGAATAGACAAGACAGCCAAAGTTATGAATGACATTGACAGAGCAGCAAAACTCAAAGATAAAAAACTGTTTTCATTTAGAACTTTCACAAGTCCTTTAAATCTGTGTTTACCAGTTTGGTTTCCCATACATCCGTTTTTTTATATTCTGGATTAAGTAAAGATCAAATTCTCATTTTACAAACCCAAAATTTCATGAACCTTTTTTTTATACATATATAAAAATCAAATTTACACAACTATTTTACACATAGTGATTTTTTTTTGTTCTGTTTTGTTTAATATTTTAGTGCCTGCAGCTTGTTTTAGGTTCTATAGTACAAAAAAAGTCCCTGTTGCAAAGAGTTCCTCTTTTATTTACAGGCATATATGTATAAATATTGCTTATAAACAGTGAATATTGTTTATTTTAAAATTGCATCTCAACAGATTAAGCTATTGAGGTGGGAGACCCCTAAATGAGCAATCTTAAAAGCAAATTGGGGAATTAGTTTGCTAATTGCATAAAATTAATCTATACAATGCTGTAATAAAAACCCTGGTAGGACGTGTGCTACAGCCATGTCTTCAACCTACGTCCATTTGAACAGTTGTCCTATTAAGCCTTGGCTAATGTTATGGCATCTTAGAGGATTAATGCCATTAATTTGTCGTGTATCCATGCCTTTTGCTTTATGCGTAGGCCATTTTTCTTTGTCTTCTGCTTGCCTTTTCTCCCCAGTTCTCTTATCACCATCTCTCTCACAATTTTGACCTTCTCTTCTTTATCAGCTTCTGCCCACTAACCTTCTCTCTCCTCTTTCATTTCTCCTTTCTCTTCCTTCCCTCAATTTTCCCTTACTTCCTTATGACATTGCCTCCCTCCCCTTTTTTTCCCCTTCTGTCCATCTCCAATCGCCACCAGTTTAACAAGGAGCCTTATGTCCAGAGACCACCCCTTGGGCAGCTGCCACCTTGTGATGGGAACACAAAAGCTTACAGGGCCAGATGGAAGGGGAATGTGAGCAATGAAAGACTATAATTTTAAGGGAACATTAGCAACTCATGTTGTTTTTCTTCTAAAGGTAGAACGGGGACACTGGATTATCAACTGTAGAGTGGTGGAGAAGGGGTTCAGGACATCAGAGAAGACAAAGTTGGAGAAATGAAATCTGATCCAGAATTGAGGTAGAAGGAATGGCATTAGAAGGAGAGAAATGTTATGCCCTAATGAATGCGGCCAGTTATGAAAACTAAGTACCAAACTGCTTTCTGGAGTATTAACATGGACGTGAGTCACTCCCTGAGCAATGGCAAAAGGCCATCTATTTTTTAGCCACTTCATGGCTACAATGTTTGTCACAATTATTAGGTGTTTAGACAGCATCTTCACTGAAACAAATAGCAAAGCCATTCTAACGATTTCAGGACATTTAATACTTTCCATCATTTCTTTCGCACATACAAGACCCATTACATTTGTAAAAAATGACTTATCATGTAATTTTATGCATATCATAGAATCATACAGGTTGGAAAAGACCTCTAAGATCATCGTGTCCAAAATATGAAATAAAAGGAAATATTTCAACAGTCATCCATCCAAGCAGGGAAAAACGTGGAGCAAAAAGCTATTGAGAGAGAAAACAATTTACACAGAAACAAAGATAACATGTTTTTGCAGATTAGGACTCTCCATTATGCATTTCCTGTGATTTTAGTTTGTTCCTATAAGCAGTTTCACAGCCAGTTACAAAATGTTGTTACTAATGCTGTCATGAAATGTCTCTTCTGCTTATATTGTGTGTGTGTTTTATTTTAAGCAAGTGAAGTAACTTGCATTAAATTACACAGATGTAATATTTTGCAAGCAGCCAATGAAAATTATGATGAGTGTTCCTAATTAGCTGATCATCAAGTTACAACAATTTCAGGATAAATTAAGCTATGGATATTATAGAAAAGTAATGAAGTGCTAGTGCCAGGGATTTTCCGTTGCCTTTTTTTTTATATTTTTAATATGGTGCAGTCAGACAAGAAGGGCAGAAGAGGTTTGTTTTGCCCTTAGCCTCTGTTCACTTGTAGTAAGCAAATATGAGTTTCCCAAAGCTCAAAACAGAAATTCTGGCTTAAACTGAACATTTTATTACCAAATGGGTTTCTCAGTAGTGAAGAATCATTTGTCTTTGTCAGCTTTGACCCCACTTGTCTTCATCAGGTTACTATTTGAAAGAGGACTTCTATGATTACCTTCAACAAAAAAATGATGTACTGATTTAAATGGCCCTGAATGGTACTCTCAGAAGTTAAACTGCTATCCTGAAAAAAGACTAACAAAGAACGATCATCTCCTTTTCTATGACACTTCAGTGACTGACAAGATATTATTAAAAATCTTATGTATTCTATGGTACAAATGAACTTAAATTAGATTAATAGCCCTAACAGAAAAAAAGATACATAGACTCATAATAATCTATCCAAATGCTACATGTTTGCATGCAGAATTACATTTAAAAAAAAAAAAAATTAGAAAAATTCTACTGTGGCAATTGCTAGCCAATATAAAAGAAATTAAAAATGCTTAATTTAAAACATATGGAAATCTTCACTACATTGGAGGTCTTTAAATCCATTTTAAAAGGAGTAGTGTTCAAAAACATTATAAAATGTGGACATTCTAATAATACTTTTTATGTTTTGATACCTGGGGCAATTTAAGCAGGCCTTGCTTTTATGGGTTCTACTTGATTAAGTTCTCTGTTTATACATGAACCATGGCAATTTCAATTTGTGTTTCACAGACATGGCCCTCAAAGCCTCGCTTAAGATTTTAGCTCTAGAGTAATTATGCTTTATAATACATTTGGGCCCTCAAATTTGAATGAGGTCGGCATGGCAGATTAGCACGTACTGGATTCATTTCACAAATGCATTGGACTTCTTCCACTCTGGCATAAAATGAAGAAAATTTCCAGTGATGATGAATTTAGAATTTTAATAGACTGTAATTAATCTTTTGTCGCTTTTTTTCCTAAATGTGGATCTAACATCTCTACCTTCCATTCTAATTACAAGAGTGGCTGTAACAGTATAATTTGTCATGCAAAACAGCTGTTTCTGGATCTTCTGTTACACTGAAGTCAAGGAATTGGTTTGGGGATATATTTGGAGCCAGGGAATATTGACATATAATAAATTACAATCTAAGGGTTGTTTTTTTTTTTAGTGTGGGCCTAAGAAAGATGAAGCCAGAGTAGAAGAGTCATTGTAAAAGTTCTTTTCAGTACTGCCCTTACTGCCTTTTCTCTCTGGCTTTTTGAATATTGATGGCTCTGCAGAGCCACATTATAATGAGTGTCATATATAAGACTCCGTTTGGTGTAGCTGATCTCTAAGCTGCAGGTTCAAGTTTCTTTTGACTAGCTTGAACAGATAATCTTGTTGCAGTGTTAAATTTATATTTAAAGGAATTTTTCAATTTAAAAAGTTGTTCTAAGGAAGCTAAATAGAAGCAGAGCACCGATCATTTAAAAAAAAATTATAATGTGCAGGATCGTAGCAACAATAAGAGACGTATCATATATCAGCTTTCAGAGCTGTTCAAACACTAACCTTCATTAAAATCCTCTGTGAAGGAAAGTATTATCACCATTTCTGGCAGCAGTTAATCATCACAGAGTCCATTTAGGACTCCACTTAGATTTTACACAATGATGGGAAGAAGCAGCATGGGAAGGAGAGGTAGATCAAAGACTGGACAGTATCACTGCCTGGGCTTTGCAAAAGTCAGACAGAGGTGCCACAGGACACACCTTGAAGACTACGAGAGCTGAGGTAGCTCAGCATGCTTCAGTTTAGCTCTGACCAGCAACCAGGGAGAGCATATCCATATCTAAATTTCACTCAAAGCTTATTAGAAACAAACAAACAAACAAAATGCCTCCCACAAGGCCTGCTGTGCCTGTTCGGGGAAAAGAAAACAGCCTATGGATGCATACAGCACTCAAGGATCCAGAACTTAAGCACCATTTTTTCTCAGGGGCAAGTTATCTCAGATATGTGTTTTCTCGGACATAGCTTTGAGGAATAAGAGGCAGCTGCAGCCTCTGCTACTTACAAATAAAACTGTGATATTCAATGGCTCTAAAAATTCAGCTCCTCAGAGTTTCAAACAGGACAACTAGAAAAGGAGGCTCTAAGAATTGTGTTACAATTCTGTGGTGTCAGGGTTTTTTTCTTTCGGAGGTGTGTGGGGGTGTGTGGGCGTGCATGTATGTTTGGTTTTTTCCCCTGCTATTGAGTTTTAATTAAAATGAAATATTTAATATGAAACTCAGTATTTTCTACCTATGGATAAGAGTTTTAAATAAAATATGAAGTGCTGAAATGAACTGTAGACAACAAGGACTGGTTTGTCATTTTAAAATGTTTTATTCATTTCACCATCAGTAGTCTGACTGAGTAGGAATCACATTTTTCAGCTGATATGCATAGTTCTGTTCTGTGCCTACTGCACACTTCATTTGAAAACTGGAAAAAAATCGAACCAAGAATTAGCGATGGTCCAACCTCTATCAGCTTTGTGCTGATAACTATCTAAAAGTGTAATTCCTTGTCCAAATTGACTGAATGCGCAGGAAGCCTCAACACAGAAAACCCCACTGTTTACTAGGCAGGATTTTTTTTTTTGCAGCAGACTGACTTTTCCTGACTGTCCTAAAGTTCCAGTGAATGAGAGGGGTTAAACGGTCCACTCCAGGCCCCAGACCTGGTTTAGTCACGTTACAAACAGTGCAAAGTAATTGAAAAGTGCAACAGGGTCAGAACAGAAGTGTTTCCTGCATATTTTATGCATATTTAATATCTGTCACAGATGCAAGACAGAAATGAACTTCACTTCAAAGCCAGCTTCTCAATAGCGATTGTTGTTAGCGGAGGAGGATCTAATTCTTTTCAGTACTGTAAGAATGTCTACGGGTTTTTCACAGGAGAAAACTATTGGTCTGAATTATTATATTACTAATAACAAGGATGTTTGAGTCAATTGTATGTTTAAAATACTTTTTCTGCTCTTACAGATTTAATTTGATATATATTTTAATAATCTTTGACAAAACACAGCCTTAGTTTGAGGCCCCTTCCAGAGTGATTCAAGCAATATCTTGGTAAAAAATAAATTTATCAAATCTTCAGGAATAATTCTCCTGGACTTTTTGAGAAAGATTCTTGTTGCCTTTTAAGGTTTCCTGCACTCACGCAACCTCTCAGATTATTTGATAACAATGACATTTTGTCATTTGGCTCGAGTTAAGGTGCAGTACTACAGTCCTTAATACAAAGGTAGACAAGATCACAAAGATCACCGGGTTTGCTTTGGATCAATTCCCATTCTTATTAAATTAACCAAAATTTGTATTTTATGATAACTTCAAGTCTTATACCAGCTGCAACGGGCAGAGGCTGCATGATCTGACACTACATTGACTGATGAGGGGTTAACACATGAAATTTTTGTGTTAGACACTGTATCGGGCACTAGGAGTCCTGAAGCCAGATTTACCGTATCACTGTCTATTACCGCAAGTTTTAGTTACCGTGCTTAGTCTGAGCTGCTGTGCTGAATTTACACTAGAAGGTGGATACGTTGCAACTGCATATCTCAAGGAATTTTTGTACAGAAAAGAAGCAATCTTAGTATTTAGTGACAGCTCTGATAATTTATTTTTCTCATTACATGCCAAATTAACTATCTGTATTAATATTAAATAAAGAACTTCCTTCTTTTATATTTTTGCCCATACCACCCTAAATACTATCTCAGATTGTACCTCAACTTTGGGAAGGAGGAAATAGCTAAAAGGAAGAAGAAAAAAAAGGAACATGAGTAAAATTCCTCTTCATTAGAAGAGTTTCCATTCCTTCTAACAGGCTGTGCTCCCACAGCACAGCTAGAGTAAAGAGACTGATTAGGGTAGACTACAATTACAGGAACAATCCAAAAAGCTACCAAACTTCATGGCTCAGGTGAAGGTAAACGTAGTTTCGAGGCTATCTCACAGAAAGTGAGTTAGTGCTCAAATCCAGAGCAACTGGGCCAAAAAGTTACTGTGGTTTTAGAGGTGACTATATTCCAGGAAACATGCTCCTAGGATAATCTCTCTTTGATACAAAAAGAAATGTTTTCCACCCAACAAGAACATTGGCATAAAATTCTGACTAGTGCTAAAGATCTCTGCAGGACTGCACATGCCTGAAAGTTGCAAAACTTCCAATGGATAATAAAGAACAGGAAAAGATAAATAGTCAGAGATCTGACCAAATCCTACTGAAGAGTAAGTACTGCAGAGTAAGATTTGCCATCTTTTCCATAGCAGCCCAGTAAGTGGCAGTTCTTTGATAGCTTTTTTAAGCAGGATTGACAAACTTCCAAACGCTTTTCAAATCTTTGCACTTTATTGCTGAAAGTGTCATTTTTCAGTTATTACCAGTAAAAGACTGCAATGAAATAGCTCACCGACCTCTTCGTTTGCATAGTGAAGAATTCTTTGAAGATTGCTTTACTCTTTTTTCCTTTGCTTAAGGCCCAGATCTAAGACTCAGCCTACCCAGGTCTATTTGTGAGAGCAACCGGCCTCTGTGTCTTGAGAAAAATTTCAGAAGTGGGTTTTTGGAAAGTGCCCCCGTAAGGGCTAAAAAAAAATACTGTTAGATTTTCTTAAATTAATCACTAATAGTCTCAGAAAAGACTGGGTAGGAAATGGCGAACAACGACAGTTTTAAAACACCTGTAATCCACTCCTTTCTCTTCTTAGATCTCTGTTGGACTTCTATTTATTTAGTTAGTTATTCCAAAAAAGTAACCCTTTATTTGTGATTTAATCTCCTGTCTAACACATAAAATCCTGAACTGGTACTGGCTGCAGGTGGTCCTGCCTCCCAGTTCCACTGCTCTTGTACACAACCTCTGACTCCACCTCACACACCGAGAACACTGAAAAGTTAACAAAACCAATAGGACCAAGTTAATCACTATTGTATTGGAAAAAGATTCCATCTTTCCACATTCTTGGTTTTATTTATTGGATATTTTTCTTGGCTAACTTTTACATCCACCACAGCTGGCAGAGCTCAAACTTGTCGGAGGTCTGAGTACACCTCAGACCTCTCCATGCAAGAAATCAATAAAACTGATTCATGAAAAGCATCATTCATCAAACCTGGCTCTTGGATACAAGACTGCAGTTGATAAAATAACTTTGTTGTCTTATCCTTTAGCTAACTGCCTCTTATGTTTGGCACAGCGGATTAGTTCATTATTTGCTAGTACCCACCCTTTTCATATGTTTTAACCAGTAACAAGATATTCTGAAGGGGTCCATTTGAATGTTTTGGTTATAATAAACTTGTTATGCTCTAAAAATAGGGCTTAATTCTGGCAAAGAATAAGACTATCAACAATATCCTCAACTATTTTTGGTGAACAATACAACTTTAAGTAAAACTTAAAATCCAGTCACAACGAACAGTAGTGTGCAAGCACAAAGGTAATAAAAACCTAAAATAATTTCACATTCAGTTAGTTATATTAGTCTTCGACCATTAAAATGTTAACATGATGATAATCAATCTTAAATCAATTACTATGTAATTGCTGAGTCAATAGCGGTGCAGTTAAATATTGATAAGTGTCTAAAAGCTCTATCAGGACATATTGACAACTTGAGAAATGAATGCAGGAAAGCTTGACTTGCATTGCTTTGATGGAAAGCAGCACAAGGCTGAGTTTACATTCTTATTACTGGTTAGACATGACGATCAATACAGGCTGCCTCTGCCCTGTCAGCATGGAGCAGTGAAGATGTCTAGGTGTTATTTCCAGTCTTTTCATCTTTACAACAACGTGGAGATGACTAGCTAACATCCTGTGCAGCAGAGGGCAAAGGAGTTAACAATCCAAAGATTTTTTAAAAAATTATTTACAAAGTGATATGGGGAAAAATATATTTATGTCCAGAAGGGTCACTGCTGTTTCTGCTTAGCATTCTCTGGTGGTTGCAAAGGTAGTCACAATAGCCTGCAGGAACACTCACTGTAGTGGCTATGCTTATAAATTATGAATTAAAAGTCCTTTTATTTTGATGGATATGAGCAAAATAGCTCCAAGGATTTACACTGTCTTCACAATTACACAAAGTCAAGACACATTTAATTATACCCAGCTTGGTTTTGTGATGCTGCTTATCAAAGGAGTCACCAGTTTTGTTCCATGAAAGCGGAGCAGTCACCCCTATCCTGTTCTTCAACTTACGAAAACTCTCTTTGTTTCTACAGTATTGAGCTATTTGTGTTCCCGTTTGCTTAATGAAGTCATTATGTTGAAGCGAATACCCTTTACTATTCCTTTTGTACCTATGAGTGGATGAATAATTGGTGTCTAGATACTAATATCCTTTGAATGAAACATGCTCAATTTTATCTGTAGCCAGCAGCAAAATATACAGGAACAGAATTATTTGTTGTTGGATTTGGGTCCGATAAGATACATTATTATAGCAAGCTCCAGGTAGCACTACCTATTAAGGTTATGTCAGGAGTGTCATTATAACTTTCTGTTTCTTTCACGCAGGTAACTTTTTGAAACATTCTCCTTCTCTAGTGATATTTTCCTACTTTGTGTCAGCCCAGGGCCAAGTGGTTTTTAGCAAGATTCAGCTAAAACTGTTCAGCCATTTCACTTTACTGAAAGATTAAATTTCGCCTCCCTCTTAGCCCCCCTAATAAATATTAAGGCACAGCTTTGGTCTTGCAGCAACTGCTGAATGAACCTTTCAGGCTAGCCCTCATGACTGGTTCTGTGCTTGCCCTTTCACGGCTGGCACTCAGACACAAAACCTGTGAGGACCATCTTCCTCCACCTGCTGAAGCCAGTAGCTGACGATGCCTTCCAGGGATTAGTCGTGGGCACAGAACACGAGAAGCTGAGAAGCCTCAGTGCAGAGCTCGGTTCAGGAGTTTCTGACAAGAAATCTCCTGTGGCTCTGCCAACATACCCATTCTTTCCCTGGTACAAGTTTTAAACCCTGCTGCTGGAAAATTGCTCTAGAGTCCTGACAAACCCTGTGGATCTTGCCAGCTGAGGAGTAGCCTTCTGAAAGCCCTCCAGCTGTCACCAGGTCATCCTGACTCCTCAAGACTAACCACATCATCGAGGGCTCCAATTTTCCTTTTGTCTCAGGAGCCTCAAACACTCCTATTTGTCTCAGGAGCAAACAACTGCTCATGGCTTTGGTTGGTATCGTGTTGTTCAACAAATAAAGGAAAAATGGCCCTCAGTGACAGTGGCCCTTCAGCTCCTTGAGGCTTAGATGACTTTTGACAAGATGCACGAGGAGGATAAAAACAATTTAACTGAGAACAGGCTGGTGCAGAAAATTAAATCCAAGTATGTTTCTCACTGATTAGCAAAATACATCTTAATTTATAACCTGTTTATCTTGTTGAATTTGCTCCCAATAGGGAAAAAAGAAGTGCTTTTACAGTTCAGTTTTATTTCCATCACATTTCTTCTGGAAGCTTGAGGAAGTCCAGTTTTGCCTGGATAGTTGATAGTTCTGGGAGGGGAACAACTGATATCCTCATAGGAGAGAGAACTAACTGATAACCAGGCTGCGGCCAAGACATAACACACCCTCGTAAAGATATGAGATATTTTTTGGTTACTGTTAAATTTATATGGCTATTCAATTGCAACACAAACTGCAAAGTGGCTATCTAAAATTCAAAAATACAAACTGTATTGATGCAGACAGTATGCTACAGCTCTGACAAGTACAGCGAGCAAACTTTCATGACCGTGGACTATCACTTTGTTTTATCTGTGCAGAGTGGGGAAAGACATACATCTGTACAACTAAGACTCCAGTATCTTATTTAGATTCAGAATATGAATGGGATTATTTTCTATCTGGAATAGGCTCTCTATCTTCAGTCATTGCCATCATGAAAAAGTCAGTCTAATGGGGAAGAATGTTAATATTTCTAACATGCAGAAATTTTTTAAAATGTCAAGGACTTTTTATAACTCTATTTAAAAACTTAACCTGTGTCAGACTACAGACTGTTTTTAGCAACTGTGTTTGGACATCAGCATGTTACATGATAGTTTATTATGCTTTAAGAACCATTAAAAAAACCTCAATGAAACAATAAATTATATATTAATCTGCTAATGACATCCCCATTTTAATTAAAAAAAAAAGTTCTTTAGTAGGTGAAACAGATAGGAATTCAATAGTCTGCAATTTTTCCACTTTTCCATCTGTAACAATAAAGTATGTGCTTCTAAAAGAGTAAAACCTAAATGTGCTGTCCTTATTCAGGTAATATAGTAAGCAGTAGTTAAGACAGATTGTATCTTTAAAATCAGGTTGAATTCAGCCTCCCAAATAGATACAAGTTATATTTACAGATTAAAAGAAAGGTCTAAGTGACTTACAGAAAACCACAAATCATAAAGCCCAAGGGTGAGGTGTGGGGCAGAGGTGCCCTGTTCCCCATTGCAGTCTTTGTACTCTGTGGGCTCAAGGGAGATCCCCAGAGAGCTGGGCCTGGTGGTGGCACACTGGATACACGGGGATGAAATGTCTGTACTCAGTCAGGTCTCTCCCATGTCTACGTTTTCCCAGCTGGCTTCCTCCAACTAGAACCAGAGTGTAAACCCACACTGAATCAGTGTGAAGACTCCAGCTGACATGAGGTTCCTAAAATCAGGTGTCAAGGTTAACCACCATAGCATATTGTTTCTTTTAAATAGCATGGAAAGATCATGAAATGTCTGATGGTTACATCTTCAAAATGGGGCTCTAGAATTAAACTGAAATGCACACTGATGCTGCTTTATGTGTATCTAAACAGAGAGAAGTAAAGATACCTTACACATTTTAATAACTCCAGATAACAAATTACAAACTAATAATACTGAAGCACCCATGAAACGAAGTATGACATCAAAACACCATGCACTCCTACGCCTCTCATAAAATCAATTTGACAGTGTTGGTCTCAAACAAAAAGCGTGAAATATCCCTCAGCCATTTCTATTTCCCAGTGTACACTTTGACTAGGAAGGGTATGGATGAGCGTCTCAAAGTTGGCTGATACTCTCAAAAATCTCTGAGTATGTTTTTTTTTTTTTTAAAAAAAAGTAAGACTTGTATATCTATCCTCATTTAGAAAAATAAAAAAAAACAGTTCAGAGTTTCTGATGTTATTTAAATAACAAACTGATTAACTCTGAGGAGAGCACTGGTTATTTCAGCCAGCACACTTAATGTTTACTTAAATGAAAAACCTGACAACCAAAAAAAGGAGATGTGAAACTTTGGAGTTTGAAAATTCCTAACCACTGAACAGATCACCTTCAAATCTGACTTTGTCCCTCTCTCTTCATTAACATAAGCTTCGCATATTGAACAAGAAAGTGGTTTTTAAAATGTAAGTTTTAATGCGTTCTTACTATTAAAATATGCCATATGTAATGTGGGATATGCAGCTTAGCCACATTATACTTAGAACAGCCCAACCTTCTAAAGTATTCTGATTTTTGAGTGCCTGATATTACAGTGCTAGTGCTGCATTAGTGTAGCATTTTGAAGCTCAGACTGCTTGTATTTATTATTAAATTTCTAGAAGTGGGTCTGTACTCCTTTAGAAGTGTGAAGAAGTATTCTATATATACCCCAATACTCCTGCTAGGCCTTTGCTTTTCAAAGACTGACTGCAAAACCGAAAAAGGCGTGACACTCTTCTTTACAAGCATGACAGGGAATCTGTTCAATATTTATGACCTTCAGATATAAAAATGCTCTTTATCAGCCCCTGTTTTGCATTCTGTTCAGCTAAGGTCACACCACAGGTCAGCTAAAAAGACTACCACTAGTGCAAGATAAATGAGCAGCTATCAGCATATGGGAAAGACTGTAAGTATCACAGCATATCATGGATAAAGTATAGGATTTGCTTTTACAGGAAAAGACAGTCTTTTGAAAATTACTAATAAGGAGTGAATTAATTTGTGCTTTGTGCAAAATATTTACTTTAGTAAGAAAGAAACAGAGGATGAACTTCAACTGTGTGATTTTTAAGGACAATTACAGATGGGGGTTTTAATGTTGCATTCAAGAATACAGCCTGAACCTTTTGTCAGACATGTATGCTTTCTTTTCATGAAAAAGGTGTCCCTTTTTCACTAGGCCTTACCATGCATACCTTCAAAATATGCATATTATACTTTTGACAAAAATACAAAGTCTGCTGTTGCCCCAGCTCCTCCACTGCAGGGTAGGAAGCACGACACAGTGGGGTGTGCACTTCAGGGCTGGGTCAGCAGCACACCGGTGATGAAGGCCTGTGGAAATGCCACATTTTTGCTGGTATAGTGCTAAATCCAAGGAGATCCACCCTCCATGGGAACAATCTTTCTTTAATGAACTACACTGGTCTGAATCCCAGGTAAAATCATAGAAAGACCCACACCCAAAGCAATCCAAGGTTTATAAAGGTGACTTCTGGTTGTTTTCTTTAATAGCATGCTAATTTTGCAGAAAGCAATAAGAAAGTTCTACTGTTAATCAAGTAACAGTTTATTTTAAGAAGTCTTATCAAAATGGAATTTTTTGCCTGCTTACTTTGTTTGAAATTGCCTTTTTTATCTGCCTGGGAAGTAAACATGCACAAGCCTTGGAATCACTGGGTTAGCTTGCCAGGGTAGGAAAGCTGCCTAACACTATTCTAGCAGCAAACAGGCACCGTAAAGTGGTCGGACACTTTAAAGTTCCCCTGCACAAGTACAGCATAAGGCCTATGTCTTTTCAGCAATATACTTAATCATGTGAATGTCCAGGCAAATAAGGACTGTTACAAACAAAAGGTGGAAACACGTTCCAGTCCAAAAGGAGGCAGGAGATGCTGGTCTCCTCAGGCTCTGCTCAGCAAGTTTAAAAAGGTGATCTTTCTATTTTTGGTTAAAGGGTATTATTTCCCACAGAATTAGGAGATAAATTACTGTATGCGTTAATTATACATTATGCTAGGGCCTCACAAGAAATACATGCTTAAAACCAGTGCTGGGTTTGAGCAGATGTTACTGTCTTCTGCCACATATACATTATCTAATAGCACTCCTAAGGATTTCAGATCCATTCCTAGGTCTTCTTTTCAAATCACAGGTCAAGTGAGTGGAATGATTTTACAGTTTAAGAGCTGGCCATAGGGAAATCAATGCAGTCCCTTTTCAACAGGGAACATTTGTCATAAGTTTTTGCTAACAGTGAGCCGCTCCAGCGTACATGTGCAACTTTATACAGATAAAAGAAGGAGCAGACAGGAGGCTCAAAATGCAGTACTATGCTAGAAAAGATTTTAAACATTCCAGGAAAACCCTGTCTTAACAAATCTCTCTCTTAATTGAAAATGAAAATTCAGATTATTACCTCATCATCACTCTAGTAATTTTTTTAAACAAGATAAATCTGCTCTAGGTCTCAGCACAAAACGAAGTATCTGTCATCTTTTTATTCATCACACATTTTCTCACAAGGCATATTCAATAATTTATTTCAAGCCCTAATCATTTAAGACTATAAAATTGATTCAAAATAGAGGTCAATGTACAGGTATATTCTGACTTCACCTATGGAATGCTAATGCATTCAACTGCACAGATTTTTTCATGGTAGATTTTGACTTGACTTTGAGCAAAGGCTAAACACAACATTCCTCACTAAGCTAATGATAGGCATCCATAGGTAAATCACAGCGACAACGTGTAGTCAAGGTTTAAACCGAGAAGCTTAAAGAAAAGTTCACTTCAGGAGGTTTCTTAGTACCAGCATAAATAGCAGTTGCTGTTTAAAATCTAGCATGGTACTATCAGCTTTGTATACTGAAGAGCCCTGAGCAAAAAAAGATTTCTAAAGGTGCCTTCTAGTTATTTTCTCTAATAGCATGCTAATTATGTAGAAAGCATGCTGAAAATTGGTACACTGAATGTCTTGGTGCACTCTGTATTTTTCTCTCTGAAAAGCATTATATTTATTTCACTGAGCTGTTTTCAGTATTGACGGCAGGGAAATTTTCCAGTAATGATTCCAAAAAGCCTTCCCTAGGTACCCACTGTGGAGATTAAACTTTTCACTGCGGCAGGCTCCATTCCCATAGCTATAGGAGCCTGTACACCCTGCCCATGCCACTAGCAATGTGTCACAGAGACAGTGAATCCTAAATCCTAAATTTGGTCTCTAGTTTGGATCTCAAGAGGCAACGTACCATGTTCTTCCCTGAAACCTCCTGCAGAGGTCTCCTGCTGGGAACTGACTGCTCTCACTTCATACCTGTTTGCCCCTTTACAGACCAACAAATGTCACCCTGGAATGCTACCCTGGGAACTTCAAAGATGTATATGCAGATACATTAATCAGGCCATAAGTCAGCTACACTATTTTAGTAGCCACACTGCTGTTGTAAAGATCTGAAACCATAATGGAGGCAAGGCATGATAGAAGAGGTACTATCTAATAAAATGGTAACTGATAGAGTGACAGACAAAAAGCCAACCTTTTATGCACCCCAGTCTTGTGTTTTAAATACGCTGGCACAAACATACACCCAAAAGAATCCCCCCTGCCACCACGCTCTAGATCAGGTGTTATCAGGACAGCTTACTCCTTCCTGCAAACTTCGGCCATAGTACCTCAGACCTGGCCGAGACCCCTGAACCAGGGAGCCAGAGTGAAATCTGAGTGAACGGCTTATGAACCCACAAAACCAATCAACAGCTTTTCTGTGTTCTGGGAGTCCGCGGTGCACTGAAGCTAAGTTGTGGTGCCGTCACTCTGAGTATTACCGCTTGCCAGCATGAGAAAAGAAGTCTCAAAATACACATTGCTTTCTTATCATGCTGACCACTATATGACATCTGGGCTACAGTACAGTGATGACAAAAAGGGAAAGCATCTTTTTGAATTGTTGTTTGGGGATGACAGCTGAACACATCTAATTTATACTAGCTTTGTTTTTTTACTTTTGACAAGTTTGGGGCAGTATCAAGATCTATCTCATCTGTGGCCTCCCACCATTAAACCAGTTTGCTTGCAAATTAGGCTAGGCTTATCCTATCTGGCATCACGTTAGCACTTTCCCACAACTTAGTAAGTCGCCTGATGCTTACAATACTGTTATTTAGTATTTTGATCTGGTATCTTTTTTGATGCGTGTCCTGGTTTCGGCTGGGATAGAGTTAATTTTCTTCCTAGTAGCTGGTATATGCTGTGTTTTGGATTTAGCATGAGAATAATGTTGATAACACACTGATGTTTTAGTTGTTGCTAAGCAGTGTTTACATAGTCAAGGACTTTTCAGCTTCCCATGCTCTTCCAGGTGCACAAGAAGCTGGGAGGGAGCTTAGCCAGGAAGCTGACCCACCTAGCCAATGGGGTATTCCATACCATGTGATGTCATGCTCAGTATATAAACTGGGGGGAGTTGGCCAGGGGGCAGCAATCGCTGCTCAGGGATGGGATGGGCATCGGTCAGCAGGTGGTGAGCAATTGCATTGTGCACTACTTGCTTTGTATATTCTATCATCGTTATTATTATTATTTTCCATTCCATTTCTGTTCTATTAAACTGTCTTTCTCTCAATCCACGAATTTTAGGGTTTTTTTCCAATTCTCTCCCCCATCCCACTGTGGGGGGATGTGGGGGGAGTGAGCAAGTGGCTGTGTGGTGTTTGGCTGCCTGCCAGGTTAAACCACAACAATATGCAAGTCAGATGATGAGTTATACACTGCAGAACATCAGTTCCTTCATTTTAAATATAGATGCCAGACCTGCTTTTCTCTACTTTGTCTCTTTTATCCCTGAAGCCTGTCTCGGCTAGTTCCTCGAGAACTCTGCAGCAAGTTTTCTTTTCTTTGTTGACCTTAATACCGCTGACTTCCCTAAAATTATCCTGCGATCTATTCTTTCCTTACCTTTGGAATATCCTTCCTAATCCTTTTTTGTTAGTTTTAATACTATTGAGCATCTAGTTACATTAAAACATTCTTCATGCAGCAGCAAAAGAGCATTAAACATTCAATATTTTCCGTATCATCCATTATTTGCTACCTCTTAAGTAACAGACGTATATTTCCCCAAGTCTTTCCCCTACTTCTAGTGAAATTATTCTCTTTGATTCATGGGCAGTATATTATAGCTGAGAACATTTAGAGAAAAGCAACCCAGGAAGATCTGTACTTTCATCTCTGAAACTTTGCTGTACCTGGGCTTTGTATAGTAGTAAGCATGTTTTCAGTACAATAATTAATTTTCCAGCTTTGTATTGCTTTTCCCCCTCTTCTTTTATCAATGACCCAAAGTGTTGTTACATAAACAAAGAAAATTTTGTGTATGACTCTTGCAGAAAAAATTTTCATCAAACCAGGCAATAAGAGCCAGAACAAGGACATTTGACACTAATGATGAAGGCCTCGACAACAACAGTAGAGCCAAATTGTTTACATTTACTTTTACCTGCTTTCAATTACATTCTTTAGTGTGGTAATTATGTATACGTACACCAATGCACTGTCTTCGTGAAAAAGAGCTGAAAAATACAACTGGATTTTATTAAGTTGGTATGCTTGGTTTTGATTTTTCATCATGCACTCATTCTTGAATGGTAATTTCTACCTGGATGTACTACCTTTCCATAAAGAAAGGTAATGACATCATGAATTACTCCTGATTTTCAACTGAGCTAGAAACCACGTGCATCATTTCTCATAGGTAGGAACAGCAGCTGAAGAAGGGAGGTGTTTTTGAAGGATATGTTTACATCCGGTTTATATATTTCTGTGTGACAGTACTGGCCTGGAGAGAGGGAGAAAACAAAATCTAACTTACACATACAGTAGATATCGGTCAGGGTTCTTCTTGTAAATATAAATATGTACACACTTGAAGAAAGATATTTATATACCTGTTATTAGCTATCATTGCTTTCATGTTCAGTAGAACCCTTCTATCAGGGATTATCCTAGGATAAATGAAAAGAGAATTTGTTTCCAGACTGCTAAGATGCATAGAACAGAAAAGAAGTTATTGCCAGCAGTGCTTACTGCTATTTTAAACAGTAACCTAATAGGATAGAAAACAGAAGGAGTTACAGTATTATGCTTGACTGTTTCCTTTTATAGGTCAACAGCTTCGTAATCAATATTTAGGCAAGATAGAAAACTCCCTTTGCCTCTCAGTTCATTTTGATCTCACTGGACTGACTGTACAACACCACCATGCTAATATGAAAAGCGACATCATCTGGTCCACGTACGCAGAGTACACTTGTCAGTGTTTATGATTACAGAAGTCAAGCTGCTTTCAAGTCACATTCAGAAACGCTGAAAATGTGCGTCTTTTGATAGTCTGCCAGTAGTGTATAGATATATAACCAGTATGGCTACAGCACATCATAAAATTTTATTTCCTGCAGATTTGTCTGCCACAGAACATTTACTTGCTGTCAAAAAGGTAAAAAATATGCTAACAGCTTTGGGTTTCCTCTACATGCCCTGAAATTTCTGAAACCATCCCTACAGCTACTATTTTTTCCTTCTTGCAACATTTGGTGTACTCTACTTTTGAGGTGTGGGGAAAATTTATCTTTAGAAATGGATTATTTTCATATTGGTATCTAGGGAACAGCAATTTCTAGAGATATGATTTAATTTGGGCCTCTTCTGTGAGGCTTAGGCACGAGCCCGCCGCATGGCACTGCGCATCTCCTCTTTACTGGAAAGAACCTTTGCGGGAGCAACATTTATGTGGTTTATTAGAGCTATGTATTTCAGTCAAGCCCCTGTTTCAGCAGAGTACAGAGCAGATCTGTTGGCAGCTCAGTTGTTTCATGGTTGCCAAATGTACAGGGGCTAAAAAAGTCTCTCTGGTGCTATCTAACGGGGCAAGTATTTTTGTGCCTCTGTTGCAGGGCTCTTAGTACAACATTAGAACTCAACAAAAAGGGGCTGAGCATGGCTTCAGCTGCCAAGTAGTAAAATTAATTAGAGACCTATCTGTGGTCTAATTTTGACAGGAAAACAGCAATTCTTGAAGTCTGCGGGAGCTTCAGTAAAGTTGTCCTGTATCATCAAGTTAGCTGAAGTTTTTTATGGTTAAGCTGTTAATAAGAGAATCCCTTGTACAGTTGGGCATTCCCTCCTACTGTAACATAAAAAACCCCAAGTATGATCCCAAAGCACTCTGGACAGGTCAAGCCTACGGATTTTACTGCTTTTACTAAGGCCATGCGCCAGTGTAAACATGATAAACCCACCAGCAGTCGTGCTGAAGCGCAGGGAAGCTGCACAGCTCAGAACCATCCAGCGGCTGGCTCAGCTCTTCCCAGCAACTGCTGCTGCCCCAAGGTTGAAGATAAAATAACTCATATTTTATCCTCACCTTGGGGAAGCAAAATTCAGGTCCATGGCAAAGCATGACTCCTGTGTCAGGAAGATGTTCAGCTAGTCTTTTCTGTTTGGGGGGTAGGGCTGCTGGGGCGCTCTCCCAGCACTGAAGGATCCCCCGTTCCCCAAGGCAGCAGAGCTCCCTGGTGCAGCTCGAGCCCTTCACCTGCCCCGACAGCCTGCGGGCCCCTGCGTGGCCGGCAGAGCCTGAGCTCAGCAGCCGCCCGCGCAGTGCCCTTGTGCAGCCCAAGCCCGGCGCCAAGTCCAGCCCCAGCACCCAGGCGGGCAGAGTCGCTCCCTCTTGACTCCAGAAGCTACCGTGCGCTAGACCAAATTTTTCCAAAAGTTCACCAGTGCCACTGTGCATATTAAAGCACAAACCAGAGTCACCTGCTGAGCACAGCAACCACCCAGCAGAGATGACGTGATAGCTGTGACATACCAGCAATACCTGTGGGTATTTTTTTGGTTCTGTCAGGGATTCCTCAAACAACTCTGGCCATATAATAATCCTCTCATTGCCAGAGTTTTGGTGATAACAGCTTTCTTCCACTGTTTGGGTGGCCTGAAATTCTTGTGGAAGGAACACCTCACATGATTGGTCTCTAATTAAATTCTCCTTTTGTCCAACAATACACAGTAAATAAGGCCTAACAAATAAAGATTTTCCATCCCTAGATCTTTTCACATTCAAAGAGAAAAACCCCAATTCCAAAAAGCCTGAACAGACAAAAATCTGAAAAATACTTCCTAACTGAAAGTTTAATTTTAAACTTAAACCTCCTAGTACATTCCATATAAGAAACATCAGAATTATATATTTTTATGAATTGGAAATAATTTCTTAAAATAGCCTTCCCAAAGTAGACTGTTTTCTGAAGAAAAATTATTAGTTTTAGTGAACTAACAGTTTCTAGCAATTTTTTTCTGAAAAATTCCTAAGCAATTCTAATCAAGTAACAGTAATATCACTTCTGAATTCTATTTGTGTGCCTTTGCTTTTTCCGAAGTCCATGAATACTCCCAAGATTAGAGAGAGCCAATTTTTAGTGTTTGAAAAAGGAAGCACAATGGAAAACCAGTGCCTTCTTGTGAGTGCACCCGCAAACCCCCCCCAACTGTATCTGACTGCACAGGAATACATTTTTTTTTATAAGCAACTGGATTTAAATAAAATCAACCAGCTAATAATTTTAAAACGAAAAATCAAAAGTCTTTGAAATACAGACTGCTGCAAAAGACATCCGTTGGAAGAGTTTTCACCAATATGAATTAAAATATTCATATCTGAGTCCTGTTAGTGCTTGGAAGGACTCTTCCACTTCAAAGCCTGCTGTGCTTCCCCCAAGCAACTGCAAATACTGACTGATGAAAGCGGCTGAGGGCTGGATTCAGGCTCACTTTGGCAAAAATGTGAAAATCAAGTTCTTTCAGATTTTCCACTAGAGCAGCTGCCCCTTGGGCACATTTTCCTGCAAGAGCTGGGAACCTCTCACTGGCTGCAGGCTTTGAATTGGGGCAGAGCTTGGCCCAGAGCAACTCTTTTTGTACATTTCAGCAACAAAACTGAGCTTTGTGCTCAGAATAATGTTGGCACAAACATAGCAGTGTTTTGAGCTTTATACGTTGTTTGTTGCATTATTTTAAGCTTGAGAAATGGGCCCGTGTGAACCTCATGAGGTTCAATAAGGCCAAGCGCAGGGTCCTGCACCTGGGTCGGGGCAACCCCCAGTATCACTACAGGCTGGGAGATGAAGGGAATGAGAGCAGCCCTGCCGAGAAGGACTTGGGGGGTACTGGAGGATGAAAAGCTGGACATGAGCTGACAATGTGCGCTCGCAGCCCACAAGACCAACCGTATCCTGGGCTGCATCAAAAGAAGTGTGGCCAGCAGGTCGAGGGAGGTGATTCTGCCCCTCTGCTCTAGTGAGACCTCACCTGCAGTATTGTGTCCAGCTCTGGAGCCCTCAGCACAAGAAAGGCATGGACCTGTTGGAGCATGTCCAGAGGAGGGTCACGAAAATGATCAGGGGGATGGAACGCCTCTCTGATGAAGAAAGCCTGAGAGAGTTGAGGTTATTCAGTCTGGAGAAGAGAAGGCTTCGGGGAGACCTTATTGCAGCCTTTGAGTACTTAAAGGGGGCTTATAAGAAAGATGGGGACAAACTTTTTAACAGGGCCTGTTGCGACAGGACAAGGGGTAATGGTTTTAAACTACAAGAGGGTAGATTTAGACTAGATATAAGGAAGAAATTTTTTCAATGAGGGTGATGAAACACTGGAACAAGTTGCCCAGAGAGGTGGTAGATGCTCCATGCCTGGAAACATTCAAGGTCAGGTTGGATGGGGCTCTGAGCAACCACAGCAGGGGGATTGGACCAGATGACCTTTAAATGTCCCTTCCAGCCCAAACTATCCTATGATTCTATGATTTTATGTGCATCAGCTCTGGATGTCTTCTGTCAATACCGTGCAATATTTATATTTGGTTCGGTGCTCTCCTCATTATGAAAGTACAATAGCATGTACCTAAATCCTGCTAGGAAGCCTGGCTTAAACTCAGACCTCAGAAAGCTACATTTGAGCTGAAACCAATCTCTGTATCTGGGGGTTTGCAGCTAGTCATAATATTTCTATTTTTATTGTCATTGTGTCTTTTTACAAATTCCTAAGTACAAGCAGAATAAATACATCCAATTCCCTGTAGAGTTTTTCAGTACAATAGACATTTATGACAAGTAAATTGCCAAGAAAACATTTACAATGCATATAATTTTCATGTTAAATCAGACCTTTAAAATAGAAGTAATTTTTTTTAAAGTTTCACAATTTTTACAGCAAAAGCTTGAGAAAAGAGTGTTTCCCTTCTGAGAAATAAAGCAATAAGATAATTGCAGGGCTGCTGCGAACCATTTGGCAAAAGCTGCTCGCCATCTTCGAGATTATCCCTATGGTAGGTTTTACTTTTTCTCATAAACCTTAAAGCAGCTATTAGACGAATAATAAAGAATGAGCCTGGAGAAATACCCATATTTGGCCATGAAGCCAAAAGAATATTAGTATGTTACTGTTTTAATCTCAGGAGCTAACAGAAAGGCAGATTAGCTGAAAAAGAAAATGAATGGATCGTGTTCTGTATGAATACAAGATGAATCTTAACCTGGACATTGACTAAGAATGGAAGACTCTTTTAGGGAATCAATCTATTTCTTTTTTTCTAGCTAGCAAGTTATAAGTCCAAAGAAAAGAAAAATCCAAAGATAGGAATGGCAGAGTCATCTAGCTACATTTGAAACGTAGGTACTTTTGAAATATTTCCCCTTGAGTTTTCATTCGTTGCAAGACCAGAAAATTAGAATTCTGGACGACCATGGGCCACAGCAGGCAGGCAGAAGTACAGTTTGAATTACACAAGAATAGGAGGTGCACTTCATGAACCAGGAAATTAAAAATAAACAAATAGCTATTAGCACTGGAAAGCGTGGATTTCACACTTTCCAGCAGCATATAACGTGTTGGTAGCTCCAGGAATTTGTGATATTATACCATATACAGTAACTGTTTGCTCTTTCCAGGCCAAAGCAGGGCAGCAAAATTGATAAGGCAGAAATGCCCTCAGCACCAAGCCAACTTTTCGGCCACTCTGCTGTAATGTGGTCAATACAAATATTAAAATCTGTAACAAATAAAGATACAAATGTTTAAGATGTCTGTTCTACAGAGTGCAAATGTTTCACTGACACACCTGAAGGCTGGAGGTAGAACTACAGAGAACATGCATATTTATGACCAACTGCTTTTTATTATTAGATGCAAATCTCACCATGTCTTTAATCTTGACTGCAAAGCCCAGTGACATTTCCAAATATGTCATTGAACACACTTTGCTATGTAGTTGTTGTGGTTTAACCCAGCAGGCAGCCAAACACCACACAGCCGCTCGCTCACTGCCCCCGCCTCCCCCCACAGTGGGATGGGGGAGAGAATCAGAAAAAAAAGTAAAATTCTGGATTGAGGTAAAGACAGTTTAATGGAACAGAAAAGGAAGGGAAAATAATAATAATAATGGTAGAATATACCAAATGAGTGATGCACAATGCAATTGCTCACCACCCGCCAAACCATGCCCAGCCCATCCCCAAGCAGCGATTGCCCCTCCCCGACCAACCCCCAGTTTATGTACCGAGCATGATGTCATATGGTATGGAATACTCCATTGGCCAGTTGGGTCAGCTGTCCTGGCTGTGCCCCCTCCCAACTTCTTGTGCACCTGGCAGAGCATGGGAAGCTGAAAAGTCCTTGATTTAGTCTAAGTACTACTTAGCAACAACTAAAACATCAGTGTGTTATCAACATTATTCTCATACTAAATCCAAAACACAGCACTATACCAGCTACTAGGAAGAAAATTAACTCTATCCCAGCTGAAACCAGGACAATAGTCTTTTTATAAAATATTGAAATTTCTGAAATATTAATCAATATACAGTCACCCCAGTTAAGAAAAAAGGGTAGCTCTAAATTAGTCTTTAGTGTAATAAACTCATAACTGAATTTGGCTTTCTATCCCATATAGCAGCTGTGATGTCATGAAGACTGAATGTTGACTCTGATCTTCATTGTGGGTTACGTGGAAAAACATAGTGACTTTTCAAAGCCTTTGAGCTGCAAGCGGTTCAAAGAAACAGTTTACTATATTCAGTGTTGTGTGTTACGGAAGGGTCCCTTATGAAAACACTGAAAAGACTTCTCTCTCCCTCCTCACACTCAATAGCCTAATCATAAATTTAACAAAAACTACAGTAAATCACATTTCTGACATGCCAAAGCAAGGATTTTTTGATTTGGCTGTTTCAGACTGTAATTTGTCCAGCACTGTAGGATTTCTCTGAATAACTTTGTGCACATTTGAACAAATATAATTTAATCTCAGGATTTCTCACAGCAATTATGTAGATCTGTGGCTGTTGTCACCTCTCCACCAATTTTATAAATCCAGTAAATTATATTAATTACATTTTAGGTTTCAGTCTAAGCTTGAAGACATAGTATATGAAATCAGCATGTGTTGTAAAACAGGACATGGATTTACATGACACTTTGTATTAATCACAGTTTATGACAAGCATGGGCTATTGCGATCTATGCTTACGTTTCAGAGAGCTCTCGAAAGAAGCTTTTGTTAGCTAGCAATGGTTTGCACTTATTCCTTTTAAAATAATGTGTGCAAAAAGCCAATAGGAGGAAATAACTAGCGGGATTTCTAGTGAAATTGTAGAACGCTAACCTTCTCTGTGATTGCATTCACAGCCCTACTAACCATTTCTAGGAGTCGCATTGACAAGAAAATTGTATGCTTTTGCGCTGAGTAGGTAATACTAGACATGAGCAAAGGTGCACCTCTGCATATCTTGTCTTATGTGAAAAGGAAATTACTGTCAAAGTTTGGGAAGCTATTTAAACTAAAAATGAAATTCTGCTGTAGAGAAATCATGTAATGACTATGTTTGCACAGATAAATGACAGTGTTTATACAGTGTACTAATATGTATGGCTTGACTCCTGTCCCTCTGTATCATCATAATGATGTGATATTACTCTTCCTGAAGATGCCGGAAAATAATATTTTAAGGAAAGTCAGCACAGCAAACAGTGACTATCAGTCTAATCCAGAATTAATGTGCCATAACTGTGTATGATATTCGGAAGAAAAACAACAAAATATCATTATAATTCAGCAAAAGCTAATTTATAGAGTCTATACCTATATGAATGCTAAGATACTGGCAAGGTTTAGATCCTCTTGCATTCTAGGGTGTTTAAAAGCATAAAGGCTTCACTGTCACACTATTATTTTGTGCATCTACATTGTTTATGTAACAGAGCAATGTTTCAAGTGTCACATTATTAGCAGCCTCATCACCTGTATCTGAGAAACTGATTCAGGTCAAACCTAATCCTGCGCAAGAGGAGACGAAATAGCGAGGAGAGTCTCTCAAACAACCTCGCACCTCTTGGGCAGCAGGGAGCTGAGTCAAAGCAGCATTTACCCTGTGACCCACAACAATCCTCGCCCCTGCTCATGGCTCAGCAAGTTTGGGAAGAAAATATCTAGGCAGGGATGGGAATTGCTGTCGAATAACCTTTCTATGCAGCATCCTCCCCACAAGGCTATATCCCTGGGGATGCGTGCTGATCGTGTTCCTATTCCCAGAAGCTCCTGCATTGCATCCGAGATGTTCATGGAGCTAAATTTAGCTCAAAGTACAGATGAGGCATTTTCATTACATAATGGCTTTACCATACCAGATAAAGGTATATAATCAGCACATATCCTACAAAGCCACTAATGGGAAGCTCTCACTAATTTCAAAGAGAATAAGGTATAGTTAAGAATGAAGTTATGTTAGTAACTTTAGCAGACAAATTAATTTTATCCAGGTTCCAAAAAATGATCAGAGTATACAAATACCCTGATACAAATACCCAGAAATGGAAAAGAAATTACAAATCAGATACAGACAAAACCAACACTAGATTCCTTTGAAAAATCCACAAGAATCAGTTCCGCACACTGTCTTCAGAAAGATCATCAGACATCTATAAATTTGCCTGGAGATTTTCAATTGTAAATGTCTAGGTTCCTACCAAACTGTTGACCCAGATAACTCAAATTTTCTCTGGGATTTTCTACAAGGACTAAACTATCCCTTACAGTCTCTGCTAAGGTTAGCAAGAGACCATTGCATCAGTGATAAAGGTGAAAAAGTCACAGAGTGTGTATTTTCAGACTTTTTGACAAAAATATTGAAAAATAGCAACAACAAACATAAAATGAATGCAAACTGACTTGTTATTTGTGTATATTACATCTTACTATATTTGATGAGATACCAGAGTCATACTATTTGCACTCATTAAGAGGGGGGAAAAAACCCAAAACAAAACAACCAACCAAAAAATGAAACACAGTAGAATTTTTGTCCTATTTAGATATGATTTTTGTCTAATGTGTCTGGATAAGCCCTAGGGGGAAAAAGAAAACAAAACTGTTGTTTTCAATTATTCTTCCTTATGTGCCTGTGGAGGGCAAAGACCACTGTTTCCCATGACTATTGTAAAACTCTTAATGTACTAGAGATTTTCAAACACATGAGCAAGAATTAAAACTTTCATCTTTTTTAAATGTGAAGCCTTTATTTTATTAACACTTATTCCACTGATGGGTGTGGCTTATTTTGCGTTTCAAAATCTAGCTTGGTTTCACACTACAAATGAATAATACATGCATATCTGAATTTATAAATCTGCTTTGTTTAATGATCCCATTCCACTTTCAAAATTAGGAAAGCCCCTTCTTTTATCCATATGCATGATTTTTTCCTTTTAGATAATCCTTTTTAGTTTGCCTTTTTTCCCTTTAATACAGATTTTAAGCCAGAAAAATTCTAAGCAATTAAATCTATGCAGAAGATGATAAAGCCTTTGCTATCCATCTTCCAATTAAGAGTAAGCTCATATTTTGACCTGTGTAGCCTTTTATAATGTACGTCCCTTTATTTATTCAGTAGAAAGCTGCTACAGGAAAATTCAGGGCAGTAGCCACAGTACTTTCTTCTCTCAAAAATCTGAGTCTCTCTCTGGTTATTATGCTCTTCCTCACTTGCCTGCTGCTTCCTAATCTTTCTGTCCCTGTGCTTGGACTCACTTATAATAAACCATATTAATTAAAGCTCTCCACCTCAGTATTAGGTCAAAAGGAAAGAGGCAAAAAGTGATGCAAGTCAGGTAAGAATGCATTCATTTCATTATGTTACTGGAATCTGTGTTCTATGCATCTGTGCTAAAGAATCTATTACATATCAACATTCAACTTATCAATCCAAATCCCTTTTGAACTGCGGTTAAGTTTTCTTTGTTGTGAAGAACAGTTTCTTCTGGTCCTACTTGGTATATTTATTTGTTCATTATTGGGCACTGAAGTTTTGAAAAAAAAGAGGTTTTCGGAGAAAATGGTTCTGAGTTCTTTAGAGTATTTGTCTTCTGCCTATTTGAAAGATGCAATTTTATAACTGTACCTCCCAGTTGGCAAAACTTCAGATCCATTTCACATCAGCTTCAGGCAATGGACTTATTTTACTTGTGCTGAGCAAAATTTTGAATACCAGGTATGTGGCACAACTCCATTACTTTTTAAATGGTCTGAGAATTGGATGCTTGGATAAACAATAAAAAAAAAATTTTTCTCATGTTAGGCTACCATGATTATTAGAGAGTTTTTTTTTCCTTATATCATAAGCAAATATCTGTGGCAACTCTTCATGAAGGTTTTCTTGTTCATACAATTAGATACCTTTGATGCCACATAAGAATCAATATACCATTTTGCCAGCCATGGACAGGATGTAATTTCTAGTAGAAAATGCTTTTTTAATGTTCATGATATAACACTTCTGCACTGCTATCATTGCCACAGTGTGTGTGAATACCAAAAGAATAATAGAAATAGGTGGGTTTGAATGACATCAGCAAAATTCATGGTAAAGGTGGGGTAAAGGCTTTTCTGAAGCTAGTTAGAAAGGCCTACCTTTACACAGATTGCAGTTTCATTTGTTGATAATTAGATATTGGATATGAGTTGTTCCTATCTTTTCCCACATGTGAGGGCTGAACTTGGAAATGCTCTCTGGTTTATAGGGGGATTGAGCTGACTACTCTGTATTCCAGATAGCTCCGCACATGTTCCAGATATTCCTGTTCTCTTATTATATTATATACAGCTACAGGAACTCTTCCTGCCACCATTGTCTACAGTGGACCTTCCTAGATACTAAGGTAGACAATAACAATTATCTGGATTATCTGTAGTGGATCACAGGACAATCATGAACCAAAACCATAAGGCTATTGTGAAATAGGCAAAAATCAGTTTAGATTATGTAAAAGGGAGCCTTACTCTGGAGTTTTCTTCCATTGTTAGTTTTCTATAATTCTACAGTTTTCTAAGATATCTCGATAAGAAAAGCATGTACTTTCAGGGTAATACAGCAGTTTATCAGTGGCATCATCTGTGTGGAAAATGCAGGTTACTAGGAGAAAAGCAGATGGTTTTTAACAGATTGCAGGTATAACAAGGACCTCTTAACCTGTGCAGGCAGAATAGTGACCATAATGTAGTTACACATAATCCAAGAAAAATGGTTAAATTACAAAAAATGTTATTGGCCAGTGGAGTAGATGGCATTAGCATACCCAGCTGTATCCTCTGCATGAAGATGGCATCCCTTTGCAGCCCAGTTGTTAGGGGCAGATGTTCTGTTAAACACATTTCAATTAATCAACTTGATCTTCCAGTGAGACAAGCAAGACAGTTTTTCTGGCTTAATTTTTAATAGAAAGAAGCATACTTCTGCACTAATGAGTGTCAGTGAACTAGTGTGTATCTACCTAGGAAAGGATTCACTGTTAAAAATCTGTGTAATATTGGTATGTATTGAAATAATGCAAGTCCATTCAAATAAATACGTCTCCAAAAGAAAACAAGTACTGAAAGAAAAGATCTCGGATAGACATTTTTCATTGACTCAGGAAAGATACGAATATTTTACTGAAGAAAAATATGTATTAAAAAGATGTGCAAGAGTGTGCATAAGGCATTTGAATAATCTGCAAAGATTATTAATAGGACTGAAAAAAATCTTCTCACTGAATTTCCTCAATGTGTCATGAAAATTTGGAGCCAGGTTGTAAACCAGAGGAAAAAAAAAGATGAATAAATTCAGGAAATATGAAGCATGATGGTATATGGACAGATAGAGTGTGCTACACACACTGCTTTTTGCAGCTCACAGAAGAAAATGTATACCTTAGGAAGAAGACTTCTCTGTAGATGAAAGTCCAGATAAAATTTAGCTTTGCACAAAACCATTAAGTCTTCCTGTGGAATCTCAGCAATCTACTTTGACCAGAGTTTTCAACAACATAGACTTTGAGGACTGCAAAGTAGAAAATTTACATGTTAAAAAAAATTAATCCTTTTTTCCTGCCACCTTTCCATGATGGAAAAAAGGGCCCTGCTAATTTCCTTGCTTTTTCAGCCCAACTAGCAAAATCAGAGTAAACCCAGCCAGGAAGCAAAAGAAGGCAGAATTAAAATAAATACTATTTCATTTAGGTGAAGAGCTGCAATGAGAACTCAATTCCGGTGTCAAACATTGAGTGTCAAATACTCACAGCAACCCTTTGCCATAAATCATTTGATTCCTAAAGGTAGAAAAACAGTATAATAATGTCCAAGATTGCCTTTTTTTTTTTTTTTAATTATTAAGGGGTCACAGCAAGGAAATAATCTGGACACACTACTAGTTGAAGTCTGGAAATCTGTGCCAAACTCATATACATCTGATATTGAAATACAAAAGATGAAAGATGGTTATAGTTTTAGTTTGCTTACTATCAGTGCTTTTCTATTTGTTATAGAAATACTGAAATATCCTTAGGAGGAAATTCTTGTATCCACAGGAGATCATAGACACACAAAGTGACTTTGTAACATCTCCAGACTGATTTCCACACCTGAAAATTTCGAGTAGTTTTAGATCAATATTTGAATGCTGAGTGTCTGTGAGCCAATGCTCATCTCTTTTCAGGGTACTTCATCAATGTGAACAAGTCTTTACTGGCCCAGGTAACACATCTGAACTCAGAATTATTCTCCCTGACGGGCTCTTTACAGTGAATTGCAGGGACTCTGTTTCCAAGGTTGCCGAGTACCATAGCTCCAGGTAAAGTCAGTGCAAGTTCTGGGTGCTCAACATAATTATGAGAGAGAGGAAAAAAAAGTCCTCTGATTTCAGCCACCTTGAATGGAAGGGATTGGTAGTTCAATCACTCCACTTACAGAAGGAAACAGGTTTATGATTCTGCACCATCCCTGCTGGCTTCACTATGGCATTGTGAATTTTTCCCCCAGTACATAGTTTTTATCATATACCTGGTCTCTAGCAGTGATCAGTATAGAGCTGATAATAATTTAAAGCCTTTAAGTAAAGGCTTAAAAGGCTTCTGAAATGGTGAGTTTCAACTGAATCTGAATGGGATGTATTTAAAAGGTTTTCACCTACAATAATAATCCTTTCATGGTGAAATGATGAGAGCAAAAAAGAGATGATGAGACAAGACTGAAAGAAGCAGATGTTGAAAAGATGAACAGTCAATATTAAAGCATTCTCCAGGATAAAGCAGCTGATGGAGACAGCCTATAGTCATGCCAACGATGGCTTGGCTCACAGCACTGTACTGTGAGAAAACCAGCTGATCTTTTTTCTTTGTGTCATTATTTAAGGCCCCTCTCTGGCTTTATTTCTTATTTTGAAGGAATTCTTAATAGATCACAATCAAAAGCTTATTTCTGACAAAGCTTCCATGGGAGTTTGTGCCCAGGCATACTCAGAGGCCCCTCTGGCTATCCATCTGCATGTTAGCCAACAGAATACTTTTCAAAATTTGGCTTTGTATTCCCAGTTGTCAGTACAGATTGAATTCCTGAGCAAAAACTACTGGGAGAGAAATGTGCAGGCAGACATTCAGAAAGCCAGAGTTTTTTCATGATCTGGTTTCTTTACATTGCCTGGACACTGTAAAGCAGGCAGTCTATTCACAACAGGCAAACAGAGGATTGTCCTAATGCATGAAAACATTGTACTCTACAAAGCTGTTAGATCCGTCTCCCAGGTGAGCAATGCCAGCACCTCATGCAGCAAAAGAAAAAGAAAGAAGCTTCTGAAATAAAGCAAATAAACCTTTGGCATGGCAGCCGGATGCGAGTTCTGCTTTGATACTATAAAGTATATATCGTGGCAGCACCAGTGTGATCTTTGCAACTCTGACTTTGTAATCTCTGCTTGTATATTCTGCTTGGAACAACAAAGCTTCTGTTTCAGACTGAGTTGGTTTCAGCTGCATTCAAACCATGTTCTCAACCTTAATATGAATAATACTGCTGCTTCAGATTTTGCAGATATTCTTCTTAATCACAAGAGCAAGACCAACATGTTAACTTCCATCTGCAATACTGCACTGTTATTTCGCTTAAACATCTCCAAAAGCTGAATTTGGGACTTATGTAATTGTGACTGCTAAATTAGTGCAGTATTTCTTAACCTTCACCTGATTCCCTCACACTTATTTTGGTAATGATAGTGCTCAATTTAATCCCTCATTTAATAGGGTGGAGTCTGTTCCTAGTCCTTTGGTGGGTCATTTTATCTCATAATACGTTGGTAGCACTGAGATTTCAGGGCCAACCTAATGGCAGAGAGAGTATTATATTGTACCATCTTACAGCATTACAGTCTAGTGAAACACATTCTGATGCACAAATTATCAAATGCTTACTTTAAATGGAGCTGGAGGTGGCCGTCTGCAGTCACAGGCATTTCCATATGCTTAGGATATGCATGTGTCATGCATTGCAAAGAGTCCAGTGTCACTTCCTTCTACCACTTGGCATTACAAAGATTTTACATTTCCATGAATGATGACTGACTACAATAGTTCTGGCATTGACAGAAAATGCTGCTATTGTAAGATATGCAAAATACAGCTTCCAGCAGAGACAAACACAGCATGGGTCTCAAAAGCCTGGCCAGAAAGACTCTCTCCAGTTATTCAACAGAACCTCTCTTTATTGAGCCCTGTGGTTTGAGCACAACAACTTTACAAACCCAGACTTTAATCAGTCACAAAGACAATGCCATTTTGAAGATGTCAAGAGCTACATTCTCCTTTCTGTGTTGTTGGCGTAAACCCACTGACTCCACTGAGGTCACTGGAAGCATGTTGAGTGATTCACAGAGTCTGAACATTCATGCATTGAGTTCTGCACAAATGCCAAATTAGCAGAAAACACAGTCTGCATCTTACAAATAGATTATAGCCACAAGATAGATGCTGACAGTTGCATAAGTTTTCTCCAGAGTATGACTATGGGTAATCCTACAAAAAAAGCATCTTCATGGCTTTCAATGGTTTGGATAAATGGAAGAAATATGCACACTGCACAAGCAAATAGATTAGTGATGCAGCCTGGTTTTCCTTCATAATAAGTATCAATTTAAAAATTAATTCCTAAAGAAATCCTTCTTTGTGTTTTGTAACCTCAAAGTTCCTTAAATTACATCCCAGATGATCACTGCCTTTCTCCAGAAAACATCTCTGAGCCATTCATGTCATGAACTTGACAACATGTGGAATACACTTGACTTCAGCAAAGAGGGATATTTCAGGTAGTGCTGTGTGTAGTTTATTGCCTGAGAGAAGCAGATGAGAATCAATGATAACATCTCTGATGGTAAATGAGTAAGAATCTGATCTGCTGCCAATTGAACTTAATGTCCTTTTTTACTGATTTCAAATGGACGTTGGCTTACACACAGAAAACCCAAATTGTCAAAAGCTGGAGAGGTATCACATTCACTATTCACCGATTCACAACTACGGTCCTCTTGAAAAACCTGTGTGATTAATAAAATATACTGAGTGGAAAGATACTTTCCAATTTTCCTGGCCACCAACTAGCAGTGTTTATAAAAATACATATTTAAAGCAGTGATGTTTGGTATCACACTGTACCAGTCCATCCCTTTTACGCTTTTCTTTCATTTCTGGTATTAATTTAGAGTTGTATTTTCAGCTCCAAGTCATCTATTTATGTGCTTGCTCAACATCAGCCAGTCACCATTTTTCTTCAATCTTTTACCGCATGCACCTTGAATGATTTGGATGAATGTATGTAGTTAATTCACATTTTTACCTCATGTATATCAGTTCTTCCTCCTTTTAAAAATAGCTTCTTTGTTACACTACATTAAAATGGGATACAATATTCAGATAAACCATTAGCAGTTCCTAGCAATTCAGCTATATAGAAATACTTTTGTCATCTTTAATATCCTTGATGTTGCAATTCAGTTTCTAAGCAGCATAAAGACATATAAAGATACCATATTTTTGCAGCATAACATTCAATATATCAACTGAGAAGTTGCACAAGTTGCCTACAAAATTTTCCATGTATCCCAGAGAGAGACAAACCCCTTCCTATCAGGATACAACATTACTAACCCCTCAGATAAGACTGCTGTTTTGAAGCAGAAATACCTCTTTTACATTTGACTTCTCTCTCTTTCAGGTTTACATGCCCCTTGGAGGCAAGCTAGCAAATTACACAGGAAAATTTATGTGATAAGTCAGTCATTTCTTATGCAAATATTATGTTCTGCTTCAGGGTGTATCCTTAAGCCGCATCAGATATTTACCTCAGTTTTTGAAAGTATTCCTTCTGCTAGAGCAAAATGGTATGTCTTGTAGAAAGGAAATTATACTGAAGTTTGTGTTAAAACAATTTGCAGGCATTTTAAAAGGCATTTATGCTAGAATTGGCAAAGAATACGCAGTAAGATTTTGCTGCCTAGCAATCATCTACCCATTTACAATTCATATTGGGTCACTGAAAATCACAGAGATGAAAGAAACCAAGGAAGTTTGCTCCTCAGATTATATTAGGTCTACCTTTTGGCGAGATATTTGTTTAACCCTTTCTGACCCTATTCATGTTTACTTTCCCACCAACAGCCTCTGATCTTCATGACATAAAGAAGTATGAATTAATCACTATCTCCTCATATTTCCTACTATAACTTGTATATTTTGTCCAATTAGCAATTGACATATTTTCTTGACTACACATGAGAATTTGAGAAAAATATTCAAAATGACCCAATTTTTTTTTTAATTTGCTGACTATACTCATATAATGCTGAGATCTCAATGTTAGCTCTTCTGCAAATACAATGACTTGAGTTTGTGTAAGTTTGTAAGTTAAACGTTATGTGCCAATTTCAGATACACAGCCTTACCAGTATGGCCCACATCAAAGCATTAAGGAAGGTCTCAAGGACACCATTCTGAAGGGTGCAAAAGCAAGCCGTAGCTATACAGGCTTCCTTCCTGGAAAAATAACACCTTTGAATTGGGTGGGGGATACGCAAGAAACTTTTTTAGATGTTGCAGTTTCATTATGCAACTGCTCAGATGTAGCCATTACCATGACTGAAAATTCCAGCTGTTTTTGGCTTCAAGGCAAAAATTCAAGGTTACTTTAACATAGGTTTCTCTGTATTTGATAATACCTATTTTCTGCTAAGGAAAAATGACTTTAGAACTTCTCCTGCCTCACACTGCAATTATTTTTTTCATCAGTTATAGCAGCTGCCGATTTACCACACTTTGTGACCTGTATTAGCTTGGTTTAGAAGCCAATCTAACAGTAATAAGCCTTTCTGAGCAGGAAGAGCCTCAGTGTTCACTATTCAGGGGATAGAGAGACACGATACCATCAACAGCCCTTATCAGATAACAAATGCAAACCCAGTTCTGACTCAATTCTCTGAGAGTTATGAGTGGATTAGCTCCCCCATAATATTTTACCTGAAAAATCTGTAAAACAAATAATGCATCATGTTAATAAAAAAAAAATATTTATTTTAGTTTCCAGTATTCATCTGCGTTTTCATTATAGGTATTCCACGTTTCAAGTATGTCACATGTAACAGTACCACTGCACATAAATATAAGACAGTGATGAAGCCAATACAGTGCATCTGAAGATAACACAAAAGCAAGTAAGTTGTAATCTGTGTATATAACTGCATTTACAAAAGATAACCACTACTACATTTAATTAGAGAAGTCAAGAAAAGAGAAATATCTATTAAGAAACAAAACTTATCCCTCTTTCTAAGCAATATTGTTGACTACATTACCTATAACAGAAATTAGATTTGACATTCCAGGAAATATTTTTAGACACATTGCTAGATAGCAAATTAGAATTTTTATTTTCCTTAAAGTTCATCAATAAAATACTAAGAGTTTCATGGTTAAAAGCACACTCTGAGTAGCCAAAAGATGTATTTCTATATCAGCAGTAGTAGTAATTATTAGATTTTTACTGAAAAAGTCACAGCTCTGCTTTGTGAAAGCTAGGCAACTCCTATTTGTTTGGGAATTGACTTTGGGATGAATATCCCTGAAAACCAAGAACTCAACACTTCTGCTACAAGTGCAAAACACAATTCTTTCAAATCTCTCTGTAGCACAAATAAGTAGGTCTCACATTTGAAAAATAACAACAGAAAACTATAGCAAAGGAAAATATTCCACTGTAAGTTTAAGGAGAGGATAAGGAAGTAAATAACCCGGTTACTTAATCTAACACTGGGAAGTGCTCAGATCCTGAGGTAGTAAACACATTACAAAAATTCATACAGAATAGAACAGTAATTCACATGCAAAGCACTGTGCCCAAAGCATCAGGTGTTCCCTGGAGGGACATAATACAGTGATGAAAATAACTGAATAAAAGAAGAAAAAACATTTAGAATAACCAACCACAAGTCAGAACAGTTAACACTTCACACTGGACAAGACTAAAGATGAGGTAGAAAAGAAATTACTCTGGACAGCTGAGAGGACTAAAGTTCAGCCTGAACCAGATTATCCCACGGGAGTCTAGGTGTGCCATAAAGTATGGTAAGATATATATTTGAAGTATATCAAGGAATCCACTGGTAAGAAAGAAATAGCCTATATTTTCTCAGGGTTATGAAAACCAGAACTCAATTTTGGAGATTGTGAATAGAACCTTAATTTTTCTGAACATAAGGGAGATTACAGTTCTAGTTCGCTTCTATTCCTTTATTGGTCTATACAGATAGAGAAGAATACACTTACTGAAGGTCAAAAATACAGAAGCTATGCTTTACAACATAGACAATTTTTGATAGAAAAGGCCCTGACAATGGCAGCTGTGCTCGGATGCAAGGAGGGCCACCTCATCAATGAGGTGAGATGAGGAAGGCCTATCAGCATAGGGACACTTTGGTATCTAGGACCCAGTGTGTTTGCATTGGTCACAACTGCTAAACATCCTTCCTGATTGTACTTTCAAACAGGTGTTAAACTATAAGATAAAAAGAGCAGCTGAGGAAAACTTTATTCTTTCACCAGAATGTTAATAAAGAGCCATTATTCCAGTCAAGCCACGTTTCTCTTGAGAAAATTATGGTACCAATACTTATCACATATATATGGAATGCAAACAAAGGTAGCATAGGTTACAATTAGTTCAGCTTTTGATATAAAAAGCTATAAATTAAAATACATGGGGGCATTTTGATTGTTTTTCATTATGAAATATCTACTTGTGTTTGTGTTTTCAACTGTTCAAATATAGCTGTTTAGTCACATCTCATTTAAATGTGGCAAATACTGCGGTTTCGGGGAATAGATCATGATACATATTTCCAGATCAGTCTTATTACAAAGTCACTCAAGTAATGTTTTCATATAAGGGATACCTACCACTCTTGTGAAAGATCCAGATCTTTAATTAAAAGAACATTACAGAAATAAAAGATCAGGAGTCATAAGTTAAAGGCACATTATAAACCTTTTTAATTTCAAGTATCTCAAAATTATGATGAGCCCAGATCCAGGACTTTCGCTCAGCTCACTTTATAGCTAAGCTGAAGACCATTTACATGATTCAAATCCTGACCATTACTGCAGGCCAGGTGACCCGGTCCATGTCCTGCTTTGAGTCTATCTCAAATAAATACAGCTAAAGATATGGACTGGTTGAGAAGTTCTGCCAAAAAAGGCAATTTCTTTTATATACTGAAAATAAGAGATATATTTATAAATATATAGAATGGCTCAGGCTGTTATTGATTTACCTGGGGTAACCATTTTAACAGTACATTTGTGTTGGGGTTCAGATATCTTTACAACCAGACTGATTCTTCCTTATGTATGAAATATGCTTGGAACAGAGGATTCTGTTTACTGAAAATTTGAGTTATTTGTGGCAACTCTAAGTGTTACAGGTATGCCAGTGGAGATGTTTACTTTGTGTGGTCACGTTTCATGAATTGCTAATACATACGTCAAGCTTCAGCTGTTTCTCTCAGGAGGGGTATTCAAATGCCTGATAATACATTTTTCCTTAATAAAGAGACTCTACATCACACAACAAAAGCAAAATAGCAGGCAAAAAATGCTGATGTTTCCGTCTAAAAAGATTAATACGTACTGCCTATTAATTTCACTTTCAGCTTTTCTATGTGATAATTCTTTAGTGGTCAAATACAATTTAATGGGTATGATGCCTATTAGAACTCATCTTCATTGCTATTACTCCAGCTTATTGTATGGCATTTCTAGTGTGCACCGATGAGTAGTCTCTGGAAGACTGTGCGTTTCACAGCTATTGCATAAAAGCATTGCCTATGGAATTACTTACGCTAATCCAGAGAAGAAAATTAATGTGTATCTCATATCTTTGGTAAGACTGATCTGAAAATCAGTAACATCTTCCCTAAAAGTAAGATACAGCTTCTACTATGTAGTACATGAAGATTACAAAAGCTATTTTTATTTTAAGTAGCTTTCATAAACATAAAAGCTAAAGGTCTCGGTCTACAGATTCCTATAGTTTGAAAAGCTCTGGGTTGATAAAAATTGTATTATGGAAAATATTACAGCATCCTTGCTACAGAAGATGCCACAGATGAAGAAAGTAGGGATGCATTTTCTCCCAGGCCAGGTTTTCATGCATACAGGAAAAGGGAAGACCAGTCCTGGCCTTAGAGCAACAACTAAAGTGACCTAAGCTATACCGCTATAGCGCCAGTAGAGAAATTATATTATCTTTCCACACCCTTTGACCTGCCCTAAATATTGCCCATGGCTTCCTAGAAGGAAGGAATTTCCTATTTCTTCCATCTGAACAAGAACATTGTACTTCAAAACTTCTTACTGCAGAAGTACAATATTTGCCATTTGGAAGTTCTCAGTTTAGTTCATTGCAAAAATCAAATCAAATCTGATGTTTATAAAGAGCTTTTCATCAAGATTGATACTTTTACTTGGTAGAAAGTAGGACTCTGACCTGAGTTACCTCTATATTATTCTTCAGACAGTGCTACATGTTTGACAATGCAACAGTAGCTGCATGAATTTATGTTTACCAAATCTCAGGATGGATCTTTTTGCTCTAAATGTGTTTCCATTGGTCAGTATAGTACCTGTAAGTGTCTAAAAAAATTTAGTCTGGTGACACTAAGTTGTACTTTTGTCAAAAACACCCGCACAAACCCAAACAATAGCATCTACTAATAGCAGTTAATCCATTTTTGGAAGGCCGATCATTTAAAAGTGTCATTATGTGCAAGGGTTCTGTCAAAACATATTTATATTTATTAAAGCTCCCCTAAAATTCTAAGTTTTCAAACTGAAATAAAAAGAATTAGCTGAAACAACTTAAATATGTTTCTATAGGACATTTCACAGTCATCTCATTTTCATAAACGTAGTACAAAATCTTAATTTCTTAAAAGAAATGCACAGACATGATCAGGGATCATATAGAATTAGAAAGCAACAAAAAGCTGGTGGAGATATAAAACAAAACAAAAAAATCCTTATGCAAACAATTCAAAGTAAAAAAGGGATCAATTCTCTTGAAAAAGAATTGCTCATTCATAAAACTAGCACAGTAAATCCCCTCTATCAAAAGGTTTATTGCAATATTAATCACAAGACATTTACTGATGTTCAAATATTTATATTTTCTTTGCTCATAAGTAGACTATATTTATAATAAGAATTGACTGACGAACATAAACAGTGGTGAGCGTCAATAAAAGACATTTCATTTCAGGTAAAGAATAGGTTATTAACTTTGAGTATTTCCAAGATATAATACCTTCAGTTACATTTGGATGGCTTTGCTCTAAGTGGTTTATAAAAGAATCACCATTTATCTGGTGCAAATTAAACTAATAGACAATATTAACTTTTACAGAATTGAAGATTATAAAGAACTGAAGCACTAGGGGAAAACCACACAGAAGAAAGATATCTAATGGCTTCCTCAGGGAAAGCCTATTATTTTCTGAACATAAAAAATTTTCAGTTCTTTCAAGCCAGAGATACAAAGTGATACAAGTCTTTCACACAGCTGGAATTTCAATACTAGACCATTAGAACTGAAGAGATATTTTAATTACTGGTCTGAGTACAATCCTTTTCTGGCTCACACATAAAATTTTGAAATCTCAGTGTTCTTCCTAAATATGGTAGACAGGTATTAATGAGAATCTTTTATGTTATCATGCAATTGATTTACTCAAATAATTTAATCATACCATATAATGCAGATAGTGAGCTATCTGGACAGACACCCTTTACTATTTGTCTGTATAGTAGTGAGCAAAATGAAGCTTAACTTTTTACTAGCAAATGTTTGTATTCTTTATTGTTCAGTTAATAATTCTACATGTTTCAGGTTATTTACAACCATTTTATAGCATAGTTAAGGGATTTTTTTTTTATTTATTTTTCACAGGATGCTTTTTGATTTCTAAGCTGGAACCACAAGCTATACAAGTTGCTAACAGTTTTGAAGCTACAACTATTTTCCTCTTTCTTAATGTTGTAACAGGGAGGAATTACAATTAATTACAATTACACCTGACTATCCTCAGCATGATCTTCAAAGATAATCTGTCAGATATCTTTTAGGAACAAAGCATAAAACACTTCATAACAGTGATGAGATGAACGCTTAAAAGTGGGTGCTTAAGGTGCCCAGATAAAAGAGAGAATAATGGCTACAAATATTCAGATGACTGGTGTTTTTTTCTTTCATATAAATCTATTTTGTATAAACATTACTACTATTAGCAGTTCCCTCTACATATCCTTGCTAGAGCAGGGATATACAACAACTACCCCTCTCTCCTATCTCATTTGGGCCTCATTACCAGCACTCACAGCTGGAACAAGCCACATCACTGGATGGCTGTCTTCATGTCTCATTCCTGTTTAGTTTTTCTTCTAATGTCACCAAAAAAAGTGGGAAGTATGATGATTTCACTTTTTGTAATGTGGAAGCAAGACCAGCAAAAACTAGCTTGAGATTGACAATTAATTTCTCCTACGGCAGGCTATGCAATGCAATTATGCTGTCTTTCAGCCATGACACACTTAGCTGAGGCTCACACACATTGAACTATCCTAGCCTAAAACCATAAAGCATTCATATGCTGTTAAAAGTCTTTTTAGTTCTTTCTCTATATGTATCAAAAAATTGATATCTCTGGATCCCAATCAGTGCAGTACTATTTGGAAAGCTATTAATGTCTGCTCTACTGCACCACCACCATATCTGAAATGATAATTTTAAAAAGTGAAACAAGAAAGGAAAAAAAGTTTCTTGCATAAAAAAAAATATGAGTTACAGAAAACCGGTTTGCTCAAGGAGAAAAAGCAGCCCTGAAGGTTACAGCTCTGAAGGTTGTTTTGCACTGCCTCTGCTTTTCAAATGTGATAATGTCCTTTTATAAGCACCCCAGTAAGAGTTTACAACCTTCTCCCAGGGATTGTAAATCCACTGCTTTTCTCCTCTAAATTTTTAACAGATACCATTGTTTCCTCAAATTGCACACAAGAGGACTGAAAGAATGGAGATTATTCTCAAGTACATCAAATTCAGTTTCAAGGGCCTTTATGACACATAAAACCGTATCAAGGGATATTTAATAAGCACAACAGATTCAATCCTGAAAGGTGAGAGGGCACTGCACCAGCAGATAAGCAATGTTAACCAAAACTACAACAGAAAGCAACTAAAACAAAGATGTGTTGCCCAAGGAGTCACGGCTTAATACAACACCAAGCCATTCATTAATATTAATACAACATAAAATAGTTATTTTTATTTAACCCTCTTTAGGTAAAACATTGACCTGAGCTGAATGTCTTTGAGGAGTAGCAGAACAGAAATGGTGTCTGACAGGACACGATGTTCGCTTGCTGATTCCTCTGTACAGAGACTAGAATTGCAAAAGCTGTTCCATACAGAACAGGGAATGGGCTGGGTTTTGGGGTAAGAGAACCCCTTCTAGAGCAAACAAAGTGGGAAATCCTTGGGTCACCGCCACACCAGAACGTTCAACTTCATCACAAGAATCTATCAGAAGCTAATTTTTGAAACAAATCCAGCTAGTTAACATGCTACTTAACAACACCTTGACTTTCCACTACAATTTTAGAGATTAAGCTAAAGCATTACATTTACATCTGTTTAACCTAGTCAGAAGCATATCCTATGACTGGATATTCCATACTGTCAAATGAGAAATTACATGAGAACTAATACTCACCTAGAAACACTGAAGTGTGAGGCCTTCCATGCAGCGTGGTGCTAGTTTTACGTATAAAAATGTACATTAAGAGTAAATATTTTTCATCAGTAGAAAAAAAAGTATTTACTTGTTGCCCAGAGGAAGGCAGTAGAAAAGACCAGGCTTCACTTTATCATTACATTGAAAGCAAATACCAGGGATATGTGCAAGAAGGCAGGAATATTTTGCTGTATCTACTTAGGCAACCTGTATCAATAGTCCCATTGCGTGGATGCTATGGTGTGCATAGAGAGAAAGAAAATTTGGTGCTAGTTTAATCAAAAATTATAAAAAACTCTGTCAGGTCAAGTGAAAAAAAAGCAGAAGCATAACATCACTACCAAGGAAATAACAGATAAGCTACTACAAGACAACTGAGAAAGGATCCACAGCCTTTGATTCAATCCCCTACTCTGCTGATAAGTATTATATGTAGTCTTTTCCTTAAATATATCAAATCCATCTTTAAACAGCAGACAGCGTTCAATCTCTCAGTTCCTGGCTGTGAGATTTTTCTTCAGAACTTCAGATGTCATTTCTCATGGCTAGAAACAGACTTCTCATTTGCAGCCTAAAATTATTTACCTCTGGTTTAATACTTATTTGTTCATGTACCGATATTGACCCTTAACTTCAATAGTTCTTTTGAACTTCTGCAAGTTAATACATCTGCAGAGAGCCTGAGCTCATTAGGACAGGTGCACTGCCATGTTAGGGCACTGTAACAGCTTCCAGGACTGAGCTGGTGAGGCTGGCACAGCTCTGCTGTGCTCTGTGGGCATCAGCTCTTTATGGAGCTACCACTCCATGTTAGCTGCTAGTATTTCTGCAACCACTGTTAAATACCACATCTCCTCTCCACTCTAGTCTGAATCCAGTTTTCCAGAATTATACATAGTATTTCAGGTAAGAGTTTAACAATACTTTGATAGTTTCTGTTCCATACACCTACTCAAAACAGGTCGTCTGACACACAATAAGGTGATGTGGGTTTGTTCATGCTCTTGGCACACTCATGGCTCCCAGTCATCTGGGATGCATAAATACACCTTCAGATAATCCACTCATCATCAAACGATGAGAACCTCCAGTTTGTAGAACTGTTTGTTGTACAGTTGAAGAGCTTGTGATTAAACCTTCTCAAAGAAAGAGAAGTCATTGAAGATATGCTGTAAAGCACATATGTACAACTTTGATTTTGTTTCCCGTGGGAATTGAAATATATAAAGATGTTTCCTACTTTTACATGCACATTATTTTATTTTCTTAATTACTTGCAATTAAAGATTAGACTGGGAGGAAACGGGCTCTGCACTACCTTAGCACTACTTAACTCTTGTATATGTATGTGTTCATGCAATAACAATGAAAGATCAAGGGAAAAAAGTGTTTTGTTTTGATTAAGGATCCTAATGGAACAAGGCAAATAGTGCTATCTTTACAGCTGCTTAATCCTAGTGCTTCTTCCTAGAACTTTTTGCAGCTTCTTTCCTGTCTGGCTTCCTGCCGCTTACATCTGTCTTCTATTTCTGCTGGCTTATTTGTAAATATAGAGAATACGCGTGTAGCAAACTTAAGTTCAATTTGGTGAAACCTCAATAAATATTTTGCCTCATATTTCTGACTGAAGAAATGAAAAAAAAATTCTTAAAACAATTCTGTCTTCCTCCAGCTGAAGCATTTCTACAGTGACTAAATATATTTTCCTCTGTGTTTTAATTCCCTTAGTATGATTGACAACTTTATACAACATGCATATGTAAAACCATTTTCTTTTACTATTCTGGAAAGCAAGATTTAGTGATCCTTATACAGGTTATTTTTCACTATTCTAAATCAATAGCGATGGATGTAATGGGTATTTAACATCTCTGAAAAAAGTGCCTTATATTTACAGATATCATATTGTAAAATGAGGTCTGACTATTTTGCCTTTCAAAAGAAAGGATAATGCATTTGGAAAGAGGAGGCCTTTTAAAGTTAACTAAGGAATCTTTGTGATCATGTTCCAAGCGGTCAGCTTTCACTTGAGTGGTCAAACTGCATTACATACTTTTATTTCCATTCAAACATATGGATCTATTTGTTTGCCAAAATCACACAGAACTACTAGTTATAGAACTATAACTATATCTCTATATAGACACACACATCAGGTATGAAGCTAACACCAAGATGATGAACAGCTGATTCTATACCATGTGCAAGAGGTAAGATGCCACATGACCTGTAACCAGCGGATGTTGTTGCCATGAGCTCCTGCGGAGTCTGAGCACAACACATCTGAAACATATTTCCATTCTCATGGAAGTCCAGCAAACTTCTGTGTCTTTTATACATAAGAAAAATGATTTTCACTGATCAGATTTAAAACATTAGAAACTTCAAATAATTGGCTGAAGACTCAAAGCTTGTCACTTTTTTAAAGAGTGACAGTGTGTTGGTTATGACACAATATTGCCTGAAGCAAGGCAAACCTGGAAGCCGTTTGGAAAGAATAGCAAAATCCAGAAGTGGGAATTTACAGAGTTCAAGAGAAGTACAAGCAATGTATTAATACAAGCATTACGTTTGCCCCACCTTAAACATTCACTGTCTCTTTGTATCTCAAAAAAAATTTTGTATTTGCCAAATTCTGATTAAGAGAAAAAAAAAAAGTAACTCAGTTACAGAGGAAATCAGTAAACTATGAACAAATAAGTATGTCAAACCATTAATATTTCTAAAACCAGGATCTTAATTACACATAAAATCAATGGGACAGATTACAGAATTTTTATGATGACTGCTACCATACTGCAACAATTCATCCATTGTTTCCAACTGGATGAATAAAGCAGTGAATTTAAGCATTGCAAAAAACCAGGGTGATTATCCCATCCCGATTTACAGCCTCTCAAGATTACGTGGGTGGATGTCTGCAGTGCTGCATCAACTTCAACCAGTAAGGCCTGTATTGGTTTTGAAATCAGACCACTGATTTTAGTGTTGACATTTAGGTTTAGATATTAAATTCTGGGTACCCTGGTTTGAAATTATGGCAGAACTCTTTTTGCAGTCTGGTGGACTCTAACTCTGTGAGAAACCAGTTCTCACTCCTCTTCCTGTGCTCTCTTAGTTCACAAACTCCTCTCTTTTTGCTTGTGTTCACTTTTTTTTTCTTTAGGTCTCTTCTATTCCTTACTCACTTATTATTCAGTTGCTCATTCTCATTTTTTCTTCTCTTTTGTCTCTTTAGTTCCTTATCCACTTATTATTCAGTTGTTTATTTCAAAACATTTTACAATCCATGCTAGTCTGCTCACATTTTTCAGTGTTGAGTGGTCACATTCATGGCTTAAATTTATCAAAATACCTGCTTAGTTTTCAAGCCCTTGACCTAGCAGCTCTTCCAGTTTATACTTTTCCAGTGAACGGAAAATTTTGGATTTCTTACCTGGAGTGTGACTTGTGGCACTGTTTATATAGTCGAAGAGCTGAGATGTTGAAGCCAAGACTTCTGGGCCCTGTTTATAAGCTCATTGCCTGTCATTCAAAGCACTTGTATAACATAACATCGTAATGTTTGTGTAGCTGTAAATTGTAACAAATTGTTCTCTCATCCCCTCCTGTTGCCTAGGGCTGGAAGTGGGGACCCTGGTTAGGATCTGGCAAGAGAGGCTCACTTCTGTTAACTCATCACCTGATATCACTAGGTCCTAAATTGAGGCATCCTTTTTAGACAACAGCCCAAAATACCTGTTAGGGGTGATGTATCTAGTCCAAAAAAATACCTGTATACTGCTGACTGGCTGGTATGTGAGGAAAAACATGCCCTGAGCTTCCCAGATTAGCCTTCCACTACTTGTGTTACCCGACAAACACACCCCTTCAGCAGAGTGATAGGCCAGGTACTCCCTTGCGTTTCAGTACAGAAAGGGAAATGTCAGTGCAACCAGAGAAATTAAGTGACACGATGCATTATAAAGATGCACAGTAAAGCCAGCTCCATTTGTATCTATTACTCTGGGTTTTCCCTTGTATTTATTGGGTTACCACTGGGGCAAAGTAACATGCATGGATATTACAGGTATATTGGGCTATGCGATACAGCTGAGCACTGTGCAAAGAAGCTAAGCTAGTTTTTTGGCAAGTAGGACTAATTACGAATGGATGCAGTTCCACCCTTCTGGAATGTTTGTCAATATTCCTTATTGGATAGGTAAGACCTAATAATGTCTGCATCATACAGACTTCTGACATAATTCAGGACAGATCTCTGTCTCCATGGTGTTCATGTTACATAGTGTACACATATCCTCAAGTCTCTCTGAGGCTGGAAGAGCCAGTCTATGGAATAACGTTTAGCAGTAACCTATTTCACGTGGGTAATGCATCAAAGATTGAATTATTCAGCATGAATGTAAAGCTTTGATGTCTTAAGTCTTCCCATATGTCTGTGTCCTGCCTGAGCCCAAGTACCACCAGAGTAGACATTCAAAGTAAAGCACATAATTTTATAAGCATACTCAGTCAAACTGTCATTTTATAAGCTATATAGCTTTCCATCTTTTAGAGAAAAGAGAGAAGTGATTTTCTGTCTGTATATACAGCGTTCTTTGTTAAACAAGAATAATATGGTCTTGTATGTTGTGTGTCAGAAGTCAGTCAACTAAAGATACGGTAGTTAGAATTATTTAGTGTGAAGAACACGTTACATGGTATGCCTCTATACCTCACATTCTTGAAAAGGATGATTTACACAGGTGGTCTCTGAGCTGAAATACTTAGGTATCAGATGAAGGGGATACACTCAGACAGATATTCTGAAAGCATAAGCTAGCTAGCCATTCTTCCCAAGCTATTATTAGCTTTGCAGCACTTTCTGCAGTAGCAGCCTGCTGCTTCACAACCAGCTGGTTATCATTTTCAAAGCTCTTTCAAATTCTTTCTGGAGTTTCTTTGGACCTCCCTCCGGAAAGATTCCATTTTCTTTGGAGTTAAGTGACATCAAAAGATTAGATTGCATCAGATTTTTTAAGAGCTAGCTTTATTCATCTCAGAGAAAAAGGAGAATTATCAAGCTACATCTGACCATTCCAGCCTTCTGAAAAACCTTTTTGAAAATGTTGTTAAAGACTAGCCAAGCCTGATCATGACCCTGTTCTATATTTAGCTCTAAATGTATTTTGAAGGCATAGAGAAACGTGGAATTAGGATAAGAAGTCCCCAAATCAGAGAGATCAGAGAGGAATTTCATTGCAGGGTAACTAGCGGTCCTTTTAATTAATGCATTGTGTGCTTTTAATTAAGCCAGGAAAATATACATTCATTTTAGCTGAACTAGTAAGTTAACTCTAACCAAACATCTAACAGATTAACTGTGCTAATGCTTATATAGTAACATCATAACTTCTTTATGAACAGGTTTCTATGCAACAGGATGAAATGTTCCCAAGCACAGAACTGAACACTATGTAAATCTGTGGCTGGATGTAAAGTATTTTAGCACAAGTTGCAGCAGTGTGGACTGGTAGGCTGAACATAGGTATGGTATTTGAGAGAGCTGGGTTCTTGCTTTACCATTTATCTGCTTTGGAATAACATTTCGTATGGAATACTTACCATCTTTTCTGTTTAAACAACAAGACCCTAAGAGGAGGAACTTGTGATCACTACTGTTAACGTCCACAGTTCAGTTCAAAGTGGAGAAACCCAGGTTAATCTGAGTACCAGAAGGTATGCAGCTGTGTAAGTGCACAGCTTTCCCCAGGCTGTGTTCTCAATAGCATCATGCTATAAAACTCAAATGCCTGAGCAAGCCTGTAGCAAAAATACTTCTTCAGGTATCTCTGCATAGTACTGCACCGCATCATGTAAACATGCCCATTACAGGCCCAGACATGCCCAAGACAGTAGGTCCTGAACTTAGTCTGAGTCTCCAGATTACTGTTGCATAAATAATAGTTCTCCATGTCTTAAAGCTGCCATGTACATCTTTGTTCTCATGTATACATGGAAAACAATGTTGCACAAAAGATGTTGAGATAAGTGCATAGCCGGGTCCGTAGTTCATGGCATACATTCAAAGTTCAAAGACTTCAAAGTTACATTAGGGTACAAATGGAGGTGAGAAAGAGAGAGAGAGAAAAAAAAAGGAAAAGGAAAGCTCTCCCCAGTGGCAAGCAGAGAATGGTGATGATGAACATAGCCATGATTTCCCCCAGCACTATACACTTTTCATCAGGATCCTCTCAAACTCCCTGTTGGCAGTTGCCATTTATGATGTTTTTAGTCGGACCGGAGCATCCTTAACGTGCATGTTGACACAAGTATTGCATGCTTACTGTTTACGCAGCTTTTGTGCATAGGTAATACTGAACAGATATTCAAACACCTATTATTTTCTGTATTCTGCACTGACTTTTGGTCCTCCTTTATTCTAAACAAAAGCTCATAAAATAATGAGTAAGAAAAGGCAGGGAAAAAAGGGATGATTCTCACAGGAGTGGCAATTGCTTCCCATGAGAATCTGCCATAAAAGCAGTATTAGGGTTTGCAGGTGCAAGGCCATGAGAATAACAGCAAAAGAACAGCAGCATGAAACAAGAGAAAGGATCCTGCCACAAAGGCCCTGGAAAAATAACACTGCTACAACAACTTATTTCAAAGTTACAATGCTGGGAATGGAAGGCATGCTACAGATTGGGAAATGGGAGGCTCCTCAGCATGGCAAAGGATATGACATCTAAGGCACCATGCACCAAGAGATTTGACAGGGAAGTAGAGAAGAGTTTGGATTAGATATAGACACTGGTCACACTTACCGAGTCCCTTTTTGCCCAAGCCTTAAGTGGAACATTAGAAACTCCTGTCTCTTTAAAAACAAAAGACGACCCAAATTGTATTTTTGCCAGTAACACTTTCTTGTAATAAAGTTACTTTTTTCAGTTAGACTTAGCTGTTCTTTGACATCTTTATGTTCATCATCCTATCAAGCACTGCACTATGTTACTCATACATATTTAGGAGATGATATTTTATATATTTATTTGCACAAAGTATGACCAAGGACAAGATTTCTCTGTTTCCAATGGCTTATATCAGCCTTAAGGAGACAATAAAATTGCTCCGTCTCATTTACTCAGAGAATTTATGTACTTGTCCTTAAAATTTAGTAAGTACATACTGTGCTAATTTGCATCTAGATAATTTCATAAATGACTAGTGTTGATTTCTTGCATATTTAATATTATATTTACTTACACTTGGAATAATAACAGTAAAAATTGCTACATGTCACCACTTTTTTGGAATATGAGAAAACTGTACCTTAAATTGTGTCATTGGCTATGCACCATAAACACCTAATGCAACATTCTGACTTTAAATGTTCAGGTCTGTGGAGAGACATTTTTGCATTTCCACTTGTATAAAAGTACCATTGGTGGTTTATACTCCATGAGATCCTCTCAGTGCAATAGGAGATTTATTTAGGTATCCCCTGTTAATGCTAACTGGCAGAATACACATAATTTCCCTGTGCATTAATGAGAAAATAAAACTCCACAAACCCTTTCTATTTGAAAATCCTAAGCGTGCACAGGTGTCAAAGCATGATTATGTGATCATTTTTAAATAACCAGTATTTTATCTCCTCCAGGCTTCTCTGTTTCTAATTATAAAATATACTTTACATTTAGAAGTACTGGTACAGGTACATCCTCTGTTATCCCAAAAGTTCTTAGTCACCCCTTAATAGAGAGTCTTGGCAATAAATAATTTTAACTTGATTTTACAAAACAAAAAGTTTTTAGCATAAAGCAGGTTTTGTTTCAGAAAAGTTTTGTTTTGTTACAGAAAATGTGTTGACTTATAAATAGTTTATCTGATACAAATTCAAAACTGGAAAGATAGCAATACAAACCCATCCTGATTCCTCTGAATGTCATGAACTCAGCAGGAGAGTAAGGTCACAATCTGGCCTGCACACTTGTATTTCATTAGTAACTCTTCAAATAAGTGTTAGACATTTAAAACTGAACTAATAGAAAATACTAGTGAAGGATGACATCCCTCAAATCTCTCTTTAGCACTGTGACTCTGTCCAATATTGTCAATTAAAAATTCCACAGTTCCTGTGCTGCTGGTTGAACAGAGAAATACATCATAATTCCTGAAGAAGAGTTTAAATTTTTGTAATCTATCTGACATGATACCCAAATACAATCAAGGAAGACAAATATTCCCTAAATGATTTTCCCCAGCAATAAAGACTGTACAAGAAAAAGCTGTGCTCCAATTAAATGTATGAGAACCTGGGATTATTAATAAATACACTTTCACTCTGACACTAGCTCCTTTTTTCACCTGGTGTAAGTCAACCTGATGTCACTGCTCATCTCTGACTTGGGGAAAAAAAAGAGTTAATGCCAATCTTGCTCTGATATACTATAAAAATTAGCTGATGTCTGCTCAGAACCATCACAAATATATGCAACATTCTCTTCTTAGTATTGAAATATATATTGCATGAAGTTATCCAAACATATTAAAGAAAAGTTCTCAAACTGATGTCAAAGTTATTTCTCCTACTGTCTAGATCAAACACCAAATAAACCAATTTTGTGACACAAAAGAGCTGCAAATTATAAAATCATCTTCACATAGTCACCAATACGGATTAGTATACTAACAAATTATATACAATAGGGGTGATCATCTGCTTGTGCAGGTTTTCTAGCATAGTTAAAGAACATTTTTAGCACTCTGTTGTTGCTAACAAAACTCCCTCCTACCTCAGCGGTATCCCACTTCAGTTAAGCATGAGAACAATGTCATCATATAACATCACATATGAATTCTTTAAAGAAAAGGAGTAAAACTCATCGTCATAAATTTTTAGTTGTTACGTATAACACACCAAAGAAAAATGCAGCATTATATGGTCCCAGACACGGACATCTATCCGTGTAATATCCTAATATTTTCATGACAGCTGTCAAGAATTTTCCAAAACACCAGTCAGCTTGGAGGTGCTTTAAGCGGACAGGAGACCGAGCAGCAGAATACCAGGCAGGAACAAATGTTACTCCCTGCCCTGAAGTGAATGGCAAAAGTTAACCTGCTATCACATTTGCCTAGATATAGCAAATAACTAAATAAATACAGCTCCTCCTGCCTCCTTGGGATCATATGGCTTGATATCTGAAACTGAAACACAGAACTGCCATACGTGGGCAGACCTGCGGTTCTATTTCCAACAGCAGGCAGTAGCAGATTCCTAAGTAGAAATCAAATGAGAAATGGGATTAGGGTGTACTTAAAGCATAGACAGATAGTCATTCTGTTTAGCATGACCATTTTAAAGTAAGCTAAAGAGATGCATGCCATCTTCCATTATAACAATAGAGAGGCTCACACAGAACACTTTCTCATTCTACACACACACTGCAACTGAAAACTGTTAATCTAATCTAGCCATGCTCATAAGAATCTGATGCATATTCCAAAAATACATTTCAAGTTTGTCACAGACAAATTAAACATTCTATTTTAAATCTTTTAACAATTAAGCGCTTATCAAATACATTTTCATGACAAAGAGGCTTTAGCTACATTCCATGATAACAAAGGAGAGAGAAACTTTAGGCTTCCTCAAACGTTAACATTTGAAAAGCTGAAGACAGAACAACAAGGGATACAAGCAAGAATGCTCAAGAAACAGCTCACACCATATGATTTAATTGGGTTATAGAATTAAGTCATGCCAAGAAAGGATTTCAAACTTTGCAGTCATTTTAACAGCTATGGATAGATAGTTTAAAGGCCATCAAAGTGGAAGCTCATGATAAAATGAGTCATAGAACTGAAGCTGCCAAAAAAATGTGAAGGGCATACATAATAAGTACCCAGTAGGGCTGCTTGGCTATTTGGTATGTACTGTACGATTGATTGTTGAATGCACCAGTCTAGAAATGCAGAACAGAAAGGATAAATAAAGAAGCAGAATCCTTCAAAAGCTTTTGTCCGACTGAAGCTAATTGTTACAAAACCATCTCAACGCTCGGCTTTGTTCTCTCCGTTGTGGGGGTGGGGTTGTTTGAGAGTTCATCTTATTTTATTGATTTTTTTTTTCTTATGTATCTTAGGATAATGTTTTTATTTGGTGAGCATGAAAGGGGAAGTGGGATTAATGGCCTACCAAAATATAATTGAGACACTAATATTTTAGATGGGGTTTGTTAAGGAACTACTAACATAAAATATATGGCCTATATTTAGCCCCTGTATGATAAAAAAAATAAAAGAGTAACTGCAAAGGCTTCCCTCACTGACCAGAAATGGCATAAACTTGCCTCCCCACTAAGGGAAGACACAATTTAGGAATCATTCTCTACTGCCTCAAGATACCTCCTAGATACTGGGAGTTTGCCGGAGTCAAGCATGAAGGATCAAGTTTCTTTGCTTTATATTTGGTCCATGCTCATCCTTTTTTAAAGAAAACCTGTGAATGAAGGATATTTGGTAGTGATCAAGTGGGGACTGCTGAACTCGGTGACATTCCCTCTCAGTCAGCCCCTTCTCCGACTTGACTCACAGCAGAAGGGAAGCTGAGACTGGCCACTTTCAGTAGCTGGTATGTCTTGCAGTGGAACTCCTCTTGCTGCTTAGCAATGTAAGTATGCACACACACAAGCAATATATAAATAAGAAATATTTGTAATAATACATTTATGTGCCATGAGGAATTTTAACATGCTCAAGTTACCTAATATTCTTTTTTAAAATTTTCCAGTCTAAGAACACTACAAGAGACCTGGTTTAAAAACAAAGCTGTGCAAAGTGCTGGAAACGTTAACTACCTGGGGTGGAAAGTGCCGGTGTGCAGCCCTGCCCCTGTTCTGCTGCCTTCTGGAGACAATTCAGTCCAGAGAGAAACTTTTTTTACTTTGACCTAGATATTTTCCTTAAATATACTAGAACTAGGTCTCACTCTCCCAAACAGCAAAAGTGCAAAATCCTGTCTTTAAACTATATGTCTTTTTGTGGTTTTGTGAGAACAAATGGGGTTAACTCTTTCCAGGTTAAGTGAATGCTGGTAGTAGTTAACTGTAGCACAATATCTATTCTGAGGATGCATTTATTTAACTCATGAGGATGAGCTAACCTCTCTACCAAAAAGGGTGAGAAAGAACAGCTGTGTACCATAAAACTGCCTGGAGCAGGGCTGGGCAAGCCCTAGCATGTCGCTGTGCTCACATGAGATGGCTCATGAGGAAACAGCTGTCTGCCATTATCCCCTAGCAAGTGAGGGTAAAGGGAAAGGAAAGAACAGCAATGAAGTCATAATCAGTCATGACATCATCTAGCTGCAGGGGGAGGATGTCAGACAACCGCCATCACCAGCTACGAGATGGCCCAGGGGCTGACAGTTGAGATGTCAGCGCAGGACCAGCGGCGAGGCTGCGCTATTGACCGCTGGGTGACACATGGCACAGCACATGTGAGCCGAGGGCTGCAGCAAGTTGTGCCACCCAGCGCAACCACCATGAGCCACGCTTGCCCGCCAGCTCTGACTTGCAAAGCAGCTGAAGACCACAGTTGCCCTGTGAGAGGCTTTGGGGATACTGCACATGCAAATCCTGGAGCTGGGAGCCTGTGCAGAAGATGGTGCTCTTGGCTGACCGCAGCCACTGGCCTGGTCATCGCCAGGAAAGAGCAGCCACCACTGATTCCAGCAGTGCTTCCACATGGGGCCAGCCTCATCCCAAAACATGCACACAGGGAAGTGCTCCCTCGTGAGGTACTTTTATAGATGCATGCAGACACACAGAAGTACATCAGCCTCCCTGCACACCCGAAACAGGTTTCCTCTTCTCACTTTAGCACCCACAGCACCTTAGTATTCATGATTTATGGATGGTTTGCACAACGGAGAAATCACTCCCTTAACCACCATTTCTTACTTGTACGTAGGTAAGTCATGAGGTGCTTTTGGCCATCTTTCCCCAGATTGCCCAAGCATGCCTTCAGCTTGAGAAGTACAAATTCCAGCAAAGCCAAGCTGCTTCAGCACTGTGCTGTCCACGCTGCTCCCAGCCTTTCGTGACGGGTGCATCCAAAACCTAACAGGCTCAGAGGGTCTAAAAGAGCATTGCACACAGAGCGCTGTACAGCTCAAATCCCAATACCTTAAGGTTCGGAGGCATCACGTGTGGATCATCAAGGAAATATTCTCTATTATTCATAGGCATCAAGGAACATCACCCTGTTGTGAACAATGACTTTCCAAATCACCGTGGCTTATGTAATTGAATTTGAAATGTTCATGTAAAAGAGGGGAGGAAGAAAGATATTTGGAGAAATCAAAGGAATGAATCAACCACAAGACCACAGCAACTATTTCCCTTGAGAGTTGGCAAGTTCAATGCAATTTAGATTATATTCAGTAAGTAAAACTTTGGCTTGTGGTATTAATGGGCTCATAATAGCTTCCTATGGGATATATATTACTTCCACTCTTGTTAAAAGTTCCTTTGATAACTTATTCATCACTTTGCCTTTTAAGAGTTACAATGTGTTTCTTAATACGTTTAGTATGCAAGTCCTTCTGGAAAAAGGTTTTTGACCTTAGATAATTTGAACTCTCATGATTTATTGTGCCAAAACTAAAGAGGGCAATTTCAAGTGTACTTTTCAAAAAGATCTAGGAAAAGACGAAAGAAGAAATAGAAGTCACCATTGACGGAGACTATAATCTCAGAATAATTTGGCCTTCACTGAGAATATTCTAATTTAACTACAAATAGAGAGTATAAAAATAGAGAGTGAAGATAAAGAATGCCAACAATATAAAGATATTAAGGTAATAAAAAGAAGATGTATGCAAACAAGACAACATTGTAATACTTAGCATTACTGAGCATTTTACAGTTATATAAATATTTGCTTTATATTTAGTAATTCTGACATAAATTCTTTTCATAAAACTTATGGCTTGAAAAAGTTGCTGTCCCTTCCTGCAACATTACTCAAAGAAAATGAGGGTCAGTGGAAAAGAAGTCAAGATTGATTATGAAAATAAACAGCAAGCTTAGATTTACACACACTTAACACATATTGTGCCTTAATATATCAATCTATAAAATGTTTATAATTTTATTTATGATACGCCACTTCGAAAATGCCTCCAAATGCATACACATAAATAAAACAAAAGCTCTTTAAAAAGCAGGGAGACAGAGAGGGAGAGACATCAAAACAACGTGAATCCCCAAAGCACAGGGGTTCATGGATAAGAGTCATGGATAAGAGTCACTGTTTTGCACTACATAAAACGAAGAAACGAATAAAATCAGATACTTGATGGATAGGTAGGTAAAATTTAATTTAAAGGAAAACAAAGAACATCCACTTTTGAGCTTTCCTTTTGAGGGATACTTGTACAGAATTACTTGAAGAGAGACATTTGCTTCACAGAAACTAGCTAGGCACAACTGCTTACCTATGTGAAATGTGAGATAATCTGTCCAGCAGGGAGAGAGACATAGGCTCTTCTTATATGGAGGAAAATGTTTACTTATAACAGAAAAGTTGTTATAACAGAAACACAGTGAATCATGACATAGGTTATCCAGTGATAACTTTATTACACATTTCAAAAATAAGCCCCAAAAATATGCCAAATCTCTTGAACAAGTGGAAAAAAACCTTATCTAAAAATAAGGGGAGAGGAACTATCCACTGTATTACCATCATTTCTTTCTTCATGCCAATAGCATACTTTAAGTCTTACTCAGACTGCAAGCAACTAGTCATGGAAGAGACAATACATAACTGTTTATTTAGGTTTAATGAAAAAGCTCAGGGCAGCTTGTTGAAAGCATTGGCAATGCCTCCATCCTTAACATCCATCTTTCCCGGTGCTCTGCATACACACTAAAATGGGCCCACAACATCCTATATGAATACAGCTTCTGGAAAGACAAATACATAGAGCAAGCGTCTTAGGCATCCCAGATCGAAACAAACCAGAAGTGCTTAAAATCAACAGCAAACTCCTGTTGTTATGAGCAATCTTGTCCAGATTTTGGGGGACACAGTGCTTGAATCTGCACCCAGCTGACCTCACCCCTGGGTAGGTGGGAGAAATACCATCTACAGTCTGTAGTGCAGAGTGCCTCCACAATTGCATTAAAATAAGACTGCCAAACTAATGAAATTCATTCTTCTCCCCTGAAAATGTGGACGTATAATTCTCTCCAATATCCCTAACTAACATTCCTCTCCTGAAAAGGCTCAACAACAGGCTAGCAACAAAAACCAGCAAGCTACACCAGAGCTTTTCAGATAGAGATTTTACATCATTTGCTACTATCACCGTCTTCAGAGGGAATTTCAGCTTCTGGTGCTAATATACTCAAGAAAAAAAGATTCTTGGTGATATCACTGTTTTCCATAATTAACTTAAATGTTAAAGTACAATAGACTTGAACATTGCAAACAGTGCTATAAGATGGTTGGGTTGTAAGCTCTGAAACTTTCCTTGTGCATGTCATCCCACATGGACATTTTCTATTTCTCACTGGAAGAGGAAATATAGCATCTGGCATAGGTTAACTTGTAACAGGATTGCAAAAGTTATCTGATTAAATGTCCTATACAGTTTGACATCTATGATAGATTTCCACTGCTCTAAAAATTACATTTCAGAACTTAGTTGTTCAAAGAACAGACACCTTTGAAATTCTTGGTTCCACTGAAAAGTATTTCTACACATTTTTGTCTGTATTTGACTCTGAAGGCAATAGACTTTTTTTTGATCTATGCTTTGCAAATCTTTATCCCTACTGTAGTGCATAATCTATGCATTTTAATAGCTGAGAAAATCAATAATCTTTTTTTTTCTACTGATGCACTAACAGCATCGACAGTTTAGATATCTTACTGAACACAACCATATAACAGGACATTTTGAGCTTTTTGACTCATTCTGACAAATTTATCCAAAGACAGTCCAACAGAAACAATAGTTAATTACCAATCCTCATTTAATCTAGGAGTTCGAGGCTGCATGACGTTACCATTTTGCTTATGGTTTATGGGAACATTGCTATAAAACTGAAGTGTGCCTGTTACAGGGTGTTTCATGTGCTGCTTATGGGAAGAATTAAGTTAAATCTTCCATTACAGAAAATAGCAAATATTGTTCTTATGTGTGATACAAACTTTTAAATCCTAGTACTTTATGTCTACATGACCCAAAGGACTTTTTAGTACCATTCAGTGCAAACTCCTACTATAACATATCATTTTATGTAATTCCACTTACATAGATATTAGTTTATGGGCTCTGGAGATTCAGATTTTCAGACAGCATTTATTCATACCATGTGAGTATACACATAATTTTAAATATTGTTATATATGTATAAATGCATACTGATCAGTGCATCAACACTGTTTTGGGCTTTGTTTCCCCCCTCCCCACCCCTACCCCCAAAGTAATTTCTTCTCCCTGTTTTTATTCTTCTGGTTTGATCACTGGACAGTGATCTATGCTCAGCTCTTGTTTTGTTAGTATATCCCCGAAAGGATCTCAGATAGATATTGCAGGGCAGATATTGCACAGATATTAATATGGAGGCTGAACTTTCTCTCCTCTCCTGCTGACAGAATGCATATTGTGGGAAAAGATACAGTCCCTTAACCCTAGACCAAGCAGTAGAAGAGCTGCTCGGAAGCAAAACTCCAGACCACAATCCCAGCAAGACTGTTCCTGTTGCAAGGTACTGTGCTCTTGCTTGAGCAAATCCTCAAGGGCAGATTTGTAACCCAGTAAAGACCTTTTTTCCTCCTATCCTTTCCGGAGTCCAGCAGGGGCTCTCCAGACCCTCACTTGCATCCATCTCAAAATTTTCTGCTTCACCTGTTCCAACACCTTTCAAACATGTTTAACTAGATGAGTGTATAGTATTCTAGATGAGATTTGGCTTTACCTCAGCTGAAAGAAGTTCAGCTGATATATCTATGTTTTTCACAGCTGTATCTTACAGCTGGCCCCTAGCCAATCTCTAATTAATTAATGCTCCAAGGCCCTTCTGCTCCTCTGGCCTCCTCAGCTGAAGAGTTCCTGGCTTATTACCGAAATTCTTGTTTTTACTTAAGTGCATAGGTTTGCATTTTGTACATTATAGCTCATTTGTTGCATTCCAGGCCTAACGAATCATGTTATCAATATATTTCATTTGCACACTACAGTTTTCTTTCAAAAATCTGTGAGAATGCCCGGCATACATATAGCTCAATCTAACCAAATGAGTAATTGCAACACCAAGAACATCTCCTATCACCCCTGGGATTTTTAAAATATCACACTTTACTCCCTAGGGAGAGGGTATTCAGCAATTCAGCTGCTGGAAGGAAAGTTATGCCCAGTCCTCTAGGACACTGACATTCCCACACTCCAACAGCCTTCAGCAGCACGTGGCAGGGAGGACAGGGGCTATTGGATGGAGTATGCATTTGCTTTCAATGAATACTCCATCCAATGAGAAAATGAATTAATTCTTCACCAAGGACCACATGTGGACCCAATATAAATCATCAAAATGTTTATACCACATCCAAAGCACACCAGAACTAAAAAGCACTTATGAGGCAAAACCAGTTGTTGCTTCAGGGTAGGAATGGGCTTTCATATATATTGCTAACATGGGATTTTGGTTATGACTATATTGAGACTGACCAGAAATAGATACTGGAATTCTGAAACAGGGAATATAAGGTCCTGTACCAAGCACCATTTGTCAGAACAATATTTGTGTAGCTTTTTTAACCATTAGGATTGTGACAAATTGCTCAAAGATACATTAGAGACCAGTCTGGACCGCACGACCTAACGTCTCTCATTTCTGGCTTCCTCAGTTCATCAAGCCTGAGGAAAACCTCAGCATCTCCGTAGATAAAGTCCATGATTTCTCTCTATTGTTTTATTTCATGACACCAGTGCATCGGATATCAGTTGCAACATTTAACATGAAAGTGAAAAAAGAATCAGTCAGGGAAAGAAAAGGTTCACATCAATGGCTTGTTGTTCAGGCAAAGTTAAAAGCCCTTGAAAATATGACTCTTCAACTGTCCTATACTGCTCTTTCATAAAGAGCACTCAGAAAGTGTTACCTTTTTTACTCTTCATAACACAGTGTACAGATAATATCATCACTTAAGTGTGATTAAAAAAATGCAGCTTAAAAAAAAAAAGTGTCAGTGGGCTGTCAGCAGGTGACTTTGGTCATCCAGGTTTTTAACCCTTACATTCATCTCCTCCATATGCTATACTTTCATGGAGTGTTGTTAACAACATTTTGGGGGAAAGAATTTTTCTTTTGGATAGTTTATTTTCTGACCTTGAAGTTATTTTCTGCTATGTTATGTTCATGATTCAGTCAAGACCTAGGTCACCTGAAAAAGATCACCAAGGTATACGTTGTTACAGGGAAAAAAAAAGTCTTTTCCTGGTGATGCCCTTATGATTTATGAGTCTTTCTCTGCACTTGTTTCTTTTCTCTTATTTTTCAGTGACACTAACAATTTGCCTCTTGTCAAGTCTTTTACCTCTGCAGGTGCTACTTTCTCTCTCCAAAGTAAAGCAACTGCAAAGAAATATTAATTTAGTTGTTCTCCTGCCATCTAGTCCATCAGCAGTTCAAATGGGATGAGTGAAAAGGTGAATCAATGGTTAATACATTAGCGTAAGAGTTTAATGTAAATCCCTGATGTGCACAGAAAGTCTGTTAGGGAATTGCAAAGATCTTTTTTCCTGTATGTGAAGCAGAGCTAACAGAAGAAGAAAACTTGAATTCTGCTGCATGGGAAAACAAAAGAGGTTTAAATTTCTTTCCCTTGTTCTAAAATGAAATGCAAACTAAATTATTTGACGCTTCTCATAAAAAGTGCAATAGTCAAAACAGTCAATAGCCAGATTTGCTTCATTTATACATTTGAACCCAACTCTCCTACATTCAAACTGAATCATCAATCTCCATGCTTTGTATCCTTCTCCAAATTCCAGGTTTCATCTTTCCTAACATTAGGTATGTTCCTGAGTAAACCTTTGTTTTGATCCATCATATCTATTCTGATTTTAAAAGTTTAGCAGAATACATTCTACCTTGCATCAAAGAAAAAGTTGTGGGAATTTTATATTAAAGACTGAGCTGTACACATACTATAGTATGAGAATCTGGGGACATATAAAGCCAGTCTTGTTTACTGTGTCCATATTTTCAGAAGCTTTTAAAGTTCATTAGGCCAAATGTTATTAAATGGCTTCAGTAGTTATGCATGAACAAATATGCATTGTCCCTGACGGATAAGGAATTACTGATGGCATCATACTAAAACAGAATAGTCTCCCATGTTTTCATAGGCTGAAGCAGTCAACATTCCTCCTGCCTCAGAAACATCCAGCTCTGATATAGAGAAAAGATAGCATTTTGAGTAGTTTACTAATTCATCATGTAGACACCTGTATTCTTCTGAACATCAGGTTTGGAACTGTCCCACCCTAACTTTAAATGGCAAAAAGAAAGGAATACAGCGAGTTACCTTTTTTCATGTCCTCTCAATGTTTAAATTTTCTGCAATGCTCCACAGGCGTAAGCCATGATCCTATGTCTTTTACCATGTTAAATACTTACAGATACCTGCGGGGTAATAGCAGGGAGACTATTCTGTGCAAAACACTATTTGTCTCCCTGTTAATTGTGATCTTCATTCATCAGTGCTAGGTAATTGCTCATACTTACCTTATTCTACAAATTCAAATTGCACATATAGCTTTTTCACTAGGATATTAGCACCCTTTTTCTCCTAAAAAAAAAAAAAGCAGACATTTTTCAAGTGGCATTGCAGATTGTTTTTATTTTGGTTTTGTTTGGTGTTTTTTTTTTGTTTTGTTTTGTTTTGTTTTTAATCTTTTTATACATTACAGGTACTGACTCCTTATGTTACAAGAGGACAAATGAATACCTAATTTACACAAGTATGGAGAAGTGCGCACAGGTTAGTGCCCAGGAAGACTTTGGCAGCACATCCTTCAAGGGGAACATCCTCCAGCTGCTGCTCTCCTGCGTGCACTCTTATGAACAACAGGTACTACACTTTCCTTATGTAACTACTGTACTGTTACCACTGTATTGAATTGGGGGTACCACATCACAGGTTGTAATGAATGAGCAGAAAGAAGGAGGGACATCTATAGTGCATAACCAGGTTCAGCTTGTACCCATTCCCACAGTCACAGTTATACACAACATATACACTTTTGATCTTAAATCCTTTCTATACAAGAATAGAAATTTGAAATCCTAACTTCATTTTATTCTGATGACTGCCTGACTTTCTTGGAAATTGGTTTTCACATAAGAAGCTTTAACTATTCTAGTTAACACATTTAGGTTATTTTCTGAAAAAAGCTGCTCATGAGCTGTAGAGGTATATTTATTCCCTCTTTAACTGATCTCCCATTTTTGCCTTTTGGAACAACTAGAACAGCTACCAGCAGTTCCTCAGGTCAATTTAAATCTGTTTGACTTTGCCAGTCTGCTTTCCTGCTCCTGTTCTCCATACCATTCCAGGTAACACTATAGTAGCTGCTACTTACTGAACTTTAAATTTCCTTCTAATACCTCTGCAACATTTTCTTCCTTTCCTTTAAAAAAAAAAAAGGAAAAAGGTTTCTGATCCATTATTTATCACATTAAGATAATTAAGAACTTAATCAATATTTAGAAAGGTTTCAAAAAAATAAACTAATCACATAGTAAGTGAAGACTGAAAAGTACGGGCTGATCAGATGCCTTCAAAAGCACACTCATCATCCTCAGTGGAAATCAGATCAAGTCTTACATGATTGGCAATATTTCAGCAGTACCAAAGCTTAAAATTTATTACCTTTCAAGGAAAGCGAGTGACTTCACAATCATTTTATGCCATAAAACTTTGGTAGCATTTCAAGGCTGGTCATAAGAAGGACTGAGAAACTAAACACGTCTTCTAACAGAACACCTGGGTGCCTCAGCAAATATGGAATGGTTTTTAACACACCAAAGAACCTAAATATTAACCATTACTGAATGATACCCAGAACTGAAGTTCTTCATTCCTCCTTCTAGTAAACAATATCATAGCTAAGATTCCAGTTTACAGCGTGTGTTCAGTCATTGTCAGAATTCTAGCTTTATGTTTAACAAAATATAAAATATAGTTGGATTTCTAGTTCAGTAATTGTAGCACTGATCTGAAATTTGAAAGAAAGCTCATAATTTGAAAGAAAGTTTTGCTAATCAAAACTTGTACCTACTTACTTGCACCTGTTTAGACATTCCATTTCTATTGTTGCAGTTGGCTTTTTGAAAATTCATTTTACTACAGACAAGTCTAAATATAAGCAAACTATTTTTTGCTCCACTATTTTTTTGTTCCAAAATACCTTTTAGCCTTGCTCTTCCAGACAGAGAAGCTCAAACCCTACAGTTAGTTAATTATCTACTGAGATTTTGTCTTGGTTGAGAGGAAAACCATCACCATTCTGAAAATTAGATTGAACCAGTTTCTCCAGTAATAAGTTATAACTTAATGCCATTTGAACTATAAAAGATTAATTCTTAATCAAAGTTTTCACACTTGCACTGTGCAATTGGTTTTACTAAACTCTGCTACAGATAGTATTCACAGGAAAAATCCTAGTAATTGGTCCTTAATTTAATGGTAGAAAGAGTTCAGGCTTGCTTTTATTTTCCTGCTAACCAGCCATTTGGAATTTATTCAGAAGAATGTGTAACTCAGTTGTATAAAGACAAAAGTCATCTGAGAAGACTGAAGATGAAAAATCAGAGCATTGTTGTTTTCCTGAATGCAACAGGAATTAAAACCTATTTCTAAAGAGTTATTATCATATGATAAAAACTCCTTTCTTTTACTTTAATCCCTTGATATATTACCCTAAAAATGCTACCCAACCACAGATGCTTTAAGCAATGTACATTTCAGCATACTTAATCATTTATCAAAGCAGAGTTTTACTGTCAGGCATGTTCAGTATTGAACCAAAGGTCCTCTGCTTTGCTGCCAGACCTGTAACTCTTTAGGCATTAAGCATAACCTGCTTTTCCTTTTATAATTATTCTGCTCTTAATGGAAAACAATAATGACATTCATTTATGTGTGTCTGGTAAAATAAAATCCAGCAAAATATATCAAAAATACAATTACGACAAGTACTTCAAAATGTTTTCAGAATTCTTGTAAGAGTAGGAAAAGAGACAAGAGAGTCTAATGGTAGGGCTAAAATAGACACATGCTTGGTTTTTACTGCAGATTTTGGAACTATTTAAGCACTTTACCTACCCACCGTAACAGCATTTCCAAGAACAGCTAAACTAAATAACAGAACTAGCATTCTAGTTGCATTTTGAAATAAAAACTGTGTTGAAAAAAATCTACAATGCAAATTATGCTTTCTTGATGGACAGCTACTGAAATTGAAGTATGAATTCAGTTCTTGTGCTGCCATAGGATTTTTGTGATATCTTAGAAGAGGCTGGAATTACACTCCAAATGTTGAAGTCCAATATTTGAATGCACCAATGTATTTATTTCAAAGAAATTACTATTAGAATTATAAAGTCTAATTAAATATGAAATGAAAGAGCCACAAGATCTTCAAAAGTTATTGATGCACAGAGGATACTAAACTGCTGACATATACTCTGTGATTCTCTTCCTTCACCATTTATTTTTGAAAATTATTAGCATAAAAAAGATATTCAGCTTTTATTAATTCATCTGATCCTTATTCTTCACATGAAATGAAAATTCTTTAATTAAGACATCATAATTGTCTGGACACAGATTATTTGGTCTAGGACTTGGCAGCACCAAGCAGATGATTGAAACGCTTAAGTGTCATGAGCTTTCAAGGAAGTGACAGAAGGCAAATAAAATCTCATAATTAAAGATATGTCTGCAAAACAAAGAAACAACAAGCCTTATCTGTAAGGAAAAGGTACCTTAGTTTGGTGGGTGGCAAATCTTAATAAAGCTCCAGGTGAGGTCCACTGTTTGCTAATGACCCTAAAGTCCCTTGTCACCTTAGTCCACACCCAAAAGCTCTCAAGAAATCTAGCAGGACATTTCTTATTCAAAACTAATAATGCATTTTAAAGTTATTTAAATGTATTTCTCACTCTGGTTGAAGTCCAAAGTGTAGATACAAAATTTCTAAGAGACCACTTAAAAGGAGTGAACATAAAGCCTTTTATAAGTTCAAAGATACTGTGATGGAGCCAGTAGTAACTAGTCAGCTTCCTCCACCTCAATACTAATAAATTAACTGAGAAATATGGAAGTAAACCAAGACATCAAACTTACTTTCTTTCCCTTGAAATAACCTTAGTACTGTGACTAATTCCAGAGTAATAGGAAGGGAGACTTCAAAAACTCATTACTGTATTGTATTCATATGAATTTTAACAATATTTTTTAGCTCAGAATCAGCACATTCACATTTTCATGGACTTCTTACATGAAGAACCACCTATCCTGGCTAAGGTCTCTTTTTGCCTAGAAATATCAACATGAAAAACAAAACCATTGGTTAGTAGTTAACATTTAGCATATTAGTTAACATTTTTGCTAATATTGATACAGCTCTGTGAATTTGAGAATTTTTCAGTTTTCTGATTAAATTAATATTATGTTTTTATTTTACAAAAATGGAGTCGGAATTAATGCCAAATGTTGCTCCAAAGGTTAATTTACCAGATCTAGTATGCAGGTTGATACTGCTAGATAATAATTTTAAAATAATGATCTTATGAATGCTGCAGGTGATGAGGTTACAAGAACCTGTTATATGCAAAGATATTGAAGTATTTTCTGTGTTAGAGTTTTGTTAACTATTGGCTTACGGCTGCAAAGTAATTCAAATATTGCCTGATAAACAGGCAGAAAATTGAGTTGTTCCACTGTAAATCCCACTGTCTTAGCCCCATCCCAAAGCTGCAGAATGGCACCAAGTCCAGCACCAATCGTACCTATAGGCAAGCCAACTCCCTCGGAAGGGGTAAATTTGGCAGAAACCGTTTTAGAGAAGCCAAGTGGCATGAATACAGTCCCTGTGAGGTGGGTCCAGGGTTACTGTCTGCAGGTTCATAAGGTGATGGCAGGCTTAAGAAAAAGTCAAATGTTATATTCCCCCTTGGCCGTGTTACGATCTAGGGTCATACATGTGGGAGGCACAGACCATTGTTAAGATTATATGATACTTTAGGAAAGCTGACTAGTCAATATGTTAATCTTCAGTCAATGCTCACAAATCAATGGATTTAGTGATTGGAACTGGGCACTCTTAGAGATCAATCGCTACTAGTGCAATAAGGTGCTTGGTCTTGAAATGCAGCCTGAACGACATTTTAATTACAAGGATGAGCCTATAATCTTGAGAATGTGCTCAGAAATATATACAAGAAGGAGCATAGTACAAAACACAGCTACGTTTAAGTTGCAAAGCATGCTATTGTAAACAGAAAGCACAGCAGGGGTGGGAAGGATCGGGCAATACACTGTTATAAAGTCAGCAGCGTTACAGGGTAGAGCCCTGTAAAGCTCCCAGATGCTGTGTGCCAAACCACCTTTTCCCTCACAGAGAACGGGTTACTGCGCTGATGCACAGACAGATGGAGAACACTTTCCTCTCTCCCCCAGATGTGCTTTACTGAGAGGAACTGGGTTGGGAACTCCTCCTTCCGCTGCAGCCCTTGCTGGGAGGTACAAGGATGGTGCCTTCTGTCAGCTTTCAAGAATTGGATTATTGATATGAAGGGCAAGAGTCTGTCTCAGAGCTTGGATTCTCCCTCATTCAACAAGAGTACGAGGCAGACACTTATGTATGTCATTCTCAAAAGCATTTTTTTTTTTTAACCCACATAGAACTTACTCTTCTTTAATATTTTAACTGCAATTTCAATGATCTCTCAATTAGTTTTGATTCTTCTGTGCACAGGTAGCTCTTTGAGATGCTTTTATGAATAGCAACATAAAATTTCTTCACAATTTCATGTTGTGGGCTTTTTATTGCTAATAGATAATGGGATCAAATATAACTTTCAAATTTCCAGACCTCAGGATAAAGTAAATTCTAAAAATAGATGCCCCACCTCAACTCTTCTTCTAAAATTGCTGAATAAACTCATGCATTGCATTTGAAAGATATTTGGTCGCCTATAAATTCACATCAGGTCTGTCAGTGAGGAGCATCTGAGAAAATTAGCATCTGAAAATAACTGCGATATTCTTTATAATTTCACAAGACTATAAAATGAGCCTATAATGTGTAAGTAGTTTCTATTCTCACTTGTTAGTGCCCAACTTTATGCTTTTTCATGAGGATATAAAACACACATTAAAGCAAGAAACAAAGCACCAGTGTATGTTGTCAGGAATCTGTCAGCCATTCTGCAATTTTCTATGAGCTGCTTCTTCCAGTTTGGTTCCTCTGAGCCCTTTTTTTTGTTTTCTCTGAAAGGTCTTTTTAATGTAATTTTTTGCAAGTAGAATAAGAAAAAGCCTTTATCTTTGTAACACACCTATTTTAATTTCTTTGATGCGTGGTAATCCAATACGCATATAACCTGAGGCTGCTTTCAGAAAAGATCTGCAAATGATAAGAGCCATGTAATTCAGCATGACAAAATTTTTAAAAGGCATTTGCAAGGCTGGTTACTAGAAGAGCAGAAACTATCCTTTCATCTTGGTATTGATAGGATGGATCAAGCTGGTTAGACATAGATTGAGTAATTCTACACTAGTGGATCAACAGCTTCACTGTAGTTGCCTTTAATTTTTCATAGTCTCGTTTGTGAGTGCTTAAAAAAGAAAGCAGTAATAGCTCGTGCCATAAATTCAGTGACTATATTTCTATGCACAGGCATGCACATGTGTACATAATGTATGGCTACTAAAAATTCCCTCAGAGCAAGACACATCAAGAAGTCTGTTAATGGCAACAACAGTGTCGCTTTTACAGAAAAGTAACTATTTCAAAGAGTATCCAGGGAATTAGATGTCAACAAGAGCAGCATTAAAACAGTATCACTCTCCCCACATTGCTTCATTCTTGGTCACACGCAGACTGCTTTGCCACTGCATGAACAAGAGCTTCAGTGTTACACTAGCCTCTTGGAAAGACCCAAACAGTCATTGTTCAAGCACTTTGAGAAGTGTTATTCTCTCACTAAAGAAGTAAAAACTACCGAAGACTGAAACCCATACAAAGATGGATACTGATAGGAAGCGCAGGACTTACCTCATCTAGGGTTTCAAAATATGTAACCGGTTTCTAAAAGATAGGTCATGCCAATCACTTGAGACTGTGGTATTTACAATAATAAAATGAGGGATGTTTCAAGATAGGATTTCTGACAAGCTTGGGAAGGCACCTTTTCCCCCCTGCACTGGCAGCAGGGCACAACTGGCTACAGGGCTATTCGGTTGTTCACACCAAACGCAAAGCATCAGTCACAAGTATGAGACAAGGCATTTCCACTGATAAACAGAGCGGACTGGAAAGTAATTCTGAAATTTTACAAGAAGAGAAATTCTGAAAACAATCTCTTCAGGTTATCTTGACCTTTTAATTTCTTCTACAGGAATATGAGCTTGCACTGCTCGCAATAGCTTTAATGGAACACTGCCTGTTCATTGCCTGCAGTTCACATACTTCAGTAGTATGCAGCAAATAACATCTGTTATGCTGTTATAAGAACAATCAGTCTCAAGGTCACCTCCCCCTGCCGACTTCCACTTGGACATTCAGATGTTTCTTCTTCTCTTGGCTGAGGAGAGGGAATAAGAAAAAAATACAGCATAGCATTGACTGAACGAGTGATCTGGCACCTGGAGGAACAGTAGCATCAAACCAAGTCAGGAGCAGGAGACAAATGGATTCAAAAGAAACTATTTCGGAACTATGTCCAAGACAGAAGACAGAGAGCAACCAGACAGGGTATGACTGTCAGATGTTGCAAGCTGCATTCATATCTGTTCAGGCTTGCAAAGCATCCTGTGGAAGCAAGGCAGGGACACTGGCCAACCTGGCAGGGAGAATGGCCAGGTGCTCCTCCCAGCCTTGTACTCTCTACTTGTTTCTCACCAAGACGATTGACTAAGAGCAGATGCCTACATCTTGACAGTCCTAACCCCCAACTGGCTTGCACTGTTCAGGCAAGCTCAAACAAGAAATGTTATTTCTGGACTGTAATTCTTAAAGCTGTTATAGCTAGGGTAGTGCAAGCTTGTTCTTTCTTGCCAGCACAGAAAAATAGCTCTTTATTTCACCTGGAGTGATGACTCTGAAATATGAAGGCTGACATTGCCAGCACTGACTGCCACGGGGGCACAGAGTATTCGTAGGGTACCCACAACACTGATCAGCAAAGCCATCTCAAAGCTTTCTGCCTTGTAGATAAGGTGGAGTTTTGTAGGGGCAATGAAATAAAGTTACATGTTCAGCTGAATTCTTAAGCAAAGAAATGAGTTAAAAGAATTTGAGGAAGATGGTTTTGTTTCAAGGACTCTCTGTGGGACAGAAGTCAGAAGAAGGCAGGAGAGTTTTAGAGTATCTGCTGGTACAAGCACATCTCTCCAGCTGGTGCTCCTTCCTCAGGACCTTCTCTTTTCCCACACTTTGTTCAAGCATGGACATCCTCCCTTAGCTGTCCCCCATCCCTGTGCATTCCCACCACCCTTTTGCTGGGCTAAACTGATCTTTTTCTGATCCAGTATGACCAACCACCTTTTGATCTCCAGGTGTAAGCTATAAATGGCAACTGACTTCTCTCTCCTTGCAAAGGAGCCCACACTCAACCTTTGTGTCAGCACATTTGCTAGACTGAGGAGGGAGAAGGAAAGGACCAAGAGCAGGACTTGCTCTTCTAGGTGAGAGCATGAGATGGACGGGGCTGGGATTGCTGCTGAGGCTGGCTGAGAGAATGGCAGTTCCAGGAGAGGCCCCCTCACACACTATTGCCCGGCATGCTTTGGCAAGGTACAGGGGCCTGATTTGGACAGACCCACCAAAAGGTCGTCTTGCAAGGCCTGTGCAAAGTAGGCAGTCCATCACTTCCACAGGCTACCAGCAAGATTCTTGCCCTGCTTATAGCCTGAGCCAGCCCTGCTGCTCAGCAGAAGTAACATCTCAAGGCAGCCAGAGGTGTTCCTGATTTTGGGGCAGGGATGAAGAGAGGACATATCCGGACAAGTTGTGCTTGGGTGAGCAGCAGGTGTTAGAGAAGGAGCCTGATAACATGGTGCTTTAGAGGCAAGGGCAGGTAGCTCAGCCTCCCCCTCAGCTCCCCCTGCGTTGAAATCATCCAGCCCTGTGCCTTTGGTTACTATTCTTCTGTAAAGTGCCTATGTTTTCCAAGCACAAATTTGAATGTTAGACAGTTAAAAGAGGTGAGAAAACTTGTCACAGCTGCCAAGCCAGAGTGAAGGAGAGGGCAAAGGACACATCCTAGGATTGAGTCATTCTTCCTTTAGGAACAAAGTAACTGGAGGCAGCAAGAATAGTGTCTCTATCAGTTACAAGTATTTACTGTCTTGAACAGGGAATTAAATGACAAAACTATCAAAGTACAGAAGCATCAGCAAATCCTATAGCTCCCTGGACTCCAGAAAGCAGCTGGTTCAGACCTTCAACCATCAGTTATTTTTTGTTTTCCCCAAAGACACTGTATTTAAAACTGCTGTGTGTCTTCATGCTTTCACTTCTACGCTCTGATTACATAAAGTTCATTGTTGTTGAAATATGTGCTAGGAAGAACCTACTTCAAATTTCAGATTCAAGGTTGATATTGAGAGAGAGATTTTTAGGGTGGAGGAAAGGTTAGGAAAAAAAAAAAACACCACAAACCACCAAACCCAAAAAACTCTTGAAAGTTTTACCCTAATGCAAAAATTTGCTGTTTCCCTCTAAAGCACAGAAATGGTTTGTAGAGCAGAATCACCTTCTGAAGTTTAATGATGTAGCAATGATCCAAGTACTTTCTAATATCAACCTACAATAGCAGCAATAGACAGCATCTTGTAATAGCTGTCAAATGTTTTCTTTCTTGTGTGCTATTAATCTTAGTTTCCTAACCAGAATAAAGAAACCATGCTCAACAACTTTCCTGGACCAGAAGTAGCACTATTGTTGCGAAGACACGCCTATCTATGCCCTCATAAAAAGATGAGGGCCTGTGTTTGTGTAGGGGAGAGGTTCAAAAACTCTTACCCTGATAGTAATTTATAGATGTTTCAAATTAAGTGAATTTCCCATACGAAAATGTTGAAGTTGTCATAAATAATACACTTTTGTAAGTGTCATACGCAGACACAAAATCAAACTTTTACTTATTTATTTAGACATGCAAAGCAAAGGCCTAGCCATAGCTATACACTTAATTCAAATACTTAAGCACATGTTTAAGTGTTTGTTTAACTGCCGCCTGAAAGAGCAGTTCCAACTTCATGCTGAGAAAAATGGTTTATTTTATTGCACTGCATACTTCTTGCTGCAATGTTTTCCTGGGTGTTTGTACAAAATAGCAAGTGCTGGCAGATTTAAAAAAAAAAAAAAAAACCACAACCAAAAACACACTCACACCACACCAAACCAGCAGATGTACAGAATTTGATATTAACTGTAGTTTAGAGATTAATTTGGAGAGATAAATGTGCGGCCTGATCCTGAGTGGTACCAGGCACGTACTCTCTAACCTGTGCAATAAATAGAAATGAGCCATTCCGTTGTACAGCTCTAGTTTCATTATTTTATTACTGTAATAATTAGGGACATTTGTGGAGAAAGTTGCAATAAAAAAAAGAACATAAAAATTTTGGGATACCTTTAGGTTACGCCCAGGTACATACAGGGAGGTATATATAAAATTTGAATTAAAATAACCTTAATTACTGAAGGAATATCTAAGTTACTGAGGGAGAACGAACATGAAGTACCTGTTTTCAGATGGTCTAGCTGGGACAAATTACTCCCTAGAGAACTATATTGTAGTCACAAAATCAGAGTACTACCGATGTTAACATATGACAAAGGACAAATGAAGGTCTAGTTAACATTCTAACAGCTTCTTTTCAGAACAGCACAGATCAGACATTTAGACAAATCTCATTGCTGAGAACCTTCATGAAGACTAAGTAAAAGAAGAAACCATTCAAAACCATCTTGTTTATATAACATTAAGTTAAAGGATATTTTAAAAATAACACAGTGGAGTCAGGGAGAATGAATATCCGGCCAGCATCTATCCTATCCATCTTCTTGCCAGCATACGCAGTTGTATCACTGCTGTTGATTATGGGAAGAATCTGATTTTGGTACCATTACATTATGAAAATGCATACTTGACAAAAGGAAAAATTTGCCCATGACCAAAACCTATGGCTTAGGACTAGTGTAGCTATATCTGTGAAGTGTTGCCATAAGATAAATAATCTTTTTAGCCCTGACTCTTAGGGCAATGAAACTTAGGGCAGTGAGTGAACTGCCTGTTTCACTGTTTTTACCTTAATAACTGAGAAACTCTGCTGTTTAAATTTATCCAAATCCAACTGACACAGGGTAGAGGACAGCAAAATTCTCAGAGACAATTAAGATCCTACAAGTTTCAGAAAAAAATGGTGGCTAAATAGAAAAAGAAAACTCTAATCAGCGTTCCCACAGATGGGAAAGCAGGTAGGCTCATTTCCTGTTTGCAGCTACCAACTGGCTTATCTACAGCCTGGAAATGGCAAGCCATCCAGCACACAGATAGCTCCAGACTAGCAATGGAGAAAAGAAGATTATTCACAAATATCAGAAGTTAAAGAATAGAGGACAGATATCAGTAGTAAAACTGGCCTAATTACTGCATATGAGAAAACTTGCCTTAAAACCATGCCCCTTGATTGGTGGCATGTAGAATAAATAATTAAGGATCCAGTTCATATACTGTGAAACATAGCAGAAACACCCAAGGATACCCACAGCTTCATATAAAATGCATCATAGACATACAGTATCTGAAGCTCCCAGTCACTGTGGCAAATCCTCCATATACATAGAACTTCCAACACTACAGCTAGGGCTTATAAACAGCTTGAGGCCAAAACACTAGCTCTGCTAGTGTTGCTGAAACTTCAACCTGTGCTGGTTCTGAATTAGTACCCTAAAAGCTAAATTGGACTTAATTTTTTTCCCCTATCATGTGTATCTTTTGTTCCTTTTATCTTGGCAGGTTTTCCTAGCCTCTCTCTATCCAACAATTAGGTTTCCTACCTTTCTGACACCACGGATTTTAACTTAGCAGCCACTCTCAGCCCCAGTCCAATTTCTGTATTCTTTCTGCATTAAAATCTGCCAGCTACATGCTCTGTTTGACTTCCCATTTAGTACTGACAGCAGAAGAGCAACAAGCTTCCTGCTCTCAAATCAAGTCCAGCATGACCGAAACCAGCTAAGTCTTGCAGTTGTTCAGAAAGTCATACTCAGTCCCCAGCTGCTGCATATCAACCACACAGACATCTTCAGCTGCAAACCTGAGCCAAGCCTGATTGAGCAGGGGTGAATCACAAAGCCTACATCAGCAAAATATAGATTTTTTTAATAGAAATGTTGCAGATACAACCCTGACAAAGCTTGCTCATTGTTAACCCAAAAGGTAAGTGTAAGTGTTCCAAAGAAAAAAAAAAATCAAAACAAAAAAACCCCAAACCCCACAAATTTTCATCAGAATTATCATTGCAAGAGATCAGCTCAACACATCCTGAACACATTCTGTGTATTGTTCTCCAAGAGTTAAATTTTTCCAAAATAATTACATTTTATACATGCTTTATAATACTCATCTTTTTGATTGGATTCGCTGTAGAAGTATGTTTGTAAGAAACCTGCATTAGAGAAAAATTCTCATTGCTCAAGTGACACATTTGCAAAAAGTTACATGGTCTCTTGGAGCTTCATGTCTGCTCCGAATATGAAATTTCATGGACAAGAACTACCATTTCAGGGAAGCCAAATATTTAGAGTCTATTTTTAAAAGAAACTTTTTGCAACAGCAACAATAAGCCAAGAAAGAAGGATCAATCCTTCTTGTCCACAAAACATATGCTGTACAGGCTTGAAGCTGAAAAAGACTCCTTGGCTCCTTTTTGCAGCTGTGCTCTTGGTGGACACATGAGAAAGTCCAGCATCAGATAACTCCATTAGCTGGAATGCTAACAAACGAACAGTTTCAAAAATATTGCAGCAGTTAACTGTATAGTTATCTCTCCACGTGGATCATAACAGAAACACCCTTGCTTTCTGGTGGCCTGTTCCAAGTAAAATGGAGAAAAAAGGTATATGTGTATTAATGGGGATATATGACTCTACTATTAAACTTCACTGTATTTTATGTTCAAAAGTTTTGTACAGAGGCCTGTATGTTTATCTCTGGGCTGTTTTCGAATGTATTCTGCTTGGAAGGACACATTATTTTTTTGCCTTTTTCTTTCCTCAGTTAAAATATTCACAGTAGAAACGGACAGGCACATTGCAGCCATTCATGTTTGCCTGTACAATGGTTTTTACACCGTGAACACAGTTGCATTTAGAATTGGGGATTTCAAGGCATCATGTTCTCATGATGCATTCAAAGTCATATTCCCTGTATGCCTGCCTGCCCTATGTAGTCAGAGCAATAAAACCAGTAATGTGCTCACAGTGAAGTACAGATCTCATTTCTCCTGTGCATCAGAACAGTAAGAAACCTTGCATGGTACCTAAATACCAAGTTTTTGGGTAATATTATTGATTTCAAGTTTTGGAGTTTTATTTCGTTATCATGGCTCAGCTGGAATATGCTCTTGTTGAGGTATGTGTAATTTGAAATGACATAAAATACAAAGCAGACTATGTTACTATTAAGAAAATGTAGATTTTAAGCAATGAAATCACTGATAATAAGTAGCTTACACAGGCACTAAATGCTGTAATAATGTAACACCAGGCTATTTGAAGAATGACATAGCTTAACCCAAAAAGCATAAACACAATTTATGGCCTAATATTTTACATGCAAACTAGGACTGCTCTGTGAGAAGCTATTTCCCAGAAAATAAAACATTCATTCGAGGTTATATATGTGCAGTTGTAAGTTTGTGCATGTATACATAAATACACGAGCATGACTCCATATACACAGACTAATGAAGATAACTGTGTTTTGAAGTTATGTTTTGCTCTTTTAATATAAGATTGCAATAATAGAAGCAGTGCCTAAATAAACAGATGACAAGAGCTTCACAGACAATAGTCACGTTATTTCTTATTTTGTCCACCAAATAAAGCCATGGAGCATATTAACTGTTTTGAAGAAAACTGTTCATATATCAGGATACAGTGTCAATTTTGGGAAGGTCTTTAATAAGCAGCGTCTTGTCATTTATGTATATCTTCTGCTTCCAAGTATAGGACCATTTTGTACTGGACCAGCTGCTATTTTTTCATTATATCATGAAATATATTAGCACATAACTAAGGTAAACTTGTAAAAAGAATGGTCTAACACTTTCTATTACAAAACATAACTGCCAGAGACAAGTGGTAAAGTATTTATACAATACAAAGAGTAAATATTAAAGACACAGAGAAAACAGCTTGAGGAATAGATTGGAGGATGCTTTGTAGAGTATGCTGTCAGAAGAAGTTGCAGACAGTTGCTTTGAAGCTAATGTACTCAAGTTTCCCGGGGCTGGTGCAGCCGAAGGCTGGAGCATCATGTGAAGGAGACATATTTCCGTCTAATCCTGCTGAAGACAGATAAGTCTGCCAATTGAGACTGTGCAGGCCTGACAGCCAATGGCATCAGCTTTATAATACCAAAAGATTGATGCTGAAATACCAGCAATGGAACAGCCCTTTTTGACAGCAAGAAGCCAACATGTTTGACAAGAAATTGAAGGCAAGATCTTTTCCAGTCAAATAAGATGTCTGTTCATAGAAAGCATCAAATCTACCTTGCTAGAAAAGTTCAAGATTCATTTGATTGCTGATATTTTATACTTCTTCCTTTCAGAGGTATGGTAAAATTTAAAGAAACATGAATGATATTTCTGTATTCCTCACACTTCTCAACAAGGCAACATCCCCTGTCATTTCTCACTCAACAGGGAACATTAAATACAAGTTTGAATTGTGGTTGACAAAAATCTTTAAGGTGTTTTACGATAGTCAGTATATTTAGTGTTCTCAGAGTTATCTTTCATATGTTGGTTTATTCATTGAGATTTGGAATTGATTTAGATAGCTTTTTACGATCTTATGATAATCCATTCCTTTTATCCTAATTTCCTCCAAACATCTGCATTAACAACTAGGTTTGACATTCTAGGCTATTCCAGCCAAAGACAAAGCTCCCATCAACTTACGATGATACATCATCACATACAAAAGAAAGAATTAGATCCAGTGACCAGAGAGGAAAAAAAAAACCAAAACCCAAAAAAAGGGCAGGGGGTAAGGGGGAGAGGGAGAGAAAGTTTGGAAGGACTTTGGAGGTTAGGGAGAAGTTTCCTTAAAGGTAAATACATTTATTTGTAGATCATTACTTGGTGGGATGTAAAAAGTCTTTCTTGTCCTGAAAGCAGAGGAGAGAAAAAATGGGATGGAATCAGGCCACTTTACAGGAGGAATGATTAGTAATTAAATCTAACCAAGGTCTGGCTCCAAAACTGAAGACATCTGCGTATCTTTTGGTTTCTAAAATAGAAAATATGTTAGTTATCTACGACAGCAAAACTCAATAAAGTAACCAGAAGGACCTTCCAGTGTTATACCAAGATTCTCAAAAATATCAAACCAACACAAAAATCTAATAATTTTCAGAAATTTCAAATACCTCTGAAAAATACCACAAATCATGAATTTGAAAAAAATCTATTAACTCAATAGGAATAAAAAATTAGCTGAACTACACTGAAAGAATGTAGAACTTGTGCACCCTGCTCTGCTGTTCCCAAGTTTCAGAACACTACACCGAGTTCTGTTTTTTGAGGATCATTTCACTTGGATCAGAAATTACCTTCTGCCGGAAATATTGAACAACTATGCTCATATTCTTATGAGCAATATACATGGATTTGTATCCGACAGTCTGAATAAACAGCATCTCGTCATGATTAAGGAGTAGGCAGGAGACTTGGTCTATGACAACAAAATCCTAAAAAGCAGCAAAACTTTCATTTTAATCTATCTTAAGTATACTGTATTGTTCACGTCTTAAAAAAAAAAAAGAAAAACCAGCATGAAGATTGGACTACATTTTAAATTGTAATTATATTCCAGTATTGTTTGACAGAAAAACAAATACTATATTGATCTAATACATTAAAAATAGGATGACGGGAAGTCAGTAAAATGGAATTGTGTTAATAAATGCAACTGCACCAGAAATAATTTGGTGTTATCTTATAATTTCATGCTTTAAGACTTGCTTACAGAAGAACTAGAGAAATAAGCACTGGAAATTCAATTCTAAGCCAAATCTTACTTCTTGCCACTAGCACTCACATTTGCTGGCAGTGAAACCCGATAGAGTTGGATTTCCAGAAAATACCAATTCTTTATCATTTCAGGGGACCAAAAACAGTAACAAAAATATGAAAACAGATTTTTACACTAGCTGTTACAAAGAAAGAGATATGCAGAATTCATTTGCCCCAAAAACATGTGAAGTGAACCACCTTAAGTCACAGAAACACCTTGGAGATTGCAATGCTTAGAACAAAACCATGTCACTACTGTAATTTATCACCACGTAAAATTAAAAGTGATCACTAGTGGTCACTGCATCTGAAAGTGTGGATCTAGATCTCAAAAGATTTTTTTGGGGGGGGAGTCATTACATGTACTAGCATTTTCTGTTCAAATGATTTCCTGTTTTCGGTGAAAGCAGGTATATGTTAAGCACTTGAAAAACTTGCCTTCAATTATGTTTAGGCAGAAGTGAACCTGGGCTTAAATATCTCATCTGCATAAAGAAATGTTGACTTATTTTAATTACTATCCTATAAAATAAAAACCAAAATGACAAGCAATTATCTGCTTAAAGAAATAGATAAATGTTTACCTGCTGGACACAAGAAAACCTATTCTATATCTGTATCTGTTTATAGAGATCTATAAGAATATCACATTATTAAAAAAAAAAATCTCTTTAAAGCAAGTTCACCTTGTCCTGATTCAGGTTGATATTAAGTACACAAACTGCGACAAAGTTATTTTTGTCAGACTATATCACCATACTTAAAATTAACTATGATTGCTAAGGGCATTTTCATCTCAACCATTATCCTAGTAAAAAGCTGATGGCATTGTTAAATGCCCTCCTAAATCTTGAGCAGAGAATGCTTTAACAAGTCAGAGGAATCAATCTTGGGGGAAGAAGGAATGAAATACTAAAAGTTGAAATAAAGAGGCAAACACTGTTCTTCAGATGCTATAGTGCCATACATTCATGCATACATTTTCCATGTGTGGCAAAGAAAATGCTTTAGGATTATAATACTTAAGCGATCTACGGTAAACTGCATTAAAGAGACTGAGAAGTAGATATCCTCTTCTGCCTTTTTTTTTTTTCAAATACCTTTCCCCTTCCCCCTCCAGATACTGCTTCATCTTTAATTCTCCTAAAAAATTAGACGTTTTTCTTTCTCTGACTATTCCAGAAAATGCCAAAAATATCTCACTGACTTCCACATAGTCAATACCCAACTTCATTATCCAATTTCTCTATTTGGTACCTATATTTTGAATCTCAAAATACCGCTCTAAACTCCCAAACCAAACTCCTAATATGTTCTACCTCCATTTTTGGTTTTCCTGGATCTGAACAAGTCTTTAAGGAAAGTATGCTAAAAATCACACAAACAACACCTGAAACAGAGTTTCTAATCTGGAAGGATATCAGCCAGGATGTCCATGAAGGAAGAAAGCCTCATTCCTAGTATCCTCAAGGATTCAAACAAGAACTGCAAGTCTCCAGAAGAGTCTGTCTCTGGTGGTAGCTATGATGGAGGTATATAAAAAAGAAAGCTTACGTGAGGAAAATTTTACATATATACCAAGTAAAACTAATTAAATAAGCCAGTACTTTAAAGAAACTTCTAAAGATTTGCTTCTTTAAAGTAACTTCGACAGTTGGTTGTCACGGTCACAATCCCTTTGGCTTCATAAAACCAAAATGAACAACAGGTATCAGAGATTTCTTTTCAGGGAAACTGCTTCTCCTTTCTTTAAACTAAATCCTAAAATATGCTGGTTTATTCTTAAACCTTGTAATTGGCAAATGCATTTCCAAACTGCACTTACTGGCCACGCACACCACACCATATACAGTATTTTTCATTTTACTGCTAAACTTTTCCCTCAAAGCATTTAAATATTATCATGTCCTTGGTTAGACAGGTCAAACATTAGCCTATCAAGATTTCTGAAAACACACCATTACTGCAATAACATTCTATAAGATTACCCAATGCTAAGATGTCTTTTTTTATGCAGTTTGCAAGCTACAGAGCAAACATGTGATGAACAAGATCAGCTGTTATTACTCCATTAACAAGAGCCTGTCATCTCAAGTGGTTTGTGGTAAGCCAAGAAATATTTTACTAACATATCCACATTACAAGGATTTTTTTTTATCTGCAACAGAAAACACTATAAACTCTGGATTCTCCGAAACACTGATTATTTTCTAACCAGCAGTGCAAGACAACTTGATACGAACAGCGAATGACTTATTTTAATCTCCACAGTGGATAGTTGGCTGCAGTGTCATACTCATTAGCAAATGGATAGGTAACTTGAAAGTCCACCTCTATCAACCACATTTAATCTAAAAGCAATAGTGAATTTAACAGCAATTACAGAGATGATGTTGTGTAAACATGCAGAATGCTGTGCTGCTTGGTGGAAGAGGCTGCCTCCACAAACATCACTGTAACAGATTTTAGACACATCAAGAGCATTCAAAAAATGCAGTCTCCTCTCCCATTATGTGACATGCTGCACTGTGAACACTGAAATGAAGATAATGTCTAATCCTGAAAATATGTCAAAACAGGATAGCTTAAAGAAATGCTTCACTGAAAGTGTTATTTGCAATCTCATAGATCTTATTAAATATTAGATATTGCTCAAATGCCATTTATTAAGAGCCCAACTGCTTGCAGAGCTTGGTATCCAGATTATGCCATTCCCTGCCCAAGTTCTGCTCTCTCTTGGCTAATTCAAGAACTGCAACAGAGTTACAAGCACAGAACAAAAATAGGAATTGTCATTACAGATTATATCAATAATCCCTCTAGCGCTGTGTCCTACCTCCAACAAGGACATATGCTTTAGAAGATATAAAATGCCCTTATGGACAAAGTCTAGCCAGTGGTAGGTGAAGTCTCTTCTTAACTACACAGTTGTAAGCACTGTGAAATACTCCTCAATAGGCAGATACAATGCATTCAAATAAATTCTGCCCTAAATTACTTTATAAAACCAGTATCCTTATTTACAATAGGGTAGGGGCATATAACAATTTTTAAAACCTTTGACGTACAGTAAGGAGCACAGAATGCATAAAGATACAAAAAATGTCAGGCTGATATTGAAAATTACTGTCAAGTCAGTTTAGTTCCCTCCTTGTGCACAGTTTAGCAAGGCAAACTGGATAGGCAGCATTTATAAAGTGCAGCCCAGAGGCTAGAAATTACCATTTCCCACAGGCAATCCCCTTTTGTTTAAAAAAAAAAAAAAACAACCAACCCAAAAAACCCCCACAAAAACAACAACAAACCAACCCACAAAACCAAAAAACCCTTCCCAAAGAAAAACATACTTGAAGAGAATATTCTGAGGACAGCACAACTAAGGCATGCAAAATGAAAGGGAGGGTAAAGCCATGGTGAAAGGATGACAGCAGGCCAAAAGCACACACACTTCTTAGGATAAATTAGGCAAGACATGAGGATGGAACAGGCTTTAGGTCCCACAAGTTTATGAATATGAGGTCGCCAAAATAAAAACACATTCACTTTGTATCACTCTAGTTTTGAAAGCAAAAAGCTTACAAAAGAGTGCAATAAATTTCAGTGCACAGACACTGGATTTTAATTAGAATTACCTTGTATGGTCATTAAATAAAGAAACATGACCTAAGTAGTTCAATCTGATATCATTGTGCTGTTTACAAAATCAAAACCACTGAAGTGTGATCATGCAAAGCTGTTTGTAAAGTTATTTACTAGCAATTTTTATTTCCTGCTTCTCCCTCTAACAAATTATTGGCTTTTAACTGGTTATGGAATATGATTTGTTATTTGAATTAGAGCTAGGGGGATTCAGGTCTCCATAGCCATTAAAGAGATCTTTACTGAGCAATATTTTATATTTTGCTAAATAGTATTCTAGAAAAAGTTACTTAAAAGGACTGAACTGATCAGGTTTCCTATATTTTTAAAAGCCTTATTATGGTCAACGAAGCTTTCGGACATAGCCTCTCTAATATCTTCTGCTTACTGATCTCAAATAATTTGAAGAAGTTTACATGGATTTTTATGAAAAATTCATAGCTGCAAACATCAGTTTCTCATGGTAAGTTACAAAACAAACAAAAATGCTTATTTAAAATTAAGTATACAAAGCTAAGTCAAGCTCATTCACATCTTCATTTGAAAAAGAAATTGGATGCATTTCATTTTTATGCATATCCACATTGTTATATTTTAGGTAGTATTCTCAGCACGCTACAGCTTTGCCTTATTAGCTGCCTTCCACAAATAGTGGTGGGTTTTTTTGGTGGTGTGTGGTTTTAGTTTTTGGGGGTTTTTTTTTGTTGATTTTTTTTTTTCAAGATAAGAATACTGCAAGTCCTAAGGACAACAGTACCAGGTTAGTAATTCTAGTAATTCACTATCTTGACCTTTTGGCAGGAATGTACTGTACCCAAGGTTTCAGGTAATTACCAGAGCTGTAGATAATAGTCAACATTAAATCAGTGTTGACTAGAGACATACAAAGCCACCTTTCCAATGAGTTTTCATCCACTGAATATAGCATATGATTTCACAATACGTGTTCAAGATACAAACCATTATTGAGGACACAATATGAACAAGGTGAGATGTGATATGTTGTAGAGACAGAGTGTGTTATACCTTTGTTAGATGAAATGCCATAAAATAAATTTGCAATACAAGTGGCTAGTCTGTGCATTAACGAAATGAAATCAATTTCCTAAGAACTGGCATGGATCTTACTGATGTCCCAAATATTAAACACAAAGCCAGGCTTAGAGTTGGATAATGATGTGCATTTTACTATTTTCTGCATTTCATAAAATAGTTCTCCAAAAACTTAAGGCAGGGTGTGTAAGTCAGAAAAATAGTTGTCAAAAATGAAATAAGATCTGGAAAGAGAAACAGATAGAGCACCCAAGACAGTCCTTATTGCTTTTTGTACACTAGGTGAGTTTTTATCCCTATGCATATCCTTTTTAAATTGAAAAAGGAAATGTTTCATATGGTCATCTGTTTTAATATTTTCCACATTAATTCTTTTATTATGCATCTAATCTAAGATTCCTCTCTTCCTTTTATATTTCTTCTTGCCTACCCTCTTCATTGTTTTTCATTTAACTCCCTTTTCTAAGGAAAAAGTACAAGAACAAAATGAACCTAAACCTGTTTTTCTACAAGCAGTTATACTCCCTCTGTATTTTCACTACTGTTTCTTTCTGGTTTATTATTAATTGTCTTTTAGTCTCTCTTCTGTTCTGGAAGTGTATCCTTCTACACTTTTTTGTTTTTCACCCCATCAGTTCCTCAAGTTCTTTGTCTTCTTACCACCACCATTGCTTTATGTATGTAAACATTCAAGGTTTCTCTCCCACGTGCCACCAGAAGGCAAACCACAGAGCTCCCTCGCCTGTTCCCAGTGCTTCCCTCTCATTTACAGACACCACCAGAGCACAGGGTGATAGCTGGTGGGTCTAAAAGCCACTCCACAACCCCTCCTTACACTCCTGCATTGGAAGGCAACAGCAGTTGATATTTTCTCCTTTCCAGAGGTTAAAGTAACAGAAACCACAGAGGTATACAGTCGTCATAAGAAAACCTTATTATTTTTCCTTAGCTGGGGAACAAAGTCCTCCTTTTTCTTGAGGAGAATTCATTATCAAGGATAAGTCAGGTAAGAGGACGAAAGTTGATGTTCCCACCCTCTCAATGAGAAAGCAAAGCACCTATTAAGAGAAGAACCATAAGGTATCCAAGCTTTCCACAGAACGATTTGTGCTTGCACCAACTGGCTGGAGGAGGATTTTGGTATTGTTATTACAAGAGGAAGAAACAAGATTAGACTACAGAAGATTCCGAACAGCCATCTTTCAAAAGCTGCTGATTTCCTGAGCTTAAAAAAAAAAATTTCTCCAAGAGCTACTTGCAAATTAACACTCTTTCCAAGAGAACTGCAGTTGCAAAAATATCTCTCTGAAACAGCCCTCTATTTTAGCTGTGTTTGTTCAGAAATAAGAAGTTCTAGAAAGGAGAAAACAAAGCTAGCCTTAAGTGATTTAAAAAAAAATGAAAATTTCATTATTTCCTTCATTAATGAAGAGAAAGAGTAGGGGGTTGTCATGAAAAGATGGTGGGATATTTTTGGGGTTTGGTTTTTTGGTTTGGTTTGGTTTTTAAGTTGTGATGCAACATTTTAACATAGAAGTACATGTAACTTCCCCAGGCATGCTCTGGAGACCTAACATGTCCCTCTGCAGGACATGCGAGGGGCAATTCAGAGCACAGGGTCCCAGCCTGGAGCAGGCTGCCAACCCTGCGGGTCTGAAATATTTTCCAAGCATGTGTTTAAACTTTCTTAGGTTCCTCTGGAAAATCCCAGTCTGAATGGTAATTCCAGTCATCTAATTAAACACCCTGCTAAGAAACATCTTATGGGAGCAAATTATTCAACTCCACAATTCAAGTAGATAGAAAACTTTGTTTTAGATTAAGTTTTTGGGTCCTCCAAAAATACAGACTTAAGCACAATGGTGCTATTAAAATTTTCTGCAGAAATGTGCGATTTGTCAAAATTCTCCATATCCATTTTGAGAAGAACTAATTAATATTTTTCAGATACATCCCTTCATCTATGAATATATATTCACTCTTAAGATCAATGGTTATATTTTTGTTTGGTGAATCCAATCAAATTATGTGAGGAAGGTAAAATGCAAGCTTTGTCTTCCTTATAGTTAGTGAAGGAAGACTGTTCAGCAAGGTGTTAACAAAATAGCGAGTATCTAATGACTATAATAAAGAAAAATCTGGATGTGAAACTCTCTTCCAGTCTCACAAAATTTTCTCATATCTCACCAGGATGAAGTAAGGACCATTTCAAGTAGAGCTGATGCATTAAAGAAGGAAAGCCCCTGAGGCACTCTCTGTGGGTATGAGATGCAGGTTCATTTCTATCCATCAGCTATTCTGCTGAGAGCAAGGATTTAGAACTCTATCCCTATCAAAACTAATATATAATTCCTGCAACGAAGACTTGATTTTAACAAATCCAGGTTTCTGAGAAAAAATGCTGAGAACTTTAAGAAATTCTGCAAGAGCTTTATTAGTTCTGGTGAGTGCCAAAGCTTTTTCCTTTCCAGTTGTAGTTATATTCACTTAAAAATTAGTAAATCCTAGATATTGAATCAAAATACAGAACAGAGAAACGATGGCCATACAGCACCAGATAGTCCTATTTCAGCACTGTGTCAGAAGGGACCTAGTAGCACATACTAAGAGAATGATTATAAGATGATCCTAGCCTAAAATAACTTTATGGCTTCCAACAAGCAATTTAGGCACTATCAAGTTGGAGGTTACATATAGACAACATTATTAATAGCTACCCATCCCATACCAATTTGTCAAATTCTTTTTTGAACCCATTTATACTTTCTTGCTGTGACACAGGATTGGCTCCACCACTGGAGTACTGACCTCCACAACAACATCATGTCTTAGAAGATAGTTTGCCACAAACTATACCACAGTAGACTGAATCAGCAGACCTTAAGATCAGAAAATATCCTTTGTTAGAAATAAGCAGTTCTGTCTGAGTTCCACCAAAACACTGGAAAGAGAAAAGGTCAGTGATTTCCGTCTTTAAGAAGAAGCCAACTTATTAAGTGCTAAGAAAAGTGTGATTTGAAAACACTGAAGAGGGTGATCTGCACTTATAAATGTAATTTATTGGCACTCCTCTGAGTTACATTCAGGGCTTTTGCCCTTAGGATAACAGGAGCAATCATATGAGAATGCTCCCTTCATGTAATATTTGCATGGGAAAAAAAATATTTGACAAAACACCACAGAAAGATATCTTCCACCTAAGCACAGATACTTTCAAGAGGCACCAGAAATACTATTTACAGACTCATTTTCTACGGTTACACTGCTAGGTTTAATTTCTGTGTAGTCTTCATAAGGATTAATATATTGAATACAGCTTTTCTGATCAGAGACATGATTTATTGCATCCATTCTAATTTGAACCTTGACTTTTAGGATCAGCCCCTACTTGCCTTGTTCTTCAATGAACAGAGCTTGCTAGGTAACTTTAAGAGGAATCTGGAAACAAGCCTCACAAGAAATAGTTGCTTTAATTCTGTGCCTATATAATTATAAGGCTATTTTAGTTATGCAGAGCCTGTCCATCATTTCTCTTTAAGTGGTTTGATAGAGCTGCACAGCCTATCGAGAAGGCTGTTAACTACCTGAATCTGCATAATAGAATATGCAATGTATCTTTCTAAAAATATTCAACAGGCCTTTGACAATAATCTTTTAATCCTGTCAAGATCATTTCTGGTAAATATAATAGTAACATAGGGAAAAAATAACCAGACTTTAATATATCAAAATTATATGAAATAAGCAAGAGGTTCAAAACTATTGACCCCATCCCTTTTTTCTAGGGTGTGATTTATTCCTCCTGACTGTAGTCAATGTTGGATCAATGCAGTTTTATCCCCCTGCTTACATCATCATTATAACTAATCTTTGTTTCAGTTTACATAAGTGTCCTCCAAAGATCAAGGGAGGAAAAAAAAACTTATAATAAAAAGGAAACTGATATACTGCATCAACAGCAAAAAACAGAGAATACTGGGAAAATCAATAGATTTATAGACAGATGGCAGAAAGGAAGGAAGAGAATAAAAATAACCATGCCATGCAAACCAGAAAGGATTTAATGATTTGTTTTGAATCAGCTAAGCCATTTATACTGCACTGACTAGAGAAAAAACTTTTGTAGTATCATTTCTGATATCAGTGCTGGAATTTGAGTCCCTGAGCTACATCCTTACACAGAGGTAAATACATATATGTACCCCATAACTATGCATAAGACAATGTGCTGGTGAATAAACTTCATATATGCAGAATTTAGATTGGTTTCCTCCCCATTTCCAAAATGTATGTGCTAGTTACAAGTTAGCAGGTTTCTATCAGGAACATAAAATGTACCTTTTCATGACAGGCAGGAGTCAGTTTCTCATTATGCTCTTTTCCTTTATTAGAGTCCCATTTAGGATATTTGTACAAACCTTTGATTCAAACAAGAGACTGTACTTACTGTCATCAAATAACAGCAGGCGTCTCATTCTACAACTCAAACGTGGCCACATATATTTATTTTTTGGGGGGGGGAGGGGGGGGGGGGAAAGGCGGGACGACACGACACAACATGACACCAACAACAGACACATCCAGTCAGAATAAGAAGATATTCCATTGAATGATTCTTCTAAAAGAAGATTCTTTTAAGAAAACTGAGCCAAAAATATTTACACTAAGATGAATTAAGTATCCCACTTCTCAGCTGAAATTCTAGGTTTTGTTTTTAGTCCTGTAGTTTTCCCACTGATGACTTAATAGACCAGAATCACCATTACTATCTGCATTCTTTCCCTGAACTACTTACAACAGTAATCAAAGGGGTTGTAACTTTATGGGACACTCATTACCAAAGATACACATTGGAATTTGTATTAGGATAGAATTTTTATTCCTGTATCATTAGAATTAGTATTACTTATCTATTATTTCAGGCTACATTGTCCAGATTATTTACTTTTATCTAGATAATTGGGATACTACTTTGGTGTTTTGTAGTTTTAGGGATTATTTCCTGATACATGCTTTGTATATTCCACATTTTGTTCTGTTTAAGTCCTTACAGGTTCTATTTTGCCAATTTAAACCCTTTCAGTATTTCCAGTTGAAAAAAAAAGAAAAAAGGGTTTGCCACATTAATGTTTCTCAAGTACCTGGCAGTATCTATTAAAAAAAGTGAATGGGGCTTTTTGATGCATTTGACCAACTCCTCATTTTCATTTGAGCTATTTGCAAGCTTTTTTTTCCTTTTTCCTGACATTATCATCCATTTTAAATGACTACCACATCCAAACAGTTCTCACTAGATTCTAAAACAATTTCTTACTAGAAAAAACATTACCATTTTTCACAAATAGGCTTACTGAAACCTCTGAAATGAATTGAAAGTTTACAGTCTAAGACTATACCTCATCCTTTTCAGCCATTTTTTTTCCAACACTGTTGCTCAGGGTGCTTTCCAATGGCAGGGGTTTTTTCTGTTTGTTTGGTGGGTTTTTGGTTGTTTTTTTTTTTTTTTTTTTTTTTAAAAAAAAAAAAAAACAACAACCCAAATCCTAGATAGCTCCACTGAAGTTACAGCTACACAGCCATGCTTTAAATTTTGGTAGAGCCTTCTTTGCTTTTTTAGCCCCAGCAAAAAATCATGAGTAGCAAGGTAGTGTATTTTTTCTTTTCCTAGAAGGCCAACTCCCTGATATTTTTGTCCAAATTAAAAGTTATCTAGATCAGTGTTCCCAGATCTGAAGTATTATGGAAAGAATCATAGGAATCATTGGTACATAAGAAATATCTTATGGAGAATACTCTTCAGAAAAAGCAATATAATTTATTTCCAGTTGTAACAAGTCCAGAAAGTTGTTTCCATTGTGATTTTGACAAGTTACCTGAAAAGAAACAGGAGCCATCCTTGTATGTCTGTAGAAGCAATATGAGATATGAACAAAGACAGTGATTGCTTTGGGCTTTATTACCCACTGAAAGTCAGCCCATCTAATGCAGCTGAATCACTCTCAAACACTATGGTTTGTGGCACTCTGGGGGGGTCTGCTGACCACTATCTCATCATGCTGGTTTGCTTCACATCCACCTGCTAAGCAGCATTAATATACAGCTAGCTAAACCACCTCTTCTGGAAAGTGTTAGTGGCTGGCATCATAAGTGTCTTTGATCTATAGGCAATCACAGACCTCGAAGTTGTAGTTTAGTTAGTATGCTCATCATTCAGGCTAAATAAAACGCCTGAAACAAAACAATTAAGCTTCTTTATGGAGTGAGATAAAGAAAATAATAGATGCTACCATTAAAGATATTGAGCTACGTGGCAATAACAGAGCAAGAACTAACTGAGAGAGAAAAGCAGTACTTCCCAAGTGACTAATTCCACACACAGGAATGGGCACATGGGTAAGTCTGAACAGAAAACATCAGGGGGAAAAAAAACAGGAACTCAAAGAGAAAGCTCCAAACACAGAAGACATTAAAAAGCATGAAGCTGAGGAGGCACTGGGATGCCTAGAAACTGCACCAAGGAAAACGTCTACTGTATTCAGGGAAACAGGATAACTTCTACTCATTTTATATAAAAAAAAAAGTTATCTGATAGTGCTAGTTTTTTTTCTAGTGGAAACCACTCAGAGCCATGGTTGGATATTGATTGTCTCAGGGATTCCCAAACCTGCCTTTCTCGAGTATTGGCAATGGCCAGCCATGGGTGATGCTAGGGGAAGGGATGCTGGTGCTCAGAACATATATTGCTGGTGGCAGCTATCAATACCAGCCCTGTACCAGATGATACATATACAAATCAAGTATGCTTCTCCAACCCCCTCCAACTGTACTCTCCAAGCACACATCCTTATGCCCTCTCCAAGAGCAGACCCTTACCCAGCAATACCCGATTTTAACAATCACACTTTCAACCACTTTTTGTTGCATTTCCCTAGTGTATGACCTACCTCCAGTGCTGCACTCCTGCTCTGGAATCAGTCCTAATCCAGACATGTATTGGCTTGGCCATAAAGTAAGTACTTGCACTGTGCAGAGGTGCTTATAGGAATAAGACTACAGCTCCTGACTGCCTGCAGTAGTCATGACGTACAGAAACTGAAAAGTACATTCCAGCTTTCCCCTACCTGCTGTCTAAAAGGGTATCATATGTTAGCAGCATGAAAATTGCATCAAGTTTATTTCAAATTCCTTATATTTTTCAGCCAGCTGTGAATAACAAAACGTGCATACAGAATCAGTATAAGGTTCTTTTCCTTCTCATATTCAGGCACAGTAGCACTTTTAACACCACCTTCGCTTGTTTATTCTGCATTAGTCACAATCAGATAAACTGCTTAGGCTCCCCTTTAATAGGCTTCTCATACAAATCACTTTTTAAAAATCTTTTCCTGGCTGTGGGCTGCTCAGATGCAATTACAGCTTAGCTCCTAAATTTTACTTTACTTTAGTAAAGTCCTGATTTTGAAAAGAATCTTATTTAGGGATTAGAAAGCTTGATGATTTCGATATTTAAAGCCAAATCCCATACTACTCAAAGATGCCTCTACTGAAGTTTTTCTTGCATTTTTCTGGAATTCAGCACTTGGACAGAACTAAAGCACCTCCAGCAGGTTTTCTACTCTGGGATTTGTTGCTTACTAACTGAAAACCCGTGCATCTTTATGATCCTGAAGAACAACAGTACTTTAGCAAGTCCAGCTAAAATGAAACCAGTTAGGTTGTTTTACTTCTTCACCAGGGAAATGTGTTGTGAAGCAGCGAGATCACAGCTTATGAGACCATATTGCAGAACTGTAACCAGACCCATTAATAAAAGGAGCAATGGAAGTTCATTGTAATTTACTGACTCTTATATGAAGTTGTATTCCAGTTATTCTTAATGGCAGAATCAGAAGACTTTCCATTACCATTACTGCAGTATTTCCAAAAAAAATATTCAGACACATCTACAGAGATTACTGCTGTTAGGACCTTTAGGGTTTTTTTCTGGTGTTTTTTGTTTGTTTGTTTGTTTGTTTTTTTAAACCTTTTTTCCCCTCAGGTATTCTACCATCACGTTACCAAGAGAATATAGAATATGGAAAACAGAGTTTGGCTAATTCCAGTACAAAACATAAGAGGCAGTCGATTAATGAGACAGTAAGTCAATCATATTTCTCTAAAACACAGTACCACCTGAGAAATAAAATATTGCAGTGTAAGCTGAAACAGAAAAGAGAAACTGTTTAATTGCTTCCTACTTTCTTTAACCTAACACAACACTTACTGAGAATGATTTGGATACATATTAAAAATTAAGACAGGATTACAATAGGACCCTAACTGCCACAAAAGCTCTACTCCCACCGGTAATAACACAGTTATTATGCCTCTTGTAATGTTCTTTATCAATGTGGCTGTGTGTCAGTCGGTCAAATAGTTTTATGTTTTCCTTAATTTTGTTCTTTCCTGTTAAACCGCCATTACGATAAGACTAGCACTTTGATAAAAGAACTAAGCATCTTTATCTGAAGGCAGCAGTGGAATCTGAATGAACTATGCCATTCTTGTATAAGTAATCACAACTAAATTACTAATACTGCTCCACATCTGAGAGTTGATGGAGATATACATAAAAGCAGATACCTGCTCAGAGACCAATTTGTGTAGGGAACCATTTCTAAGGGTTCCCAGAAAGCAGTCAAGCCACTGACAACCCACCCAGCTAGAATTAATGTTTTTCTATAAGATATACCATTTTCCCTCTGGCTTTTGATAGTACATTACAGAGAAAGAGCGTTTGCCTTTTGTATATATATTTTGACTATAGGGTCAGCAGGTTCAACGAGCATAACATATTGAAAATTAGGCATCTTCCAGATTAATGAATTCATACATACCGGCGGAAAGCAAGAAAACAGATCTTTTGGACAGCTGAAGGATTTCAAAAAGCATATTATGACCCAACTTGAAGGTATCAACCTATAAATCTGGGGGAAAAAATCCTAAACTTAGTGCCATCAACCTACTGCATTGGACATGCGTCTACTAGAAAGTAGGGCAGAAGGGGCAGAGTTTCCTATTAGAATTTTAATTTGGTAGAGAGAAGTTAAATACAATATTTGGAATTATGGAAACCAAAGAAACATATACCTTTTGTTCAAACAGATATATATCCAATGGTTGACTAAATACAAAAAAGTAACTCACATGGGAACTGTATTATTGATTTCTTTTTCCTTATGAGACAAAGCAGAGTTATAAAAATAATTGTTTTCACATGGCTTTGCTATACTTAAATTATTCCTGCTGTAGTTACATTATGCCTAGTACAGAAAAATCCTCTTGGGTTTAATCTAAACCTTACTGAAAGTTATTAGATCATATTTATTCAATTAATGTTTCTTTCCGTACACTATACATAGCCTAAATTCTGTCAACAGCCAAAGAAGTTGGTCATTCAGGTTCCATGTGCAGTACTATTTGTGGATACCCTGTGGAATCTATAAGCCAGAAGGCATTATATTTAAACTACAAGAATAAGTGCCTGAATTAATATGATACAAGGAGACCAACTGTGTTACATTTCTAGGTTTTTGCCAAGTGTAGTCAAAATTTTTCTGTGGTTTTAGCAAGTGCTTTATCCATTACATGCAAAACCCATATCTGACCACTGTTTTGGCACACGACCAATTCAATGAAACTTGAAGCTGAGAATAAGCTGATAATCTAACTCTCAGTTGTGAGGCAGAATTCATTCTGAAGAGTACAAATATTTGCTACAAGCTCCAGTGAGTGACATTAAAGTGTCCAATATACCAAGACTGAAGGAATGTATGAAAAGGACTTGTGGAAGGCAGTCACCACAAAACATATTATTTGATACTAGTGGAGACATGTCCTCCATGATGAGACATCGACAAACTTGCTGATGCATGAGTTTAAGTTTCTTTTCTATTTCATAGATCTGTAGCTGTGCAATATAGGCATGAATGCAAGAAAAATGTTTCAAGATGGTGACCTCAGACATTTGTGAGAGGAGTCTCTTAACAATTAAGGACTCCAGAACCCTGTCACCCCAATCTGAGCATTATCTTTGGCCTCTACTCTAATATAACATCCTGCCATAACTACTCAGCAATATTTCTGAAAAAGAAATTGCAATTTATGTTGAGATGATATGAGCAGAGATGCTGCTGGGCTGTTATCAGTGGCTACACTGAAGGGCCAAAAGGCAGAATTCATAGTCTGTTAGAGCAGAGCAAGTAAGCACGCACACTGACGAGAAAATAGGGACACCTGAGCTGAACTGATGGGGGGGAACCAACATTTGAGAATTTCAGAAGCTTCACTTGACATTGAGGTCTGTGATCAAGGATCATCAGGGAATGGACATCAGCCAGAAATTACTGGAAAGAAAATAAATATACTGTGAAAAAATAAAAATCAAGATCAACCAGAAAGGTACAATCATGAACAGAATTGTCAATGTAATTAAAAAACAGCAACTAGAATTTGGTGCAGGGTCATGACTTGACAAAGAAATTCTGGTTTTTAGCACATATTACTTACAACTGTGCTATGCACACAAATAAAATACCAACTACCACGCAGAACCGTTAAGCAGCATATCACAAAGGCTACCAAAACAACTTGGAGGGTGTTTATTTCAGAGAGAAAGGTTCTTCCCCTATAATTCCTTCTCTCTTGGTTTCTTCAAGATGTCAAATACCAGACTAGGTGAAGATTCCTGTGTTACTGACCTTCGTGCATTGCCATGCAACGTAGACTTTAACGCAAGGGGAAGTGCCTTCAAGACAAGGCTGCACGAAGATATGTGATATAAGCCACTTGATCACTAGCATTTCATCAAGATCTCTGTAGCCTCCTCATCTGCATGCCCTACTGTTACCTCTGTTCTGACAAAAGAATCAGGACCCACATGGAGTAAACCATAATCTGCCTTCTCTGACAGTCACCCTCCTGTTCCTTTCTATAGCTGTGCATGCAGCTGAAACTCCATACCGTAATAGAAAACATAGAAAGATACCAGAAAGAGGAGGACAGAGGAACCCCAAGTTGTTGTCCTGGTTAGAGAAAGACTGGTTAAGCAACACAGTCTAAAATAACTGGATGAGATACCAAAGAAAGTAATAGTAAGCAAGATATTGCGTCAGATGGAAAATTCAGGTTCAACAGTATATCCGGTAGTAGTCCCATGTTACTATGGAAATGCAGTGTGACAATTTAATATCTGTGGCACCATCTGAAATTTTAATCTCCTTTCAGAGACATTCACAAAGTTAGTAGTAATATCAAAAACATACATGTTTGTCACTAACAGTTGCTGATGCTGTGCACTTCATCTGCACAATACCATTCTTTCCAAGTTTGTCAATATATATATCTTCAAATAATATATTCAAATTTGTCAGTTGACTATAAATCCTTCTTCAATATGCAAAGCAATTGAGGTACAATGGAGAGAAGCATGAGAAGTGCAAGAATGAATACATGAGTAAGTTTCCAGAATTCAGAAGTTCGACTGAGCACAATACATATTTATTCTATGAAGTTATGTTGACAAAAACAGATTTTTTTTTTTTTAAATATAGTGGGTTATCTATCTCCTTTGATCTGCTTTTTGATCTGTTTTTTTCAATAGCAAGCATTTTTATTGACCCATTTAATGTATTTTACTTAACAGCTTCAGTTGAAAGATCTGCAACTGTAAATACTCCCCGACGCAGCTAAATATTGATTTTGTTAATATAATTATATTTTTAATGCTTACTGATGTATTTCATAAAGTGTAACAAAAAAAAGAGGCTAGCATAGAGTGTGTCACTACCAATGAGTGTGCTGGCACAATAGTTTTTCCCCACCTCTCAATTATTTTGTTTTCTCATAGAAATTTTAAAAAACCTCCTTCTGTCTCCTGAAGCACCATCACAACCAGCCACCCTTTAGTCAGACATGTTTGCTGAAGGTGCCACAAGCCTTTGTGTAAATTACGCATTTTATTGACTAAGTATTTAATAATTCCACTAAATAAAAAAAAAATTAGCCAATTTCTTAATCAGACTCCTTGTTACTGACTTTTTAATGAACATTTTATACTTCTAGCTGAGTATCACAGGACACTGTGACAGTTGTAGAGGTCCTGAACAATAAACCATGTTCTTATTTACAATTTCCATTGATCAAGATGTCACCTAAGTGACGAAGAGCATCACACTTTTTCCTAAGCAGATGCATTCCCCGTTGGATTTTATGCATTAGACAGAAATGGCAGAGAAGGTCCTAGGTAGATACAGGGGTGCAGTGAGCATTGTGCTGAGACAGCCTCCAGAAATCAACAGAAATTTCTGCAATTCTGCCATGGGGATACCGAGTGATCAATAGGTATCCAATTTAATTGTCTCTAAAAATCCATTTGCATTCCCATTTCAAAGAAAGATACTATACTCCAGTAAGTTTAATTTTAACTGTATTTTGATGACTCCTTTCCCCTAAAAGGGAGATCTTGTGCAAGTGGTTTTAAGTGCATTAAAAAAATCAGTTTGTGGGTTGCTTTGAACTCTGCTTTTAAATAATGACAAGCCTGTTGTACTCCAATCCATTTAGCTACACTAAAAAAAGTGTCATTGAAATTAAAGATTCTATTTATAAGCTTCCAGTTATGAAAGTCGTCTGTTGTTTTGATTACTGCATTTTCCTACAGCACTTCTTGCAATTGTTTCATTGACAGTGCATGGGACAGATAAGCTGCTCTGTTCTACACTCCACAGCATGCAGAGCAAGTGGATCCATACTTTCCACACAGACAAAACATCGTAACAGGTAGAATGAAGAACTGATAACTACTCTTCAAGGTACCACAGGAAGCAGAACACACGTTTGGCCTCTGAAAGAATAACAATTGCTGGTTGTGCAATAGTGTTTGGGAACATCCTAATGTGTTGACTGAAACATTTAATTGGTTTCAGGCACATGTCACCTAACTCATGAGACATCATCATCATTTTCAGACACTGTTGGTCACTAGATGATGGAAAGACAAGGTGAACTTCTGCTTGCCCTCTCATTGTATTCTGCAAACCACTGTACTTTATAATACGTTGTAGGGACTACTTAGGCAATGCTCACATTTTATTTCTCTGTCCTTTTAAACCATATAGGAAAATGTTTCCAACTATACTTAATACAACAAACAATACATTTCTATAAAATCCAAATTCAAAGTCGTTACAAACAGGTTATAAACCATGCTTTCTCTCTAATCTACAAGAACCTGCTTGCTTCTTGCTTCATTGGAAAACTAATTTCTAACAAAGTTAGCTATGTAACCTGCAAGTGAGAATACATTTGTTTAAATGCAGAATTAGTGAAGAATAAATATTGAGCTTATGAAGTGAAAGACAGTAAAGATTAAAAATACAGCAGCAGACTCATTAAACTAAGTGGACCTAAAAAATGAATGCACTGCCTTAATAAGTACATAACTGTATGTAAGACTTTCATTAGAGCTTTTGAAGTTTCTTTTAATTTTTTCTTGGACAAAAATTAGTGTTCCAAATGGTAAGTATTTCAATCAGATAATCAATAAGCTAATCTAAAATTTTGTACACATGGACTGAACATGGAAATCAGTCAGCCAGCTGAAGTGCTACATTATGTTTCCAGCTTATGGTTTCCTCCAATTAAGAATACATAAACCTCATCACAATTCCATTAAACAATTAAGTCACAAGAACTGTAGCTATAGAAACCCTGCCAACTTAATTTCTTCATTATTTCATGTTCTTGTCTCATTGTTTAATCATCCTGGAAAATAATACAACATAGACCATAAATCAGTTCAGTGAAATGATATATGAGCTGTAGGTGTTGCTCTGGACAAAGATAATATTTGACTCTGGTAAAAGTAGTGTTTTTCCACCTGCGCGTGCTAGATGAATTAGAACTGGGAGCTTTTAACTGATGCTTGCAGCAAAGTAGACCTTTAGTTTTTTCTTTTAATCTATAAATCTGAGAGTTTGTTTTCACGTAGTCTTATTTTTCTTCAAATGCTGCCTTACACGTGCAAAATAATTTTCTGCTGTAGCGTGGTCTTTCCATGGAAACCATCCACTGAGCAAAAATATAGTTCTGCAAATTCCACCCAGTTTACTTTTATTCCAAATAACTTGATATGGCCCTAATTAATCTGAGGGTCAAAAAAATAATTTAACATGCTGAAGAAGACTAGATGTAATATGAAAGAAAACTTACTACATTTACAATCATTTTCTTGGCAATATTTTTTGTTATATAACTTATTTTGAGCAAAAGAAGAGACAAAGCAATTTACAGTTCCATAGAACATTTGAAAACTGTGAGAAGGAAAAATGAAGTCTAAAGAAGTAATCTGAAATGTTAAACACCTCCAGTTTATCAGTTTTCTGTTCTATAAAGACAGAGGTACAAAAGATTACTATTTCAAAGAGCAATTTGGATGCTTACTACAGACATTTATTGTGTTTCAATTTCGCTAATTCTAATTATGTTTAAAAAATAATTTTCATAACAATGAAGTCCTTTACTCAAGGTAGTCCTTGGTTTTCCACCATCATTTTTAAAAAGAATCTTTAATCACAGAAGGTCAATAGCTACTGCAGAAACATTGTCCTAGGGGCATAAGCCTTTTAGGTTTGAACTATATTCCACTCTATTTCCAGTGCCACAGCAAAGCATACATCAAGAAAAATACAACTTTAGAAACTGATGTTACAGTTTTTATACTATTAGAGCGTAAGTCCTGACCGATCTCTGCCTTTCTGGAAAGGAGAACTCACAGGCAAGAAGCAGCTGGGAGAAGAGAGGCATGTCTAGAAGAGCAAAGTCACATTAATGGCACTTTGTAAGAGTGCCATGCAATACAGGGATTGTGCAATCAATTGGTACACTATGGTTTTAGGGGATGGACTGACTCTAAAGAATAAGGAGATTTTTGGCTTCTCCTTGGAGGCCACATACTTCAGAAGTCAAGGCACTACTTTAATACAGCTCTGGTGTGTGATACACTGCATTTGGTTTCAAGCCACTTTGCAGGAAGAACAGTGGAAATATGGATTTGTTGCTAAAATGGTTCTTAAATGCAACAATTCCCATGATAAGTAAGTGCTATCAGAGTGGAAGCTTAGATGCTCCTACAAAACACTGTGCTTCCTGCCTCTTTACAAGAGCATACGGGCTGAGCTCATACAGGCAACTGGGTACTACTATGTAAACAAGTTTATTGTTGCAATGAGAAAGATACAGGCTGACAAGTCTTCGTTATTTTCAAACACTGTTTTTATGCTTCATTCTACTACTGGTACATGACTAGGCATAAATGAGTAAGGTTCAGTCTCAAACTTCCTGTGAGCTTAATGTTGCAATGACTTGAAACTGATTAGGATCTGATCCTGAACTAGCCACTTTTAACCTCTCTGCAATGCAAAACGCAAGTTCAGCTGAACCTATTTAAATAATTTTTTGATTTGCTTTCTCCGGTACATATCAGCAAATGCTGAGATGCCATTAATACTGGCACATCTAAACATTATTTATTACAAAGTCCCATCTCCCAACTGAACAGCTCCACATTTCCTGTGGTCACCTAATTAATGGGTGTCTATTAGACCCATCTGCAAATCTTGCCAGGTAATACGTTCACAAAACTAAATTGAGCTTGCCACAGCAGAAATGATGCAGCACCGTGGGGTACAATTAACTATATAGAGACATACTTTATCCTAAGCCTTAGGCGTAATCAATAATGAGTTTCTCTTCTGAGATGTTATGGAGTTATAAGCACAAAATGATAGGCTTGAATTACTTAAGTTTTGATGACCTTTTTCTATTTGGATCCTAACTCTCAGCAAATATGGACCTAGACAAAATTTTATTACACAATAAAATTCCCTACCAATTCTAAAATTAAAAAGCTTAACTGCCTAAAATATAAAGCACTATCTTGTCTGTGTAAAAATTTAATAGCTACAATATTAATAAAACAATATGAGAACCAACTAATATATTCTCGGTCCTTTATTTCTCTGTACATACAGGACTATTCTTTAATTTTTCTGAGACACTAAATTTAGGCAAAAGAAGCACATTCTGATTGGCTGATAAGGATTTGAAGCTATAGCTCCAGCCCAGCTGACAGTGCAAGTCTTCGCAAATCCACTGAAGTCAGCGAACACTTTGTCCAACCTCACTGTGAGCATCCAAGCAATAAAATCTCCACATCTTCTACTTGGAGATTAATTTTCACTAATTATTTCACTACTTGTTTCAAGGATTTGTTTTCACTAATCTCCCAGACAGAATTTTTCTTATCTACTTTTCTTAAGTAAAGAGCTTTATATTGATGGAAAAAAAAATAATTAAAAAAAAAAAAAAAGAGTAACCTGTTAGCATATTCTTATTCCATCAGTATTTCCCTCAAATGCATTTAGAAGTTCCTCCTCAGACAAAAAAACCCTCAGGAATGGGTTTCACCTCACCTCACCTACCTGTAGCTACTTAAGCATGCGGTATACACTAGCTATTTAGGCTCTTAATACTGTGTAGAGAGAAGAAAGCACATCCCCAAACAATAATCTCACTTATTTTAGGTGATAACATGTTGGATATCAATTGCCCCCAGAAAGGATCCAGACAGCTCTCAGACTAAATAGTGTAATCATCTAAAAATCAACAGAAGAGACTAGAGAATAGATCCTAGTGTTCCGGACTCTCCCCCAGCTGCACTTTCCCACGACCCACAGGGTCATTTCTCAACCTCCAACCACCTCTTACTTTCCTAGAAACATGTATTCAGGTGGAACACTGAGATTTTTAACAGATGAGATATTCAAAACTGTGCTGGTGTGCCAACCAAACTGTTCTTCATCCTTTTAACTCTAAAGAGGTCACAAGCAAATTTTTCTTATATTTACAAACAATTTTGTTGCAAGCATAAAGAAATAATATTAGAATGTACAATTTATTACCCAATACTTTAGAAGCCAGACTATTTAAGTAAAAGCCTAAAGGTGATTCCCTTGCAAGGCTATAGTGAGGGGGGAAAAAGCCCACAAAGAAAGCTAATTTCAAATCTAATTTCAAAATTCGCAATGTTCATGCCCTTTCCAAGGTTACACAGCAAGACACATGAAATCAGGGAATATAGCCTGGAGTACAGTAGGAAAAAATGATTAGTATAGGCTGTGAATAAGCTATGAAAGCAATTAGCAAATGTGTATTATGATGCATTAGGATGCATGCTGTATAAGAGGGAGCTGACTGTACTTAGACCCAAACTGCTAGAACTGTAGAGCTATATCCAACTATATTATGGTGTTATTAGTTGTGGCCTCCCAGCTGCAATGGTTTGCTTACTATGTTTCTAGAATAAAGGAAACATGAGTAATGGTTCCAAAGATTAGAGGAGTTAGGACCAATGCAGACTTGGAAAAAAAGAGCAAACATATGTTTGGAGCTGGGAAACACTCCAAAGAAACGGAGTAACTTGACAGACAACGATATATAGAGTACTTCAGGAAATCTCATTAAGTTCTGTGAATCCTTTATCGATACAGACCAAGGAATATTTATTACTGAAAATCCCCTGGTTCACCCCTAAATTTGAGCTTCCCAGCTTTCCTCTATTGGTTTACTTTTATATCCTCATTCAGGTATTAGATTAGAACAGACTAAAATGCTCCTCCACAGTGACAAGTCATTTGAGCTTCCCAGCTTTCCTCTATGTTTCTTACATGGTTGTGGGGAGTTGTGAGGTTGCATAGAGAAAGAGGTTTTTAATGGATATTTTAACTCAAAGTTGACACAGAATGATGAATCCCATCTTCCAGTTCTACCAAAATCTAGTAATCCCCAAAGAATTTCCCCAGGATGAGATGGTCCCCAGGTAACATAGTACTGCTGCATACACTACCCCCACTTCCATCACAGTGTAATTATACTTTGCTACGCCCTAGAAAACCTCCCTTTCCAAGTGGACTCTTGAGAACACAGGCAGCTGAGCATAAAATTGAGCAGCCTAGAGGCTACTCTAATTAGGATGGGGGATCCATCTTGACCCTTGCTACCCAGAATTACAGAAGCTTACTTCAGCTACCGGCATGTATTCAACCTCACTTTGCCACTGTTAGGACAGAAGGCTATCCAAGGTGGTTCTATAGAGCACTTCTAGGTCAGCTCAGAACACTGTGCAATATTTATTATCTACTATAACACATAAACCTTATGAAGCAGAGTTGATTCAGTGATGGCCATAATTCAGAATTTTCTTCGTGTTCTGTTTTGGCATCATTTTTTCTGTTTACTTCATTGCAGGGTAATTTATTTTACTTTTCCCACTAAACACCATTGACACCACAGAACTCTGTTCTCAAACTGTATGAGATTTTCATTAAATAGCATTTCAACTGAAGTTGTAAACAGAATTATTTCATGTAAATTTGAGGATGGAAGGATTCCATAGTGAAGTTACTTTATTTTATCGGTGTGTGCTTATTTCATTACGCAATATTTGTCTACATATTGTCTCGTTTCCATTTCAGATTTTAAAAAGACACCAAAATTTCAGTATCTTAGTCAGGAAGAAAAATATAGGAGGTTTCAGTCTGTTTTAATATCTCAAACTTTTCTATGAATGTTTTCTGATAACAGATTATGGGGTAAATTAAACATTCACAGTCCTACAAAGACCAAAACTATTTCAAAGAAGAGTAGTTTATTCCCTTGGTTAATATTTATGTGGCAGATACTAACTTTACTTAGGACCTAGTCTTCAGGATTTATTCACCAATCATAAAAGCTACCTTGTCAGTGTTAACATGGTTATACCACATATACACAGTACATGCAAGAAAATTGATACCATTCATTACCTACAATAATGTGTTTTCAAAGCTTGGCAGTTTGTACAGTACAGCAAAAAACCCACCAGCAGTGTGGAAGCAAAAGAGGTAGATGTGTAGGGGCAAAGAAGGAAAAGATGTTTTGAGACTAATGGTAGGAATGAGAACCAGGACACTTGGGTTCTCTTCCCAGAATCCCTTTATCTTCTTGTGTGACCTTGGGAAAAGGATGTCACCTCTCCAATTGTCAGAAGGTAAAAAACAAGCCTAACTCACATTAAGTGAAAGCACCTCTGAGCCTCAGTCTGAAGAAACTTGAAGTGTCAGCAAGGCAACTCTATTACACCGGTCCTGGTGCAACTTAAAGCTGTTACCAAAGGGCTTAGAGGTCTGTCCTTGCCTGAGGGGACCTGACACCACTTCACATCCTCTTGCTGCAAAGCAGCTTCGTTCTTTCCTGCCCCTTTGCCAAGAAGTGAGACAAAACAGACTTGTATTAGCTACAAGTCAGATACACATCAGCAAGGAAATCCCTTCAGTGGCACTGTCTGCTGGGCAAGCTTAAACTTTTTTTTACAAGAGTGGTACAGACAGGTTAGCACATGAGCTGCAATGCTAACTTATGCCTAACACATACGGGGCTGCTTGTTCAGTTCATGCGGTGACAGTCAGGAAAGAAGCCAGAGAGCCTTAGGCAACTGAGTGTGATGACTGAGAATAGTTTTCATTATATGGAAGATGGAATGGATCTATAGCAGAAATAACACTTGGAAGCTTAAAGGAAATGGTCTCCTTTGCATATGACAAATGTTTGGACAGCAGAAGATCTGAACACTTTTTCGTGGAGTACTTTGATATCACAGTTGTGAATTATAAGCTGTGCTGTGCTTATCACACCCGATAGTTATCCAGTGTTTAGGCACAAGTGTTGTGCCTAAACTCTGCTTTGTAAGCTTTGCCTTTAATGACCCGCACCTTATTGGAAAAATCAATAGGTCCAAGAGCATGCATGAATGAACAGGCAGAGACAATCAGATATTCTTTCTGCTCATGAAGGGCAGTCAGAGAGATGTGGCTTCAAGTCCAACCTCGTTTACATCCAGCTGGCTTCCTGCAGGCAGAGCCAGAGTATGACAGTGAGCTAAACTGAGTCCTTGCTTCAAACATCATATGGTGCTTATTGAGAACAGTGGAGACCCACAGTGCAATGACTAATCCCTGTGAAAGCCTGCGCCTGGAGTGACTCATCCAGCTTTTGAAATTAAGACATTGGTATTCATTTTTTTTTTTTTTTTAAAGAAATGCTTCTGAATTTAACTTTTTATTTAGCGAGGTCAGTCAACTTCTGCTCAGCTCAAGGAGACCAAAAACTTATCTTTGATTTCAATCAGACAGTTTTGGAGCATTGCAGAAGATCACATCTATCAACATTTGAAAGCTACCATATGGGGAGAAAAATAGGGATAGATCTTTCATTGAAATACTCCATTGAACTCTATTGAAATGCATTAGTCTAAGAGATCTTTTGTACTAGGAGAGCTTTCTGGGGCACAGAGCAGAAACGTGGGCTTCTTTTTTTAATGCAGCAAAAAGCAAAATGCTTTTGAAAGAGAAGCAGTTAATAAATATAGATTTAGTTAATATTTCTAATACTTTATTTTAACCAGGCTAGTGCTTGTGAGTAATCTATTTACTCATCCTTATGATAAATTTGAAAGTAGCTTTGAAGCAATGCTTCATATATTTGATAGATGTTATGCTTTTAAGGTCAGAATTGAAGAGCATAACCATGTAGTTTGATTACTTACATAACTGTGGCTACAGATTTTCAGTCAGCATTTTTCCTTATATGTAATGGAAATCTAATTAGCTTAATTTTATTAATGCCTCTAACTAGACAGAAGGCAATAATAGTCTCCTATACGATTTCCAGCCAAACATTTCATTTCAGTCTGCAACATTTTCTGAACACTTTGCAGGCATTTGGGGTTCAGTAAGAGCTGAGATAGATGTAGTCCAAAACAAAGCAAAAATCATTTGCAGCTGCAATACCCTTCATGCTTATCTCTCAGTACCCTAACAGGCATCTGCATTCAAACAAGTATGTGAAATTAAGAACACAACCCTGAAAGGTGCTTCTGCTAAACTGGAATATGACCTGAGGACTCGACCTCTGTCTGGATGTGGTAGCCATCTGTCCTGAAGTAAACACATAACAATGTGCTTCTCTATGGGCTCTGGCGGTTCCATCCACCACGAATCACTGCACAGAAACCTGTTGCTATTTCTGCTCATTTTTAGCATTGCCAGTTTACCCATGTGTCACTTCCAGCACGTCATGGCCTCCAGGGGTCTCTCATACCATAGTAGAGGAGATAACACTTAGTAAACTGGGAGGAGTTGGGTGATGCTGTTGCAGTTCAAGGACAGCTAGGATTTCTAATACTCCCAGAATGCTTGGGAAAAGTATGTTCTGAAGAAAGTTCAATAAATAGTGGCCTCAAGACTTGAAAACAGCACAAGAATGATCTAAACGTTTGTATATATTAGTGTATATTAGCCAATAGACAAACCATCTAGGAATAGAGTCAAACCACCTTCCTTTGAGTATCCCTCCAGTGTCCCACATTGCAGAGACTGGTGCAGGCTGTGGAGCTATCTAAATGATGCCTGGTTCTAAAGTGGAAAATGTCTTACAGAATGAAGCGACAGCAGTCTTTGTAGTGGACAAAAGTAATTGGTGTTAAGCTATTATAAGACATACAATCCCTAAAGGAGGGCAACTTCAAAGGAAGCTGCCTTGGAAAAATAGTGCTGTTCTTCACTGTTAAGCAAACAATCTTCCCAGCAAAAAAAGATACAAAGAGCATCCTCCAAAAATTGTAAAGGAGTAACAGCTGCACTTACCCTATATACATGTATTACTAAATATAAAGGGTGAAGGAAAGGAAATGTGCACTTGCAATACAGAATCAACATCACACTTAGGTTCATGGTAATTGTACTTCTTTTTGGTGGTGAAGAGGAGTAAAACAAAGGAATAACAAACACATGCCAGGTGGCTGAAATTATTAGTAGGTAAGATGATGTGGTTACATTCTATAAGTGATTGCAAAATAGCTTTGAATAAGTCTTCCAGGGGAGCAATGATTTTTATACCTTAGCTTCCGCAGTGGTTGGTATGACAGCTTACCTTTTATGGCATTGTGCCTGCTGTGGCTCAGCCTAAAACTTACTCAAGCTTATCTTTTCTCCAAGGGTGATTTTTATACCATGGCTTAGAATCTTAAATAAAATACTTTATTCAGTTATGACTTTGCATGCAAGTACATTTTCTGTGGAAGCTCTTACATGCCACAGCTGACATTGAAACTTTTACATTTAGTCAGTGAGAAGTAAAACTTAAATATATATATTCACATCTGATAGTGATATAACAAGGTTCTATGCTGCTCATTGCCCAAAAGAAACGTTTCTGGCATATAAACAAGCTGATATTTAAAGCCACTTCCAAACAACATTAATGATACGTTATTGAAAAACATCCTAAAATGACATTGTCCTTCATGCAGTGTCCTTTATGCAGTCCAGTAGCAAAACAACTGCCAGTTAAGCTTTTAACAACACATATGCTCAGATTGTGCTAGGTTCTGTTAGATTTGGCTATTGATGCAGCAGGTCACAATGCAATTTAGAAGCAATTAAAAGGTAATGAATGTGCTGAACTGAAACCTCTGCCTGGGAGGCTTTTTCTGTGTACAGGGGAAAGTAGATAGATTTGTGTCCTTCAGTAATTTCTGCTGGTGAAACAGCAAAGCAAAATGTTTCTGAAATGGGCCTCAGATGTCTGAAGGACAGTGTGTTTTTGTGAATGTGAGCACTGCTGAAGTACTGTGATACACCAGCTTAAACACCTACACATAAAATCAAAGCAACTTCTTAAACCAGTAACTATCCAAGTATTCCCTCTCCATAATAAGGCTTTGGGTAAAAAGAAAACTGACGGTACCCTTTGGATACCACACGGTTCCCACGTACTGCTGCATAGCTGTGGGACTAATATCCCATTAAACAAGGCAGAAGTTATCTGTACAGTTAATGTTGGTGTATGTCAAACACATTAAAACAATTATATTCAATTAAGCCACGTGTATTCAGAGTGGTTTATCCTCATTTGAAAGATTTATTTGAAATCACATTTCATGGTTCTGTTTTCATTAAAGTTATTGGGCCCTGTATCTCCAAGCACTTTGTTGATATTCCACAATGGGTCAATCGGGTGCAAAAAAATATTGTACTTATATTTCTACACCTTTTAATTTGGGTGTATACTTTTCTTACATTTTTAACCTTTTGAGCACTCTTATTGGAACTAATGGATTAACTGGCTTTAGACCTATTCAGGCCAAAAGACATTAAGGATATCAGTGTTTTGAGTATCAAAACTAAGATCCTACAGAAATATTGAAAACAGCTTTCTTACCATTTTTATATATATTCCTACACAAGTATATACAGTTTTAAACCTATAGTGGCTGTATATATTCTTTAAATTTAAGATAGACATATACTGTGTATACAGAGAAATAAGTTTGAAAATAGCTATCTAGATAATACTGAGACAAGACTACATTTGTGTCTTAACAAAGTATACTTTTGCATGCAACCTTGCTTTCACATACCGACGTCTCCTGCCTCTTCTCATGATAATTCATACTTAGTAACAACTAAAGAAGCAGAAAACCTGGGTTTTACAGAACATACAAGCAGTTTATGCTCAGGTTAGCCAGAGCCCATTTTAGCAATGTTTTGAACTATTGACATTTTAAAAAAAGACTTCTGCATAGAAATAATCAGAATATTCATTGCAATATACTGTATTTTATGATTTGTGAGTAGTTCACAAGACCAATTAGATTTTTTGAAGCATATTAAGTCCTTGCAAAATAATTTAGGAAAACCAATTTCAGACAATTGGAAATGGACTGTATTCATTTTGCTGTTTACAAGATGGGATCCTGCAGACTGGGGTGTGGGGCCCAGGCTATGGGAATGATGGGAGTGGTACTGCCAGTGCCAGCAGCACTAGGGTCTGCTGAAAGCCTACTGTGCCTCTCTGGCCTCCGCAGGACTCGGGGGAGGGAGGGGAAGAGCGATGGTACCTCTAGCACGAGCAGCCGGTACTAGTGACAAACTCTTCTAGAATGACGTGTTTCTAGACAGAAGTATCTTTGTATAGCAATAGCGACAATTCTGACCTAGCCTTTTTGTCAGAGACCAGTAACAGACAACACATAGTGTCATGTTGCATGCTGAAATGCGCTCCAGGCTCATATTTAAGAAAAAAAATGCTTTTATATCAGCTGTTTTATTTACAAATAAATTATTTTTAAAATATTACAAGATGACAGCCTGCAAAGCTAGCAATGGCTTACCTCTTTGGAATAAAAATTAAAACCTGACTGCTCTTCCACAAAAACTAGCTGTCAAATCACTAGGTCTAAAACTTGCCAGTTTTGGGGATGATGGGAGAAAAGGAAAAAGGACTGCGTGCCCTTCATTCTGGAATATTTTCTGTACTTTCAGAGGTCAAGAATGCACAGAGAGATTCAGTTGCACACGTTTTTGCCTACTTTAAGTTTTCCAAGATACAAAATATTTAATCTTCTGTTGAACACAGTATTGACAATTCAATGAGACAGTTATAAGAGAATACCTAACAGTCCATAATAAATTGAGACTTACTATGCTAATTTTGTGTGCCCATAAAACAGTTATCAATAACATTAATTCAGTTATTCAGTCTTGATATTTGCTAAAGGATTCAGTTACATTTCTTATCCAAAATATATTTTGTACCACACACACAAAAAAATTCTATTATAAGCCAAGAAATGTTAAGGTATCCTCATAAAAAACAGCTTGAAAAGAATTCACTAAACTTCTTCCCAGTTAGCATATTTTTGCTGATATTAATAAAGGTGGCAGGATCAGGCTTAAAGAAGGAAAAAAGTCTGTACCAGACTACTGTCGTACAGAGGTATGGATTCTGTTTAAATTGCTATTTCCAGTATTTCCAAGACTAGGAAGGAAAAAAAAAAAAAAAAAATCTTAAAATGCCTGGGGGTGGCTTCCCAGCTTGCATTTTGTGAGACTGTGAATTATTTCACATGACAGAGGATAACTGCATGTAACCCCATTTAATGTGATATGGCACATTTTTAAAGCGATTTATTTCAGCTGCTCATAGTAACATGATGAAATCCTATTTAAAAAAGTGTATCAGGACTACCTGTTGTAGATGGTTTACAAATATAGGTATCCTGACTCTACAATAAAGGTTAGCTCTGATACTTGGTAATACTGAACAGTCAGCACACAGCAGCCACCAGCCCTCTAGGATGGTAATTTTTGTGAGAACAGTCTGTCTCAAAGTAAATTGCTATTTTGACAGGATATACTGTAATGTTTACAACAGAAGAGAAAAAACAGAAAAAACAGGAATGAAAGAAAAAGTGACAGCAATCGACTTCAGAGATGCATTTCCTGAATATGATCAAAAGAAATCATACCATACCTCAAATATGCAGATAATGGACAAATACCTTCACAATCTGACCAGTGTCAGGGATCAAGCGTGAACCTAGCCTTCCAGACACTGAAATACTCTGCATCTGTCTGATACACATAGAAAATTATTCTGCAAGAACTGGAAATAAGTAAAGTAACTGGCTAAGAATGGCTGAAACGCCTCCAAACTCCTGCAGCAGTCACCTATGGACCTTGGCGTACGGAGGTGAAAGTAAGACTTTTGGAATACAAACTGAAACTGCTGAAGCAACTCAAATTGGGGTGAGGAGCAAATGAGTCAGCTGATGCTTGAGCTGGAAAGTCACCATGATTAAGTAGGCAACTAAACAACTGGAGTTCCTGCTGCAGTGTCCATTCCTCATCTCACTAATAGAATCACAGCAGAGCACATAGGTCATGCTAACTCTTAACAACTCCAGTAATTATCACCAGGAAAGAAAAATGAGTAACATTGGGCTCTTGGAAAAAGCTGCTTTACATTTGCTGAAGTTGAATAAAAGAATAGGCTGACGGGAAATAGCACCAATTTGAGGGTTATACACGCCCAAGTAACTGAAAGCCTATATAGGGTCAACTAGCATGCAGGACTCAAAAGAGTTTGAGACTCAAAAGCTTTTTTTCCAAACCACCTTTTAATCACAGCAAAGTTTCTCTAGTGACCTCAGATCATAGATCTCAGAAAACCCTTAGAAACCGGTCTGAAAACTTTGTGCCCATCCCAAAGGCCAGTGCAAGTTTTTATTTTTTTCACTAAATCACATCAAAATCAAGGTTTCTGCTGTTTTTTTAGCCTTTATACTCCCCACTGAGTTGAGGTGTCCCAGGTCAAAAAACATTAGAAAAACTTGTATTCACTGTTAAAAATATTAAGCATAATTCAGGTTTGGTGTCAAGCTAAACAGGGCTACTCCTCACAGTAGGAGTCATTGGAAGGGTCAAGCACAGCTCACTATATTTTTCTGCCGCATCTTTGGTTTTACCTCTTCCTGAGCCCTGCTCCAAATCTTGAGTGTTTTATTCACAGGATACTTTCTCTTCCATGATGAAAATGGAAAATGTACTGTGCTCAGCATCTCTGAAAATCAACCTACTGATTTCTGCAGCTGCATACTGGTGCAGAAGTGCAGTTGCAAGCCTCCCAGTTTGTCTGTTGGGCTTACTGAATTCCCTCAACCATACTGACAATTCCCAACTCCTAGCTCTGTGTCCACAGCTGCTCATCCCAGCAACAAAGAGTGGGGTTCTGCAAGTAAGCCTAAAGGATGTAAATATTTGAAAGTTCCTGGGTTTGGGTATTTAGCTCCAATTTCTGTTTTGGAAAGTTTCCTATCATATTTGATAGAGAGTAATGATCTGGAAATGTCATTTATGAAGTGTCATAAGTTTGGGGAGCAAAATTAATCAGATCCAATTCTGTCATCCTGGCATGACACTTATTGTCAGAGCAGGCCCATTTCATGTGCATTTCAATAACACATCTGTAGACTGAATCAGAATAAGTTCCTGAAAATGACCCTGGAGGCAACAGTAGCAGTAGCAATAAAAAGATGTAGACCTTTATAAATGGAAATAACAGAAGGAATAATTAGCATAGAGATCTTGTTAACTTCAGAGTGTGCTAACCTCTTCCTTTAAGAGTGGAAAGAATAATTGCATTTTTACAAACCTAGAGGTGCAATAAAAATAGCTCTAATTTACAAAAAAGGCAAAAAGTGGGTTCTTGAGGTTTTTATGACACTCCAGTATTAAAGCTGCATAATGTGCCTCTCTTGCTGCAGATATTCAAAAGCTATACTTTTTCATCTGAGCCTCTGTGTATATTACAGGTGGAATCCAAAAGCTATGGAAAGTAATGAGTCTTCCCACTATTTGCAGTAGGCTTTGGATGAGACCATATATTATCACTGCACAAAGCAAAACGGAGCTGATATTCTGGACAAAGGGTAACAAATGAGTAATTAAGCTAAGTCAAATAACCAAAAGATAAATGCACAATTCTACAAACAAATATGCTGTACATTTGTGCTGTCAATGAAATTACTTTGGATGAATTTTCTCTCATACAAAAGCACACATGATTCTGCATGCTATATTTTTAAAAGATATAGCTCACAGAAGTCCCACTGAAGAGTTAAATGTATGTAACAACTAAATTAAACATGGAGTTGCGCACTTTTTTCTGACTTAATAGAGTACTTAGAATGCACTTACTCTAAGTGCATTGACTTCATATGTTTGAAGTTAAGAGTATGTCTAACATGCTGGATCAGCACTTGGTAATCCATTTTACTGGGACGTCCTCCCAGGAGACACCTCCTCCTCTCTTGGACATGCCTACCCCCCTCCTTGTACCCCTTTTCCCAAGTCCTCATTTCTTCAGCTTCCTTCTCCACCTTTACCGACTGTCTCTCCCTTCTGTACTTGCCAACATGTCAGGTAATCTTTTTTGTCCTTCTGGTCTCTCTTCCACCATACACGGCTCTGCCCCTCTCTCCTGTACCTTTATAGGGCCTCACCCTTCCCTGCCTCCCCTTGCCTTGAGTTCGCTTTGGTGCACCTTGTTATCCATGTACCTCTCACCACCTGGGGACAAGTGTGCTTCAATAGAGTTCAAGAGCTTAGGATTTTGCCAGTTTCAAACTCTGATGAGGAGCATTGAACTGAATGTTATGTACTTGTCTCTGCATTAATTCAGTTCATCTAATAGATCTGAAAAAACATAAAAATTCCAGAAGATGAGTGTCATTGGCCGAATGTAAACTGGAATTACCCTAAAAAGATTCTGTATTTCCACTGGACATGAAGAATGCTGAAATCATGAACAATGATCTTCTTCCCACAGCCCTATGCCTAGCAAGGTCCAGGATTCAAGAAACTGGTGATGAAACAGTAAAAATCTAATGAAGCAGAAGACAACAGCATTTCCGGTCAAGGTGTCTGGTCAAGAACCCCTGATATCAAATTAACTTTTCCAAGTCCTGAGCTATTCAGAATGAAAAGGCAGGGAAAGATTGACCATTATAATGAAGAAAAACAGAGAAAGAGAAAAAGAGAGGATGAGAAAGAGAAAAGAGATGGCTAAGTACAGTGGAAAATGGGAAGAAAGAGAGAAGCATTATAAAAGAGAAGGGAAAAGTTTCCACAGATACAAGTGTAGTTAGGGGAGAAAACCGAGTGAAGAGCCATAGGGAAGACTGGATAGAGAGAGTATCAGACCCCTGATTAGCATTCTAATTTTGCTGCTGCTTTCTCCATCATATTTATAGTCCCTGATCAGCTCCCAACAAACATACAACTTATTTTTAAATAACTGAAAAGAAATATGCCCCCTCCATTCTTCTTCTCAACAGTGCAATTTCACTAAAATAGCCTTTATCAGAAGGGGGAGGCCCCCGTTGAGTAGTAAGTGTTTCCAAATAACATAGCATGAGCAACTAAGGCTGGAAGCTGGTGTTTGATACCGCTAAAACTAAGGAAGTCTCTTTAAGATAGGTTACAAGATAACAAAATTTTGGAAGCGTCCAACATGCAAAGACACACACAATAATTCCTTGCATCTTAAAACATTTTTACCTGCATATTTTAGCTACCTTTCCCTGAAAAGCTGTATTCAAAGGCACAAGGTAAGATAGCTTTACAGATAAAAATATGTGAAAGTCAGAGCTAAAAACCGTTTCTTTTTTTTTTTTTACCAATGACATTTCTGTGAAATGCAGTGTTCATGGAAGGCATGATGGTATACTTCAATAAGACATTAATTGTCATACATTTACAATGATCTGCATACTACTCCGGTAACTTTACATATGCAGTGAAAAAATATTTACCATACATGCCACAATTTAGAAAAGCATTTTGCTGAAGTCAGACCTAAGGACTTATCTGATGGTAAGAATTTAAATGCTTTCTTGAACTGGGACACCAATACCCTCAATATCCCATGCCCTTCACTACTCAGATAGTGTTCAGATCTCATCTTCTGATTTATTGTAACAATATCAACAATAGCTAATCAAGAAGTTGTTCTGCACTTGAGATACGAGTCCAAAAGAAGTTTGTGCTGATACTTGATCCTGCTTCCAAAATAAATCTATACAAGTTACTTATTTTTCAGGCTTTTTATCTGTTTAATAAAAGGTCACCATTTCCTGCTTCAGCAGTATACATCAAACCATACAATTCTTCGGCGAGGATTATTTCTAGCACATTACTTCCTAGAGCATGACTATTCTGTAATATCCCTTAACAATCAATTAAGCCTGAAGCAAAGTCCAATATAGAGTTAATGGCTTCAAATCTTTCCTCAAATCCTTTGAGCGAACAAGTACCTTAAAACTGAGGACATTTGAAAAGCCATAGAAATGGTAATATTAACACGGATTAAAAATCTTTAGGCTAATGCTAACTTAAGCAGCACTGCTCTTCTAGCATCCTGATTTTTTGTTCATCCAATGAATTGATAAAAATCATAGAAGCATTCAATATGATGGTTAACTTCAAGCTATCATTAAAACCTGTTGGTCTCATATTCAAAGCTTAATAGTCAAATAATGCATCAGAATTCTGCTTTCTTGTCATATGATCCTAACACGAGGGGAAAAAAAAAATGTAGTGGATCAGACAAGTCCATAATAACCTCAGGCCTTGATGAATAGACACTGACTATATGATTAGCTTTTCTGATCATGACCAGCCCCCTGGACTTCAGAGGGACTTTTCAGGGCACAAGACTTTCACATGTATAAATATTTTCAGACATGAGCTTAAATTCTCAGCACCTTCCAAAATACCTGTACCCAGACACCATGCAAACAGAACCGGAATTTTGCTACATACCCTGCAGCTACATGCATTCCCCAGGGACTCTTTTTAACAAGTATACTTTCTGAGAGTTCACAAGAAAGTCTGAAATACTGGGGTTATACACAGCAGGAATTCCAAAGATATTTTTGTGCACGGTACAAGTTCAAGAGGAGGTGAGTCACCTGTAGATGGCAGTATCTTATCATATTGTCCCGATGGGAAAGTAATGCTCTAGGTTTTTATTCTTGATAGTGAAGAGAGAGTGAAAGGGGGGGGGGGGGGGGGGGGGGGGGCAAAACCAGAAACCACATTAATGACACAGGCAAGCCAAACTCGGGATCTTTCCAAGTTTGTTCATTACCAGTAGAATCTGCAGGTTTTTTTCCTACTGCATTTCTATGCCATTAGATGGTCTATTGACCTTATTACCCCTTTTTGCAACAGGGGCACTACACCTGGGCAACAGTAAGCATCATGAGCAAATCTATTTGCCAGCACTATCAACTTTATTATATACTTGGTTTTCCTTGAAAAACGCCCTGACATTTTTGAGGCAATAGTTAAGCTATTTCCTAGAAGACAGAGGTTCACACTAGCACATGTTGAGTGCACACATGCTTTTTGTACAGCTGGAGAGCAGTATACTTTAACTCAATCTCCTTTGCAAGTGGGTTGAGATTCATAGATGTAAGGTCCACACATTGCATAGTATAGGAAAATATACCTTTTTTTTTTTTTTTAACATCTCCAATTCTTATTGCAGTTGCTAAGATCAGAAATCTTAGCTTTATATGTAATGTCATTATTATTTCCATAGTTTAGCACATAATAAGCTTCAGTTTGCCTTGACCTTTAAACTTCATTCCAAAACACTATGAACTCCTTCAAACTCAGTTTACCACAAACTGTCAACCTCATTAATTTTGCTGTGTTCAGGTGCTCTATTTCAAAGAAAGTATGTAATTGCTTTGCATAAACTGTGCACCTGCCTTTGAATTCATAATCTGTTTTTGTATAAGCGATAATAAAACGTTTTTCAATATACTATATGAAAGAAGCCATATAAAGCAGTTTGTAATTGCAAAATACTGCAATCAGGTGAACTGCAAGCAATACGAGAAAAGTCAATTAACTGAACCATGATAAGAAATGCCTCTTTCAAAAAAGCATTATCATCTCTTCAGGAGAGAAGCTCCTCCCTCGAGTAAGTGGAGAGTGACAGCTATACAAAACAGAGAAATCAAGAACTATTAGAATACATTTGTCACAGTGACAGAAAGAAAACATATGTTAGAAACAACTTTAGCAATGCAAAATCTTCATAAAGAGAAAGCCAGGCAGGCACACACAAAAGCTACTCATCAAAACTTTACACCTCCTTTCACCAGAAACACCTCCAGTTTGGCACTGTTCGCACAAGAAGGGAACATCTGAGCAATCCCTGAGTGAGAAAGACTCATAGAAGAATCAGTCTTACTATTTCATCACAAAATTAGAGAGTTCAGAAAGAAAATAAAGAGGTAGGGTGGCTCAGTGAGCTCTCTAAAACAGGTGATTGTGTTACACAAAATGTACTTTTTTCGAAGGAGTTAGAAACATATGCTGTTATCAGAATATGCACTGCCTTTGTAACTCTGTTTCTATTATTCTTATAAGATGAGACACCAAGTCCATGTTAGATTCAATAGCTCACTTTCAACTCAAAGCCTTAAATTAGCCAGTTTACTCTCTTTTTAAAGATAATTCAGGATTTTCCTTTTGCCTCTTTCCACTATTACTTTCCAAGCTCCCTAATCAATATATTCAGCCAAATTGCTCTCCCTTAGCAATTTCCGTTTTTTTTTTAGATAACACTTATTGCTTGTAGATGATGGATACATTTGAGAAATTTCTTTCACTCTCCCCTAGTTTCTCCTTTAGGGCAGGCAGCTACATCCTCCAATTTGCCTCCCTCTAGAGCTGCCCATATTTCCATTTTAGACAGCAGCATGAGACATTATAACCTTTCTTACTTTAAATGAAATGTCATGGTTTAACCCCAGCCGGCAACTAAGCCGCACCCAGCCACTCGCTCACTCCCCTCACGGTGGGATGGGGGAGAGAATCAGAAGAGTAAAAATGAGAAAACTCATGGGTTGAGATAAAGACAGTTTAAGAGATAAAACAAAAGCCACGCAGACAAGCAAAGCAGAACAAGGAATTCATTCACTACCTCCCACCAGTAGGCAGGTGTTCAGCCATCTCCAGGAAAGCAGGGCTTCATCACGCGTAATGGTTACTTGGGAAGACAAAAGCCATCACTCCGAACGTTCCCCCTTCTTTTTTCTTCCTCCCCCGGCTTTATATGCTGAGCATGACGTCATATGGTATGGAATATCCCTTTGGTCAGTTGGGGTCAGCTGTCCCGGCCATGTCCCCTCCCAGCTTCTTGTGCACCCCCAACCTACTCGCTGGTGGGGTGGGGTGAGGAGCAGAAAAGGCCTTGACTCTGTGTAAGCACTGCCCAGCAGTAACGAAAACATCCCTGCGTTATCAAGGCTGTTTTCAGCACAAATCCAAAACATAGCCCCATACCAGTTGCTGTGAAGAAAGTTAACTCTGTCCCAGCCAAAACCAGTACACCAAGTAATATCCATTTTGGGACATGAGATAGTTGGCAAGCAGATGAAGTCTCATTTCAACAGTGACTTGTCTTTTAGGAAAAGATGACTGCTACACTGAGTTAATCAGCATCCTTTGAAAGATAAGGTGGCATAATTTTCACAAAACTGAGGCTGTCAATGGCAAGGAGAAAAATAGGAAATTAACTTGACCAGTAGGTAGGATAAGTCAGCGTCACACGATGCAAGAAGATGTATTTCACAGAAATTCTGTCTTATCTAACGTAGTGCTTAAAATACTTGGTATAAGGAGCCAGGGTATTGGAGGGATGACTTACAATTGAAGTGTGTGAACGCAGTCATAGATAAAAGTATCTCCATGGCTCTGGGAATGTTTTTATTTGTCTGAAAAATAAAGACATATTAGGTACCCGTGTTCAGCAGATACTTTTTCTTGTGTTTCTCTCTTCTGTCTATAACGTGGGGATAATGCCATCCATTCATTTCACAGAGGATGCATAAAGGCAAAAAGATTTCTGAAGCTTTCACGTGACTGTTGTTCAGTACAGCTGGCTTGGGCCACACTGTGTACAATTAGGGTGAGATAAAATATTGAAGGCTGCTTACTGTAAGCATTTCCCAGTAGCACACTGGATAAAGCAGAGACACCACAGATAAACAACAACACTGCAATTAGAGACCACACCATAGTGCTACAACAGATGAGTCTGCAACTTGTTCCTTATTCTTAATATGCAAGCTTTAATTCTTGTATTTCCTAACGTTTGGGTGCTTGACTTTGCTACCTTAAGTGTTCCTGTAACCATTTTGTTTTCAAAGTCTATAAAGTGTTATGTTACAATGATATGCCATACTGTTAATTGTAAATAAATATTGTAAATAAAGCTGACCATGTTCGCACCTCTGAAAAAACATCCAGCACTTCTGTTATTAAAAGGAAATAATAACATTTACCAAAATGACACTGCACTAGTTACCTGCCTTAGGCTTTTCGTTATATTTGACTTAATAGAGTACTTATCACTGTGCCAACTCCCGTACTGCACAATACATATACCACAGTAAGTTACTGAACTTTATCATTCAATAGGAAAAAACAAGCACATAATTTTATGGATTTTTCTCTTTCTCTTTGCTATAACCAGGACAACATTACATATCAGTCTTACTGGAACTGTTTGGAAAAATTGAAGTATACTATACCTGTACAGTATACATGTACATATCTCCATCTAGTGGTTGGTCCCAGTTCATAACTTGGGCTCAATTTGAAGCAATACAGGTGTGTACTTTGACACTGCAAGCCTCCACATTTCATCCTCCTAAGTCACTGTTGTCCAGGGAACAGGGACGAGAGCACAGGAAATGGAGGCCCTTTGCCATAGCGCTGCTTGCAGTGGCACCAGCCTCCTTCTCAAGCGGGAGCTGTCTGTGGATCCACACCCATGCTCCTCAACACCTTTCATTAGTCACGTTTCAGGTTTGCAATAGGAGGCTGTGCTAGAACGTAGATCAAAGTTGGGGAGAAGGCATCAGTGGACCCTGTATGAACCACAGACACATTACTATGGGTCCCGCAACAGTGAAAATACAGAGGCATGGCAAGAAAGTAGTATGTGTACATTGCCTAAGCAAGGGCAATCTTGGGCAGGGGAATAGCTCTAAGGAGCCCTCTGGTCTGAAGCAGACACCAGTATGTACAACAATGCCTACAAGTATGCAGTTCTCTTTGTTATTACATAATTTATATATATACACATATAGTGTGTTTTATTAATTTTATGTTATTTTCTATTAATTTATTTAATAATTTTAATAATTTAATAATTTAACTTATTTATTTTTATTTAATTTATTATTGAATAATTGTAACTATATTATTATTTATAATTAAATTTTTGAAATAATTTTGTTAATTTTATATAGTATATTATTATTAATTTTTATATATACATATAAAGTTTTATATATAACTTTATACATACATATAATTAGATAAATAGAATATATATATTTATTATACACCTAAACATACTTGGGATAAAAAGGACTTTGCAAGAGATAAGTAAAATAAAAACTATTCTCAAATACTTTTTGGGGATTTTTTTGTGAGTTGTTTTTTTTTTAAGCTAAACCTGAAACATTGCCTAACACTACCCTGAAGCCAAACTAATTTGAGCTTCTCCAAGCCCTTAATCTGTCATGCTCATAGCTCAATAAATAGTTACTGGATTAGTTCCTTCCATTTAGCCTGCTTGTTCATGTGTTTTCTTATTTAGCCCATTTCTAGATCTTCCTGTAATTATGAATAAACACACAATTATTATTGACCACCAGATGATGTTTCTATTTCTCTCCTTGTCTCTAACTGCACTCCGATAAGTTGCCAATATTCTCCTGAGAATTGCTAAATGATTGCCTCTCAGGAGGAATTCAGTACCTTTTATGGTCAACTCCACAGCTTGCATTTATTCTCTCTCTTGCTCAGAGCCTGGCACACATTTCCTAATATATGAGGATGTTTTGAAAGATTTCTTTATTGCTGTTCTTGCAAGTTACATTACTGGTGCTTCTGCTCAACCAGTAAAAGCTGTGTATCAGAATCCATAAAATCTAATCTAATACATCACTTGTGTGATCACAGCTGCAGATAAACAACTTAAATTTAATGTAATAGTTAAGATATCAAAAATATCACTCCACAATACTTCAAAAAGAATCAGAATTGGTTAAAAATTAATCTTTGCAAAGAATGTTGCAGAGTCAGATTCACTGTGGCCACCTGCTGCGAGTGTAGTAGCCACCACTAATGACAGGAGCATGTGTTAGACCATATCCCTCTCCTAGGTCAGTATTAACAGCTTTGAGATCTATCCTTAAATTTTAAGCTTCAGTTGCTACTCTTAGAAGAAAAATGTATGAATGGGAAAAGGGGGATGGGAAGAGGTAGAGGTACTTCAGCTCGCTATTTTCCTAGAAAGCTTGTACAAATGGAATTAAGAGCATTTTTTAAACTAAAAACACTGAGGAAGAAGGCTTAATGGCTCAGGCCTGTCTCCCTCTTCACTACATGCTATAACATGCACCCTCTGCATCAACACCACTTTTCTCCATTATGAGACGATTCACTAATGTGGATAATCCATGCAAAAAAATACTCTTCCCCAAACACGCTTTTTTACAGGCTTAATTGTCTTCCAGTTTAGCACCTTAAATGGAACTTATTGTGGGACTACACAAGTATCTACACTGGCACAAGGGAAACAGCCGGAGGACAGGAGTGGGATTGCTTTTTTCAGTGACTGACGGCTCTCAGGATGCCTCTGCTGTGTTGAGAGGCCCAGCTGGAGGAGAACAAGGGTGTGTGAACAGTCAGGTCCCTTTCCCTGTGGAGTTACCACACCTGAGGACATTGGGACTTGCCAGATACTCATTCCTGCTGAAGCATCCCATGGCTCTGGTATCACCTTGTCTTCATGACCACAGCCACCTCACCTTATTACACTCACAAACTGATCCAGCTCTATTTTTAAAACCAATTAGAGCCTATAGACCCCCATTGCACTTACTGGAAAGCTGCTGGAGAACCTCTTAATTAAAAGTTACTTCTCAGCCAAACATCTATCCTTTACCAGAACACTCATTTGTTCTGAATTTAAACAGCTCTTTTTCTTCTCAGCAGAGCAAAACAAAAGCTGAAAAAGCAATCACTTTTACAGTGAGTGCATCTAACAGTTGCATCAGAGGTCTAACAGTTGCACATTTTGAGTCTCTTTTCCATGACAAGCACCCCATTCACAGTACTAGACATTTTCTTTATCTGTTCCCATTTGGACTCATCTTCTGAAACAATTCTGGCTAACCAGAATTGCAATTGGCTTTTCTGAGAAGTGTCACTACAGTACTTTGCACAATAACATTAATATTTCCTTTTCTCAATTGGGAAAAAAAAAAAATCTTTTGATGCATCCTGAAGGATCACATTTCTCTCTCTTATGGCTCTGTCTCATTAGTGCCCGATAGTCATTTCGTGAAAAAGTACACAAAGTCCTCCCCTCCCTCAGCCACTTCCAGCTGATGAGCTTCATACTTAGAGCAGAAATCCCTATTGTTATTGCCTTTTCAAAGGGCATGAATTTGCATTTTATACAACTGAATTACAATTTCATTGCCATTATTACAGTCCTCAAGTTCATCTAGTTCTTCCTTTATGGTGTTTTCATGCACCTTTGCACTGGGACACATCCACATAAGCAATACTCATCTCCCCTAATAACTAAATCTTTCAGTCTGCTGCTAGTCTGATAAATCTTTAATTCATTTATAAAAATGGAAGAATTGCAATAGTAGAGAGGCACAATCAGAACTTTAGGACTTGGATAGCCATTTTTGTATACAAACACACACAACTCGAATACTAAGGCCCTATACAAAAATCATGAAGTGATCTTGACACTTGTTTTTACATTTAAGCACTCTTTATCTAACCATTGTGGATAGAGCTTTACATTTATGCCTCCTTACTCAGATATGATCTTGTGTTATCACAAGTACTTTAGGGCCAGATCCTTATCCACCTACACTTCTTGAGTATTATTTTATTCCAATCGTAATGCCAGAAAGTAAATAGCAAAAAAAAGCATCTTAATTATATCTATTATTTCTATCAATTAAATAGGAAATGACTGTTTTGACAGACCAATGTGATGGAGCAAAGCAGGACCAAATTAGGTTTGCCATTAGAAAACAGTACAAATCAGAAAGCACCAAAGCTTGCAAACTCAGCTCTGTATTAACGAAAACACCTTATAGGACCCCTGTAATTAGGGTTGCTTTCTAGAAGAACTGAAAATGGGGTTTCACCTGGCTTTTTGTTAAAATTAAGTGGTCAGTGTGAAAGTTCACACAGATTTAGTTTTTGTACCTTCTGGACCTTATAAGTTAGTTTTGCATAGGTGTTGTGTTTTGTTTTTTAAACAAACACTAGAAAAACATTTTTAGCTTGAAACTTTAAGTTTGCATTTTTGCTATAAAAAAATTTCTATACCACCTTTTCAGTTTTCTAGGGAGACAGACCTTGAATATAAGCCGTACAACAGGAAATTTTTCTTGAAAAACAGAACTGGGTATTGGAATATCTTTCACTGTTCATTATACCCTATCATATATTTTTAAAACTGCATGCATGAAGTTAATTGTCACCAGTCTTTCTCCAAGATTGTTTCTGAAAGTGTTGGAAATAACAGACTCATCATTTCTGCACAAGTAGGTGACTTGCTGATTGGGAAAAGCTGCACCAAAATTCCTCCACAGGGGAAACAAGGTGAGTTCAGACCATGGGATCCCCATGTTTTCTTAGCTACTGTATAATTTGGCTCAATTTTCATAGAAACATAGGATTGGAAAATACCTGCTGCATTACAGTCTAGTCCTTTGGAGCTGTGGATAATCCTGAAACAGATGCCACTTCAAAGGGCTCTGCAGAACACCTGGGCACATGGGACACCTCACACTCTGGTAATAGTGCATCACAGACAGGTCTTGTTGGGTGACTACCATGGTAAGCAGCTCCCCTATGTGTTTTTCCAATGCGGAGGGCTGTTTCTTGCCCTGTGAAGCCCTCTTGTAGCAGGGAGGGCTGGAAGGGAGCCAGGCACCCTTCCCCAGGGGAACAGACTCAAGGTGTGCAAGTGGACCGCACACCTAAACCACAGTGACATAGCACTGGGAAAGGGTCCCCATATCCCAGGCACCAGCATAGGAAGAAGGGACAAAACAAACACTCCACTAACTAATGACACAATTTTTTATTAATAAAAGTGCTTGATTTAGTGGGGCAGAAATGTTAGTATGATTCAATGTTAGCGCTTAAATAAGAACTGCTTCAGAAGCTGAATTTAAGAATTAAAGACCTCAAGGCCAAAATATGAATGAAGCAAAAGGAATGTGCCTTTATTGCTCCATTGCAGGGATAGCATAGGAATTCAGAAAAGAAGGTGAATGGCGAGAACTGTAGTGTTAGAAAATTATGGTTGAAAACTAGAACAAAGAATAGTTAAGCTGACCTTAACGGAGGTAGGCATCAAGGATCTCCAAGCATAGGTCCAGTCTTTTATGTGATGGTCCAGTCTTTTATGTGATACAGCCACTGGACGTAAGATAGAGGACTACAACTATTTCATACAGTCAAACTAACATGGAATATATTCAACCAGAAAACAGTACACTTCATCTAGATCTTCTGCACTTATCATTAATAACTACTAAATTCCCAGACTAAGTTTGTACCCTGTCTCAGGGACTATGCCCTGTTCCTCTTGTGCTGCTAGCAACATCCTGGACACCTGTTTAAGACAGTGTCACTAGCTGAATCATCCAATTGCAGTCTGCAACTCTCTCTTTTAATCTGTGTATTCCTCCTTTAAGTACAGAACCAGCCTGGATCTCTATTCAACTGTGCTGGGATAATACCACTTGCTACCAGTTCTCAGCTGTATATTCCCTATGGTGCAAAGAATGTGTTAAAATTTGTCCTTCCTAACAGAATGCCAAGAGCCCCTGAAGGAGAGTCAAAAAAGCAATAAGTACTCAAAGCCACTGTGCAGTGCAGGCCATTTTCAGGCTGCAGGTTGTCCTGTAGATGTACAGCTGCCCCACTTAAAATCTGCCTTCTAAAAAATGAACATGTGCATTGTACTGTCATATATTAACAGCATAACAAGTTGAAATGATATTCACTTCAAATTTTTTAATGTATTAAAAAAAATCCAGCTACTTCCTCTTCAGAGACCAGAGCTTGGGCCTGCAGGCCTATTTAACACCTGGTTAAGCACTGCTTAACTTCACTGCACCGGCCAACTACTTTTCATATAAGCTGAATTTTGGCTAATAATATCCCAATTAAACAGCAGTCATTGTCATTCATTATCATTAGGCTAAATTGGTTTCCTGGGAGATGTCCCAATAAAGCAGCCATCTTGGTTAAATGCTTACCAGTTAAGTAAGATATGCAACACAGAAAAGGGTTTGTGAAAGAAGAAGAAATCCAACTGTGTTTTACCCAATTCTAATAGCTATAATTTGCCAAGAATTTTAAAATCACATGCACCTCAGCACAGAAACTTTGACTATTATTTTTTCAAATCTCTCTCTCTGTCTGTGTGCTTTGCCAGGCAGTAAGTAGCATCTGTGCAAATCCTGTTTCTTTCTAAAGCCAGTATAATATATAACAAAAACTTACATATTGTTCTTCCTGTGAGAGGAGAAATAACAACATGCTGTAGGAACAAAAAATTAGAAGTAGGTCTGAACCGCTCTGTTGGAGCAGGCTCAGAAGGCTAATTTAGGATTATCTGTGTTTAATATTAACAACAGAGAAATGCTTTCAAGAGAACCTCATGGAAGCCTGCCTGAGTCTTCATCTCCAAATCTGGCTTCTAAAAGGAAGTGTCCACCCAGAGCTGCAATAAATTGGGCACGTAGGGCGAGAGACAACTCACTTAACTTTAGCCATTTAAAAGCAAAATGTCTAACCTAAGCCAGTTGTTGAGAATTTCTCTGTTGTCAAAGAAAGGCACTTCTGGTCTCAAAATCATTGTCTCCGATAGGACGAATGAATAAATTTCTTCAGATACTGATTTATCTCTAATCCCCACAGTGTGTGCCCATCCAAGATAGGTAAAGCATTTTCATCTTCCACTATTAAACACCACAGAAGCTACCCTGAAGGCTGGCAGAACTGAGTATGTGCATTTTGGTCTGTAGTCTATTTTTATGATAGAGAAGAAACAAGTATCATCACGACTGGCAAATCCAATCATTCATCTGTACTGAGCATGCAGTAAATAACATAGGCTAAAATGGAAGAGCTATATATGAATCTCACAATGTCTTGGACAGAACAACAGGCTTGAAAAGTAAAGCAGCTTCTATTTGATCATGTCAAATAGATACAATCCTGTAGACACATTGCCATGAAAAGGTACTAAAAAACAGCTTTAATAACAGAAAAAGATACAACTGTGTTAGAATGCTGTCTTGCTCACCCCATTTCCAAGTTAACATACCCTGCTTCTTGGAAGATGAAAGATAACCTAGCAGAATATGAGACTTCATAGGATAACAGGACCATGCTGTTGCCTGCTTGTGGGTGCAATTCTAGTCTGCACCATGGCTTGCATTTCATGTCAGAAACCAAACTGAGCCAGGATTAAAGCAAAGTGAAGTACTAAGTACATCAAATCATATCTTCCTTGCACATAGTTCTTGAAGCAGCTGATTTAACTGGAGCACACTCATACACATCCAGTTTCTCAGTGCTGTAAAAATTCAGCTGAGCATACAATGCATCAGCCATGTCAACCAATGCCAAGGGCTGAGTGGCCTGCAGTCACAGATGCATGAAGCAATTCAGACCCATCAGCATCCTTTCTGTGGTCATGTTACCTTAAAAACCCAAAGAGGTTTCACCACTGTATGGTTAAACGATATTTAGAAAGGTTTCATCAACAACCATGAATAACAAGAAGGGATTTATTTATTTTAAAGAAAAGTTAAAATTTTAAGATTATTTAGCGTTCCTAGAGCTTGAGGCCTGTGTGGTCTAAGCTTTGGCCTGGCCCCAGGACAGCTTCCGTATTTAGGGCTGCAAAAGCCTGTTCTTCTAAAGAAACCTCCAATCCTTTTTTTCTTTAGTGAAGAGAGTCATCAATGAGTAACACTATTTGCAAACGCTGACTGTGTGGAAATTTGGAAACAACCAAACATAACATACTTTTAAAAAGTAGCATTCTGAAGTGGAGAATTAGGTGAAGCTGCGAGCTTTGTTTGGAAACTTCAGCCAAAGAGGAAAAGCAGAATTTGTAAAGGCTGCTGCTGAGGTTAATATGTGGTTGGTTTTTTCTCAAGATAATGTAAGATCTGGACAGTAATACACAGCAGGGACACAAGAGGAGCTGAAGGGGCTGAGTTTAAAAAGTCTGATGCTGCCATATACTGCAATGCTCTCAGACGCTGCTTTACCCTATGTTTCTTTCTATTTGCTTGCATATATTAAGACCAAAAAGATAATATCCTTAAGCATATAATCTCAGCTGAACATCTCCAAATTGAACTATCAGCAGAAACTTTAATAAAAATAATTAGCATCATCTTTTGTGCAAGAATGCAACTGTCAGCTGCAGGTACATCGAAATCATGAATCTCTATCCACAGTCCCTACAGTCTTGTAATCAATTTAAAGTTCATGAAGAATATTTTCTAAAAGATACCTTTAAGTCCTATCATATGTCAGTTGATAAGATTCCACTTTTTGAATGTATTCCAGTCCTACTTCCAAGCTCTACTTTGCTGTCAGGAATTTTACGAACTTTCTTAAAGGGAAGTGTTGCTCATGTTGTTCTTAAGACAGAAGATAATTTCCCTTATTCTGATGTCCTATGTCTTAACATATCTTTTGAAATAGGTTGATTGCTTACTGATCTTCCCCCCCCCCCCCCCACGCATAGCTAATTAATATGCATCAAAAATCATCACAATCATCACTTTCATCATTCTCACTGTCATCTGGCCCCCAGAAGTGTTTTCATACTCCCTTTGCTTTGTTTCTCCTCCTTTTGTTCCCTGCATTTTGATGTATGTCTTCGCTGTGCATGTCTCACTGCCCTCTGGTCAATTAAACTTGTTATAGACCTTGTCCTCACACTGCTTCATATCTGTAGAGGACCTTATTTATGTTGTGATGCAAGTAACATGCATATCCTGTCTGAGCTTTGACTCAGAATAACTAATGCATGAGAGCTACCCTGAGGTAAAAAACCCCACACCTTTCCTACCAGTGAACCAGTTGTGTAGCCAAGATATTATCGCTTGACATGAGGATAATTTGTTTTAAATATTTTATCCAGCAATATCAAATAAAAAGCAAATGGTAGCTCAAACACCAGCACCAAAATTCGATTCAAGTGCCTGAATGCATACAATAAAAGGTACTAAATCCTTTTCACCTCCTAACCACAGATAAAATAGAAAAGGGCAAAGCCTACTACTATAGGCAGCTCTCCTGAAAGCCTACCTAGAATTTTCATCTTTACCTTTAAGTTATTTTGAAGGTACCTAGCCCTCAGTTATTGAACATTCCTGATTGCACTGAAGTTTTGATAGCAAACCCCTAATTATTCTGGAGACAACTGCATTAAACATCTAATTTATATTTGTACAAGGAAAAATGCTAATACTCCCCAAATTCTTGAAGGTTAACAACTCAAGATCCCAGCTGGTTTAGTTAATAATTTTCTGAAACGTACCTCCAAGAGATGAAGGCATAGGTTACACAGTTATGAACATGAACATTTTGAAAAATTAATACAGCCATTAACTAGAGAAACTCATCTCTTTGATGGAATTTTGTTTTATACCAAGCCAATGTTCCATTATTGACTATTCTTCCCCCAAAGGCTTGGACAACTAAGTCGTGCTAACATTGGGATTGCTATTGGTAAACAATCACTTTTAAGCATGAGTGATAGAAGCTTATACTACCTTCTACCCAAAATTTATGAGTTTGAGTTCTGATGCTGCTGCCTGTATGCATGGCAATCAACAAGCCTGGGATCCGCACCTGAAATGCTTAACTGAAATGGACCTCAGCACAACTGCAATATGAAACAAAGCGCAAGATCAGGCCCAGTTTTTAAATAGATGATTAAATCATGTTTTTAATTTGCTCTCTCCACCTTCCTGAAAGCACCTGTTGCATTTAACCATAGCTGTACAAACATTTCATTTGTATTGCACATTTGGGGAAAGGAGGCAAGTTAAAGAAAAAATGCCAGGATGCTCTTAGCTTAGGTTTCTTAAGAGAAAACAGAATTTTCATGCTGCTGCAGCCAGTAGCACCTGACAGCACCTTCCCCTTGCCTAATCTTTCTATCTGATCACAACATCTTTATTATTATTTATGCCAGGGACATTGCTTAATTACTTGTTTCACGAAGATGTCTCTACTGAACAGTAATAGGTATTGATCTGCAAAGGTTTATTTTAATAGTACATACCTTAGAAGTGTATTAATGAGCACTGCTATCTCCCTATTTGTTACATTCTGTTGGTATCTGTCTAGTAATTTGTGCATCTTGAACATCCTATCAATACCAGAGGAGCACTGCAAGCTGCTTATGCAAATTTATGTATGGACTTATGTATGTTTCATCAGCAATAACAGCATAATAGAGAAATGCCTGAATTTTTAAGCTCATTGGAATATTTTTAATGTGAAGTGACCTTTGGTATCAATTGTAGTTCCTTCTGGTGCTTGCTTTAAAAATAACTGAAAGTATTAATGAGTTTTTGTAGCTTTTATGTCAAGTTGGGTATTCCTAGTTGAATGGATCTTCTTTTCATGCCAACAATAAAATTAAAACAAATTATGGTAATACATAGACAATAATCAAGAGACTGACTTTGGTATTGATTTTTCTAAATATGGATATGGATGTGTTTTATATGGATAGTAGGGACAAGATAGTAGTTGTGGGTAAAGTTAAGGCAAATCAATTTGCAAGTACCAAAACCACAGACGTTCAGGGCAATAGCAAGTATCATGTATAGAAGGTAGTCATAAGGTCTATTTACTGTCTGGCTTAAGTGATTGCATGTCTCAGTCTCATGTCACTGGGAATGAGCACTGGGTTTTATCAAGATTGTCCAATGTCCACCACCCATATTGCTTTCATTGCACTTTAATTATCAAATATTGTGCTGGCACATGACAGAAATGAGCACTTTAAACCTGTTTGCTGCTTAACATTTACACACATCTTTAGCAAAAAGAATAAGGGTCACATTCCCGTTTTAGCACCGATATATGTTTTATATCTCATTTCACTCTTTCAGCACCTTTTCCTTCCCTCCTCCTCAGAGAACAGATTGAACATATTCTGATTCTACATTCCATGTGAAGTTAATGTAGGCAGAATGTGTGACACTTCTGTGACATTTTACTACCCTTTTTTCCTTAGGCAAAGTTCATCCCTGTGCAAAGGGTCAACATACGGCTTGTTCAACTGCTACTAATATGAAATTTAAGTATTCAGTCTCTGCACAAAAAGAATTTCAGCTAAAGTATATAATATATAGACATAATTTAAATTACCCTGCCTCTAACAGGCTCAAATACACCATTGCTTTACCTACAACTTTATAGAATACAAGACTTCAGCTGAGCTGGGTTACCGATTCAGGTGTACACTTTTAATCCACAGAAAAATAGGGTAATAAAAAATGATCTTAAATTCATTCACCAGAAAATAAACATTCAAGTTGCTGGCTTAAAATACAAAGCATCGTGGACACACAATTTCATCAGATCTCAGCACAGTCATTTACCCCAGACAAAGATGTTGCAATGTCCTTTTAAAACACTAGCAAACATGGTGGCTCTGATGAATCATATAAGCATATTTCTCATTCTGTGTGCATTTCACCAGTAAGCATAAATATCTTAGAATAGCCAGATTGTGTTTGCCTTTATTCAGAACACAGAGCAAAAAATGTTAGCATAAACAGTAAAGCGGTTTGGTAGAGAAAGTGTGATTTTCCAGCCTCATCATTACCTAAATAAAAATGAAAGCTATCAGGAAAGGATTCTTTAAAGGAAAATCTATGCAGTATTAACTTTTGCAGCAGCAGCCAGAGTTTACAGTAGACATTTTAGAAGCTTTAACTTTATTCAGCAGTTTACAAATCATGATTACTGTTTCACATTAACTACATTTACCCACATGTTGGTGGGTAAAAAACAAAAATTTGGGAAAAATAACCCAAGCTACATTTTGTTGAACAACAATCTCAACACTCTTCCCCCACTGCCCCCCATTAGTTTTTAGCAGTTTGAAATAACACGGAACATTTCTGAGTCCTAAATGCCTTTTGTGAATGCTAGCAACATCTTTCCACATGCTCATTAAGGTTCCAAATTCATCCCAGATATAGCTGCAGAGTTGCACCAGAGGTGAATGTGACCTATGTCCAATCACAGGAACCCAGTAATGTGTGTTACATTGAGAATATCATCACTGTTCACTTCCACCAAGTGAACTTTTTATTGTAAAAAGTCTCTGCAAGTCAAACAGATGTTAACATAATAAAAACCTTGTCTTGTGCTCAGCAAGAGCAAAGTAGCAGTGTATGCTATTAGACCTTAATGCTACATAATGTTCAGGAATTCTGGGGGGAAATATGAGGTTTACATCAGTGCAACAGATCCTGCTAAAGAGAAGGTTTAATCAGCTAAAAGAAAGTAACAGAAGATCATATTTCACACTAATAGGATGTGATTTTGATTTCCCACTGAGGGGCTCTAATGCAATACTGAGTTCATATTGCATTAAGTAACTTCTTACCTTATAGCATTTGTAATACAAACACATATTCATTTCTCTTATCTCTTAGGCACATCTGAAGAGTACACTGTATTATGCTCAGAATAAGAATATGTACTGTTGGCCATACTATTTATGAACATTTAATTTATGCTATCATTTGTCCCCTCAAAACCATATCTGCAATATTAGATATGTATCAATTATTTAGATAACAAATAGAACAGTTTAAACCACCATGTTTTTAATTCAAAATGGTTCACATATGAAACTATTTTTTTTTCTGGTTCCAAATCAAGAAAGAAATCAGTTTTACCAGCTTGCTATCTAAAAACCTTCTAAACATGTGTTACTTAATACAATATTTTAGGCCAGCAGAAGTTAATTTATCATTATTTTCATTTTATTTCTATTGTGGCAGTAATCAAGGATCTTAATTAAGATCCTGCTTTTTGAAGAATTAACACCCATATCCCTCAAACACTGCCTTCCAGAAGATGCCATGCAGAATACACAAATACAATGGAGGGTGTGAAGCAACAACAGGATAGCAGATGGCTGTGTGACTGGAGAAATCAATAGCCTTAGGGTTCTTCTACACACATTTGATCACACATTACTATTAAGACTCTTCAGATCACAGCTGCCGAATAACTTTGCGACTAATACCTGGCATTTCATGTATAAACACTGGTAACTTATGTCTGTATAAATGGTCAACTTTTTTGTAGTTTTCTCTTTAAAAAGAGGAACAATGCATTGATCTTTCCCCTTGAAAATAATGGTTTTTGTGTTGTTGAGTTTTCTATACTACTTTTTTCTTTAGCACATATATTAGTCCCAGAATTACTGATACATGCCAGAATACAATATTCACGTTCTCTTCTCAGAATACTGCTCATGTCAATGTAGACAAAGCCTGTGTTTAAAGTTGATAAATACAAGTAAAAATACTGCTGAAAGAGTTCCCATTTCAGATAGGAACTTTTGTCTCAAAATTTTAGAATGAGTCCTGTATCATTTACGTCACTCAAACTTATCACATGTTAAGTATCAATTTCTGTCAGCATAAACCTGTTTAAAAAGCATCAACCGGCCTAGCTCTGGCTACTTTAATAGAATATCATCATGTACACATACCCACTTTGGGTTAAATTAGTACTAACAGGCAATCCTGTGATAACATGAAATCACACCCTGTCTTTCCACTGTTCACCATTTTAATGGCATAGAGGATTCCAACATGAGAATACAATAGTAACTTAATATTATAATGACTATTCAAAACATTTTCCCCTGAACTATTTTTTTTAAGCAAAAAAAGCAATTCATTTTCCAGCTTAATGCAAGAGCTTAATAGGGCCCTGACTGAACAAAGTTGTAGGGTAGAGAACTGAAATAGGAAAATGTGCAAGATTTTGATATTTATATTGCGACCTCCATCATTTAAAAAGCAGCAGGTTCTTATGTACATTAGCATGTGACGCTTACCAAAATGGAAGCAGGAATGGAAGTACCATCTGAAGACTTACGTAACATCTAAACAGACCATAAACTACTTAGTCTTTTTCACACTTTGCAACTTAAATATGCCTTTACAATGAGAACCGATGGTAGCAAATAGGTACCTTGCTTCTCTAGGCAGCAAGGTTAAAGCAGCAACCTACTCTTCGTCAGTCTATTTAGAGTCACTAACACCAACATTTCCCATTTTGCATCTTAGCTGCCAAGAAAGAAGCTAATTCTCTAGTTTGATTTTTTCCAGAAACTGGAGTTCTTGCAGAAAAAAAATCAGTTATACTAAATATGAGCAAATACTACAACAAGAAATAGCCGGAAGAGTTTTTTGTGGTCACATAATAAAAAAGGTAAAATAAATTTACACTTGAAGATTTTAGTGTATAATAACCTTCTTTTCTTTCTTCCTTTAGCACAGTTCTTCAAGAATGAAAGCAGTTAGAAGATGAATCTGGGCAATAATTCAATAGAACAACAGTGTTTATTACAGCTTCTATAAAATTGACGGATTTTGTTATCTCTTTAATAACATCAATAATTACACTAACAGAATAACATATTAACTATGGAGGTTAATTAGAAGTGTGCCTTCAAATACTGTATACACAATTTGTGCAATTTGTTTTCCTGTTGTAGTCTGTGCAGACTTTTCCTGAAATGTCTCCTTGAACAGAGAAAATTTTCTCCTAATATAAAACAAAAACGCACATCCCTTAGGTTCCACAAACTTGTTTATGTATTCTAGTAGCCTTGCGGTAGCCCAGTTCTTAGAGATGCTTATGGCAACTGGTTTTAGCTCTAGAATATACCAAAAAGGCTGCAAGCTTCAGAGAAGAGTCGTTCTGTCCTGCTGTTGGACACGCAAGCTAGTGGAAAGAGATGAAAAATCAAAGTATTTACATTTTGCATCCCTTAACATTTTTTAAGGCATCAGAGCACTAATTTAATCTGGGGAGTCAAGAGCAGGAAAAGCCAAGGAGGGCATTATGAAGAGAACAAAAAGTCTCCATAATTTCTTTTCCCATAGTTTTGCTAAAATGTTACTGAAAATGTCTAAGTGGTAAACTCTCCGCAGGCATTCCTATAAAACTGGCACACAATGTTCTTATGGTACACATTATTAGAATACAAGACTACCCAATATACAAACATTGTATGATACTTTCCGGTTTTCATTACTCCTATATTGCCTATAAGATTTTTTTTCTTTTCAAGAAAGCAAGACAACAGTATTGGGTTTATTTTTCTGATGCAACAAGGTGAACTACCTGAAGGGCTGAGTTGTACCTGAAGAGCTGAATCAAGATGAATTATACACTTGACGGTTCTATATTTGAAGTATTAAATTGTTGTTTAACAAATTAATCTTTGTCTAAATGTTACCATGGTCCCCTTTGCTGGCATATTAGTGTGCCTTACATGCACAATAAAGCAAATGAGTCTAGCAGCCAGAAAATCATTCTTGCACAGAACCTATAAACACTCACCTGCCAAACAGTGCAAAACAGGAAGAATAATCATTTCTCATAAGAGACCATAAAACAGAAAAAGGAAATGTAAGTCCAAGTGAATGTAATTCAACATAAGGATGACATTGCTTGCTCATGATGAGCCAGGTGTTACTCTCACAGGGTTTTCTTGTCGTTTCTTGTACTTAACTTTACTTGCATTTCTTTTACTTAACGTACCTGACATTAGAAGCTAGAAAAGGCTGCCTATCAGTACTGCCTTAATTGAGTTTTAAAGTGTTACTCTCAAGATAAGAGCAGTGAGTTTTCAGTCCAGCACAGAGGAAAGGTGGTCTTGTGTCTAAGTATGCATTCAGATCTCGGAAGCAAGGACTTCAGGCATTCTGTACTCATTGTCCATGATACCTGGAACAAGGAACTAGAGCCCACATCCTGCCAACTTTTGCCTCTATACTTGATTTTAATGAAAATTTCCTTCCCTCACAGGGATACTGGGAAGAAAATCCTTGACATGAAGATCAGCAAGTATCCTCAGTTGGCAGTGGGCAAAGGGAGGGCATCACAGAGACAATGGGGGGCCATGACGATAGTGCCACGAGACAGGCCAGGAACAAACAGGAGGGCGGATACCCAGGAGAGTCAGGCTTGGGACAGGGAGTCTCCCTGCTGCCGTAGCTGCTGACCCACACTCCTGGCCCATTCCTGGGGCAGTCACTAGCCTGAGTCGCCAGGGCTTTCACAGAGGCAGAGAAAGCAGAGCTACCCTTCTGCTGGACAACAAATTTCCAATTTAATATACAGATCGTGTATTTTAGAATAGAGCTTTGAGCTGACACCCTGTTAACATTCTCAGCCTGCAGTTAGTTCAAAGTGGTAGCACCTCAGATCAAACTTATGTAAAACACAGTGATTAAAGTCTAGAGCTTAAATCACTTAAAACAGTTTACCTATAAAAGAGATCAATACCTTCTATATTTTGATTTTATTTGTTTGTCTTCACATTACTTGGAAAAAAAAATTTATATCTTATCAGAGCACCTTGGTGAATTTTACAACTTGTGTGGTTTTTTTTTTTTTTTATAACACCTTGTATTACTATCACAGGTCAAAAGAACCTTATCCTTGCTGCAACTTATCTTTCAGTGAGATAAATCAGTACCTATGCTGATGTGAAAACTGGGAAATATGCTGCCAAAAGGGACTGGAGTGGCACATAGCTCTAGCTGGATGTGGGAAGGAAATCTGTTAACAGCTTCAGGTTTCACACCAACCCGTGTAAACCCACAAATTTTACATATGTGCATATAGATATATACATAAATACAATTGCAAACTTTTTCCTGGCAGATATAAGGAAAGATGCAACGTTCAATGATGATAACACAATGGTCATTTTGAGGTTCTAACCACACGGTTTTAATTACAAAATGATGCAAAGTAGTCACACATTTCTAGAGTTACCAACTGTATCACACACTGTACTCCAAACGTGAACACTTGCCATGTGAACTTTGTATGGATGCACTGATAATTTTATGATCTATTTTGCTTCTTACACAATGAAATGTTACAATTCCCACATGATAATACCTAAAAATAACTCTATACCACTAAGTTAAGACATGACAGAGCTACATTACAGCGTTAGAATAGTTTAGTACCCCCAGGTGACAAAGTCAGTTAATATATGAATGAGTATTTAGTGCCTTTCAATGAAGCTTTTACCAATACAAAAATTTTCATTCTTCCTTTCTGTACAGTTTAATTAAGAAAGAGATGGTTTTCAAATCAACTTGAACATAAAAACAAGTGAGACTCAAATGTGCCTAGATGAACCAACTGCCTATGAAATAAGGGTGCATTGTTATTCCAGAAAAACTAGATAATCCATTACAATAGCAAGGACAGAAGCTATGATCTTTCCTTTAGAGGAGGAAAAGGATAGGATCAAAATAAAAATATTTTGTTGTGTAAACATACAGAAACACACACCAAGCAGGTGTTGTTCCGAAACAGTATTACTTGGGGGGGGGAAGAAAAGAAAAAAAAAAAAATCTATAATTTCATTCTTAAATTTGTTTCTGTTATTAAATCAAAGAACAGAATTGCATAAACCCTGAATTATTGCCTAGAAAGGCATGACATTAATTTATCCCTTTGGGAGTGCTCAAATAAGCTTGTGGCAGCACTTTTTTTTTTGCCAAAACTTTCATTCTTCCTTTCAGTGATAGGCACACCCAAGCAAATTAGGTATTAGGGTTTCAATAATCATGTTATTGTTTCCCAAAGTATTTGATGGAACTCGTTGTCTGAAATTCAATTAATAAAACCCTACCCTTTAATTAACCTATTAAGCTTGACGAATTTGTTTAGCACCTTGTAAAAACTACAGCTATGTAATATAAAATATGTACCATTGGCATGACATCATGCTTAATTGAAGAAATAGTGGGAAAAATAAGATCAATGCAGTACTGACTCAAAGTAGTCTATTGCTGGATAGGAATAAGCAAATGAACAAATGCAACATTGGGAAAAACAGCTCTTATTCTGCAATAAGTATCTAGAGACTATAACGGATCAGAGGATCACAGCATGAACATTAGTCAGCTATGTGCAAAAAGGCATATATTTCAAGGGAGATATAGGAACAGGAATAGATAGCCTGCAAGAAGACAGAGTGTATGATTGTGGCTTTAACTATTGCACTGTTGAGCCAAATGCACCCACCGTACATCCATCAATCTGGCCAGGTGCTGCTAGGACACTCCCCTCACTGGAAAAAAGGAGCATCAGAAAGGTTCATAATCAGGGCCTGAGCAACAATAAATTACACCTGGCATGGGACTAAATGCCTAGAAGAAACATAGGGAGCTTGCTTAAACTTTTATGAAGTGCCAGGACAACAGAAGCAGCAACAGCACCTGCCATCACGAGTGACTGAGGGAGCAGAGAAAGGTCATATGTGAAGTCAGAGGGACTGTAAGTTCTCTTCTGGAGAAACCCCACATCTCACTTCTGAGTAATCCCAGGTTACCTTAAATCTTGGCAGCAGCTCTAAGCTTTTTCTTTCACAAATCAGAAGTCTTGCCACATGCCACCTTCCAGAACATGTGAGGAGAACTTATTATGGCTAGTTAATTTTCTTAGCGGACATCTACTGAGAATAGCTTCACCCAGAGGCTTTCTCATCTGTCACAAAAGTGTTTCTCATAGCCTCTAACTTCCCTACCAAGAAGCCAGCAACCTGCTTAGAAACCCATGTCTGAACTGAATTACAGCAATTTGAGTGAAGTTCTAAACTCGGTGACCTTCTGGAAAAATAAACGTTGTTTCCCATTCAATGTCCCTGCCATCTGAAATCACTTGCTGTTCCAGTAACTCTTTTCTTTCTGCAAAGTCTTCTTAGATTTTTATTTGCCTACACATGAGAAGATAAAATACAGCTATAATAGAAAATTTTTGCCTTTGCAGACAGCTTACAAAAGCTAGAGTTATTTTGCGAGGTCCCCAGTGGAGAAAGAGATACTGCCAAAATCTGTACTTTGCTTAGGATTTTTGTTGGCCTAGAAAATTGACTAGGTATGTAAGGAGGACTTTTTTTTTTTAAACCTGACTCTGAAACAGGTACACTCAAAAAGCTTTAAGTACAGATATACCCCAGATGCAATTAGTTGCATCTAATTAACAGCATGAAGTGTGGCACAACAATGCTGTTAATTATAAGTTATATCATCATCTGTTTCAATGCTCAAAATATTTACAAACTACAGGATGTTGCTGCCTCAGAAATTAAACCTCAAGAGAAGTATTTCAGTAACAGCTATATTCATCACTTTAGAAAATCTGAATGTCAGATATATTGAAACTGAATACCAACAAAATTCACCTCAAATTCCGTTCACAGGAAGGTGACAGGTAAGGGCTTTGAATGAAGTCTATATAGCCAGGTAACATAACTGGCATATTGCCACGATGAAAAGCAAAAGGCAAGTTATCTATGCTGCAATATCACTGTCATACATTCTTTGTTGTAGTGCCAGAGATGTTTTAAAGGGAGATTTGGCTTTTTGAACACCTTTAATAGGCTTCCTCAGAGTTTTAATTAGAAAGAAATCCAAGCAGTAGCTGACAGCTGGCAGAATCTCCTGTCGTGAGTTAAAGTCAACCTAATTAAGATTCTGGAAGGAAAACATATTCCTCTCAATACCCTTAATCAGTCAGGCTTGGTTGGAAATGCAATATGGAACCTTTTGCCTCAACAACAGCATAACCTTGGAAATATGGCACTTCCAAACAATAATAATAATGGAGTGATTTCTTCATATGGAAATTTTGTAAAACTCCTACTAAATCTCTGAAATGCATTCTCCACCTTCCTCTTAATAAATGTTAATATAATTTAGGATTATTTATCATACTTAAGATTTGGCATTTTATGACTGAGACATTTTGTGCTAGTAGAGTCACAGACAGTGACATATAAGCTGCCCCTAAGAGGTGACTCAAGCTTTTTTCCCTGGCACTTTTAAGGATATCTAGCTATTTACAGCTTGAATAGACATACAAGTAGAACATTCAGGTTGACCCAGATATACATGGGCAAAGGGAGATTTGTCTTAATCATAAGCCAAGCGCTGTCTTGTCAGCTCAGGTTCAGTTGCCAGCCTGAACCTCCAAGTGTCCACGCTCTTTGTACTCTGCTCTGTCTGGAGAGAGAGCTGGCTCTCAGGGTAGAGAAACTCTGCCATTCAAATTTTGCCTCTGAAGCAGTATAGCCATAACTAGCTCAAACTTTGGGGTTCTGCAAGCTTAATCCAAGGTTTGGCGCAGCTACCAAAAGTCTGTCTACTGTTCACTTTTTTTTTAAGCACACTTAAGATGCATTTTAGTTGCAAATCCCCAGCTTCAGATTCGTCTTTATGTTTACCTAAAATCACTACTGCCTACAACCAGTTCCTAGTACCTGGCCCACTCCTGGTATGACAGACTGCAGACAGCTGACGATGCTTGATGAATACAGTCTGGGAAAAAAAAACCAAAAACCAAACAACCCAGCACAGACCACCATCTAGAGTAAGTATTGCCTTGAGGATCAATACAACTCCCAGCAAGTTCAAGCACCACAGCAGACACGAAGATAGATTTTAACAGAAACCTCAATTAAAATTACAGTATAAAGTCTCCACTGCCTTTTTTTTCCCTTCCACTGCCTTTTTCTAGCATGTACTCACACCTCAGCAATGACTTAATGTTTGTACTGACTTTCTACTCATTCTGCACATGGCCTGGTTCTCCACTGCCATATACAATGTACAATCATTTATCTCCCTGCAAATGTAATAAGATTGCAGCCATTCTAGTGTCATCACGTTTTATAGTCCTTTTAGACAGTTGTAAATGACTGCAGAAGGTACAAGGCTGTCAGGAATCAGGCCTACAGTACTTAGAGTGATTACAATGAATGTGACAATAATCCCTCTCTTTGTAAAACAAAATCCTAGGAAATGTGTATACACTGAGGTTAAAGCCTCTTGGAGCAGCTGCTAAGATGCTGCTTAGACTACTCAATTATGCTATTAAAGCAGCAGCCACCCAGGTGATTTGATTCTCTGTACAGAAGCCATGCAGTACAAAGAATAAGATGCTGATTTTAATAGCAAATCTAAGGCAGCCCAGCCAGCACAAGCTGCAACCACTCTGAAAGAAGTGCACCAGCAAACACTTTCTTTTCTCCCAGTCACACCTGAATAACCTAAACAACAAATGTAATTGTGGCAGCTAACATCCCAGACCTACCAGGTGACTCATGAGAGACACAAGGAGCCCTGAGAAAAAACACTGGGAGCAAGCGTTCAGCATACAGCCATTTTGTACTATGATAAAACCAGTGACAAAGCTACCCTTGAAGTACACGACAGCATTATGAATATTAATACTTAAAATTGGTCCAGTCCTATTTATCTTTTGGATAGCGCGTTCATACCTGCAGGATATACCGCTCCTAGCAAAGACCAGGGAAGAGCTGCCTTTTACTCATGATGTATTGCTCTTTAGAAATGCAGATAGGTAGCTACAGGGCCACAGCCAGGAAAGCTGCATTTCCTTTAAGCTACCATATTCTATAGACAGGCAGTCTCCTTGTTTTTTACTTTCAGCATTACGTGTCCCCCTTCTTAAAACAACTAATCTTACTTCTGCCTTTTTCACTTCAGCTCAATATCCAAGTTACAGTTCCAAGTCCAGTGCAGTTAACATCTTATTCTCTGTCTTTCCGTCACTGTGTTTTCCTCTGTGAATCCACAGCACGCAATTTATTTCCATTACCAGGACACCTTCCTTGACTTAAGCTGCTGTGGCATTCACACCGAGTACAGAGTTACAGCACTTCTGTCCTCACATCTGCTGGCAGCCATCAGGCAGTAACGACCATCCTCCCAGCATCAGCCCCTTTCCCTACTCCCTCTTCTGCCCACAGACCACCCCAGTTTTCTCTGAGCCCTGAATATCATCTCCCAACCTGAGCTTTCCACCACCTTGTCTTTCAGGGACTTTACCTGCACCTCCACAAATGCTCTCACTAGTACATGCATCTTCTTTTAGAATTAACAAAACAAAGACCAAAATTTAAAAGAAGACTTATCAAAGATAATACAAGAGGACACATGCGTAAAAATGTAACAGACAGTTATCAGACAGTTTCTTGATTAAAAACTATTTTTATACTGATACAACGTCACTGACTTAAGCAAGCTATCCTTGATTTAATAACATGTAAGGAAGGCCAAAAATCTTAGCTAACATTTCACCTCTTCTCTAGGGCATACCACCTAAACCCCCATACTTTTATAGACAAATAAATGAAAAAAACAGCTAGGCTGGGTTTTTTTAGGAAAAAAAAAAAACAAACTAGGAAGGAACCACAAAGTCCTTCAGAAAATTTCATGGCTCAGGACATCAACTTAAAACAGACCAGTGAAGCCCCACAAAACCAAACTGGACAAATACTGAGCTCAAACCCCACCTCCCCCCAGGGAGATTACTGCCCCCTCATCACTTCAAGAGGCCTCAGGTCACCTTTTGATGAGGTAAAGGAGGCAGAAATGAACATCACAAACCCCACACTTTCAAAACTGGGTTATGAAACCAGGCAAATACCTGCTTGTTCAAGGGGTTCATCCCACTGCCTTCGGGTCACCGTGCGAGAGGGGTCCGGGAGCGGGTCTGCAGTGCGAGGGAGGGCAAGCAGGACCCTGGACGACACTGGCAGGGCAGAGGCCTCACCAACCCATGTACCTGTGGGGGCTGATGGTGGTGACAGGTTCCCTTGAGGCCCAGGGGTCGTTGAGCTGGGTCAGGTCCAAAGACAACCTTGGAAATCCCAAGGAAAGTCCAGGAGGCCTCGAGAGAGGCTGCCCATGGCCCTGCTGGGAAGGGATAGAGGCCCTGGCCTAAGCTTAAATAGGGCCTGGGCCCAGGTGGGGCTGGTCAGGATCATTAACATCTGCCAGGGCCCACAGCACACTCACAAAATGCACTTATTTCAGCAGGTGGGGTTAACACCTGTCACAAACGAGCAGCCTGAGTTCAGCAATAACATTTCGAAGCACAAAATCCTGGATTGAATCCCCCCTAGTGCTTTTAACCAAGGAGCTTGCCGTTATCTTACAACTTTGTTTTTATTTATGGCTAAAAGGAATGTCAGAAATTGGGTACCCCTAAACTAAATCCTAATCTTAGTCCAAAATGCATGCCAAAGACATTAGTTACACATTGCACCTTCTAAATTGACCTTATACACCAGGAGGGCTGAAGCAGCCTTGCTGGGGTAAGGTAAGCAGACTTCCCCACCACCTTTACAGGAACAGAAAAACGTGTGGGTGGCTTTACCTGTGGCTCACAAACGAGTCGACAGCCTGCTCAAAAGTACCTGCGGAGTTTTTCTATCATGCAAATCAAGAAACAAAGGAATTCAATAATTAAGGGCAAGGTGTTAAGCTGGCGTAAAGTGCTTTAGCTGCCGGATTTAACTGGTGTGATGAAGGGTTTGCATGAGCCAGGATTTGGCTCAGGGAATATTTGGTTGATGCCAACAGCTTTACACACACATTTACATGCAAAAATATTAACTAGAAGATTGGAATTGCAGTATTTAGGATTGTGTTGTGAGACAAAACAAAGACAAACAGGAGTCTAAAGTAAACAATTTTCTAATTTAAGCTGCTCCAGTGTAGAAAATCTCTCTCCCACCTCACACTGTCATTTTTTGAATAATACCAAAGATCTTCTGTCTTATATAGGTTCTAGTTTGTTCAATTTGGTACCCTGCCAGGAAAAGTGGGCAACAACTGAGGCCTTAGAGGACTTTCTACCCTGTTACATCTGTTCTGCTTTCATGAAGCAGCACAAAAGGTAAATGGAGAATATGGAGTTAAATTTTTCCTGATCCAGTGTATTCCTTGGGAGTATGAAATTTGATTACACTTATTATCTTAGCTTGCATAGCTCTGACTGTCCTTACTGCATATAAAATACTTCAATCCTGTTAGAGATCCTGCACAGCACTTGACTTGATAGGTTCCTCAGGCAGGGAATGCTACAGGTGGACTGTGCTACATGAAAGTCCACTGACCCAAGTGTCAAAATATTAGATTTCACCACTAAGAGTTTACACCACAGGCCAAGGTGGAAGCACATGATTACGGGGCAGCCTGGGGAAGCTTCAACTCTCATTGTTAAGGCAGCACCTGTTCTAGAAGTAAAATATATTTATACTCCATCCTCAGTGGCTGTCAATGCAAGTCCTTTCATGGACACTAATTTTAACCTCAAAAATTGACAGATGATTTTATACTTGGCAGGAAGAGCGAAACAGTCAATGGAACCTAACTGAATAAGAAATCACAAAATACCTGAAATGAAGAACATGTTTGTAATTGCTTACTTCTCTCCCACCCTAATGTCTGTCTGTGATGGATGATGTGACAGAAGAATCCTCACTAAATTCTAAGTAAATTAGAATTAGCAGAAGTGACACTACATTTATCTTATTCAGCAATAGTTCTTTGTTTCTCTTTGGTGTCATCCTTTGGTTTTCTAGTTTATGGCATTATTCAGTGCGAGGGCTGAGATAAAAAGGCTAGAAGATTAACAGAGCAGAAGCAAGTGGCAAAGGCCAAGTGTTCTCATGACACACAGATTAAGTGCATTAAGAAAACACATTATGATCAAAATATGCCTTTCTCAATAACCAAATTTGCTAAATTACCCAGTGCAGTAAATGGTGCTTCTGAACATCACATAGTTTGCTTTTATGTAACTGACAAAGGAACATGCACTAATAAGGAAAACTTGTTTTTTTTTCTTTCCACAAAGTGCCTTACCTTGTTGCTCATTAAAAAGGTGAGTGATAACAAAGTAAACCATTTAAGCAGTAGTGCATTTCAAAGTTCAGTGCAAAAGGAACCATGGATGCTCAATACTTTTGAAAAAAAATTGTAAATATGCTATTTGCTTTTGCAAGGTGTTCCAGAAAAAAACCTTAGTCTTATGACAGTGGTTGTCCAGCAACATATAAATGCTCCCTCTGCCACAACCCCACCCTTTTCCCACCTGCAATTAATACATACCAGAATTACCTAGCTAATAGTGGTAAATACTGTCTGGGAGAAAACACAACATACCGAGTCACTGAACACCGCAATTACAGGAAGGTTCCATTGTTCACTACCCAATTAAGCCACGTTCGCCACATTTGAGAATACAGCACTGACTCAGATGGCATTGTAATTGTAAGCTCATTTATTCAGCGAATACATAGAGTGCTGCAACTTCCATTTGCTGTAGTAGTACAAGGACGCCTCAAATATAGGAATAATTATTTAACAAAAAGCATGCTGCCAAGGTTGAGAGAAATTAATTTGGAAACAAGTGGCATATTCAAGAGTATGTTTCCTTCGCTATTTGTATGCCTCCAACACAATCCTAATAAGTACTTCTGAGGAAATAATTGACTTGGTCATTCAATCTGAACATGTATTTGAAGGTTATTAAACTCTGACACATGTCCACAGAATTCATATATTGAAAACTCAATTAAAATTGAAACACAAAATCGGTCTTCTAGTCATAATACAGTCATGCTGTCTCATGACAGTAAAACATAACAACTCTCACATCAGATGCTGACACTGAACAATTCACCTATTCTTAAACTTTTCTTTCTCTTTTGCCTAATTCCCAATTCAGTTACCCACTTTTGGTTACAGTTCTGAACACCTGCTGTACTAACAATCTTACTTTTGTAAAAGCTGCAAACTTCTATGCGGGTGTATGTATGTGAGAATATACAAAATAAACATGCAGATGATTGAAAACATGCCAGGAAAAGGAACAAACGCTAGTAGCTGTAGGTAGTTTTGTTTACCTCTTTTTTTTTTTTTTTCCATTTTGTTTACCCCAATCTTTCCTGAAATACTTGAGGACCCTAGTGAAGGTTTCTTGGAAAAATTGTGCTAAGTACTTTGGCCTAGCATTGGATCTGAAGACAAAAGAGCTGAAGATTGAAACAATACAAAAAAGCTCTGAACACATCCATACGTGTATATTTTAATATAAATAATAGATGTTAATGGTGCCAATTTGGCAAATCACTTGAGGCCTTGATTACATTTAAATATCAGACAACTTAGATTATAAATTGAAGCTAATTTCTACTCACATTCAGATATTGACCATTCTCTGGTAAAAGAAGAATTTAGTTTAAGGTTTAATTCAATCTTGTACCTTAATTTAGTAGGACATCCAGTTTAAACCTACCCCACATTAATAACAGCAGTATAGTCAAAGTATCACAGGGAAACAGTGGTCTATAACATGACCTACCAATGTCACAGTGCTGTAAAAACCCCAACAAAAATTACCCTCTGTTTTGTAGATGCAAAAGCCTCAACTTAATTTTTGTAAAATCATATAAAATACGGTGAATTTTTATGAATATAAAATATCCACAGAAATAAAATATATTGTCATGATGACCAAGATCTATAGCTCAAGTTTATACCCCCTGAAAGATTTATGATCTAATTAGGTAGATGAGGATTCATGGCAGTAAACTTGAGTCGTCACAGTTGAAAAAGTGATGAATTGTCAGAAATAATAGATACAGCAAAATACTTCAGGTCCTATTAATTCTCAGATTTCATCTTAAGCATCAATAATTTCCACATCTAAAAGCACAAATGCAATTAATTAAATTGCAATTAAAGAATGTTCTCTCTCATCACACTAGATTAGCTCACCTCAGACAGATTGTGTTCATATCCCTAATCCTAAAATGTAAAGAAAAGAATGGGAATATTCAAACTGGGTAGCTTTGGACATGAAGTGCTATTTGGAGCTGCTATCCTTTTAAACGAGTCAATAAAGAAGTGGACTTCAGAGGACAGTAAAGAGGCACATTTGAGTTGCTCTTCTTCAGCACTGCTGATTTGCCTACTGGTTGCAATCACCTGCTTTTAAGCCCAATTCTACAGCTATATTTCATTTAGACATCTAAACCAAAAATAATTTCTCTGAGACTTTTGGCCTCATATGGAGTTCCTATTCATTCATTCTTTAGGGAAATTCTGTTATTATGTCCACCAACTGAAAGATTAATATATCTGAAATATTAAACAGGGAGAAGCAATAATCCAAACCTATTAGGCCTTTCAAACTCCACTGCTTTCCTCTCTGTGTAGTCAAAATGCCATCATCATGATTTTCTACACACTTCGCTATTCAGTGAGAGCTGAAACTCTTTTTTTTTCTGAGAAATGTAATTCTAAGCAGGGTAATTTTCTAAGCATTGTAAATTATACACGTATTGGTTGAAAGAAAAAAAATATAGCCACATGTCTTTCTGCTCATTGTGGCACTTTCACAGTCAACACAAGGAAGCTTTTATCAGCTTTTATAAAGTATTAACATGTTCTGATTAGACTCTCCTAAGATTTCTTAGATATATTTCATAAAGGATGCCTTTACGACAAAGTTCTTGAAACTTATTATCAGAATCACCCACAGTAGATTACCCAGATGAAACACTTTTGTGCTAACAGTTTTCCCCATGCTATTGTGGGTTTAAAAAGTACCAAAATCACTCTGCAAAATACGGCCAAGATAACTAAACCTGTGTTCCATTTTATTTTGAAGCATTTGTGTTCTCTCTTACTGACAACACAGAAATTCTACCAGGGCAATATATAAATCAGGAGAAAATGCAAAGTAACTCTAAAATGAGTTGTTTTATGCTAGTTTTAGGATTTTGCTATGAAGGTATATGAATGATATTTTCTACTAATATACATGTAGCAGTTTGCATATTAAGCACAGAATTTTCAAAAGTAGCCAAGTGTTCTGGGAACATATTTTTCCTTTCAATTCACTGGATTAATTTTCCTTAATTACTTTGTATAGTGGCATACTGATACTCATATAACTCGACAATAGAGAGTCACTTTGTTTTATATATTTTGCGTGGAAAAATGTTTATTTTACATTCATATTATTTATTTTCAACTGAAAAGACTCCTGTGAAAAGGTGTTGTCTGACCAAGGACACCTGCCCAGGAATACCACTGCTTTCTACCGCTAATACAGCAGAAAGCAGAAGCTCAGTTTAGGAAGACAGTGAGGTCCAGGCCGTGATGGCAGTGACCCTGAGAAACAGGTCTTGACTCCAAACAAGATCTGCAGTCATGTTTGGAGAAAAGCAGTTGCACTGATTGCTAGGCAAGGGGGAAATCAGGATCTGTGGCAGGATTGTGGTGCCAATGTGAACATTCTGCAGATCCTATCACTAGGCTCACAGATGCAATCCCCTGGCATTTTCTTTTCCAAATTAGCAGATTGTGTATGTTGTTTGTATATATTGTTGATTATTCTGTTTATTTTTAAATTCTTAACTGCTGTTACAATGAACATTTAATGCCATATAATAACATCAGTAAGTTTATATACTGAAAAAAGTGGATATTCAGACACATCTTTTCCCAACTACTTTTTAAATTGTGTGCCTTGCAGAAGTGTCTTGGAACAACCTCTGAGAATAGCAAACCAGCTAATATAACAATTTTTCTGACTTGCTATAAGGACAGTATTACAAACTAATTTTTGTATCTGGCAGCAAATTGGGTTTTGTTTGGAAAATTCAAGGCAATAATAGTCACATTACACACGTGCACATTTTTTCCCCTTATTTCATCTTTGTCAGAAAGATCTCATCTATTCAAGATCAAATTTCATTCCTATTTAATACAAAAGCAGTGATTCAAAGTTTACTTGAAAAATGTGAAAAAATAGGCACCAAAGTGGTCATTCAATCGTGTAACTTTTAATCAGGGAACTGGTATCAATTCAATATAGTCAAACCTAGTAAAATTACTTTTCCTTCCATCAACTCTGAATTTGGATATTTGACTTCAAAAGGACTTTTTATAAAAGTTAAGGTACTGTTGGCACACGAGGCTGGAGGAACAAATAAGAAATATTACTGGAGAGGAAAAAAAAAACTGAAATGGTTGAGGCCTGGAGTGAACAAGATCTAGGTTACATTCCTGTCTCTGACACTAAATTACTTTCAGACAGTGAGCAAATCACTTAAGGTTTCATGTTTTGGTCCTCATGGATGAAAAGAAATTAATCCTTTCTTTCTACTCTTATAGATGGCCATCCCTTAGCTTTAAGAACAGGTTCTTAGTTCATTAATTTATGTGTGCATGCGTACATACGCATGTGTATATATAATACATATTTAAATGCTAATCTAGACACACACATATCTGTCATCTCCACTTGAAAAGCAATCTCTGGTGTGGATTCCAAGCACTAATGCTATATAAAGCAGACAATAAATAATCTCTACAGAATTTAACTAGCCCAGTGCAGAAGCAAAGGGATATGGAAACAGGAGTCTGGGAGGATGTCTGGGAAAATGTGCACATGCATGGGTGGCTATTTTTGTCTGCCTACAGAGTTACCCTATGATTAACCTGAATTATAGGGAAAAGGGAGGGAAACATAAAACCCGACAACACATGGGTAGCTTAACACTTCTGGCTTTGAAAAGGACAAGTGAACAGATCTTTTTCACTGCTGGTATTTCAATACAAAGACATGCAACATATGAAGCGACATAATTTACTTTGACACACCATCATTGTTTGTTAAGATAAATTAATAAACAGCACCTTTGGGTGCAGCCAATTCATTCAGTTCCTGTCGCAGTTGATTAGAGTATCTGACTGAGCTGTAATAAAAAAGAGAGTACATTAATATATGATAGTTTCTTCTGTTTACTTAATGCGGAACAATTACCGTTTATTCATTCCACCAATCACAATTTTCTCATAAACAGTGAGCATTTCTACCTCTTGCTTACAGTGTTGAAATGAAAAGGGTCATTACTCACATTTTATTATTGCCCAGAGCTCTTAGTTACTGTGAAGTAGGGGAGTTGTTGTGATTTAAATATGTGACGTATAGTCCAACTAATCACATTTGTTGGAAAGATCTATGATTAGCAATATTAAAACAAAATCACAATGTCTGAACATTCTATAAATTTGATCTTAGAATGTTGTACCCTCTAACACTAATGATATTCCAATAGTGTGTGTATACTGTAGACAACTTCTCATCAGCTTGAATATTATAAATACGAGTAGCATTCGTGAATCATTGGTATTCCACTCCACTAGTATGGCAGTTTCCAAAATGTGTTCAGGTCATCCTAAATTAATTTCTCACTTTTTGCATGCTGTGAAAATAAAAATACTTCAAGTTAATTTTTTTAAACTGTCTTTGACTACCATCCTCCCATGGGATATTGCAGATTTCTTTTCCAGTTACTACTGTACATTATTACTCAGTATCCTTCCCTTTTCATTTTACTGCTACTACATCTTTGCTTCTGGTGCAGGAATGCTCTCCTGCAGTAGGCATATAATTACTTTAACCAGCAACTTTCCACAGAGAAAAACACTACCTTTGCTTTATCCTATCCAATCTTCCTTACAGGAACCTGATTCTTTTCTAAGGTTACTTCACATCATTCTAGCAACTTGAAGAGTATTTTCACACTTTGTAATTAATATTTGCTACCAAGGACATGTAAATGCTTACTGCACATGGGAATCAAACCCAACGGGTTAAATTAAGCCCTAGCTGAATTATGAACAATATAGCTACTGACTTCAGTCAACCCAAAATTTCATTTTCTCTCCATTATTTATGCTTATGATCTTCATTGTGTATGCTGAACTTTTCTGCTTATACAGGCTTCACTATAATAGAGATCAGTGGCGTGAATGCTATATTGTCTGGCAGGAATCCCTTAGTTCTATTATTGGTGCTGATATTCCCACTGTGTCTTTTGATAAGTTAATGAAGTTTAATTTAGTAGGAGCTGTGGGTGCTAAACATACTGAAAATCCAACCATTTTTGATAGGGAGCCCAATTATGGTTTAAATCACCTAATTTCAGGTAGTTAGGCCCACTGCACCACTTAGAAATTTCAGACAATATGCTTGCAGTTGCATTATCAGAATTAATCTGTTCATACAAGACAATTTGGTAAGCATTACTATCCTACAGAACCACTTACACATAAACCTTATCTCAGACCTTCTGTGGAACATTTGAAACCACAAAAAGAACAAAAATTTTGTGAGCAGGCAGGCAGCTGCCTTCTCTACACTTTGGAGTCTGATTATGGGTAAACCATAATAAAAAAACAGAAGAAACCATTTCCATTAATATTTATTGGAAACATATTGTCTATCTAAACACTTTTAGGGCCTTTATTTACATAACAAGAATATCTCATACTCATTAGTAGATTTTAGCTGCAGATTACCTCTAGGATTTTCTATGCTTCTCTGAAGTCAAAAAGCAAAGGAACTGGGTTTAGCCAAGGTCAGACAGAAACTCGGGCTGAACTGCAAACTCAAATTCTGAAATGACAGGGCTGTTGCCTCTCAACAGTCATTCTTCCACCATTCTGTGCTATAAGATAGAAATTTTTTCTAATGTTATTATTATTGCCTTGCTTTCTTGTGTCACAGAATTATATGGAGCATGGGATAACTCAACAAAACGTGTAGCGCACATGGGGGAACGGCACTTTTTAGAAGCAGTAATTCAGAGACTCCTAAACAGAGCCTGCTGCAGCTCCTCCCGGCACAGCTCTGTGCCGACTGCAGGCATTGAGGAAGGGAGCATTCATTGCCCAAGCTGTTGTAGCCTGGAGGCAAAATCAAGGGAATTAACCTTTTTAAGCTCCTCTTCTTTTGTGTAGCTGTTGCCCAGGCAATTTTCTGCATACCATGAAGAGGAAGCCAGTGGCTCTCTTGGGAGCAGCTCTCCTGTATGTCACACACCTAGGCCAGCTCAAAAGCCTCATGGTCACCCTCTGTGAAAAAGGCAGCATATCATTTTGATGTGCTAGTGTGGTACAAATACCACTTGTTCAGAGCCTCAGATATAAGGAAGGATTGAACAGATGTTCTTTTTACGTATCTTTGCTAGAAAGTCAGTATTTCATGGCCCTGGTACTTGGATCACTTCTTTCCATTTAATTAAGAAATGCTGAAACGTGGATGGAACGGGCCTGGTCCCAACCCCAATGAAATCAAGGGAATGACTCCATCAGGTAAAATGGACTTTGCATTAGGAGTTAAGTGCCACGGGGCTGACACAATCACTGTAATTTCTGAAAATAGCTTGTTCTTAAGAGACACCCTGAAGACTTCCCATGTTTAAGAAAAAAGAAAGAAAGAAAGAAATTTGCTCCGAAGTCTGTTTAAGCTTCTTAACTGTATCAAAAGGCATGAAAAGAGTTAGGAAAATGAAGCTTAGAAGAGGAAAAGAACCAGTCAAAAGACTTTTGAAAGAATTAAATATTAGTAGGGGATGATATGAGGGAGTACAATAGAGCCACAAGGTTTGAAGATTTACCTGTTCTCTTCCATTAGGTGCAATGATTATTTCCTGCTATCTTCCATTGGGAAGAGATGCTTTGAGGGAAGAAAAGGCATTTTTGTAATCCTAACCATCAGTCGTACTGTTATTATTAAACTCTTGCACAAGGGAAATCCAATAGGTTCTTTGAAAAGCGAAGACTATATTAAAGAGGGATTTCACTTTGCAAATATACAGCCTGCAAACATGAGAGACTAAAGGTAATACAATAAAATACAAACCAACACTGAAAATACCCTCATGCAGTTATTTTAATTATTGCTCTGCTGGATTTAAATTGCAAGCAACTTTTAGAGGTTTTGTACAAATGAGATGTACTCAGTCCTCGTCTGTTTCAGGAATACATGTTTAAAAGCAGCCATACAGGGATTATGCAAAGCATAGCGAAGGCTGCTGTGATAAGACTTAACGTTGTCTAATACGGGAAACAAATGATTGACAAAAGAGGTATCCAAGCACCTGGACAAAAACCAGAAAGTCTCCTTATGCCATTTTGGGTATGTTTGAACATTTCCATTGATGTTTGAGACATATGTATTGCTTTTTCTTTTACAGCATGCTTTATGAACAACAATGTAAAATTTGAAGATAAATAAACAGGGTTTAAACAGGTATCCATTATTCTACAACTAATTCTAACTTCACTTGCTGCTACACATTGTACCATCTTCATATGCAACTCTGAATTTTATGAATCCTTGTCTCATATGGCATTATGGACTAGAGATTGAAGATGCATTGGGTGACATATGGCCTCCAGTTTCAAAATGTATTGCATATTGGGAATATTTGCTCCCACTGTTCTGCAGGTATTCACTGCCCCTTTGGATAAACTGATCTGGCTGTTTGTGAGACACTGTGCTGCACTGAAATTATATGGATTAAAAAATAAATCTTCCCACTTCCCTATTCTTTTCCTCACACCCATCTTCCATCTCTTACTCCTGACCTTCTTCCCACCCTCTAACACACTGTTGACATAACTTACAGACAGGAGATGGGCCAAGTCCGTTAGGTCTATTAACCAACCTTTCTCCTAACATTCAGGTAGTTCAGTGTTACCTGCGAGGAAGTATAAAAGGAAAAAAAAACAGGAAATATGTTCCTGTGAGTCTTTAGCAGAAATAATAGCAAAAGAAGGAGCTGAAATGCTTCTCACCAAATACATAAAATGCTGGTGTCATGTCAAGGGAAGAGGAGGGGAACAAGGGCCAAACAGTTAAATCTGATACTGACAGGTCAAGATTTGGCTGGTGTGAATGGTACAGGGCAAATGGAGACAGATTTTTCAGGCTACCTAAATTCCATACCAAGAGGACCTAGATTTTCAATCTTTGCCTTGACAAAAAAATTTAAGTTTATAAGGACAAATATAATGGAGTTACAGTAAAAACTGTAATTTATTTTAAAATCTTAACGCTCAACTATTGTTAGCAGGTGAACATATAGCTTAAATATCACTGACATTTGAAATGGTTGTACCAATGTTTGCTCTATAAAGTACCCAAAAATAGCTGTAGGCAATAGCTGTTAGTATTCAAAAGGTTTCAAAGGAAATTTTCATATGGTTATGGCTAATATTTTATTGCGAACAATTGGAAAGCCAGTAATTGTATATATTTTGGATCAATCATTGTTCTCTCTGGTACTGCTGAGAAACTGTCAGTTCCATTGCTGAAAATGATCCTTACAATGTAACCTCAATCAAAAGATACAATAATAACATTGATTTCAAATCTAGTTGTTAGTTTTCCAATAAACTCCTGACGTAGCAGCCGATATTTTTTCTCCATGAATCATATTTTGACCATGATCTCTTTTTGTGACTGCATCTTACAACAGGTTTTTATTATTAAAAAGGACACCTCTTACAGCTTCTCTCCTTGTTTTCATTTAGTCTAATATTTTGTATTATTTCATTGACCTTAATAGCAGAATTTTCCCTTTTATTTATTTAGTGCTGCATTTATTTAACCTTAGCTAGAGAGGAACAAATGCTTTTACAGTCCAGACAAGAAGTCTGGATAAATCGGTACAGTGAGTGTAAAGTCCACAGGGTAATCTGTAAGTGTAGATTATGCTTTCTATTATAAAATACAACTGTGAAGTACTTATACATAAAAGCTGTACTAAATTTTAACAGTACACCACAGTTGCAAATCTATATTTTAAAGTGCTGTCATGTTTTCTGCTACCAAATAAATTTTTATCTGTGAAATAGAAATATGGCTTTAGAAGCCTATAAATATGGGCCTTCCTTGCCTTGGAAGGTTATGAGATTTATCTTAATATGAATTGTAGGTAACAGCAATGACATACTGTAATTTACCATGATTAGGTGAAGTTAGTAATATGCCAGAGAACTGTTTCCTCGTATTACATGGGTCCTCTTTGTGGGAAGATAAAAAGAACAATATAATGTATAACACACCAGGAAAATAAAACAACACACCACTCTAAGTTTTTCCAGCACTTCAAAGTAAATGTACCCCCATTTCATATTTCAGAGTGATATATACTAACCATTTGTGGGAAGGGGTATATCTAGCAAATGTTACTTAAACTAAAAAAAATAATTCACACAGAATTCACAGGAACTTCATTTTTTAGTTATTTTACTTTTCTATCACTGTTAAAAACGGTCTATACCCTCAATAACATTTCTCAACCAGCAACCTCAATATATATGTTATAATGATGAATGGATGAGGTGTTTAGAGTTAATGATCTGTATCATATTGCATCCATTTAGCTAAAAATATATAATCCCACACAGTTTGGTTTATATTGACTCTTATTCAAGAACTACATCTTCAAAAGGCCATCATGCTATCCTGACAGGGTAGAAGATGAAAATAAATAAGACAATACACTCAACTTTCTGGTTTTTAGATAAAGTCTAGAGACTATTTGATAGTTTTACTTCTTATATTTTACAGTGTTATTAGAGTTATGTATCACCAAATTACAGTCACATTGCATTTTATCACTTCAACTTTATTTCTGCTTTGGAAACATTTGTAGTTCATTATATTTTCACTAGCATAAACTATTCTGTATCTGAGTGTGCATGAGTATGTATATTCTGAATAAATACATCTGATTTCAATCACTTCTATGTATTCCTATAAACTATGTCCTTTTATGCCTATAGAATGAGATTCACCTCAAAGTAACAGTTACCACAAAGAGATGAAGTAATTTTAAATAAAATAATTGCAAAAAGTCTTAGACAGTATTAGGTGTAGCCTTTGGAACAAGAATGAATTAGTACGTTTCTTGAGTTCAGTGCCGTCCTCTGTTTCTTGGTTAATGCTACCTTTTGGGATTATACCATTGTGCCTGAAGTCAACTGAAAAGTTATGAGTAGTTTGAGTTCCTTACTTTTTCAGCTAGGTTGGGTCAACAGAACTGGACTGGATATGCTACATTTAGATAGTACATTTTCATCAAATATCAAAAAATGCTGGAAAGTGGAGAGTGATTTTCATTTTCTGACTTTTGTACTTTTTGGTTTATCTTTATCACCTGTAAAATAATCTCTACTCTCCAATTTACTAATCTCAATTAGATATTATGAGGGCAGATATACTTTTCTAAAGTAACCATTGTCAGGTTTCATCTTACATGTGTTATCTTTTGTAACTGATGAACCATTCTCCACACTCTATGGTCAAATATTTAAATTTATCACATACTGAGTTCCAGGTGCTGAACACCTGAACACCAATACACATCTAGGCAGTGTAGAACAAACTGACATCAGGGTCCTAAATATGCATTTATGGGTCAGCTGTGCTCTCAGAATCAATGCCAGCACCCTTATTGTACTGCCAGGCAGAAATTTTAGTAATATGTTGAGTTAGAAGATACCTTGATACATATGATACAGCGCAGAAGAGAGAGGATATTTCCGTATAATTTTTTGTATGGAAAAATTATATGACACAAACCACTTAGAATTTCTTCAGGGAATATACAAGCACATGAAGGACAAACTTGTTGATTTAGTCTACAGGAATTTTGAAAATGTAGTTTATAATTTTGAACACTAAAGACTTAAGAGCAAATAAGTTCTCCTACTGTAAAAGGAAAAATCCCCAGATTAATATCTAACTGATAACAAAAGGTCACTTTTCATAATGGGTGGGAGGGGGTTAGCAATGGAGATCTACAAGTATCTGTAAGAGAACTGGTGTCCCTCAACGTATTTATTAATGATCCAGAAAGGGCCTAAGTAATGACAGGACAAAGTTTGCCATTTTTATGGCATAAAATATAATAAAATTATTCAAGGCACTAAAGACAATACCTGCAAAGAGCTCGAAAGAATCTTATGATACAGAGTGACTGAAAGATAAAGTGACACATAAAATTCAGCACTGATAAATTCAAAGTAATGTACACAGAGGAAAAAAAAATTTAACTACATGGATACACTGATGGCTTCTAAATTAGCCAGTACTCAGAAAAGAAATCTTAATGTTATTGTGGGCAGTCAGTGAAAGGGTTAGCTCAAAAAAGGGAAGATGATGATTAAGAATTGTTAAAAAAGAAATAAAGAGCTAACCAGAAATTGTCACTAGGGTCGCTGCATAATCCCTTGGTTTACCTGTACCTTGAATATTGCATGCATGTCTGTTCTCTCCAGCTTAAAAAAAGATACAGCAGAATTAAAAAGATACCATGAAAATTGACAATGATGATTAGAGCTAATGGATCACCTTCTGTGGAGGGAGAGATTAAGCAGAATAGGATAATTTAGTTTGGAAAAGAGATGTCCCAAGGTAAATATGATAGAAAGCTATTAAATAAATTAATATACCAGAACAATGATATATAACTATTTTGTATTATTTTTACAGCAAAATAATAGGGAGCATAAAATTATATTGTTAGGCAACAAATACAAAACTATTCAAAGTACTTATCACACAGAATGCATACGTAAATAGGGAAACTCACTGCTGCACAATATTCTGGAGCCACAAAGCATGTCTTTGTTCATTTTGGTGGGATTTTTTAACAGCATTATTTGAAGAAAAACTCACCAAGTTCTACTAAAGACCAGCCTCTAGGCTTAGGAACTCCTTTAGCCAGAGACTGCTAGAAAAATAGAAGGTCTATCAGGGACAGTTTGACTGAATGCTTGATCTGTTCTTATAGTCTTTCCTTAAGCTTTTGTTTACTGGACCAGGTTGCACATTGTCCTCATTCCATATGCTGGCTTTTTGACATGTTCTCAGTAAGATAAAAGTTTGCTTTCCAAAGTAGGAGCATAAATTCCAATGCATTAAACTGTATTGTTTAATACTAAAGATTACAGCAGATCTACAGATATTAAAAGATCTCAGTTAAAGGACCTAAGTCTGCAAAAGCCAATTGCTTGAGGTATCACTATAAACAAAGTAAGTGCCTGACACAAGCCCTAAATAAATCACTGGAATGATTTCCATTCTTGTTCTTCAATAGGCTTTATATGTTAACTCCACGCTAGAACTAGCTAAGCAGACCCCAATTCAGAAAAAAAAGGAGTGGCATATTTAGAAATGCATCTAGTCATGAGGTGCTGAGTGACATATGAGGCATATTTTCAGGCTACTTTCTGGAACACTGATTTTGTAGAAGGACCTGTGTGAACACAGTCCCCAGTATCTGACACACAGGATCAAAAAGCAAGAAGCTGCAGTTTTGCAAGCTTTGGTGTACCACACTCCCTGCTACCTGAAGGTCCTGGCTCTGAGCCTTCACGCTGCTGATATAGAAACTACATGTCTGAGAGACTGGGTCAGAAGACTTGAGTGTTTGAAAGGTGTACAGGGTTTTAATATTCTACAGATGGGTGCAGTTTGCACATGCAGAGGCAGGTCATACCTGAGAAGTTAGAAGACAGTGGTAATGACATAGTCCTGATTTGCAAAGGTAAAGAGAGTAAGGTGGAAAGTCAGGGGACAGTGAGACTTTTGGCCACATGACATTTTGGAACAAAGGTCCAGGCACAGAGTTCAGCCAGCCCAGTTTTCTGTAATTCTGAAAAACATAGGTGCCTACAGCAGAAGAAAGAAGCAGAATTTTCATATCAAACAGTACATGTCAGTATAAACTTTCTTAACACTTGTCCATAACTGCTCGCTCACCTCTAGAGAGAAAATCTCTTCAGAAAGTAATCATATACTTTGTCTTCTTCCTGCTCAGCAAAACCAAAACTCACCCAAATAACCCCAATACCATTGGAGATGATGTGACCTGTTGGATTTCTACGTTCTCGTTTATACAAACTGGATATACCTGCCTGAAACAAATGAAAGCCTTTGGACTGAAAGAAATTTGCTCCACCAGCGATCGGGACCACCCAGCTGGCAAAGGAGACATGGAAGGCAGCAGAAGAAACAAGGCCAGGTCTTTGAATAGGCAATATGCATGTAGTAGACTATATGATGCAGCAGACTGTCGGCAGTCAAGGAGTCTCATTATGGGGCCTTGCTGCCAGACTGCTAATTAAAAGAATAGATACTGCTTTCTTAAACCCCATATATAAAAGGTGGAATGGAATCATGCCTAGGGGCTGAGTAATCGTTTGTCTCTATTCTCTTCTTCTACTCAAGCAACAAATGCAAGTTCTGACTCTAAATTAAGAAATGAGTGTCGATGAGGTAAAATATTATGCAACATTCCCATGGAAGATTCCCTCTGTGTCATGCTTGTTGCTTGGCAATCATTTTTTTTTTCTCTTCTACGACTGCATAAATGTGTAAAACTCCTGTTACTGCTCTCCACTGATTTTTCCTTTCTTTCTATTTTCTTATCTCCCACTTCTTTCTTGAAAGATTGTCTCCCTTTCAACATATCAGAGACAGGAAATTGAAGCAAAATTGGTGAAGAAATTGTCTCATCAGAAATGTCATAGGCTACAGATGTTATGTACAAAACAAGCATTAGTTACTTTTTGAGTATCATGAGACTCACACACAGTGGTAAAGCTGAGCTATGCTAGGAAAGAAAACACCTGGGTCCATAAAAGGGACGGAAAGAGAAAGAAGAGTGAAAGGAACATAAAGCAACAGTGAGAGAGTAGATTACCAACAATACTAATCATTTCCCTGCTAAGAGGCTGCCACAAAACACCAGGGGCTTTTTATAATAAAAGTGGAAGCTTTGTGGAATTTTAATTCAAAAACTATAGCAAATTTAATTGTGCATAGGCCTCTCCTCATCCCTTTTCTGCATTCACACGGTAGACTTTCAAGAAGGAATTATCAGTTTGATCTCCCGCTCAGTCATGTTTCAGTCCAACAATTCATGCAAGTGCCATATACAGTTTTAGACAGCTGGCAAGTCCCTTTTTGCGTTAAAGGGACTTACAGATTTACAAGTTTTATGTATCCTCCTGGACAGGAGTGACACTAAAGTGAAGGAGAAATACCTTTTTTTCAGTTTTCAGAACGGAGCAGGCAGATGACATACAAACCGGCTGCCTGGAGCTGAAGTACAAAAACCCCATCCCTACGGGGAAAGCGGGGAGGCTGTAGCCTCTTGGCTTTTGTCAGCTCTTTACATCCTTTTGCTCCAATGATGTTTTGTTATTTTGATCGCAAATCTCGCTGTGTTTAGTGATGAACTGCATCATGTTAGACATCATGCTCTAGGCTTTCATTAGATAACAGTTGTTTCGCCCAGGGAACACAATCCTCATGTAATGCAGCACCATGATGCTTCTGTTACGGCAGAATAAATTCTGTTTGGTTTTATGCTAAAAAATAATGTGTGGCATGTTCAACTATGTTTACGCTATTTTTAAACGTATTTCATAAAATTTTATGATTTGATACTTTTACAGGTGGACTGGAAGGTTCGATTAAAGGCCCAGTAAGTGACTGTAGGCCAGTGAAGACATAAGCAAAGGAAGAAGCTTACACTGTCAGGAGCTGGGACTGTGACTCTGTTTTGTAGTAATTAGCCCTGGAGAAATGGTTTAATATTAGGTTAGAACTTCTATCCATTCACAGCGAAATCAATCTAGAAAACATCTGACAAACAGCAAAGAGAAAAAACAGGTAAAATGGGGAAAATTTATATGCCTATTTCTGAGCTTATGCCCACAGAGCTATTAGCATTCCATATTGAAAATTTTATCACGCACAGACATCCTTAATATTACTTACATATCTTATAGATGAAAGAGGGAAGAAAGAAATTAAATTTGACCACAGCAGAAGGAGATTTTAGAAGCATAAATATATATTTTTACTTAAAATTTTGGTATAAAATGAAATTAAATATTTATATCTATATATCTATATTACCTCTATGTTTTCTGAATAAATATTATGCCAAGGAACATATCAATATTGCAAGTTCTAGTCTAGACTGGTCTATCGCTACAACTGCTGGCTAATTTTATTTGAATGCTACTCTGTCAGCAGAGTATGGTTCAATTACAGTTATATACATAAACATAGCTGTTGCCTGGCATTTAGAATACTCTCGCCTTATGTTCACCGATTTTTTTTTCTGTCAAATACTACTCTATGTCCTTTCAGCTCCCCTCTTAAATTATAATAGTCAACATCACCAGTGGCTCTGTCTGCTGCTTCTACGTCTGATTTTAACTTCAACTTTCACCTCCTGTTGCTTTTTTGCTCATCTGCATAGACTGAATAGAAGTCATGAGGCTTCTTCCTGCAAAGCCCTGTGGAATTAACCTTTCCACCCTTCCCAGACTATTAACTGACATATCCACCTCTTTTCCTCTGAAACTGGAATCATTGTTATCTCCTTGTCTGTGGCCATGACATCTGAAAACTCATCCTTTAAAATCTGCTCTAGACACTATCCTAAAGATCATCATCTTGCTTGCTTATTGGACTGGATAACACAGTTTAGATCTCCCTCAGTCTTTGTTTTCCACTATATGAAATAAATGTTTCTGGCCCTTGTTATAAGGCCTCTCAAAGCTGATCTCCTTGCGTTGTTTCTAGAGCAACTCTCAATGCAGTGATACTAAAGAGGCATGATCTGTGATTTTCTACTTCTCTGAGAAATATCTTTAAAATTCTCTCATACCTAATAGTTTATAGCTTTACAAAAGAGGAGTCTTTATCCACTTTATCCTCTTTCATGTCTCTCTCACCTCTTCCATAATGCAAACAGGAATCTGATTCACCAGGGAGAGAAGCATGACTGCTGCTGGATGGCCAAGAACTGAACACATCTAGTTTCCACCACTAACCTGTCTTTCTATCCCAGCCAAATTCTTCTTCGTCTCAGCACCCTTTATGCCAGCTTTTAGCCTGCAAATCCATGCAGGGACTGTGATTTATAATATATTTATGCATATCATACCACTGCCTGGTATGTGCTCTGGTTGGCTTTCTGTGGCAGTGTAACTATCTGTATTGTTTGCAGGGTTTTGGATTACTTTTTCATAACCTAGGCAGATGAGAGCTTTGTATATGAACAAGCATTTTTTACATTTCAGGAATATTTTTCCCCATCATTTAGTTAGCAATTATTATCAAGATAAACAATTCCAGAAAACTAATTTTTACCATTTCCTAGAATTTTTTTCCACCTAGAAAGACACAGATGACCAAGCCCAGTTTTAAGTGTGATGGTATAAATCTAGAATTGCTTTTTATTTTCAATTTGCTACCCAGTGAAGAGTTAAGTTCCAGAGTCCATACCCATAAAATGCAAAGAGGACAAGGAAAATAAAAGCAGGCAGAAGAGAACGAACAAATACATACTGAAGATGGAATTAGAGGACAGAATTACCTCTTGTTCTGCCATACTGAGAAGTCCCTGATGTAGGGGGAAGGAGTTTCCTTCCATGGAATCCTACAGAAAGACAGAAGTTTGTCTACTTGTTAAATACAAAAGGCTAAGTATAGGATTAGGAAGCTAATTCAAAATCCAAGACTAATTTAGATTTCCTGAAATAACTGTTACACTCACAACAGTACCCTTTTTTAATATATTTGCCTAAATAATAGTTATAATAAAGTTAGCAATAATTTTAAAACTTTTCTTGTCAGGAGAGAATTTTATGCTGAGCAATGGCACTTGAATGCCAAAGTAAATGGCATCCCTACACAAAACTAAATAGATGAATTGATAAAGAAAAGCTGAATTAGGAATACGAAAATGCCTTAAAGATTGAAAGCGTGGTTTTAGAGGGGTAAAACTGGAAACAATTAAAGAAGATTGAAAATTACAGAAAAGAACAGCCTGGAGGAAAATATAGCTAGTATAAAAGATAGACTAAAAGACGTAAAAGGGGAAGAGAAAGGAAAGCAGAGGAAAAAAAAAAAACTTATAGACACAGTAAGCTATTATAGCTCTCTTGTTTTATAGAAGGCTTAGCTCTATTCCAAATTTTGCCATCTCTCATTTTTATGGTGGATTTAGCCACTTTCAATAAAACATGAGACTGTTTTGCTGGCCCTTGACCAGATGCAGTTGTGGCATTGGTACTTAAGCCCCTCAGAAGAGAAAGTGCTGATGCTGAGCTTTGTGAGCATGGCTCCTCTCTAGGTACCAACATCTCCTTGCCCACAGAGGGGACAGCTGGGAGGCTTCATTGTGTTAACCATCAGCTGTTAGGCAGAAAGTAAGTTGTAATTGTGGAAATTGCTGTGCTGTCTTTGATTTCAGGAATTTTCTTATTTGTTTCTTCTACATTTTCCCCCCACTTAACAGTGAGAGTGAACAGGTGATGCTGGAGTTACCTCAGCAAAACAGGAAGGTGCAAATGTACTGACTCTTAATCATGCTAAACCTTTTTATACCCTCCTGGGACACATGCCAACTCCTGCCAGGATAGTGCAAAGGGAGCTCTTACCTGTCGACATTTTCCAGGATCTTCTGTCAGTCTCACAAGGTATAACGGAAGTAAATGGATATACTCAGGCTTCTTTTCTTCACTTTAGAAGTAGACAGTAATTTCAGAAATGTCTAAAACGTATCCTAATTTTTTATATTGCCAGCTACATTGCTCTGGAGAAAATAACTTCTGTCAGGATGAAGAGGGTTTAAACTTTTACCTATGAACAAGTTTATACCTGACTTCAGTATTTTTAAATGTATATGCCTCTAAGGTAGAAGATGTAAAATCTTAAAATAATTACTAAACCTTGTAGCCAAAGGGAAAAAAATATTAGAATCAGGCTTCTGCACTGGAACTTTAACCTATCAGAATTACATCAGGTTCAGGTTTTCACACTGGCCAGGGACACACTATAGCATGCTGAATAGGATTCTTTATCTAACATTGACACCTGAGAGTGTTAAATTATAAAATAATTTTCAAGTCCAACTACTGGAAAAACTGCCTTCACTTGGGTTAGTCACAGTTCACAAGCAGCAGCAATTTTACCATTTTATACTTTTGGTGACATCTTCTTTTAATAATTTTTTTAAAAAACCTGTCTCCTAGAGTTTTTGTCCTATGCTGTTGCTAGAAGACTTACACTTTAAACGTCAAAGTCTATCAGGAATGAAAATGTTCCTGTGGGAAGGTGAATCAACTCATGTGTTAATCACTAAAGGAAAGCATGACATGAGGAAAACCTTCATGTTTAGAGAAAACTAGATCTGGGACTATTGATAAAATAAATGCTCAGTTCCAATGTTTGATTTTCTGTCATAATCAATATAATGGGACTGATCATACAGGCAAAGATAAGAGCACGAAAAAATGGTTTAGAGGGGCCATTAAAAGCAAGCAACAATGTTCATAAAGCAGACTGACTTTAATTAACAAATAATTAATAAACCAACTGACTAAGTATCCTCATATGGGGTGAAATGAGGATTTCTTTTAAATAAAGGGTATTGTTCTCATGACTCTTATTGGGGGGTTTTAAAAAAATTTAATATGTTAAAACAGCCACTCAGGGTTTCTCAAGCAAGGATAGATGAACCTATGAAGAGAGATTCTTATGGGAAATTATTTAAGTTAAGCAGTACAATGTCACTGAACTGATTTTTTTTCCCTAGAATTGATGACAATTTTTTCTCCTATCTTTGTCCAAAAATCTACTGTTCTTCAGTTCTACACAAACTGAAGCAGAGACATAACTCTATTCACACAATTAAGACATTTTATATTGATAATGGCCAGTTTCACTAAAGAATATGCAGTAAATTTTGGAATATAAATTACTGACTTCATTATTGTATAATTGCATTCTAATGGCCTAGATTGGTTACAGAGTTTGATTCTACTGCTTACTCTACATTTAATAAACATTATTGCATTTAAAAGACTAGATATTTCACATCTATTAATAAGTATTTATTCATGGAAAATAGTATCTCTAATATAAAATGGAGTGTCATATTTCACATAACATAAAGTATTACAGAGAAATACTTTAGCAGGCATTATACATTAATGAAGAACTGACCAAATCCTGGATATTATTATTAAATCCTAACTGATGCTAGTTAGCAAGATGAACCTCAACATCCAGTAGTATAATAGTATTCCATCATAACTCTTAGTAAGTTCATGCCAGTGTGGCTGTGCCAAGAGGCAGTGTTAGTAACTTACTAAGAGTAACACAAGCTGCGTTTGAGTTGTATGCACAAAATGTGAAACTCAAACCACCTCTGGATCTCCCCTTGATATCTGTCTCCCTCCCATGAGGGCTGAGAAAGGCTTTCTGTTTTTTGCCTTTGTACAATATGAGGCTCGTACTGTCTCAGGCTTACAGACGACCAAATGAGCTGTATTCTGCTGATTAGCATGTACAGGGTTTTATATCTGTTCACTTATAGTACTTCCAGACCCTGAAGACCAGGGTCTGGAAGTACTGTAAACATAATAAACCTAGCAATAAACATAAATCTTAGATGTTACTTAGACCTCACTGAGAACTTGGAGACCTAGTTCTGTGGATCTAGCTTTGTGTTTGAACATTTTACTGAGTGGAAATCATTCCTCGTGTCATGACCTAAAAGAAGACAATTCTGTGTCCAGCCAACAATGGCTTCAGCCTGTTTTTCACTTATACCACTATATATATATACACACGCATATACATATATATAAATATATATATATATAGGGGATGCAAGAGGGCAAGCACAGACTGGTGAGGGCTGTAACTTCTTTATCTGCCCCAACCAGATCTATTAGAGCTTGCTTGCTAGAGCCCTTAGGCACCTGAGTGACCTCCCCATTCTAAAAGTCACCATATTCCAGAAATCTGACCCTTCTGCCACACTCTTTCCATTTTGCATCCTTTGTCTGCACTTTGGATACCTTCTAATACATGGGTGGACCAGTTGCACAATGACCCTTAGCATGGAAACAAAGTGTGACCACTTCTTTGCATGTTATTTTGGTTTGTCCTTGGTGTTTTCTTTTATTTTAAAATTGCTATCTGGAAAGAAGGAAGGAAAAACACTATTTGGGGACCTGCAGTATCCTGTATGTCACAATGCTTAAACACAGTACTGCAGCTTTTAAGTAAAAAACAATTGCACATTGTAACAGAGAAAATGAACGCAGAAATCTAGCTGCATCCTCCAATGCCTAGGTAGTCCCTTCATGGAATACTAGCCATGATACCCATTGACACACATTAGTTGGGATAAATACTATATTTTGTGATCATATGGACAACCACAAGGATTTGCAGCCTCCAGATGTAGAATGTAATAGCAGCAGAGAAGTCATTTACATATAAAATTTACAAGCATGCTGTAGACTATTCATCTTCCTGCTTCCCTCTCTAACCTTACAGAGGTTTAAAAGGCTGATATACATTTTACATCCTTTCATCATTCGTGAGGTAGCAGCACAGAAAACATCAGTATTCTCAGGTCTAGGACTTGTACGATATTGCAGACCGCAGTACCATTCACTGGGTTCACAACACGTTCAAGCTTTCAACTTTTAAGAGCTTGGCCTATCATATTGGAGGAGGCTGGTTATTTGACACATCTTCTACTGAAGTAATAGAAACACACATTTAAGTGTTTGCCTTAAAACAGAGACAAAAAAGGAATTTTCTGGCTGAATACAAAGTCTAGATGTGATCCTGACCTCAAAAACCCCTCCCGGGCTGATTAAACATCCATTAATTCAGTGTTTGCAAAAATATTTTACTTATGGCAGGTATGAAAGTACGTACCTGAACTATTCCCAAAGTTTATACGTTATACAAGCAGTAACAACAATGATTATAAATCTCCTCTAGATGCAACAGCTAAAGATCCTACTAGCCCTCTGTTATTTTGAGGAAAGAGGAGGAAGAAAAGAAATTTTGGTCAGCAAACTCAGCTGAGGCCTGACAAATTACCTCATCCATTGCCACTAATATAGGCTAACCAAGCTGAATTAATTTCTCTGCCACCATGATCTTTTTCCTAGTCCAGAGGTCAAGGTCATGTTACATCTGCAGAACATCAACCAGATGTGTATTACTCTTCATGAGACATCCTAATCTTTATTCTTGAGGCAGTAGCCACTAGTGGCTTATTAACAATTATATATTATAAGGTCTTTCATACACTTCCGTTATTCACAGCTCCTACAAACTGCCTTTGCACAATGTAGTAATACATATGGCTTAGGAAACTGACCTCTAAAGAATATTAAATAGCTGTGTAGCAGCTAAAAAGCAATTATCTCTGTGACTATTTAGATATACCTAAGTAATTTTTAGCATTTATAGTGCTGGTAATGATCCCTCTTGGTGCTTTGATATACCAAATCTATGGTATAATGGCTAATCTATGCCCACTGCTTTGTGTTACAAATGCTAATGTGTTTGTGTTGATATAAATACTAGACAAAATGAAATTAATGCCTTATTATTTTCAAGCTTATACATGCAAAGCTACTTGGAGCTGTCATTTTCTTTTCTATGATCTAATTACAAAGCCTTGAGGAATACGGAGAGGGAACGAAGTATTTGAGAAAATGCGATACGCATGTTCCAAGGTTAGTCATGAGTTCACTGGGCTGCAGGAGCAAAGCCCACCAAATCTAAAACACTCAGGGTAACAGTCACCAAAAAGCGTAGAAACGATAATAAATATCTAACTAACAAATGAAAAAAGCATCCCAGGAGAGCAGTGTAACTGCCATGTAACTGAACCTGTATAGGAAACAGAGTTATTTTATGCATTGTTAACAGAATAAATAAGAAAGTGAAGTTCATGTGCCACCACTGTGGCACATACCCAGCAGGACCTAACTTTGCTGCCACACTGACAGCAGTGGGAAAATGAGTCCTACTTCTAAAGAATCCACCTGTCCTTAATGTTAACACGCAATTTCTGAGATATTTTACTGGAAGTTAGTGATTCTTCTGTTCTTTACAGATTTTTAAGCATGCCTGGAGACAAATTCCATCCAAGTAATAATCTCATGTGGTTTGAAGGGGAGCAGGGGGAAAAGGAATAATGACATTTTATATGATCAGCTAGAGTAGCACTGAAAAAAGTAGCATCATGGAAAAGGATGAGAGTATTTAGCTTATAAAATTTTACCCAGGGTAAAAATGGTGAAATCTTGTCCATTATACAGTAAATATGTAGTCTGATTCCTTCCAGCATATTGATCGAGGCCTAAAACTTCCCTGAATTTAGATAAAAAGGGGATAAAATTGTTCAGTGTTCTGCATTCCAATACACAAGAGTCATTTTCACCTAACTTGCCACACAAATATTTAAACTACCTGTACAGTGTATAGAGCTATGCATGATTTTATTTTAATTTCTTCCAAACTTCAGAAATTAGCATTGAAACTTTGCAGTTCCTAAGCAAGTTGTTTCTACAATAATAGAACTTTAAAACCCTGTGGAAGAATATGTTCGAAATTGCCTGTTCAAAGAAATTTATGATTTTATTATAGCTGCATATTGACTATTTCTACAATAACCTGGAGGCAGAACCAAACAGTTTATTTATTCAAACTGCAAATGAAATTGGGCAAGAAAAGTAATTAGCAAGCAACAAAAAATAATGGAAAAGCACATAAAAGCAGTTGTGAATTTATGTGGGTTGTCAGATAGTTAGAAAAATAACAGCTTAAATTTAAAAAGATCAACTTTTTACATACAGCACACAGTATATACAGATTAAAATGAAGCTGGTTTTGAAAAAGCCCAGAAGCCGTAGAGCACTCTGCAGCCTCTTCTCCTGCTTGTAAATGGAAATATTAACTCAAGAATCAGAGGCGCTCCTACAGGCATCCATTGGGGAAGATCCATTCCCTTCCTAGTTTTGGAAGGGAAACTTTCTTCCTGGTAGTAGCTGGTATATACTCTGTTTTGGATTTAGTATGAAAATAATGTTGATAACACACTGATGTTTTAGTTGTTGCTAAGTAGCGTTTACACTAGTCAAGGACTTTTCAGCTTCCCATGCTCTGCCAGGTACACAAGAAGCAGGGAGGGAGCATAGGCAGGACAGCTGACCCAACTGGCCAATGGGGTATTCCATACCATGTGATGTCAGGCTCAGTATATAAACTGGGGAGAGCTGGCTGGGGGGCAGCGATTGCTGCTCAGGAACTGGCTGGGCATCCGTCAGTGGGTGGTGAGCAATTGCATTGTGCATCACTTATTTTGTATATTCTTTTATCATCATCATCATTATTATTATTATTTTCCCTTCCTTTTCTGTTCTATTAAACTGTCTTTATCTCAATCCATGAATTTTTTTTTTTTTTAATTCTCTCCCCCATCCCACTGGAGGGGGCGGGGGGACTGAGCGAGCGGCTGTGTGGTGTTTAGCTGCCTGCCGGGTTAAACCACGACAGGGGGATAGACTCAAACATACAAATGTTATTTTTTCTAAAAGGAACTAATTTTCAGAAATACACATTCTGTGGAGCATCCTTCCCCATATTTTTTTTATATTAATAGGCTACATTTCTTGCATGTGAAAAAGAAGGCTACTTGGAACTATGCAGCTTTCCATGGGCTAAGGGTCTGCTCCATTTTCCTCCCCTGTTTACCCTCCTCTTACCTGTACCCCTATATACTAATCCTCAGCTACAACCCCTGCACCAGCTTGGGCACGGTCATGTTTCATATCCAGGAAATTGAGTTTATTCCCTTTGACTTTCTTAACCTTCAGGTCCCACATTGTTTCCTAACCTCTCCACTGTCCTAGGAAGGACTTCATTTTCCTGACTAGAAAATAGTTCCTCAAATCTTTAAATCAAGTTTAAGTCAAAAGCTGTATTTGGGAGAAAAAGTCTGAGTGTCATTTTATGTAGTAATGTTGCTTCCCCCTCAATTTAATCCAATATCCTTCCTGTTACCGATTCTCTTCCTTAACTGTTCAATCCTTTTGCCGTGGTTTAACCCCAGCTGGCAACTAAGCACCACACAGCCACTCGCTCATTCCCCTCACAGTGGGATGGGGGAGAGAATCGGAAGAGTAAAAGTGAGAAAATCTATGGGTTGAGATAAAGACAGCTTAATAGGTTGTCCTGGTTTCAGCTGGGATAGAGTTAAATTTCTTCCTAGTGCTGTGTTTTGGATTTAGTATGAGAAGAATGTTGATAACACACTGGTGTTTTTAGTTGTCGCTAAGTACCCTATTAGTCAAGGACATTCACCTTCCATGCTTTAGAAGAGGCTGGGAGGGAGCATAGCTGGGACAGCTGGTGCAGCTGGCCAACTGGGTATTCCATACCATGTGACGTCATGCTCAGTATATGAATGGTAGGCGTGTTCCAGGAAGTAGTCGTCACTACTTGGTTATCGGTCAGCGCAGGTGGTGAGCAATTGCATTGCGCATCACTCATTTTGTATATTCTATCATTATTATCATTATTATTATTATTTTCCCTTCCTTTTCTGTTCTATTAAACTATCTTTATCTCAACCCACGAGTTTTCCCACTCTTACCCTTCTGATTGTCTCCCCGTCCCACTTGGGGGCGGGGGGGAGAGAGAGTGAGCGAGAGGCTGGGTGGTGTTTGGCTGCTTGCTGGGTTAAACCACCACATAGGTAAAGCAAAAGGCACGCACACAAGCAAAGCAAAACAAGGAATTCATTCATCATTGGCAGGCAGGGGTTCAGCCATCTCCAGGAAAGCAGGGCTCCATCACGCCTAACAGTTACTTGGGAAGACAAACGCCATCACTCTGAACATCCCCGCTTCCTTCTTCTTCCCCCAGCTTTATATGCTGAGCATGACATCATATGGTATGGAATACCCCATTGGCCAGTCTGGGTCAGCTGTCCTGCCTATGCTCCCTCCCTGCTTCCTGTGCACCTGGCAGAGCATGGGAAGCTGAAAAGTCCTTGACTAGTGGAGACATTACTTAGCAACAACTAAAACATCAGTGTGTTATCAACATTATTCTCATACTAAATCCAAAACACAGTTCTATACCAGCTACTAGGAAGAAAATTAATTCTATCCCAGCCAAAACCAGGACACCTTTGACTCTAGTTTTCAAATCTGACCACTGCGGTCTTGGTTTTAATTCTCTCACAGCTGGTTAGCAATTCACATGTGTCTGCAGGCCATGGGCTGTGATGCACTGACCCTCTACTGCTGCCAGTCCTTTCCCAGCTCTGGCACTCGCAGAGCTGAAGCTACAGCTGGGAGGCCATGGGCACGAGGCTGCTGGACATGGGAAAACAAGCCCCAGAAACTCAGGCCAACACAAACCCATACAGCTCCTGGGGTCCTGCTCTGCCAGGACAAAAAAAATCACTAGCAGCGACAAAAAAAATTGTATTTTTTGAACTATGCTAAGACCTTCTCAGAAGACACTCTGCTTTATTAGGAGACTCTCATTTTCCCTGGCCTTACGAAGTTACTCATTTATGGTTTTACCCATGCTTCCCTCTATGCCCAAGATGCAATCCTATCTTTATAAAAATTTTCCTACTGCTTAATGTAGCTATGAATTTTGCAATGCTCAAGGTAAAAGCAGCAAGAAACAGCTGGATTATCACTTTGGCAGTTTCTTTTTGTACAGTGACTTTGGTCTCACTGTGGAAAGAGAGTAAATTATGGCTATTACTATTTTAATGAATAAGTCCCCAGTGAGCATATAATCACAATTCCAAAAATAAAAGGGTGAATTCTTATGCTTATTTTGGGTATTTGTATTCCTTTTAACTGAAAGCTCTCTCATATTCTACCATATTTTACTAGGAAGGAATATAATCTTTTTCTTTTTTGAATCTGAAGCAGAATGCTCCTGAATAAGATAAAATCCAAACTACAGCCCTCACATGCATTTATGGATTGTAAAGTCAGACTTTTCAATAAGTGCTAGGATTTCCCTGAAAACCATTGTAGGTCTTTCTGTCTTTGATTTTTATAAACTATACTCTAGCAATCAGATGTCAATCAATGTTCAGTTTTGAAAATCTGTAACCATGAGAATTTGAAACAAGAGAACTGAACGAAAGAAAAGATAAAAAAATGTTTGCTTCTGGTATTTTGTATGACATCGGTAGTTGCAGTTCAGTGACTAGTCATCTGTCTATACTACCCTCTTTCCCACAAAAAAAAGAGTGAGGAATCAACCTAAATATTTTACCTCTCAAGATGTTTCCATTAAAACAATTTGAGGGATTAAAAAAAAAAACCACAAAACAACACAAAGAAAGACACCATCTCCCAAAGAAACACTTAAGGTACAGAAAATAGCAACATTCTTCCCAAAGGGAAAACTATCAGCTGTTCTTTTAATCTTTTATAGTCTCACATTTCCTTTTTCCTTGAAAAACAGGACAGGAAAAAGCACCCTAAGACTACTGGCAACAACAATAACGTTCATAATCCTTACACAGATGGACTCTACTTAAAAGCAAACAAGACTATATCTGTATTTTAGTTCAGACCAAGACTGCACTTCTGAAAAGGATTGCTCAGTTATCCTCACATCATGCAGTTGCTTTTGTATCACAGAGGTCTTAGAGGAAACAGAAAGGAAATAGATTCTCCTTTCACTTGAAGCTTAACCAGATGTAGTCCAGGGAAAAATTAATTCTCTCCAAACATTAATTGGCATTCAGGTTACAGGGCAGCACTAGGTAGAGTCTGAAGTAATCTCCCCTGAAACTGGTACAGTACGGCCACTAGTTTCACTGTACAGATAGATGCTGGTCCAAATTACTTGCAGATGTAGATGAAATAAGTAATATTTTTGATCCCAAACTGCACAAATTGGGAATTTCCTTCCTGTGTTTTATGAAATGGTTCCATGTATTTTGGACAGAATGACACAAAGTTTTTATCTGATATGTTTTATTTTGTTTCAAATACTTTTATAGAGACTTTATCTATCTACAACAATAAAAATGGTATCCTTTGGGTACCCATGCATACCAGGTTATTGAATTTGTTTATTTGAGTATTTAACCTAAAATCCCAAGCTTTGCTGCCTTTGCAGTGTTCCTCACCACTAGTTGCAATGACCAGGGGATGTGTGGCTTTCTCCCCATGCCTCCTAATACGTAAAATTCTAAACAAGGCAAAACTGGAGCAACAGAAGTCCCCTGCCTCAGATTTCTGGTAACAGCAGTAGCCTCAGCATGGGCTGGACTGAGATTCTTTCAGATTTGTGTACATCTGGGTTATCTTCCCTTTCACCTTCCTTTACTGACTTCCATACTGGGAACACACCATTAACGAATAAAGGATTCCTTTAACTTTCTGCTAATGCTGATAGGATTAACATTGGGTTCACTAAGATCAACTCATGGGTTATCTAAAGTTACTCAGTATTTTTTTAATGAGTGTATTGTTCCTTTTGTCCAAAATAATTCCAGAATGTTTCAAAACCTTACCACAACCAGAGAGAAACTACACCATTGCCTTTCCTTTTCCAACTATAAGAAGCATAGCTAATCATCTATAACTGCTTGATAAATTCATTCTGCAGTGTTATAAAGTAGCTGGTATTTGTCAGGGATGTCTCAAAGGGTAAACAATTATTTACTTCAAAGTTCAAGGGGTAAATGGATATTTAGCTAGCAGTACAGAGATGCTCTGACTGGAAGAACTAACAGCAAACTTACCAGTCAGCTTTTCTTAGTCCACAGTAAAATGTTAATTTTCATTGTTCTTTGTACGGCTACTGGGCGGCATTTACTGCTAATTTTCTGTTACCTACTAACATTTAATTTAAAATTCTGCCAGTGAGTTTTTTTAAGGGCCTGAGAAGTCATTAACCAATTCCTGAAGTGGTAAATTGAGAGATAGGTGCTGTCTCAGAGTAAGTATGCATGGCAGTAAAGCAATTCATAGTCAAACCAACCTGAAATGATTTGAGAATGATAGTACTTTAAATAAACTAGCTTCAGATTAGTTTAATTGCGTGAATAAGCTTGTCTAGTTTTGCTGACACGCAGATAACTTCAGAGGGCAACAGGTTTTCAAAACGTGGTTCAAGACAGGAATTAAGTTCATAAATGTTTAAAATACAAAAAAAAAAAAGTTATACTGCAGGCTGATTTAGGAGCAAATTCTAACATCTGTATTCCAATTTAGCATTTTGAATCAGGCTGATAAAAACATTAAGAAGTCTCTAATTGGTGATAATGAATACAATCAAGCCATCTCAGAGAATTATGTTTCTGAATAAATGCCAGTTACATGATTAGAACATCATGGTGAACTTACTTATTTAATGTCAATGTCACCTCTTTATTATGAATACCACTAAGTTTTCTTTTTTTTTTTGTATGTAACTGCTAGACATACTGTATATACAGTATGCCATTATCAAATTAAGAATCACATAACTGCCACAGGATAAGATGCTTAAATTATGACACCTCATTTTGCTTCAAAAAATCTCTCTATATTTGAACAGTATTTTAAACATTTTTTAATATGCAATCTCAGTGGAATATGATTTGCAAATCTTGCAATGTGTGTTTTGTTAGAAACCATTTCTAAAATGCTTCAGTTTGTTATTACTGAGCTTGCGTAGCATTTGAAGGCAAACTAGTGGCGTTGTATCCAGTCAATCAACATATCCCAACACAGCGGCCTAACAGTTTCTTTTGCCTGGTTGGCAACCAGGGCTCTCAAGTAGAGACCACTGATATTCAAGTGCGTTTGACTACAGGGAGCTATCACAGTGTAAGTCCATAATGCTCTTGAATATGCAGTGTTTTGAAGTTGTCCTGCTCAGGTTTTCTCTTGCATAATCCTCAAAATGTACTGCAAAAGAGATTACTCCCCTAGAAAACAAAATGGTGAGAGTTCTATTTTATTTTATTTTATTCACACTGGTGAAAAATACTGCTCAAGAAAGCTATCAGGAAATTTTCTAAAGCCTCATTTGAATGAAAGACTTATCCAAAAAGAAATGGAATGATTAACTATAAACCATTTATCTAAACGCAGAGGGGATAAAACTAACAATTTCAGTTCCTTCCAAAGAATAATAAAATTCCTTTATGAGGAAAAAAAAAAAGAGAGGGGCAACTCTCACAAAGGTCTATAGATTAAATGGCAACAGCAGCCTGAAGCAGTCTAGATAGCAAATGATAAGTATTTTAAGCAGGGATGTTTGTTAAATTTAAAGCATTTGAATTTTACTTTACTTCCAAGTTAAAATGGTAATAGAAACGTATCCTTTCATGTGACATAGGTAGCAAAGACATCTAATCATCTCACTTTTATTCAAACAGGGGGATCTGTAGGCTTGGGACTCAGCTACCCTCTGTATGAAAAGGTCAGAAGCAGTGAGGCAGGATCTAGACAGACAGAATTGAGGAAAATTTTGGATACAAGACCAAACAACACTTTCCATTATTTCACATGTTTGACAAGCTCCTGCAGCAAAATCTACCTGTGCCAAATGGGACAAAATCATTTTGAAGCTGTGGAGAGCCCTACCTGTGGGAATCATTGTAGGAAAACACAATTTCAAGTAATGTGATATTGCTCATGCAAGCTGAGAGACACACAAATATTAAAACTATTTCTCGAAATAACATACAGTGGGGACCTTCAGGGTTTGTAGACTTTTTACAGAAAACTTCTGTTATGATTATTATATGATTATTATCTCATCCAGGTTGGCAGACTAACAACAACCAATAAAGGAACAATATCATGCCATGGGAGCAGTGTGAATGAATGACGGCATAATATAGCATTTTTCCTTAAAATAGTTCTCTACTGTACAGACAAAAACAGTACAAAATTAAACAAACAAGTAACTGTACCATTTGTCATGACTGACAGGAGTTTGGAAGATACAGATGCTAAAAAAAGCTATTACTGGATTAAAAAAAAAGGCTATATTTCAAAGTTCAGGTGTTCTGGAGAATGCTTAAACAAATGTATATGCTAAATGCCTACCTATTCTTAAAAACACTTACCTAAAGTGCCCCTAAAACCAAACCAACCTATGGCAAATTAAGACAAAAATATTGTTAAGTATGCATTTGTTGAAATAAATTAAGAAGAGCAACACATTTTACTATTGTTTCCTTAACCCCTTCAAAAACACTGTCCTCATTATGCTTTATTCTTGTGGTAGCTCTTAGTGGAACAACTGACGTTTGTTTCTTAGAACACACATCCACGAAAACACTCGAGATGTTTGCCTTTACTGAGATTTTGTCTTGCCAATAGCAGTACCGCTCCGTATTCCTGCAAGTACACTCAATGGGGCAAATTCCACATTGAACCCCCAATTCAATAAGAAGAAATGCACTGAGATATACTGAGATATTTTGTTTTATATCACTGCAACAAACAGTTTGGAAGAAACAATGCTTAACTCACTTTAAATAGGCTGAAATTCACGCTTTCAAGAACATGACAAAGTAGAGCGGAATAGAGGGGAAGCCTCTACCAATTCATTTGCCTGACAATGAGAAACAACTCGTCCTAGGAAGTACAGATATATAGTATGCCACATGAACCTGTGTAGAATAAGGATGAACTCTGTTTGCAAGATGGCTTAACATTTATTTAAAATCTGTCTTATTTTTTTATATAGCCTATTATTAGTTTTTAGTGCACATGATGTGTCAGAGAGCAGGAGATAATCAGGTAAAATAATTACTTCATTTTCAGATTCTATAGGAGACCTTCTAGCACGCACTTCTAATAATTTTCTGGCACACCAGAACACTAGGGAATAGATGGAGTTTTTGCTTGCTCTGGTCATTTCACCTGGTCAGGATTATCAAGTTTAACACCCTGTCACATGACGTTCAGTGGTTACTCAGTCACAATTAAGGCCCCCTTTGCTTAGAAAAAACATGGAAATGAGATGTAAAATGCAGCTCTCGTTATTTGTATTTGAACTCTTGTGGGACATAAGAAAAAACCATTTACAAAAACCATTCATGCATGTTTAAGTGTTTATACAGTTAGGAGATTTTTTTTCTTGACAAATCACAGCATACCTGTAATAAAAAGACCCAGCTGGAGCTACAAAAGTAGTCAAGTTTAAAGGTATGAAAACAGTGACACATGAAACAATGAGAAAGTATCCAGAGTTGAATGAATTTTCAAAGAAAAAAAAAGTAAGTCATTAAGGTAGAATTAAAATCAGTGGGAAAAGAATAGCCTGAATAAAATAGATTTAATCATAAGGTTGATTGAGATGTCCGTGAAAGTTGATAATGGGTGGCAATAAGATTTAGAAGTAAATTAGGTATAATAAAAAGGTGTTAATTTTTAATGAGATGAGCTCTCATTAGAGACTAAAAAGAAATCTAGACTTTTAAAGTTTTACATTTCATTTCATTTATGAATGTTTCAGAATTTGGTCTGAACCTGTGTCACTTTATAAGACATTTTTTGTGATTTCAAGGAGGTCCGCTGGGTCTGTAAGTTTGTACAGTAAGGCATTCCTTAGTGGTTTCTGTTAGCCACTGATGGCTTCACAAATAGAATTTTATTTCTTAAACATCATGTAGATATTTATTTCCATATACTTGGACAGTAAATGTTTCCTTATCTGTACAGCACTGCTGTTCTGTTGCTGTCCCAGTTCCACAAAGCATTTTTTAAAGAAAAGGGGGAGGGAAAAAAAAAAGTTCCCACTGCTACATGCCTGCAAGGCACCTATTTCAGGAGAGGATTCAGTGTTGAGAGCTGCAAATCTAATGTAGGCACCTTCCTGTTACCTAGAGTCAGGCCTCTCAGTTTGTGAGAGGACTGGAAATTAAACCACAATCTTGATGGCACTGTTTCTGTAGGGCAGGAGAGCATCCTGTCCCAGATAATGGTTTGCAAGACACTTCAAAAATGCTGCATGATCTATCACAGAGCTAGAAGCTGCCATTTTCAGTACTATAACGTACCACCACAGTCAGTGCTCGTATCTGCCAAAAGAGTCTGTGAATCTCTCCTGTGAATCCCACTTTACAGCACATAGGAGTACAGACACAATAAAGTTGCTACAGCTAAAGAAGTTAACAGTGAGCTGAGCTTCAGTAATCGACACTAAGCTCTTCCTGTTCCTGGTCTGTCTTTTTTTAACTTCATACTTCAATTCTTAATGTACACACAAACAGAATTTGTCAGCATAGATCAGTACTAACAGCAGTGCAGAACACTCCGTGAGAAGTGATGCCTTTGGAATCCTTTTGTAGTTCATCTCCTCACTTGGGATGCAGAAGAGCCCAGAAGAGCTTTCTTCCCATATTACTGTAGCAAAAATACTGCAGGAGGGGAAAAACTCCAACAGCCCAAAAACATTACATTAACATTCTGAAGAGAGATGAAAATGGGATTTACAGTGTAAGCAATTCATATACATGTTAAATGTGATCGAAAAATAAGATTTACTAATTAACTTGGGCCTATTCCTACAGCAACTGTAGTAGTTACGGAGAGATGGCTTTGAAGTCATAGTGTATATAGTGAGAATATCAATAGATCTCAGCATATTACATCATAGTATGTATCCACCTTATTCTTCCACAGAGATAGAAGAACTTGTCAAACAGCACCAAAATCTAGAAGAATTTTAAAAAGTCATATTGTGAAAACACTTGACTACTCTTGGTCAGAAACAACCTTCACCATTTAAGCTGGATTTAAAAACCATTTTTGCTTATTTTCTTTTACCATATTCTATTCTTATCATGTGCATTAGCTATTTTCTCACATTAACATGCCATGCTGTTTCACTACCTATGACAGTGCCAATAGCAGTGCCTGTATTCTTGTGTCAAACCAAGAAGTTTTCTCAAAAAAACCAAAAGCTATTGTCGTGGTTTAACCTGGCGGGCAGCCAAACACCACGCAGCTGCTCGCTCGCTCGCTCCCCCTTCCCCCGCAGTGGGATGGGGAGAGAATCGGAAGGGTGAGAGTGAGAAAAACTCGTGGGTTGAGATAAAGACAGTTTAATAGAACAGAAAAGGGAAAATAATAATGATAATGATAGAATATACAAAATGAGTGATGCACAATGCAACTGCTCACCACCCGCGCTGACCGATAACCAAGTAGCGATTAGTACTTCCTGGATCACGCCTACCGTTCATATACTGAGCATGAGGTCACATGGTATGGAATACCCCGTTGCCCAGCTGGGCTAGCTGTCCCGATGATGCTCCCTCCCATCCTCTGCGTGGTAGTATGAGAGCTGTCCTTGGCAGGATACTTAGCAACAACTGAAAACATCAGTGTGTTATCAACATTCTCCTCATACTAAATCCAAAACACAGCACTAGGAAGAAATTTAACTCTATCCCAGCCAAAACCAGGACAGCTATAGATATTATTAATAGCACATTAGCCCAAAACATTAGCACAATTGGTTTACAGGACTTGTCACTATTAGTAGCCTTAAAGGGATCTTCCCTCAAAGCCTACTAAAACTATACATCAGATCAAATTACATGCAAGTGTGTGTGCAAGCTTGCATGGCTGACGATAACATGTCCGTGACACATACAGGTCTCAGGTTTTTCTGTAAGCATACGGCCAGCTGGGTACATTGGAAGCACTGGTCAAAATAGAGAAATACCTGGATATAAGTAGGTATATTTAACCTCCCCATCTTTGTAAGATGCCTGTTTTACCCAAGCATAACACTAGCTACAGATGTATCACATTATCTGGCAGCCGCTCCTTTGGGGAGGAACTACCAAATCATAATCTCCTATATACAATGCAGAATGAACAGTTAATAGATTTGGAGTTATTTTTTTTTCAGATTTATCTATGTGTTAAGTCATATATCAATGCTGAACAGGAAAATTATATTCTTAGAGTCATCCAAAGTAAAGTAGAATAAACACAGTTTTGAGATGCAAAAATCAGGCTGGTAGATAATGCACAGAATAATTTCATTTTCTGAATACAATTTATGAGGGTAAATTTGTGACTTTAAAACTAAGCCATCTGACTGTCATTCTGCACAAGGCATGGATGTGCACTAGGACTATGAAGAGAATAAACACCGAACAGCAAAGGTGACCTTTATTACAGCCCTTCAAAGTTTCATCACACAAGAGGACTAGACCACAGAGAAAAATTTAAGTAATGCAAAGTATGGCTGTTCTATTTTCCCTTGTTCTTCTACAGTAAATAGTATTGGCCTCTATATATTCATCTTATTGATTTTTTAATGATATGCACAGAAAAGTAATTCCCAAATGTTCACTCTGTCACTGTGACTAATCATTTTCTCCCTTCTCTAGATTTACACCTTGAGGAAACAGTTGCATCAATGATGCTTTCCATTAAAGTGTCCTGCAGATGTCAAGAGGTACGCATTAATGGCCAGATAAACCTTATAAATAGCAAGATGCTGTTTAAATACTAAATAAAAACAATAATCAATAAAGAAGCTAGAGGCAGAGTATAAATTTGCCTATTTTAAAAAATTTCCTGCAGCCATATAAAATGCAATGCTGACTTTAGTCTCATTTTCTCCTAAGTTCTTGAGTGAAAACTTGTTTATGTCTTCCTTCTTAGCACTTCCTTCTTATGGATCTTTTTAATGTTCATACAAATGTAGCTGTAAAACTAAATCCACTAAGGAATGCCTCAGACTTTCACAATATGAAAAACTGGGGCATTTTTGAATGTTAAGTACTTGAATAAAAAGTTAGCTGAAATGAAATTTGAAGTATGGTGTGCATCCTTAAAAGTAAATAGTGTAGGAAGCTGTCTGAAAAGCTGCTTGTTTCCAGATTATTGGAATATGCTCAGTTTTATTCTAGGATACTTAAAGAATTGGCCAAAGTGATTTCTGAGTTCTTTATAGTTATCTCTGAGGATTTGCAATGTTGCCAGAAGATGGAAAATGGGAGAACAGAGTGCCTGTGTTAAAAAAAAAGGAAAAGAGAAAGCAAGAGAGAGAAAGTAAAGGAAAAATTATAGGGCAGACAGTTAACTTCAGTTCCCCCAAAATTTCTGCAATATGTTATCTACTTGTAACCTTCTAGAAGGTAGTACAGAAAAATTGCGGACAACATAGGTTTGTCAACACCAAAAAAGTCAAACCAATTTCATTTCCTTTTCCAACAGGCTGGTGGATCTTCTGTTTAAGAGACAGGAAATAAACCCTCTTACATCTTGATTTTAGAAAAGCTTTGACAGCATCTCACTTGACATTCTCATCAGCACTTGACAAGCACACTGTCCAGGTAAAAGAGCAAAAAAACAGGTGCAAAAACTGGCTGAATAACCATAGCCCAAAACTAGTTTTCCATAGTTTTTTACCAAAAGCAAAGGAGACTTACCTGGCAGAAACCCTCCTGGGTTTGGATTTTTTCAGCATTTTCATTAATAATACTAATGACTTAGCTAAGTGTGTACTTGCCAAAGCTGAGGATGGCATGAGGTTAGGAAGGACTGCAAGTGTATGCGATTCCAAATTATCTTTGCAAACTGAAGGTTTGTATAAATTAGGGTAAAAAATTAGGATAAGTGTAAAATATAATACATGAGGAGGAACATCAGCTGCACAAATAAATCACTGCATAGGAGTTCTTAAAGTGTCTGTAAGCGGAAACAATGACGGCAATGGTGAGCACTTACTTCTGAAATTCTTGTTCATACGTTCAAGCCATAATAGCTAAGCATATGCTAAAATCTAGTAGATGGGTATGGAGTAGTGCATGGAAAGAAAAAAGAGAGGAAAAAGCCCTTTAATACTTTTGTAAGTGATAATTTAATAGCTTCTGGATTAAATTATTCACAACTCTTTCATAAAAAAAAATTAAGACATTCTTCTGTTCGTTGTCAGTCAGTCACTCACTGCCAAATTAAAAGCTTGTTCATATAGAAATTACTTTGATCTACAGTGGCACCCAAAATATAACGAGCAGCATTCCTCAGACTTCAAAGATGAAATTACAAATGTATGTAAAACACAGAAAAAAAGTCTCTGAACACAGAGATGCATTACTAACTATCACTTATTGAGGGAACACATGTATATTTACTAGCGGAATGTTGACAGCACTCAAAGAACAGCAATCACATTCATTCCAGAACCAACCATTGAAGAAAACAGAGCAAAAAAGGCATGAAAATAATTGGAATATTGTATTCACTGGGTAGAATTTTCACCAGCCATGGCAAGGATATTACCGCTATGACCCTGTAGGGTAAGTGGCATGTAATGCTTTGCATGCACCAATTATGAGAAACAGCTTGATCAGATATATTTAGAAACTAACTTTTTAATGCAAATGATCATAAGAAAGTAATCAACTTTATTCTTAACATCTTTAAATTTTTGCTTATTTGCAGAGCTGCTCAAAGTATAGCCTGTAATTGGTCTGGCCCATGGTGAGCTCCTGAAAGTACTATGACTTAGATACCTATAGTCCACAGTACTTATTTTTGCAACTTCCATCAATTTATCATTAGATGCAACTCAGTCTCCAACCAAATTTAACTCTAGGACTAGAAGGGGCTGAAATTTGGAGCCATGGCTGTTCATTGTCAACATATCTTCTCCAGTGTACAAATAGAAAAGTAAACCTGCAGCAGCATGGGACCTCCCTTCCACCATCATGTAAGCTCCTTTCCATCCAAGTTTTCAATTAGTGGATTTTTATTATTGACCACTACTTAGCAGACTAGGCGCTCATGTCCCATGAATAAGGCTACCACAAGCAGCTACAATTGAGCTTCTTTTACTTGGCAGAACTATGCCCACTTTCCACATCCAAACCAGCCCCTGACACTAAGTTCCATTTGCTTTTACTAGAAGGGTTTGGAAATTTTAAATATTTTCTCCTGTAAAGACTAACATTAAGTGACTCTCTTGTCCCCCTCTCAAAAGACGGTTTCCCGACTATGTCTTCAAAGACCACAGGATTCTAGGTATTTCTGAGTGTTCACCAGAGAGATCCAGAGAGGTTTTTTCCTGAATCTTTTTCTTTAGCTACTAGAGTTCAAGGGTGCATTTCACTGGGAATTTCACTGGGGTCAGGAGTGCGTTTCTGAAGTGCATCTCTAAATTGCCTCTACTTGCTATGCTACTTGTTTTGCATTGTGAAGAGGGCCTTTAGATCAAACTAAAGTGATGAAAGGGCTCCAACTGCTAACGGGCATTCAGCCCACAATAACAGACTAAGCAAGTCCAAAGCAAAACTCTCCAAAATGACACAATGTGGATGTCAGGTTCTCTGCCCCATCTGGTCAGCTCTACAGACCAACAGAGGAGTTCACACAGATCTTGTTTGTTGAGGTCATGTTACTATTCCCACAGAATTCACTAATAATTTTAGGTTTTTATTGTTATCCATACCAAGTTAAATTTGAGGAAATTTTTGGAGTTCCATTGCTACAGACCACATCAGGAGAAAAACGCTAGCTTTATCCAATAAATGGCAAGACTTTCAACAATTCACTTACTGTCAGTTCTGTGTTTTTCATCTGGTTTTCTAAATGGTACTCGAAACATCTTCAAATATTTAACTCTGAAAAAAAAAACCCACAACAAATGTCTTGACCAAGCAACTATTTCTCATGGAAAGTTTTGAGCTACACTGTGATTTTGTCAAGGTGATTTGGATCTTGCATATGAAATACAGTTTCAATAAGAAAGACAGCTACAGAAAAATATGTGTAAGGAAAAAGAAGTTATCTACTATTTCTTCATGTTATTGAAGTTGTAAAATATTTAATGTTATTCACCTGATTTTGGGCATAACAATTGATCTGCAGCCAAGAGGAGAAGCAAAGTTTTCAGTAAAATTCTGTTCTTAATTCTTCAAAACCCAATAGAGTTCACTCTTTATGAGAAACTGGTGAATACTCCATGAAGTATGAAGGGATATATGTTCTTTCATACATTTCATTCCTACAATTTTTATTCTCTTATAATTGAACTAAGTGTCATACCCTGCAAATGGACCTCATATATGCTTATATGGGAAGGTTAAAGAAATATATTCAGAGCAGCTATGCCATAAATGAGGAAAAAAGATGAGGGTGAAAAGGCACCTGTGAGAAAAGACAAAGAAAAAACAAAATCAGTGCCCAGAGTCAATTACTGCATGTGAAAAACCTGCAAACAAAACCCAGAAAAATGAAAAATAAGTCAGGCAAGGGACACACAAAATATTAAGAACAAAGAGCTAATTTCTCAGCGTCACTGAAGTAATTTAGAGTTTCGTCACACACCTCAAGGTTTCTAAGGTGAAGATGTATTATTTGAAAACCCAATTAAACCCACAAGCTAACTTTCGCTCCTCTCTCAATTTAAATCCCTTTTCTGGGGAACTAATGTTTTTTAAGAAAGACCTGGTCCCTAAACGTGTTCTCACATGGATATTTAACTGCCAGTCACTTCTTAATGTTGTTCTTATTGCAAGTATTACTACTTACTTTGAATAATCTATCACACTTTAATGAGTCAAAATGGGTGACGTATTTATGTTTGTGCTCTCAGATCTAATTGAGCTACAATAATACAAATAATAAAAATTATTCAAATGACATTATATGATTTTAAGGCTGCTCTAATTGTTAATAATTTAATCCAACTTTGCTGTGCACAGTCTCACAGTGTAGAGTGTAGATGAGTGTAGATGTCTAAACTAACACATCTTGGTTTCTTTGTAGCAATTGAAATCCACAATGAAAGGTGTTCAGGTGTTCTGAGAAACAATCATACATGGGGAAAAAACCCACTAGGGATGGATGGTAGGAGTGTGATATAAAGGTTCTGAAACACCATTCTCATTGGCTTCTTGCATTATCATTTAAAGACATTAAAGAAATGGACATAATTTTAACCTGCATCTTTATTCACGATTTTAATGTGGGCTTCTGGCCTTTTTTTTAGAACGTATTGGTAATTCAATAACTTATCAACATTAAATAGAGATTATTACAGGATTTATTTATATGTAGCAAACCTAAGCTTTTCTTGTTTTTAGTTTGAGAACCACAACATGAAAAATTTTTAGTCTTAGTCTTCATTAAAAAAAATAAAACCACAAATCCCTATTTTTAAAAAGCTTTAACTCACAAGAAAAACATCACAACTATCTCAGTCAAAGAATCACAAGGGAACAGGGTCCCCATTAAGCTTATTTGGATAACTTTGCATTTCCAACCTTTTCCACTTTTTAATTTTACTTCTTTTTTGTAACTTTATAACTTTCACTTAGAACATCCAGACTAACACTGTGCTTGTAATCACATTAAAATTTACAATATTTCCTAATGGTCTTTTTCCCTTTAATTAACAGATAGATAATTAGAATTCTAGATTTAGACCTCTGCATGTAATAATTTTTCATTCCAGTCTCAACAGAAATGAGCAAGAGAAATTTGTAAAGACTGGAATATACAGGGTCTTCTAGACCATGAATCAATTTCCAGATTATGGTTTACTTTGACATAGGCAAATCAAAGGGCAATATACACTTAAACGAAAACAAACAATGCTACATCAATAGAAAACATATTTTCTGTGTTATAAAAAATATATATCAGGGAAAAATTACATCAAATGTTTTGGTAAGTATGTTGCTAAAGGAATGAAAGAAAAAAAAGTTTGTGGAAAGTAGAAGACTAAGTTTCACAGCTGTTTGCTTATTAGGTCCTTAGCTGAAGAGATGCTGGTGAACTGATAAAGGTTTTGGCCTTAACTTTATCTTGCACTTGCATTTTGAATTCTACAACAAATAAAAGGTACAGAAAACTTTCCTGGGGCAACTGGCATCCCATCACAACTTTTTTGGCAGGTTAGAAACTGCCAGACTTGCCAAAAGTTTGTTTGTCTTCCACAGAGAAAAGGCTTTCCTCTCAGGAATAGCAAATGCTTCCACTTGGATTACAGGAAAAGCCCAAGCCATAAACCTGCACAAAACAACCTGTAGTAGACGCACACAAACAGGCCAATTAACCATCTGAAAGCATAAGAAATGAACGTGCACTGAAGGGTAAGTAGATATATGAAGATCCAGTTCATTCATATTATTTAGGAACTGCACTGTATGTACAGCTTTTTTTAAAATCCAAACAGCTACACTTTCCACAACTCGTGTATGTTCCTGTATCAACAGCATCTGATCTTCAAGGATCGGAATGGCAACTGGTCAGGCTGTGGAACGATATGCGAAAAGGGTTCAGTACAGTTCATTAAGTACCAGGTACAATCTCCCATCTCAAAGACATTATAATCTCAACACCATTGCATAAATCTAAATCCCAGCTGTAAATCATTTGGTTCTCTCATTCACAATCACTTCTAATATGGAATAAAATACAACAAGACATTTTTTGTGTCCTGGAACTATGTCACACTGAAAATACACTGAACAGCTAGGACACACTCGCTCCTGGGGGACAAAAAAAAGCGCAGGATTTTTTTCCTTAAAAAGGTACGAATTCCTTTTTCTTCCACAATTCATACGCCCTTAGTAAACAGTTTGGAAAACTGACTAGCTGAAAATAAAGGAAAAGGGATTTCATGCATTTCCAAAGCTATAACTTAACCTGAAATAGCATTTTTCTAAGTAAACAATGGAAGCCGTGTGAAAAGTAGGGCATGGCTGTTTTATGCATCAAACTGAATGATACTAATATCATCATGCAACAGTTCTTCACTGTTTCAGATGCTATATTTTTACATGACTGTTTTGGCATTCTTTCTCACCATGTAAGACAAATATAAGAATTATTTCCATGATGGACAATATTACACATAGACTCCAAATAACTGCCACTGACATTTTATAACCACAGTGTGGAAGGACGTGATACTGACTGTACATGGAATGCGACCCAAAATCCTTTACTAGTGCCTCTGGCTGAAATTCACCACAGCCCTGGAAGCATCCGACCCAAGGAAAAGTAGATGTAATGTACCAGCACATCTAAATAGCAACGTTTTATGCCCAATTTTCATTTTTATAAAATAATCACATATTGTGCAGGACATCAGTTACATGAAACTTATGAAATGATCAGGCTTATAAAGGTTGAAGAGGTGTAGTTTTTCACTGGTTTTAACAGTACAGAATACATTCCCAAAGCAATGGAAGTTCAATAATTGTAGTAATTTATGGGCTTTTTGTGGTTTTTTGGTTAGTTGGTTTTTTTGTGTTTGGTTTTATTTTTTTTTCACAGTACCCAATGTCCTGTTAAATTTTCAGTCTGTTGAATAAAAGATAAACAACGGTGTGCTGGTTTTGTCTGGGACAGAGTTAATTTTCTTCATAGTAGCTAGTATGAGGCTATGTTTTGGATTTGTGCTGGAAATGCTGTTGACAACACAGGGATGGTTTCGTTACTGCTGAGCAGTGCTTACACGGAGTCAAGGCCTTTTCTGCTCCTCACCCCACCCCACCAGCGAGCAGGCTGGGGGCGCACAAGAAGTTGGGAGGGGACACAGCCAGGATGCCCGACCTCAACTGACCAAAAGGATATTCCATACCATATGACGTCATGCTCAGCATATAAAGCTGGGGGAAGAAGAAGGAAGCGGGGAGGACGTTCGGAGTGATGGTGTTTGTCTTCCCAAATAACCACTACGCGTGATGAAGCCCTGCTTTCCTGGAGATGGCTGAACCCCTGCCTGCTGATGGGAGGTAGTGAATGAATTCCTTGTTCTGCTTTGCTTGTGTGTGCAGCTTTTGCTTTACCTATTAAACTGTCTTTATCTCAATCCACGAGTTTTCTCATTTTTACTCTTCAGATTCTCTCCCCATCCCACCGAGGGGGGACTGAGCGAGCGGCTGTGTGGGGCTTAGTTGCCAGCTGGGGTTAAACCACGACAAACAGAAACTATGAAAGCAGACTGTGTCTTTAACTTCTGCCTGCTGATTCACTAGGTTTAGACATCACAGGAAATTGTGTTTATCTCTTACCTATGAGCCATTATTCCTGACATCTAAACTATTTGCTGGGAGTACAAGACTAACACGTGTATCTGTCAACAAAATGGGTCACCTCTATACTCTTCTATATTTTCTTTAGTTGAAATCAATAAAGAAGAAATCAGAAACATCAGACACTGGAGGGCAGGAATGATGAAGTGCTTAACGTTGCTCCCTGATGTCTGTATCCCAAGACTGGATGGTTCACAACTATTTTATCAGTTTTCACATTTTACCTGTTTGTGCATCCTCTAGCCCTTCTAACTCTTTTGCATGCTAAGACTTTTTTATCTTTGAAATAAGGTTATTAACAATAATGCTGAAGCAGATTATTATTTAATTTCTAATGTTTTGCATAACATTAATATGCAAAAAATATACCTTCAGATTACATCTCTCTTTGCATGTCACACATACACAAATTATGTTGCAGGAAAAAAAACAACCTGTAAAGCAAAGCAGTGTTAATACTATTGTAAGTAATGTGTATCATTTTCATTGACAGTTAAATGAAGGATGGGTTATAATTACTTCACTGTGAAAATAATTATTGTAAATAATCTATATTTTTCTAATCGTTTAAAAGAGAATCCTTTATGACCTAGAGTAAAAGCCATATTTGGTCTTCCAGCATCAGTATCGTATCACATACAGGGGAGTGAAATATAAATCAATGTTAATGCAAAGTAGACAAAGCAGCAGTAAAATCAAAAAAAACAGTAATGGAGACAAATTTTCCCCCTGCCAGAATGCATCTCCTGAGTGAGGTCATCAACTCCAGATATATAACCTTAAAGTAATACTCATTGGCAGTGATGTCACTATAGATGATTAACCTGGTAACAGATTATGACACCTAGTAAGGCACAGAGGTAAATTTCAAATTTACCAGGTGACTAAAATAGAATATTTATAGGAGCTCTTCAAAAATCCAGCAGAAAACTGCATGCATCAAGATGCTTCATTAAAATGAGAACAATGGAATGTATACAGAGAGCATTTTCTAGCTTACTGTTAATTTTGTCCTAAGTTTTTACCATAGGAGAAAACCCACAAGAAAGTAACAGGACAGTCCTGGCAAAGAGGCAAGTTCATATTATATCCAAATTTGATATATATGGATATATCAAATATATATCAAAATACATATTTTGGATTTATATATATTCAGTTTCAATCAGTAATTCTGAAATTTGGACCTGGATTTCAAACTAGTCCAAATATCAGAGGGATTTAGACATATGCATTTTGATTTAGAGTCATCTCAATGCATGCTGAAAACATGGGGAAACAAAGCAAGATGCTTAAAGTGTGCAGCCTGGCGCATACAGAGCTGTGAGGGGTCGTGACTTGCAGTATACAGCTTACAATGTCCGGTGATATTTTGAAATAGCAGTCAGTAGGGGCAACATCCACCTACACAGGACTGTAACTCAAGGCAGGATTGGACATCAAAGTAAAAAAATGCAATTCTGGTAATACAAACAGCTATATTTTTTTTTCAAAAGAGGCATAAGACATTTACACATTTCTGACAAAGTCAGAGCACAGCAAAATGCATCCATATTCTCACTATTGTAGCAAGATACATTGAATCCCCCTTTAGTGAATGTGGCAGCAATCGTCAAACACAATTAGCGTTATGGAAGTATGTACATAGCAAATAAACTTCTTATAAGCAGGAAACAACAAAAAGCTGTTGTGATGCCAGCACCATTTAAAACACAAAAACAAAAGCAGAAGGGGTCACAAAACCAATTGAACACATAGGACTGTGGCTCTGCTACACAGAACTACCTCCACAGGACTGCTGCACAGGTTTCTAGGCACATTTTTCTGACGTGATGACTGAAAGAAATACAAATTCACCACAAAATGGGAAAGTCACAAAATTACATGAAAAATCTTCTTTCTATTCCGTTTTTACCATGAAAGCAAGGTACCAGCACTAGTATATTGTAAGTGATGGTAACTGCCACATTGGACAGTTTCTCCTCCTCTGATCCAAGACTTTCATTGCTGTTTGAAAGGGACAGATTTTAAAATATTCCATGCAATACACATGCAGCTTAGCAAACTCCTCTGGAGAAAGTCGAACATGTACTCTTCCTGAGACAGGGGGATGTAATGGAAAATCTAAAAAGATACAACTGGCTACAATCAAGCCTCAAATTTTCAGTACAAAAACCAGAATGATGGTGACTGTCAAGCCTCTGCTTGCTTTCTGATGGCCCCACGTATTTTCTTGAAGACTCTGAGAAAACAAAAACCAACAATTGCTTCTGTTAATACTTTCAAACCGGACAATATGACAAACACTATCTGAACAGATTGTGCTGTGAAATTTCTAGAGTATATTTGGGTGGATTCCCACCCAAATTCTGTCCTACTTTTAGATATTTGAAAAATCTTGGCAAAAGAACATGATCATCACCTCGTGGAGGTCCAGGGTTGCTTGTTTCCATAGGAAATCTCTAAAATAGAGTGTAAGATTTATCTACTTCTCACAGCTATAAAATGAAGGGTTGAGGTCCTAATTTCCAGTTGTTATTAATAGCTTAGCTGAAGGATGAAGATTTAAATAGTATCAAAGGAAGCTTTTTGGCAACTACTTTAAGGAACGTCTGCTACTTGCTAATAGGCATTAAAACGATGAATTAGCAGTGGTAAATTAGTCATTCCATGTAGTTTAAGATCAGCCTGAGATACATTTGTTTGAACTGTGGTTCTACATGATAGAATCTTAACTTGTCACACTCTTCAGGCAGTCCTAAAAAGATGATTTTACCAAAAGCAGAAAGCGACTACTTCTTTCATTAGGCAGTAATTGCATTTTCTTATAAGGTAAAGACACTTCCTGTATAAGAAACTGCCTGTTTCTATAACTAAGCAGTTTACAGGATGTTAAAAATGGTATTCTGTATGGCTTATCTTTTTGTTATCTTTGTATGCTCCTTTCTTTCTCTTAATATCTGTCGAGGTTTCAAGAAAGGATATGTTGCTAGTCTGATGTTCATATAATTAGTCTACTTAATGTACATCGATATTGCTAGTTTCAATAAGAAAGATGCACTTAAGAGTTGTGGTAGGGTTGGGTTATTGTTTTTTTTGCTTTCCTGACAAACCAGTACTTACCCATACAGTATACCATATTCCAGAAATTTTGAGTTGATAAACTTGCAAATTCTCTTTTGGGTAAAGACTGACAGAACTTTCAGGTAAGCATTTTGATCCTGTTATATGCACACCTAATCTTATTCTCCAACTAACTAATTACCTTGGGGACAGCATCCACAGCATCCATCAAACCTGCTCCATAAAAATATTACTGTAATGTTTGTTCATTTAAAAGAGAAATGAAGAAGTATTGTATAAGTTGGTTTCTTTACCAATAGCTATGTCTACACAGTGCAGTGGAGCACCAAACAGGGTTGCTTGGCTACCTCAGGACATGCTGCTCTGACTCACACTGTGCGTTACTGTGTGAAGGTACTGTTCTGGGCCCTGAATGAGTCCAGGTACACAGCCATAGCTTTGAATTGGAGCTCTTCAGCCTTGCTGCTTTTTTTTGAGGTGTTTTGGGAATGTTTTTTTGAAGGGACATGACCAATATTTTTAATATTTGTCATTAAACTTCATTGAAAAATATCTTTGTTAAACTTGTCATGTATGAGTTGGCCATGTTGGACATGTGCACCAAGATAAAATTAATTATAAAAAAAATTAATGGCAAAGGCAGGGTTAGGTTTTGAAAGAAATCTCACAAAATTCCAGAAAACAGCAAAATATTTTAAAGATAGAACTAAAGATAAAATGTTCCTGCAGAATCGGACTAGTGTCGTCTTTTTCATTCTTGAACATTTAATAAAATCTATGTAAACTTTATAAAAAATTGTATTTAAATTTTCAAATCATTTTTCCTAATATCTCAATAACTGTCAGAAGTAAAAATATCCATAACAAAACCGTTGAGTTTCTGAAACATTTCTCAATTTTGGTAGCAATTTTCATATGTAAAGGCAAACAATTCCTTTAACATATCCATATTGGTAGTACTTATCACCAGTTACCGGGGGATCAAAATAGAAATCACAGAGAGAGCCAAGGGAGAGTATTTAATAGTTTGAAAACGTGTTTAGTCTAGTGGGATTTTTAACACTGAAATATGTAATTCCCAGCTGCCCAGAGGTATATGAAAATACTTCCGAGGGTTGAGAACTAAGTACTTACATGACTTTAATAGCTCAGTCTCAACACTAGAAACCTCAGTACACTTAAAAATACACCACAATTAGAGACATATTGCAATGCACTTTTCATCTGACAAGAAAAGTGGTTAAAATATCTCAGAAAGATGCAGATGTCAAGCGTTAATCATAACCAAAACACACAGCTATGGCCCAGTAACTGTTGGTACTTAATTTCAACAAAATCACAATCCTCTCTCAACTTTTCTATGTAGCAGTGTAAACATGACAGCAATTTTGAATCTTGTTGACAGTGACTTCCCTACCTGTCAGGGAGCAGGCAGCTGCAGTTCAAACAGTGCTGCACAGAAAAGCACTTCTGAGTTCTCATCCTGAGCTCCAAACTCAACAATGTATTCTGGGACACAGTTGAATGCTAAGTCAAAAATGTCACTGCTTTACAAGCAATTAAACAATTAAAAAGTATGGCTATGAAGCAGGAGACAAAGGTTAATTAGAAAGGAAAATCAACTGGAATTTGAAGCAGGACAGAATACTTTTTCAGCTACCTTCAAAGATAATTAAATCAAACTTGTAAAAATCACAAATTTAAGCAAAGGATATCTTCAGCAATATGCCCAGATTATCGTAACAATTAGGAATATGATGGACAGATAAGTACTTCCATGTATATTATATATACCTGCCTATGTACATAAAAGCTGTTACCCAAAAACCCCGTTAGTAAGTGAACTGGAATTCAATCATGATTTCCACTGCCATTACTAGACAGATTCATTTAAGAAGTCTGGGAAGGGTCAAAAAAGTAGAAATAAATGCTGTATGAATTCGTTAGACACCCTATGAAGTTCTGTTGCTCGATTATTTTCTTTAATAATGTATCTTACGTTGTTTCACAGAGTACAATCAGAATTTTATTTTTTCTTAGATCATGTATTTTTTCTTTAATAACATTCTGTTAATTCAAGTCACTCCAAATAACAACACATACAATAATGGGTTCAAATAAAGGGACTAGCAGGACTTCTGGATTCCAAAAAACATGCGATTTTGCCCATAAGCAGAACATGATTATGTGATAAAACATTTCAGGAGAAATGTCAGATGAAGAGGATATGTCATTTAAGCTGGTCTAAACAACATATTTAGTTTTTAAGCCTGAGTTTTCTGTATATTTTGGGGTTTGGGCTTTTTGTATTTTTAATATTTATCCATGTGAATAACATGAAAGATCAAACTGAAGTGGTAGTGGGTCTGTTTGTCTTTTAATATCTCTACTCCACTGTATTTTAATATTCATCCATCCCCACAGTGCAATTTTAGCCACCAAAAGCATAAGAGCCTACAGGCTTCTGTTTTAGAAAATTTCTATTGAAAAAAATTGGCACATTTCTAATTATATTCCAGCCCTCTGGAGAGAATCCCTGTATTGTAACTGGCATTACTGTCTGCAGTTTTTTGAACTAAATAAAGAAAGCGTTAGCAATTTGATTAGTAGAACCTGATTGCTTTCCCTGAACATTACAGTTGTTAAATGAGAAGCTGCATAAAACAAATAAATGAAGCAGGTGCATGTCAGATTCTGATTTGGAAGACTGCCAACTGATCAAGTCCACCAAGGTTTTATTATCTAACCAGAAACACATTTTGTTGATGCTTAGATTTTTCCCTCAAGAGTAACTTCTGCCAACACTGGAAACAACTCAATGAACAAAATGCTGCAACTACTGAAGATTCAGGTAAATGCTCTGTAGCAAGCATTGTGCCCAACAGGGTCTTATCCCTCTGTGTACGCATATAGACACACAGTCTGAAAATACATTCCAATCTTTATGCCAATGAGAAAACACAAAAATGACAGCGGGACATCAAAAAGAGAGACCATGTTTTTCCACGGTCTTTGTGATAAACATTAAAACAATGATTGAACAGAAAACCTCATATTCAGTAATTTGGAGGGCATATTTTCCAACTGGATCAATTCCTTTGGACCCTAGTAAACAGCTGGAGGGAATAGATAGAAAATTTGGTAATACTGTCTACTTGGCTTTTCTTCTCCTTTCATCAAACTTTGAAATGGTTTGCAGTGGAAAAGCATGACCGTAACATCTTGTATTTATGCCCAGCGCATATAATTTGCAAGAATGTCAGACAAAGTGACCTGCCACACGCTCCTTCCATGACAAGAATGTTAACAGTTTTAATTGACATTTTAATGCTGCCTCTAGTTCTTGTAAAGTATGTATTGCAGCACTGTCTAGGTCTACTCACATTGAATTTCAGGGCCAGAGCACTGTTTTTTGCCCCCCCACCTCCTTATATGTGAGATGTAAAATCCCGCTGCTCACACAGATGCTCAAGAATTTGCTGTCTTAATAGTAGCTGCAGATTTACAGAAGCATATTTTTTAAGCATCAGAATTGCTAGTTTCAAGAGTATTTAAATCAGTTCAAATGCTAACGTATTTCTTTCTTCCACTCTGCATAACTTTTCAGTAAGAACACCTTACTTTCAGGGGGGTAATAAAAATGATAAGACAAGTTCATGTTAAGCTCTAAATTTGTATGATGGTGTTTTAGTGTTTTCTTATTGGTGCAATTATTATGTGAGGAGAAATCTGAAGGTATGGCAAATCACACAGTACTGTGCTTGCAAATACCATCAGTGTGTTATGTAAGACATAGCTCAGGCTCTATTCATCCATCCCAGAATAAGTCTCTTCTATCATGCTTACACTGCTCCCTCAAATTTTTATTATGTAAACTGCCTTAGTTTAATCCTAAATCCCAACTATAAGCATAGATTAGGGAACTATCCAACAGACTAGCTCCTTTATATAGCATGATCTGATTCCTCTTCTATGTAATTAACTAGTATTGTCCATTATTAAGATACATTAAAATTATGCATGAGTTTAAAAAAGTCATCAATATAGTACACTGATTAAAATTCTTAGTAAATTGCTAACATTCTTGAAGACCTGGAAATGAATAAAGGATTATCTGTATATGATAATAATTCTTAAACAAGAAAATCTTCCTGTGAGGAGCTCTTCAGAGATATATTCTGAAAAGGTCCACAATCTTACTGACAGCATATGGGATGAAATGAAACAAAATCAAATAATAACATAAGACCAGCTGTGCTGGGTCAGAACAAAGCTCCATATAGCCTGTATCCTTTTTCTGACAGTAGCCAGAAGTGGATTATCAGGAAAGGCAAGTGTGTAGTGATACTTCGTTCAAATTCTCTTATCCAGTTCTCAGAAAGTTCTTGAGGGACAGGTTGTATCTTTGTATCCCTCAGTGGATTTTTCTTCCATGAACTTGACTAGTCACCGTCTCTTTCTGTATACTCCTGCTCTAAAGCAATAAAATACAAATCATTCATCTTTAAGTATTTATTCTGCCTTACATTCCAACTATATCTCAAGTTGAACCATTTCCCACATCCTTTGGAGCCCAATATATTCCAGTCACAAGAATGGAAAGATGGAAAAACAAAAAAGTAAATGAATTACACTCCCAGAAAAATCTGTCTGTCTTCATTTTTACTCCACCTCTATCTAGCAAGAAAAAAGACATGCTATTATAAAAAAATCTGACAACAGAAGTCCCAAAGGGTTTTAGAAAGACAAAATTAATGTGTTTTATAGCTGGTAGGTATACTTTCACTCCTTGGGCCAGACCCTTTTCTGAGTATGCAGGCAGGGGCCAGCTGCATCATTTTCTCCACTGAGATCTGATTGTTTACTCTGTAAGAAAGAAAGATAGTGAATTGCATTTGGATAAAACTGATATTAGCAATGGAAGAATGGGTCATCTAATCTATCACGGCTCTCCATAGGACTGGCCTTTACCATACAGTGTGTCTTTCTGTCCTTTGCCTCTCCAATCTTAACTGATGGGAGAACTGAAACGTCTACAAACAGTGACAGGAGAACATTTCCTACTTCAATAGAACCAAGTTTTTTCTTGTTTTATGGAATTCCAGTTTCACATTTGTGTACTGACGGTTCTCACTGCCCACTATGCCACAGCTCTACCAGCAGTCTGCATGAAGACCAGTGTCACTGTCAGAAATGCCAGTAACAGTGCTGTACCAAAGACATCCCTCAGCTAGGGAAAATTGCTGGTGAGCCTGTTTATATAAGGTTTACTCTGGGGTGGGGGAAGAAACCCTATCATTTTCTCACTTTCTAAAGCACTAAATTAATACGAAGAGAAGCTGGCACAGAGACAATGTCCTGGGGTGTCCCTCTGAAAACTGTCCTAGAAAATCAGTCCCAGCAGCTTGAACTGCTGAAACAGCAGGACGCCTTGAGCAGCTGCCGTTTCTTTGTCACATCGTTTGCTGTCTGGCAGTCTTTTTTAAAAACGCAAGAAATGCAGTCAACATCCACTGCTAAAATTTTAAAGCTACTGCCTAAAATAATGCTTTCACAGGGAGACAGTGCTGTAACACCTCTATGTAAAAGATATCTGCCCTGCATCCGCTCACCCTTCTATGCAGGTTGAAAGGAATCTTGCTCACCTAAACATTCTGCACTTGAGATCAAGCAAGATGCTTTCATTTTAAACTGAAACCTAATTTAAAATAGGATGGCAGAAATTGTACCTTCAGCTAGAGTTATAATGCATGGATATAGCTTTGTTTGAAAGATACCTCAATTTCCCTTCAAAAAGAAGGAAGAGAGACTCATGCAGCAAGTATGTAACTCAAGGTGAACTTCACCTGGTGTACGCTTCCTGCTAGAAGAACCTGAAATATGAGGAAGCTCATAGGGAAGTTAGGAAAGATCTGTAACATAGGATAACCTAGTTGTGGGGCTCAGATTTCCCTGTTACAATCTTCGTATGACTTCAGGGCCGTGACTACACCTGAGAACGACACTCCTTATTTTTCTGCACTAAGCAGAGGGAAAGAAAACATAGGGAAAGAAAACCTCTGCCATACCTTAGATTTATTATAAAATTACTTAAAAGCTTCACTCTCTAGATCAGGACAGATAATTTCTAAGAGGCTTTCTGAAACTGGACTTTTCAAACCGTTGGAGAGATAAATCCTACTGAGCACTAATTTCTTTTGGTTTAGTAAAGTTCATAGTTTTGGAACAGCAGATTTAGGATTTTTTCACAGTCTCTAGCCACCATAACATACATTACATTTCTGCAATTTTGCTTTTGATGACACTCAGCGCTGAAACACAGTTTTTCTAGGAAAGCCCTGAACATTAAATACTCAGAGGCACAACCATTGAGAGCCCAGAGGAATGACTCCGTACCTAATTTTGACTTGAAGAGAAGATATGTAGGCTCAGCTCAGTTTGTTTAAAATAACCCTTTTGTGTCAAGACGAAGACTAACAAATCTTCTCATACTTTAAAAGAGTTCAAAGGGAAGGGGCCATAACCCCCCCAACCCAACTTTTTTTTTTTTTTTTCCTGGGGGGAGGGGGGCAGGATGCAGCAACATTTAGGAAAAAAACAAACAGTTTTCTTATACCAGTACAATATACTGAACTTACTCATAAAGAACATGAATGGCAAGTACAACTCCCTACTGATCCAGGACATTAGCACACCCTTCACTCAATGGAGATGCATTTGGGCAAAGGCCAGTGGCTCTACCAGTTATTATATGGATGTGATGTTCTAAATTCCCAAATAAAGAAATATATTAAGACAAACCGCAGCTGATGTCACAACAGTTGCATTTATTTACACAAATGACACACCATGTCCTTTCCTGACTTTGTAAATGAGAAAACTGCTTACCTGAAATAGCAAACCACTCACTAGGCTATCTAAATTAAAAGGATGTCTGTATCACACACTATTGCATATTATATATTCAAAGAGAGTACAAAAAACCTCATCATACAAGCAAGATACTGTTGCTGAGTAACATCGGTGCCTAGCCAGAAATTTGACTGCTTCCAAATGCTTGCAGCAATGGAAGTGAACAGTAACGGTGACTGCAAACCATATGATGCATGCATAGTAAACTCCCCGATTATAACACTTATGACCACATTCTCCAGAGAGTCCCATATACCACAGACATGCAGCCAGGTGCAACTGCCACACCAGATCCCACAGTGGTATATATGAAATGATGTGCTATCGCCATCAGCACAGCAGGCACCATGAACACGTGCTGTGGATTGAAACAGCAAGCCATGTGCTTTTGGTGGGACCCCTGACAGGCCAGGCTAAGCAAGAACAATTTATAATTCACGACCTTCCTAAAATCTAAGGGATCCAGGATTCGCCTCCAACAAAAAATCATTACAGTTTGGCTTAAGGGCACACAAACTCTTGCATACACAAAAATTAAAAGGATAATTTAAAGGATAAAAGATCAAAGGGATAAGAGGCAAAAATGAAAAATTTAAATGAGATAATTTCTAATTACCTATTACAAAAGTACAGTAATGATGAGTCTTTTCAAAGACATTTTCCTTCAATAGTCTGGCTAACAGAGTTTCCTTAATATTACTTTAAAACAGGATGAGAATATGTTCTTTGCAACCTTTGTAATGACCTACTGGCTGCTGTACTTAGTCTATATTTCAGAGGTACTTCAAGCTCATTTTTAACACAACTGCAACTTCCTCCAGGATAGAATCTACCAGTTGTTAGACAGTCAAAAACAATTTCCTCCCTTCTCCTCCTCTTCACAGAACATCATCAGAGTTTAGGACACAAACCAAGGTATACTGTTTCTGTATGACCCTGAGGGGGAATGAAATCAGCCATGATTCCCACAGTAAGTCATAAAGCATAAACACGCTTCAGTCTTGAGAACTTTGCCTGGTTTTGAGATGCCAGACTGGAATTTTGCACTTTCTCCTTCTAGCCCCACCATTCATCCATCTTTCCCCCCCAAACCAAGGAAGCATAACCTGTAATTTGCAGTTGCTCCATGTGGCCTATGCCATATGGACTTTGTCATTTGAAACATGAAATTGTGTTAGGGCATTGGTTCTGTGCTGTCTCTGAAAGGATACAGTTGCCTGCTGAATCAAAAATATAGTTTCCTATATGAAGAATAGCAGAAGTCACAGACACCACTGCTTCTCCTCTCTTTTCTATTTATGGCAGTGACCATAAAGACAATATCTATTCTGCATAATCAAAGTCTTTATGCTTGAGTGGCCCCATTGTAACAAAAAAAAGGATCTGGGCTTGTGAAGATAGTAGTTTGTTAAGTAACCTGCTTAGCTATGGTTCAAGACTTATTAAAGCATTTAGAAAGTGTAGCTTTTCAAAATATGGCTTATTTCCACAATGTATTCATAATGCATGGTTTCATTTGGCATTTTACCCCAAGGGCGAGTTAAACCAAGAGATCTAGCGGAGACAACCCAAAGACATGCATTTATCAGGTAGCAAATACTGCAGTAGAGGGGAAAAAATGTATCTTTATATAGATTACAAGAAAATCCATTGCTCAGGAACCAAAAAGTTTATGAAGATAAGGATGACTATTATGATGATCAAGGGAGAAGAGCTTGACAATAAACCTAAGTGGCAAACAAGACAAACACACCGGTCATCATCTTACACAAATTCAACAGGAAAGATGTTTCTAAGCTTTATAATCAGACTGAAGTAGATCAGAAATGGGATGAAATTCTAAAAATAGGCTGCCTGCTGTTTCTGTTGCAAAGTGTACATATTAACCCATGAATCCACAGAGTGCAATACAAGTCTCTTTCCGACTGCTTTGTATTTGTATTTGCAAAGACATTTTTACGTACAAAGCATTTGAAAACTGTGAGCACCATAAATGTAAGAGCTTGTCCAAGTTGCAGGACTGGCTTAATCCATGAGCAGAGAAATGGTAAGCCTTGCTCCTCCTCCTGTAGTAGAACCACAGGCAAGACAGGATGAAAGAAGCCAGGTGGATAACTGAGAGGAAGAAAAGGTAGTAAGGCACTCTTCATATTAGAGAGACACATCCCTATCCTGAAAAATGAAAATCTGATTTACACTTTAAAATTAAACTGAAATCTCCTGAGCCACTCCTGTCCCAGTTCTTGCAGATACTATATCACACCAGCCATTTAATAAGCTTCTGTAAACTTTTGTTAAAATAGCGAGCTCTGCCACATTTGTTTATCTAGTTGCTAAGTTATAGCTTCTAAGTTACATAACTCCTGCCACCATTATTTATTTGCCCTGTGCAATCTTGGGAATGAGAGATGTTAATTGCAGTGAATGAGACGAGCAATGCAGCTATTTTAAAAACTACTTTCTAGAGGCTGGACTGTGCCACTGAAAATTGCTTGGTGATAAAAGAACTAGATAAATATGTATACAAACACATTATCATGATTCCAGCATATACTGAAAACCTGCCTTCTGAAACAATAATGTCTTCTAACTATTGAGACTTAAACTCACCCAAATAAACCAGACCCCTCCTCAAGTAACTTACAGTAATATCGTCAAAAATTAAGAGAAGCAAATTAGAAACTTATGAGTAGCTACATTTAAGAATTTGCAACATTTAGCCTTTTCAACCAATACCATCTTCTAGTCTAGAAATATTAGATAAGAACATCTGTTTTGCAAACTTAAGCTGAGTCTTTCTAAACATGAACTTGCTATAAAGAGCAAACCTCAAAGTATAGTTAGAATAACATACATAAACACATTGTGTTTGCATTTTTTTGTAACTCCATATAGCTATAAAAAAGAGAAAACACATCATCTACTGTAAAGTGAACCTTACATCTATCCATATTGACTCTGCTTTTCTATTAGGAAAACTCCACTGCATTTTATAAAGAGGCATAAACCCCTCAGGAGTTTGTAGCATTAGTACTAGGTTTGTTAACAGGAGGAAGGACAGAGAAGTGAAAAGCAGGGGCCAGGGACTAAACTTGTGTTAGAAGATCTGTTCCTTTATAAGAAAGACTTTCCTTCCCCACGCTATGTTTTGGACAGTATAGATACATTAGTTTGCTGCTAACCTCCTGCGCATATTCTGAGTGCTTCTTTCCCAACTCTTTTACAGGATAGTTCTGCCAGCATGAAGCATGCATAAAAACAAACAAATGAAAACCAGGCTCCCTAAAACTGTAAGAATAATATAAACCAGTGACTTTTTACAAACACGTCCATCTAGGTTTTTTTTTGTTTCTAAGAATAAAGAGAAACTTCTGGTTCCTGAGCATATAGAGAATTCTCATGTTTTTTTCTACACAATGTATTTATATTGAAATGTATTCATATAACACTAGAAACCTGATGTACTTTTACAATCATGTTCTAGCATTCAAAACCACCTAAATTCTCACAATGGTGAGAACTGGAAACTTGCAAACACCTTCACACCTGAAAATTTTGATTAAAAACACTGTCCCTCCTGAAGTTACAGAAGGTTTAGCTGATTCAATTAATACTTCGTTTATTCAAGGGGAAAAAAAAAGAGGTAAGGAACAAACCTTATTTTTCTCATTTCTAATAATCCAATTAAAAAAGAGAGGTACAGAGAATGAGATCTACTAGTTCTGACTAGTTCTGTAGCTTGGATCTAAGTAGCTCAACATTGTAACTGTGCAATATAACTCCTGCATAACAAATCAGTCTCAGCATAAATTCATTAAATTTCACTAAATTTAATTCTATGAATACAGCTAAACTTTTGTAACTAATAAAACAAAGCACAAAATAATTCCATCTTAATTTCCATTAAAATTCCAAGAAAAAGGTAATTAAAGACGACTTCCACCAACAACAAACAGCAGGAAATTAAAACATATATAAAGGCAGAATTGCTTAAAAAGATGAAAACTGAAGTAGTGTAGTCTCCTAGGTAGCAAAAAATTCTGTTTGGTTTAAATGCAACAATCAATTGAAAATTTATGTATTGGAAGGTTCTAACCAATAAGAACCTAAAATTACTGAGGGGAATAAAAAAAAAAGAAAGCTACAGTTAAAGAAGAAGGTCAAATACATTATTAAAAGTCAAATTCCACATTACTGCTGTAAAACATGACTAGGGCTGGTGATTTAAACCAGTCCACCTTAAAAAGCTCAATATATAAAACTGCTTTTAACGGACAATTAGTAGACAATCGAGTGCTCGAAAGTTAATAAAAACTTCTCTGTACAATGAGAGACGAACATGTGAGTACTGTAACATAATATTTAAACTTTAAGTCCCAAAAGAAGACAATGCCAACCTGAAGATTGAATGTCATAATCTTGAAAGTACTGATGCATACAAGAGATATATAATGCTCTTGAACCATATGAAAACTGTTATTTCTTCAAAAAACAGCACTAATCCTATGTTTTCCTTCAAGTGAAAATCCCACTTCATAAAATCAGAGCATCTTCAACTCCATAGGTAGCATATTTCAGCCCATGGATACACACTCATAACACTCAGTAGCATCTTCATTGTAAGCTTGCTATAAAGATAATTTTTAAAACTCAAATGAATGCGTTAATTTAGGCTACTAAAAGAAGCCAGGCACAGTAATGGCTAAATTTCTAATGGTACTGAGTACTCAAAAGAAGAGATTAAGATAAAAGAAGCAGGGCTGATCTGCACAGGTCAGACACTGGTATATTGATATTAATTTGCTACAAATCCCTCTTGCCATGAGAGCCATCTACATGGATACAGTTGTTCGATAATGACTGAAGAGTTAATGAGCATCTATCATGCTGCTCTGTTCAGTGACTCTTTTAATTCATCACCCACTTGATCTGATAGCTGTAGATCAAGACTAGCTCGACTATTAAAAATCATGGAGCTCGATAGTGTTCGTGGCTGCTTGTGGGTGCCGGCAGATGTCACTCGTGCTAAGAGGCTGCGGTGCGGGTGTGCAAGCAGGGGAAGAGCTGCTGCCTTCTTCAGCGGCCTCCCAACATGGGAAGGATTTAGCCCTGACCCTCTTCTCACCTTGCCACTGACTTTACACACACTAATGACAGCAGAATCTGTAAGTGAAAAGTGTCAGATGCCCTGCCTCTATCTTCCAAAGATATTTGGTCTAAGTATAATTTATGGTCAGTGCTTACACAAGAAGCATTGCCAAATCTCATTAATTATTAGAGAACTAGCTAGACATGGAAAATAAAAGTTTCTATGCATTTAAACAGTGCTCTGACATTACAGTAATTAGGTTAGTGATTCACATCAATTTAGTCTCTTAGAAGATTCCCATAATGGCAACAGAAGTGAATTTCATTTTTTTTTTTATTTAAATGAAATAAAATCCTGGCATTTAAATGTGCTTTCAGCTATCAGATTTGCTGCTGAATGTTATCCATTTTTTATTCAAAGACTGGCAAATGTTTTAAAATCACATGCTTTATACTGTGCAGGACAGAACTTTGACTTTAATCAATAAAATAATAATATGCTGAAGAATTTATTTAATACTTTGCATATTTTGAGAGTCTAATACATAACAGTACAATTGAGCAATACTTATTCTTTCCTTGAAACTCTAAGAACAAAAAAGCATTGTATCAATTGTTTCTGATGATTTTAGCAAGCCAAAAGTGGTTTAAGGCTTGGTTCTTCCTTACAAATATGTGGGTGTGTATTGCTGAGCATCTTGTAAAATCAGCTACTAACCATGATCAGAATGTACTGGTACCCACAAACAATGTTAAAAGACATGTAAGAAAGTGCATTTGAATGCCCACTGGACGAACTTCATTGTCTTGTCATTATTCACTATGACGACTTAAAAAACCTCCCAACTTTGAGAACAAAGATAACCCAAACTGAAATGTACTTGCCTTTAAATTTGAGCAAAGTTGTTGGCTAGGTAAGTCATTTAGCTGACATTTAGATGCTGCTCATTTCAGCCCTGAGCTGTACGTGAGACAGACCGAGAAGCATCAGAAGGCTGCCAGACTTTGTGCGGCTGGTGAATGTTTCCATCAGAACTGAAGCCATTTTTATTAGAATCTACAAAAAAACCCAGTCACTAGTAAAAGATTGGGATCGTCCCCTTTTCTACAAATTTTCAGAGTATTCCTTCAGACTTAGTATGGCCTAGCCCTTGTATCCCTATGCACAAAGATCATAGAATCACAGAATCATTAAGGTTGGAAAAGACCTCTAAGATCATCGAGTCCAACCGTCAACCCAACACCACCATGCCCACTACACCATGTCCCTAAGCGCCTCATCTACACGTCTTTTAAATACTTCCAGGGATGGTGACTCCACCACTTCCCTGGGCAGCCTGTTCCAAGGCCTGACCACTCTCTCAGTAAAGAAATTTTTCCTAATATCCAATCTAAACCTCCCTTGGCGCAACTTGAGGCCATTTCCTCTTGTCCTATCGCTAGTTACTTGGCAGAAAAGACCAACACCCACCTAACTACAACCTCCTTTCAGGTAGTTGTAGAGCGCAATGAGGTCTCCCCTCAGCCTCCTCTTCTCCAGGCTAAACAGCCCCAGTTCCCTCAGCTGCTCCTCATAAGACTTGTGCTCCAGGCCCTTCACCAGCTTCGTTGCCCTTCTCTGGACATGCTCCAACACCTCAATGTCCTTCTTGTAGTGAGGGGCCCAAAACTGAACACAGTGTTCGAGGTGCGGCCTCACCAGTGCCGAGTACAGGGGCACAATCACCTCTCAAATCACCTCCGAGTACAGGGGCACGATCACAAACTCCACTGATGTGCTCCTCTTAAGTTTCTTGATGCTAAAGCACTATACTCTGCAAATATGCTGGAGATGGTGTAAAACAGAAAACCAAGCAGTAAGTGCCTCTGGTGGTGCTTGGGGCTGCAACACAGCAACCGCTTCCAGACACAGAGGAGAGTATATACCAACAGGCATTTTAGAGCAAATCTGCCAGGTCAGGTAGTAAATCTTGCTTTGGAGAAGTAGCAACGGAGTCAACTTCCACTTTATTCAGACATTAGTCAGTACCAAGCAGCAAGTCCTTGCTCTGCCCTTCTCCATTCCAATGACGAAAGGCCCAGTAGAGTCTGTTCTTTGTCTCCCTTTCTCTTGCTTGTCTCTGGGAACCATCCCCTCTCAGGCCCCCCATCTCCTTCATTCTGTGCAGCTTCTCTTTGGACAAAGTGCTAACTCTGACACTCATTTAACCTCTCTTTGAGGCAGTGAGGAAGCAGAAACCCATTTGTCAGATTAGTGAACTAAGTAGACTCAACAACAGGTGTGATGTGTGCCAGAAATGAGGCAAAGGAGAGGAAGCATGTGGCAGGAGGAGGGGATACACCCTGAGGCAGTAAAACCTCAGTGGCTAGGCAAGCACTCAACAGGGACTAGTGCTACTTAAAACCCATTGAGGTTATGCATTAAACTATAAAGAAGATTTAAATCTAAATTCCATGTGTACAGCAAGTGCTTTGTATCGCATACTCATTTCAGACCTAACATCACACGCTTTTGGTTTATTTTTGCTCTCATTTTTGACTTGCTTTAGGTTAGGCTGCAGACTTGCTTCTCACTTTACCCATCTTTTCATTCCTTTTACTTAGAGTTACTTGGAGTAACTCAGAGCTACTTCTGATCTGTCCCAGCAAAAGCCACAGAAGAGCAGGAAGCAGGATGCCCTATCATCTTCATGGCAATAACTATGCTTCATAAATATGTTTATACACAATGAATGTAAAGACATGCAGATCCTTACTGGCGCTTTTCCTCAGGTCTACAAGGTTTGAACTTTACAAACATTAATTGAACCAGAAAAAATATATAAGCTTAACATAGTTTGCTTCTCCACTGACTTTAACTTTGCAAAGTAATTTTTGTCTGCTCCAAATGGGTTCAGAGTACTACCATCCTCATGGGGTAATGATTTATGAAGCGTTAGCACACAGGCGAATATGTGTTGTGCAAGAACTTGCAGATTCAAACCCTTTGTTTCTCTTTGTTGCTATTTAATTATGAGTGAAGTGGAGGCAGAGAGTTTAAATAAACCTAGTCAGGTATACATTGCCAAAGAAACACTAGGGAACTCAAGAACTTAGTATAACTTCCCCTGTATTTGGGCTTTGTTGCTTTTTAAATGTGGGTACAGCCCAAATCACGTAACTTTTTCCACACTCATTTCACTCCACTCTTTTCTCTATCAGATCATTTCCTATTTATTTTGCAATTCCGCTTTTTTTTCCAGGAATGAGTTGCTCGCTAACATGCTTCTGAAGCCAGGCTCAGAATCTAGGATTTTACAGTCTCCCTTACTAAGCAATATTTCTTTTCCTTGGTTTTCATCTTTCGGTGGAAGCCACATCTTAGAATAGCCTTCAGTAAGAAATCAAGAAGCTAAACAGTCTAAAGACAACCTTTGGGTTGTCTAGTTACTGTTGGTCTCCAAATTAATGAAACTGCTGCCTTATCCTGTTGAAATAATGGGATGTGCACCACTGCTCTGTTATGCTAATAAGCAAATTTTACAGTCATTTGTTTTATAACTAACCAGTAATGGATATCTCAAACTTTCAAATACGATTTTCATATATGTCAAAAGAATCCATTGCAAAAACCTTAAAAAGAGAACAGGTTTTTAAAAGAAAACAAAACAAAAATTGAACATGACAAACAACACAGGCAGTATCAATGCATGCTTTATTCCTGCAAGATAAAAGGTTTGCATTTTAGATGATCTGTCTTTAAAATGTTATGGAGAAAAATAAACCTAAATCACATTTTCTTTAAAAGGAATAAATTAATTGTTACCATCAGTATAAAAAATTATGTCAATCATCCAAATTCTCTATTCCATGGCATTATCTAGGATATAAAGCTGTTTTCATGTTAGCCTGTGATTTTGTATTCCAACAAATGCTATTTGGGAAATAAGATTGAAAGATGAAGCATGGAAGAAAATGACATTTTGTGTACCATCTAATTACCAATTATCTGCCAGCGGAACTAATCAAATCGTATAAATTTAGACTGCAGATTCATCAACCAATTACCTTAGAGAACATGCTATGCCCCTCATCAGTGATTCAACCAACAGTCCAAGTATTAAACAACTTACTACGGATATTATAGGGATCTATTTTATTCAGGCAAACACATCCCTAAGCACAATAATTAAAAGATGCTGCAAGTTATAATATCACTAAAATACCGCTATTGATGTAAATGTATTTTAAAAGTCTCTAATATTAATTTAAGTTTGTTACTTAAGCTACAAAAGAGGAGTGATTTACAATACTGAATTAAAGCAAATTGAAATTGATGTACTATATTCTACAAAATCACACTTTTCATAACCTATGCTTATTACGCAGTAAAATAAAGTGATGAGATACGGCTAGCAACTGGCTTACAAAAAACCATTCATGCATTAATTTAGGTGTTTCATTTAGATTTAGAAGAAATGATTTGGAAACACAGCATGTTGGCTCTTGTCTGTGCATTATTTTTCTTTACATTTGAAAAGTCTCAATTAAAGGTAATTTTATTTTCATACCACAAAAAATTTACTTGAACTAATTGCAGAAATTAATTTGAAAACACATCATCTGCTAGTGAATGTCTTTCAGAACATATCTTAAAAGAAGAGAGAGAGTAATACATTTTCTTTCTATTCATCAAACTACTCACTTAGGTAAATATACGCTGGTTAAAAGCACTAGGACACCTACTCATGCTAACACAATCCGAGCTTTCTATCATTTTGCCTGACCATTCTTCTGGAATCAATTTCTAAATATGGTTACAGCACTATCCCCAACTTTGCTGGGAATTACTATTTCCACATTAATGAAAATACTAATACCCTCTAGACACTCAAACAAACAAGTGGAGGTTTTGCAGAAAAAAATAAGCTTTTGACTCACATGGCACTTCTTTCTCTGCACAAGCCACTAACTGAATTACATGTGGATAGTTCACAAATTTCTTATTTGATGGGACATCAGGTATTGTACTAAAAAAATATATTGGTTCGTGTTCAATCTTTATTTGATTTATGTTTAAAAAAGCTATCTGTTTCTCAATTGATGCCATGCACTTCTGCAGACTGCTGTGTGCAGTGTGGTAGGAGAGAAAGTCTCATTTGGTCAGCGTGCAGCTCACAGCTTTCCCCAGGCAGGACAACCCTGCCATGCTCTCAAACCTCTTCTAAAGCCCCAGGACTATTAATAGTGATGAATGAAAATTACTCAAACCTCTACCATAATTCGGACCTATATTGTAGCCCCATACAGTATGTCATTGCCACAGGCTTTGTAATTAGCTAACAACAGAAGCCTCAAGAATTGCCAGACTTGCTTTGCCTGGGCTCAGCTTGCTGAGAGCTTCGTTGTAGTTTGTTTTGCTATAACGACAAGCTTCTCATGAGTAGGTTGCTATTGCCTGATTAATTTTAGTTTTACTTAGCTTTGTATGATTACGTATCATGATAGACACATTGTTAACAATTTTGAAACAGATAAGAATAACAAGGAGTTATCCTCTGTAGAATGAGGCACTATTACCTCAGGCACTAAAATAACGCTGCAGTGTTAAGAAAGGCAGGCCTGTGGTGGAGGCAGAAGCCTTAGAGATGCAGCAGCCAAAGACAAGACCTGCAGCTGTGAACAACTCGGGAGAGGTCAATTACTGGTAATAAGGCATGTTTCAGAGCTGGACAAAACCAGTTTTAGGGGTAAGAGAAAGGACATGGAACAACTACTGAGCATATTCAAAATGTATCATACATGTCGTAAAACCAGGTACAATGTGGAGCTGCAGCCCAATGAAGAGTGAGGTATAGTGTGTTTCACAAAACACAGAAAGGACCAAACCTTTGGAGAGGAGAGTAAACATCAGCAAAGAGGAGGAAGAAACCTCCCTCAGTAACACGTAATTCCCCCCAGGGCCCTCGCAAGCTCCTGACAATACACTGCAATCCTGAGATGGCCTCTGGACCTGGAAGAGCAGCAGAAGGTTGAGCATAACACCAAAAAGCAAAAAGGTTAGATAATTTGTGGTTTTTTTTTTCCTAACTTTTAAATTTAAATTATCTAATTAACATAATGCTGTGCATAGTAGTATCATTGTAACGTAACTAATAATCACTGTTTGTTGCATTTTGATCATACTCTTAATTAAACTAACAGTAAATTCTTGGCTTATATACCTGATGCATTTCCCTTTTTGCCCAAGATAAGACTTTGAGCACAGGAATACATAGATGTGGAAAGAATATTTTGTCTAGCCCTGTTTTCATGCCCTAAATTACAATATGATGCATACAAATAACTCTATATGTTCCCAGAATCCATTTGGAAATCTCTGCTTCCTCAGAGTGCTCGTTATACCCAGACTGTTTCCTACAAGTATCCTAATCAGGCAGCAGTTATTTAGTTCCCTGATGCCTCTCAAAACACCACCCCTATCTCCAGTAGACAAGAAAAAATATAGGAAAGCTAGGTCTAATTTTCCTGAATCTAGGGATACAACCAAGGAAGTAGATTTCTAAAGTTTTGTTTTGCTATTTATGGAAAAACTCACTTATTTAAATATAACTTTTGCTTTCTTCCCTTATGAAAAACGTGCATTGTTTCTGGTAACAAGCAGTTACCAGAAGCGGTGGTAGGTGTACCTGTCTGGCACACAATATCAACCCCCCGTTGCCTCAGACTGACAGTTGCAGAGCACCTGTGTTTTCCACAGAAATGATTTAGAAAAGGTTTGGTGCTGCTAAGAAATCAGACCAAATTAACTCGTACTGTCATTCTCTTTACCCAAAAGAAGAATTGAGCTATGGGCCCTGCAGTCTGAATGGGAATGGCATACACATTAAAAGTCAGCTTTGGGAATTCCTTTTCTATTATTACTGTGAACATAATATCTCCACATCTCTCTTCTGACAATATTGTCAGTAATAGTTTGTCTAGCTATAACTCCCCCTTTGGGAGCCAAGTACACAAAGACGACAGCTTTACAATTTAATTAAAGGCAACAATGGAGAAAATATAATAATAAAGTGAGTTTAACATTTCATGAGTCAGATACAAAGGCAGAGATTGTTGAGCATATTGATAAAGCACTGAAACCACTTTACTTTTTACAAATTACTCTAGAGTAGCACTCCCAGAGGTTCATGCTGAAATGTTGAAAGTCCCGGCTTGTAGGCCACAGTGGGTGTCTTCACAGTTTCGTACTGCGCATATATAGAGAGGAAAAGGAGACAAACATAGTGCCTTTACATCTAAAAAGAGCATGAGATGCATCCTATTGGTAGATAAGCATTAGTGATATGACAGAATCTAACTATATGAGAAATGTTCTGATAACATCTATCTGCTGAGGGTTTCCGACTTTTGGCTGCCAGACAAGATTTCTGGCAGTGAGGAATGGCTCTTGTTCTTTAACATTTATATTCCTTCTGTTTACAGCTAAGAGCCATGATGCTATGTACAATGTTCCTTTAAAAATTACTCAGGAAACCATTTCTCTGAGGCAGGTTCAATTTCTAAGTGGAAGGCTTGGCAACAATGCACAAAAAGGAGAAACAAGACAGCCTTAAAGAACAACAGACAATTTAGGCTAGGGCATTTTACAGTGGAAGGCAGCTTAGTTCTGAGATGCCGTTATCAACAGTAAAGTGGTTTTAAATAAAACAAATGAGGACAGGCTAGAGGAGGAGGCTGTACCATGGGCTTTCTCACAGGTAAGCAGGCAGTGCATTCACTTCCCACACAGTTACCTTTCCTAGCTCCTTCTCTATGCAGGTACAGAGCCTTCAGACAGCTTGTTTCAGTGTCTTGAGAACTCTATCACAATAGAGTGATATCTATCAAATAAATTTATTTATCTTTAAAGGGTTGGCTGATTTTCAGTTATTCCTCTTCTGTCTCCTGATCACCTCTTGCTACCTTTGGGCCAAGTCTTCATATCAGTCTGTTGGTCTTGGAGACAGAAACAAGCCCCACAAAACAACTCCCCACTTTTTCCTTTCAGAGTGAAGACATTTAGAGTCTCTTTCCATTCTGGATGATCTCACTAAACAGAGATTTTTCTAGCTCTTCCTGTCAGGTGAGCAAGGACTCAGAGTGGGTGACCTCCACCTCCTGTGACTAAGAACCAGTTCCCTGGGCTGCTAGAGGCTTGTCCCTGCCCTGCTGTTTACCAGACGCTTTTGCAAAAGGACCCTCTAACACATTAACTCTGTCATTGTCGAACCGTGTGGTGCCACAGGGTAGGTAGCCAACAGGACATCACAGTCCTCTTTGGGTGGCAAACACAAAGATTTGCAGACACAGGAGCATCACAAACCCATACAGCATGGCTAAACCTGATTGCGTGGACTTGGAGGCACACATGCATGGGATTTGGAGAGCCAAGATCTGGAGAGAGGAGATCCGTTTCAAAAACTAGCATTTCTACAAGAGCGATGTTTTACACTGTAAATAGTAAGAAGATAAACAGTGTCCATATTTCCTTTCTCATTACAGGCTGTTACACCTTCTGTGCATAAGACACACTACCACACAAAAAAGCTCATCAGACATTACCTCCACCACTACAACTATGCTATCGATCATGGAGATAAACAGCATCAGAGGAAAGCAGCTCCAGGATACAAGTTGTGCCTTAATTTCTGTTGGCTTATTTTTTTAAATCTGTGGAAAATGTCTGCCTGAGATTCCAGCAAATATGGTAATTAATTAAAAATTATACAAATATGTATGATTAAAATGAATATTTGCCAAAACCAGTATTTTTCACACACCTGTTCTTTCCCAGCTATGAGATGCAGCAGTTGGCAGCAAAAGCAAGTAGAGAAAGGAAAAAAGTCCTCCTGCGTAATAGAAAGAATGTCCATTAGCTAAATGGAAAAAACCAAGATGACAAAGGGGAAATAACAGACTAGAAAGTTCAAGAATCCAAATTAGTGTTAACCGTTCAATTTATCCTGCATAATATTACAGTAATTGGATTGTGTCTATCATACTACTGTTGTGACACACTTGGTTTGCTCTCTTTGTTCCTGACAGTTTCCCACAGAGACTACTGTTAGATAGAGATCACTTTTTCAAACTCCAGCATCTCTATTTTCCTTGCTACCATAGCTGAAATGCTTATGGCAGGCTACACTTACAACAACGCTCAGAAGTCATGCATACCTGTGCAACCTGGATTGCTGTTCTTCACTACAGCAACATTAGGTATACAAGATGAAAAAGTTCTCCTATATTAATACTTCAAGACTAACTTAATGCAGCTATTAAGAGTGTCAATGCATATTTCTTTTCTTGGTGGTTTAGTCATCAGCAGTGAAAGGTAAAGGAGTAATTTTCATCAGCCACAGAAGACTGAATATAGGTCACGGTGAGTTCAAAGACAAATAATTTAAGAATCAGAGCCTCAGTGGAATGTATCAGAGGTAATGCCAAGTAATTCACTGTGTCAGTATGACTGATTAAATATTAGCAAAGAATGTGAATTGATCTTAAAAAAGAAAAAAAAAAGCTTTGTTTTTTATTACACTATAAATATTTTTTCTGTCATGCTACCATTACATTTTCCATTTTATTGTATTGACCTATGATAAAACTATAATGTTTGCCTCAATAAGGTTAAGCAAATTTTAATTTAAAATCCATAAAGGTGAATCTCAAGTAGAAACAATGCACAGCTAGCCAACATTGTATAATATTAATTCAAAACACTGTAGTCTTTTCACATAGGTCTAACAGAATAAATCCTGCAACTCATCCTAAATCTTAAAAATAAGCACTGAATTTCATGTGATTAATGTTAAAGCAAAATTGTCATATTTCAAGTGTAACAAGGAAATCTCTAATCTCATTGGCTCAATATTACAGATCAGTTAAAAAAAAAAAATTAAGGATGTTTGCTGAAAATAGCAACTAGGGAATGTTGATATAGAATAAAAAAAATACATCCCTTAACACTGCATAAAAATGATATTTCTCTGTTTTTGTATATTTTTCAAAATTCTAAGACGTCCCTTCTAAACATTAAAGCTTAGTAAGGAATGTCTTTGAAAGTTACCAATTTAAATTGTAAACATACAGGGTTTTATTAGAAAAAAGGGAAAAATGCAATAACAAATATTAAAAAATTCTTTCAGGATTTGCTCTATTTGCAAAATAAGTTTCTTCTAAACACTGCACATACATACAAGAGAACATAGAGAATGTCCATATTTTCAAAGTTTTAAAAGCGTATTGTACAGGGTTAGGGTTGAAAGCCCAGACTTGCTGTTAGTTTGGGGCCCAACGGGGCCAAAGATGTTCCCCTCTGAGCAATATTTGGTCTTGGGAAGAGGAGGGGTGTCTTGCCTAAAACTCAGTCTGGGGTTTGAGCTAGGACAGTGAGCAAAGCCAGGGACAGTGCTAAAGGGCGTCCCCCAGGAGTGGTGGTCCAACACCGGAGCTGTCTGAGGAACGTTTCAGCTCTCGTGGGGCAGAAAGCACAGCACAGCAATGTGGAGGCAGAGAAGGCCACATGATGGATCAGAGTCTGGGAAGACCATGAAGGGAGAGTTGGACATTATAAGGAAATGAGAAAGAAAGTGCCTGTGTACTTCTCCACTCCTCCCTTCTAACTGAGAGCAGATGGAGAGAAGGAAAAAGAGGAGAGGAGGAAAGCAAGACAGCAGTGGACAGGCTTTGTTAGCTAGAAATATGTTACATTTCAGACTCTCCAGGATGAGGACTGCTTCTTACCATGTATGCACAGTACCCATCTAGTATTGACTTGTTTAGACCAATGACTGTACGCTAGGATACAACAAATATTATTTCAAAAGCAGCAGCAGAAAAAGGAAGGCAACACAGTTGCAAAACATTCAAGTCTATGAAGAATATTCCAGGAATGTAGTCAACACATTTCAGATATATTAGGACGGTCAATGCTGAGAAACACTGCAGAAGAGAGGGCAAGAATAAGAACAAGTATGGTGGAGCTCAGACAAAAAATAAATAAATTTGCAAATTAACAATGGGATGAATAGGTATGTCAGCACAAATAAAAGGTTATGTCTGCACCACTAGGGAGCAGAGTGGTCTGCACTGCTATATCAGAGTTGAAGCAAGGGTGAGAGGAAAAATAGGAAGAGTAGTAGACAAAGATAGGACTGATATCACTAAGGTAAAGAGGAAGAGCAATTCCAGAGGAAATGAATGGGAAACATTCAGACAATTATTACATTGGTTTAGAGTAGAATGCTTTTCCTCATCTTGCACAATTGATCATAGTAAAAATTCCTGTTTTTTTCTTGAAAAAGAGACAGGTTGGCCATTTATAAGTGAGGATCTGTCCACTGTAAACAAATTGCTTTTTCTTACACTAGCATCTTCATTACTTAGCTAAGCAAATAAGTCAAAGGGGATATTACCAGAAAACATCCTTCTGTGAATTTCTATAGCTTAGAAAATAAGATATTTAGACAGATGACTCCTACAAAAGAGATATTTAGAGATCCAGAAATAGTAAGCTCATCAGCTACCGAAACGAGCCACTTTACTGTCCAAATAAACATGGACTCCTTTTGTTCAGCAGCACTTGAGCTAATAAAGGCATCAAAATTCCTCTCACTCTTTGGACATCTCATGAGATTTCTCCAGCCTCAGGGCTGCAGAAACTAATTCTGTGCTTGAAGGTGGAGGTGCACATTAAAAACATGAGCTGAACAATAAGAGAACTGGAAAGCTTACCTAAGCTGCTCTTAAAACTATTCTGTAACTCCCGCATCTCTATTACCAGTTTATTTATATGGGCTGACCTGATTGGTTACAGCAAGTCAAATGTCCCCTGGACATTCATCTATATGCCCAAGCTGAACTATTAACCTGAGCTATTTGGGCAATATCTTGACAAACCAAACTTCTAAAGTCTAGTTCAATATACAATGTTATAGTAATAATAGCTTCACCAATTTCACTAAAACTTCACTCAGTATCAACTTACATCCACATTCTGAACACTCACGAAGAGGCAAGGTTACTGCCTCTAGAGACAAGGTTACTGCAGTAATAGCTTTTATTTTTTCCCATGATTGTGAACATGCCATTACCTGTGAGATAGATTTTTGCCATATTTAAAATCAAATATGAAATTAAATTTGATTTTCATGCAAATTATGTTTATTTCAGCATGTGGTACTTAAGGGAATGATTCTAATTTGAACTGAGGTACTTCTAAGAAGCATTTTTCACATCTTGCTGACTTAGGTCATATATGAAGACTACGTAGTCCTTGAAATGTTTATATTGCACATAAATAAATCACATAAATATACCTTGCAATGATTTAACATTCTAGTGTAATCTTTTTCAGCATTCAAATAAAAGATACATTTAGTTATAATATATGCATAGGTATCATTTAATCTTGGATAACTACAAATTCTGAGCTCTAGATTTAATTGTACATGTTAGTCCTCTACATCTCATAAATGGTATGCAGATATCCTTTTTATAATCTAATATTTCTTTTTCCCTGTGCCATGTTTAATCTCTGTTTCATGTTTTTCTTCTATTTTTCCTTTAAAACATAGCAGCACTTGATAGCTTTGTATCCTGGCAAAAAAAAAAAAAGTATACAAAGGAATATTTTTATCTAACCATTTTTATCTAACCATAAAATGATGCCAGAAACCCAACAGGGACCAAACACCATGTTGGAACAAAAATAGTCCAGAGATACACTTTCAAAGTTGAGCACCTGCTGTAAAATAACCATCTGTGTTTAACTGTAATTTAATTATAGGTTCATTCCTTTTGTGTACACTGGAAGAATCTCATAGGTCTTCCCCAGTTGGTCTGCAATCAACTTCTGGCATTTTGCAAAAGCAACAGACATGTTCTCTTAATAACACCTGCTAACTTGTTTCATTCCTGTTTCAATAAAGGTCTTCTGGGATTTTACAATGGTGTTGAGAAGCAAAATAAAAATATTATTAAATCTGAAATAAAAAACTGCATTAATTAATCACCTGCCCTAGAAAGCCAATATTATTGGCTATCAGATATACCATTTCCCTTTCCACAAAAGTAACCCAAGAATCGCAGAGCTAAAAGATTTTTTATTATTATTTTTGAGGGGGAAGGAAAATCAGTATTCTCCAAAGATCTCCAAGCTACCATGGCAATCTATATTAATTGAAAACTGTAGTGTTCTGCACAACACCTCAAAGCAAAATAAAGTGCATAGACATTAATACTTGCTGAAACTAAGCCTGTCTACTAGAGCCTTATTGGAATTAGAACAAAGAAACAACACAGCAACTTCTCATGAGTAGAAGGATCCAGTCAGAGACCCCAGATTTAATCTTACAGTGGACACTGTTTAAGTGTGACCAACTCATTAGGCCAAATTATTCAAATATTAATACCTAAAGTTAACTATCTAATATAAGCTTGATTTCAGAAGAAATTTTTTAAAGGCTATTTTATTGACTATTTTAAATAATTAATTACAAGATAAAGGATTAAAATATCTTACATTTACAGTGTACCTTTATATATTACTTAACATGCAAATAAATTGTTACCTGCTGAACATAAGATGGATGAAACTTAGCAGCAGGCAGTGCTGAAGCCCTTTAGGAGTCTTGTAAAACAAAGTCTAATAATACAAAGTAGTAACTTCAGGAATAAGTGGAATTACACCCGAATTCAGCATTGGCTCGTACTCAGCCTAGACCCAATCATAAAATATATATTTAAACAAGCTTCCCTGAATGTTCAACCACTAGCTGCCCCATTACCAAGCATTTATATAGATGAGAATAACACCAAAGATACATTTTCTGTGAACAGTGGCTGACAGAAATATCAGCATTAGCATGGTACAGAAAGCTTCATAAAATGTTAACTATTAAAAATGATAAAAAAACTGTATTTTTTTTTCCCCTACTCTGCCAAAGTGAAAGAGGTATTCTATTCACTGAGGGACAATGCACAAGCAAAAGACATCAGTGAACCTGGAGCTGGGAATGCCACTTTTGTAATGTTTGTGTTTATGTATTACGTGATGTGTCATTAAGTCTCCCGGTGCAAGGTACTGAGTGATTGCTTTTGCATCACTTGTTTTTTTTGTGGGTTTTTTTTTTTTTTTTCTTCTCTTATTAACATGTCTTTATCTTGACCCATGAATTTTCTGCCTTTCTGATTCCCTGCCCCATCCTGCTGGGGGAGAAATGCAGGGGGGGCGGTAAGTGAGCAACTGGGAGGGGTCTTAGCTGCCGGTCAGGGTCTGCTCACCACAGAGCTCCTATAGTTATACCTTACAGTTGTCCAAGTGATTGCCATCTCAGTGCAACAAAGCACTTTTCTACACACTTTCTGGAATAGGAGTATTTTGAACAGTAACCTAGAAGAGAGAACACTATCTTGGCAAAATACATTAAGAACAGGTTAGCCATATGGAGCAGCATCTAAGATGAGCCTAAAGCAAGTGCAGGAGGACGTTGCACAAACACAAAAGGAACAAGAGTACAATTTGCACAAGCTCAAAAAAAAGTTACAGAGATAAAAACAGTGGCTCTAAAGCAGATGAAGAGCAGTTAGAGGGCCAGCAGCATTGTCATCCCTTTTGCGAGTGTTTTTATGCATCTCTGTCTAAAGAGACCAAAGGAAACACATTGAGTAACATGACTGACAACCAGACTGTGACCTGGGCATGTGCTTTTCAACGAATTTTCTCTGAATAAGGAGGCTCACTTGCAACCGCATTGCAGTACCAAAGCTTCCATCCTGTTCTCTGACTCCCTGCACATCCCCATCAGAGATTAGGACAAATTCTTACATCCAGGACATAGAGTTTCAAAGCAGGAAAAAAAAAAAGTAAATAATTTCAAATGTGCATGATCCTCCCACCCATAGGGAGGATGGGTCTGGTCCCTCCTGTGGAGAACCAGAAATTTTATTGCATTTGAGACACGTACACTGCAAATACTGAGAAGAGAGGGACTCGCTAGTCAGAGAGAAGTGATGAAAGGCGGCCAGCTTCAAGGGCTGCCCTGTCCCCTAGCCAGTTCTGCTCATGGTTTGTAGGACTGCAAGAACCAAAGAGCTGAAGTTCTAGAAACAGTTGCTATTTGCATGGTCAGGGTCAAGGAATAAAGCAAGCTTAGGGAGTGGAAGGAGAGAGAAAACACTGAGGAGAGATAGATAGGGGTGCAGGGTCAGTGACGGGGCTCACACAGGGAGGAGTAATGTAGTAGGGAAAGGAAGCTTTTGGTTCTTGGCCATCTGAAATGGCTAATCCTTGCAGAGGCTCTAATTTAACAAGTCAGTTGAGCCAGTCTGTACTTTACCTTCCAAGAAGTTGTTAGACCACTATTCAGAATATACCAAGCTGAAGCCAGAATCCCGTCTACTAAGAGGAAAACACAGGGCATGAAAAGGATCTCCTGGATCATTAAGTCCATTCCCATGTTATCACAGGCAACTGCTTTCATCATGCCAGTAAAGAGTCATTCCATTTTTGCTGCATGTGTTAAGACCATGTACTGCAAGCCTAGCAAGCAGAATTACAGGGTGGGAAAAGGCTGGACTGCCAAGGGATGTGTCAGATTAGATATTTTAGAGGTCGGGACATAAGTGAAGTATATCTGACAGACTTGCTGGCTGCTGATGACACCTCTGGCATTTACTACTTTCTGCAAGGCTATAAGCTCTCAGAGGACCATTAGAATAAACAGAAAATCATATTCTGAAAGAATCTTGAAGACACAGAGGGAGAGTCTGAAGTATTTTTACATTTAACCACACTTCGCCCCCTCCCCCCCCCCCCCGATTGTCTGACACCATAATTGAGGGGGGTTTATTTGTTTTCCCTCATTGTCCTCCGAACATGTATGGGCCAAACTTGGAGCATAGCAAAGAATATGAATATAACTGAATTTTCCAGCAATTACAGAAGGTTAATGTTCACAGTTCCACGTTTCATTTATTTTTTCCACTATTTAGTTAATCTTACTCCTTGACTGAAAGATATCTGTGGCAAGGTCTGCCTTTCACATTTGCATATTTGGCAAATACAGTTCTACTGAAAATATTTTTAAAGCAGTCTTATCTCTTGTTCTGGTAACAAAGCCTTTTGTATTAAATAAAAGCAAGGAACTGGCAAGAGAAAAAGAAATTATGTCATTACTCAGAGAAGTAGTAAGCACACCACCAAAAGCCTGCTAGAGAATCTGAGCTTATGAAAGATATGTTGGTACAATACACACAATCAACATTGGGGAGGCATCTACCAAAGATTTCAAAGTTGTAGACAAGATGAAGAAAGTAATGAGACCCATTACTCTTAAATCAAGTGAGCAAAGTTATACCATGGCACACTTAAAGATTACTAAAAAAACCCACTTTCGCCAGTTCTTTCTCTATAAACTTATACACACAAATATAACCAACTACAGAAAGTTAACACTACTTGCATTTATAAGAGGGTAGCATTAACAAAAAAACAGAGTGAAATGAAAATTCAGAGGTGGTCCAAATAAAGACCAGAGAAAACTGAAGAGAATGAGAACCCAGGACAACTTTTCTAACAAATACCCTGCTTTATCAGATGAAGGGTTTGTTCATGATTTAGGAAAAGTAAGTGTATTACTATCGATATATTTCCCCTATTTTAGATCACCTTTCTCTATTCAGAAGAAAGGAAATGTCTCATTTAATGCTTGGTAAAGAAAAGTAGATGGATAGTATAGTAAGAAATCACACACCCTCGTTCATGATTTCTTCAGTAACAGACCATACTGAAATTTTGGGTTGCAGATAAATTCTGCTGTATGACATTCTACAAATCCTACCCCCAAAAGGGAAAACAGTATGCCACATGGAGGGTTTCAATTCTGGTTTGCATAAAACAGAGTCAGCAAAAGCTAGTATCCAGACTGAAGACTATTATAAGTCTGTGGGTGCAAGCACATGATGTCACATACTGTTCAAAAGGTAATATCACTCAGAAAGTCTATTTTTTTTTAATAACACTGATACCTATGAATACTTTGGGGAATTCAGTGATTGCCCCAGAAACACTGCTAGGAAATTCATTACACTCCTTTTTGAAAGATGTACAGAGATGTGAAATAAGAATGAATGTTTTAAGGAACAGATATTTCAGATATATGTGATTAATGGTGGTATAGAAAGCAGTACCTTGTCGGGAAAAAAAAAAAAAAAAAAAAAGAAAAAAGTAATGAGCTTGCATGAATGTTAAGCTTATCGGCTAAGAAAGGTACCACAGTGTTAAGACAAAATTTATGTGATAAAACTGTAAAATTACAATTTATGTGATCACAATTCATGTGATAAAACCGTAAAATTACATAATACATCGTTAAAAGTGCACGAGTTTCTTGATTACTTAGGAACAGTACAAAAATTATTGCATATGGATTTGGGATAACTGTGAGGTATGCATGAAAGAGTAAAGATTTACTGCTGCTTTGGAAGACATTGAAAATCCCTCAGATAAAATTTGAGTTACCTGGTAGTAGTTTACATATCTTTATTTTAAATTAAAGAAAAAAGTATAACCATCAGACCTTTGACATCTGATTGGCTTCAAGTTTGACTGGCACATTCATAAGGGCCTTTAATGAAGATCTACACCTCAACTGTGGTAAAAAAAAAAAATTTCTGATTGAAAAATTATAACAAATGTACTGTTTTCTGATAAGATTAATTCCTTCTTCTCTAAACTTCAATTTTCTACATTAATCCATCCATTTAAAATTATTTATAACCATAGAAATTAAGCTTTAATTTATTTCAAAACCCAATCCATGCAAATTGTGACTTTGCCACTTTCAATGACCACCATCCCAGATGTAACTGGGATGCAGCAGAGGAGCCACAGAGAAGAAAAAGTCAAAACATGTCTTAAAGAGTTAAATACAACAGCATGTAGCTGTAGGTGATTGGCACTGAAGGGGATATGAATACACAACAATTTGCAATACACATCTGCAAAGAGAACTGAGGAGGATCTCAATTCCTCGCACGTTTTTTTTTTCTTTTTTTTTAAACCTGTTCAAAAACAAGGGCCACCACTACTGTGCCATGGCACCTTCTCACTCCCAGGTAAGCGCACACACAAGGAACAGATTGGCAGCAGCAACAGCTGAAATCATGGTTTCATCCTCCCAGCGTATGGCTCAAAACAGCAGAATCCCTCACGTCCCCTACAGGTCTAAGCTACACTTCCAGAGGCAACATAACTAGGTACTGCTTTTACTCTGGGCCTTTTCAGAAGTGCCAGTTGAACACGGAATGTTCATTCTTTATGTTATATTGATATTCATTATATTGATGTTCTCACAGTGTTTTACTGCTACAGAGTTTTCCTCAGAATGTCTACTGATGGGCAAAGATTTCTCATCTGCTCTTTCCCCTCTAGATTAAATTGTACTCTAAATTAAAGTTGCCTGCAGAAAAGTAACGTTACTTATTATATGCCTGTGGAAGTTTGAGCTTGAACGTAATCATGAGGTATTCAGATTTCACAATGCTCTTCCCCACAGTATACAATATTAATCCCTGTTTTATGTTAGTTTATGATTAACTAGATGTGGATTAAATTGCTTCTGAAACCACTTTTTGTTTGTCGAAACATAAATGCATACTGCTAATGCTCCAAGCAGAACACTTGCCTCAGCTCTCAGTAGTTATTCATGGTCTGCTTACCCAGTGACACCCAGCAGATACTTCAAAAACATTTGCTACAGAAAGTTATTGAATCAAATCACTGAATGAAACTATATAATTGTTAGATGCTCTGTCCTAACAATTCCTAACTTGCTCTTCATCATGGATCAGGAGGGATATCGGATGTCATATCTAGGTTCTTCACTATCTGAAGAATGGAAGACTTTAAAGAGATCAAAGCTCAGCTGCTAAAGAATGAAAGAATACTCCAAACACATAGATCTGTCCTTTGATTGTCGTTCACTTTCGTATCATTTCAGTTTTAGTTATAAATCTATTATAATCTTATCTTAAACTATATTTTTTTCCCATTCATCATTCTACCACCTCCTGCTTCCTCACTACTCTCCTGTCTCATGATGCTTTTGTTTTTATTGTCTTAGTCATTGCTACTCATTTTCTGTTATATTAGCCAGGGCTCTTCCACATTTTTTCCCAGTGGTAAAGTCAAGAGTAAATACTAACTAAAATTTACTCATTTGTGACTTAGGCAGTGAAGAACCCCTTCTTTCAACCCAGGTACTATCTGACAAGTGAGTTTACTTTTTACTTACCACGAAAATGCAGCTCTCAGTTATGAGCAAAGGTGTCACACATTTCTTCGTAATATAAATGGCAACCTTGCTTAGCTAAGCCACTGCCTGCACCCACTGATTGCCAATGAAGATGTGTACTCGGACTTAAAGCAATAGTCTCCCCAAGACCCTAAATCGCATCTCTCTACTTCTCTAGTTTTATTTCTGTTTTTTATAGCTTTGTAAATCCCTAGTTACTTTAAGCTCCTACATTCATTAAGCAAACGTCTGCAAGGGACAACCTGTACTTTTTAGGTAACATAACAGTGCCAACTACCACTCAAAATCAGATCCACAACCTTTCCTGACAATACTTCAATGCAATCTTCTAATCCTGAAGTGGATTTGAGGTAGCGGAGAACAGTGGCCAAACCCAAATTCATATCTAAACCTAGATGTCATTGCAAAAATCCTGCACTTTGCTCACTGAGTTGAGGCATGTTGTCAAATACTATATTCTGCATGAAGCAAAAATACGTTAATCAAGTGCAATTCTCCATTTTGCTGAAATACCTTCCAACAAAACTCTTACGGAAATGAGACTGGAATTAAAGTATGTCACAGGTTCTTTTTTGTTCATTCTTTTTTAGCTAAAATAGTACAGTACAGGACAATTTTTACTGTGCCATTAACAGTTTCCTTAATTTGTCCTGCATTTCTGTCATATACAAGCTACACCAACTTCCTCATTGTCACTTTCATGTAAATCTGGCACAAAATACCTCTGATCTCTCTCAGATTTCTCAATTTCTACTTGTACCCCTCACAGATCCATAGTAATCTTTCAAAAACTCATTAAGAAATGCCATTCATGTGGCATATGTGCAATCCCACCTACAGGTAGAGGGGTTCCTCCTTGAATGGGTAGCACGAGGAACATACCATGCAAGGTAAGTGCGGATAGGATGCAAATGAAGGAAACGGGCACCTTGACTAAGACTCCTGCATGTCATGAAAAAAACAAGCAGATGGATGCAACCTTGCATATGGACAACCTGCTTTCTTCCTCCTTTTTTTTTTTATCTTCAACAGCTGTGAACAAACAGCTCTAGACTTGCTCGATAGCAATTCCATACTCATAAGCAGCTGTATGTATGATAGATTTAGTCCAACTGCTAAACTAAATAGAAAACAGGTCTTTTATTAAGTAAATCTGACTGAATGATCTAGTAAAGAAGTTTTTAAGCGTAACTGAAGATTTAACATGTTTTCAACTTAGCATTCTTCTCTGAATAATCACCATTTCTAAAAAAAAGAAAAATCTGGAAAAAAAAAACCTCACGCGTTTATGAAAGGTGGAACTGCAGTAATATCATCTGCAAACCAGGAAAAACTATGTGCAGTTCTGATAGCTTTACTATATTCTTAGTACCAATCTTTTTCCCCAGCTGAACAATACAACCCTGAGCTATGGATCCACAAGTCTGAAACCTGCAGCTGCTCCAAGGTGGCATTGGCTGAAGGAGCCATAAGCTTACAAAATTGAGCACGCACACTTTAGGAAACACAACAATGGCTGCCCCTGCAGCCTTCCCTTGTCTCTGACTGCACACGCTTTCCAAGACAGTCTCTAAATTATACAATTCCATACCTTATTTTCCACAGACATGGTGTGTATTTCACAGTGACTCAGGTCATATCTTACAGGAGGTTAATTTTGTACAGAACATATTACAAGCCTCTCTTTATTACAGAACGCGGTGGAAGATCAGTTAAAGGTCTGCTACTACAGGTTTAAGGGAAGAAGCATAAAATCAGAGTCCAAATGACTATAGCGAGACAATAACAGGGATGGGAGCAATGCCACAGGAGTAAGAAATCCAGACGACAGTAAAGGAGGAGCCAGGAGAACACTCACTGATCCGCAGAGGTGCATAAAATCTGTTTTCATCTCTACTCATCAGGTTCCTCCTCCAAGAGGATTTTTTCCTCTGTTGAGGGGTAAAAATCCTGAATAGGGTAAACATAAGGTGTGGGTGAAAATGCATTCACAACTTCACAAATTACACAGTAAATGAGAAAGTGAAATTATAGTCTCAGGCTTGCAGGACCTCAGTAGTACCCTGGAAAACATAATTACACAATTTTACAAAGCAGAGATGATACTTACACCATTTTTTCCCAACTAATTACAATCTCCTCATTTTCTGGGTGCCCAGCAAACACTACCTGGGCTACATGTACAGTCATTCTAGATTGAGTGTTTAGCTTCATAATATAATTTTTAATTTTTCTGTTCAATTGAAGGGCTAGAGGTGGTTTTGGCTGTAATAAAATATTGCTCGTAGATAATCACTTTCCCCTCCTTCCCTCTCAACTCCCACAAAGGAAATTTTTTGTAAACTCTTGAAAGCTCAGTTATTTGTAATTCTCTCTTTTTGCCTTTAAGAAAGAACTGTGTTTTCTTCTGTTTACACTATTCCCTTAATTTCCTTACAGCTAGGATTGATTAAACACATAATAACTAAACTTCTCTTGAAAGGCAATTTGCAATGTCTATGCTACCATGCATTTCAGATTATATTTTTAGAATAAGTGTTTCCTTAAGGGTATTACCTAACCTCTAATACCACTAAACATTTAAAGGTTTGCATTTAAGAATCCAATTTCATAAACAAAATTAACTCTGTTTATCACAAACCCGGTCTTCACATTTCAGTTAAAACTGTTCAAACTCTGCCTCTACGTATATTCCTCACCCTCTGATCCTAAAGTTATTTTTTCAGATCAGCACCTTTGATGAAATATGATCTCCCCAAGTCTTTTAAGACTGTTCTTAAACTATTTCAACAGAACTTTTTCAGGCTCTTCATTGACCGCAGATGGAATTCTCATTACTGTTAACTATTCATATATCACTTCCATAGATATAATCTGTCATTTATTGGACGTTACTCTTGCTTCCAATGACAGCCTTAGTTAAATTATTTTATTTAGATTTTATCTGAATGCTCAAACATATAATTTCTTAATTGAAAAACAAATGTAAAAATAAAATGAAAATAAATAAATCCCTGTAACCACACAGATGACTAAGTAACCTAATTCAAAATTTTAAAAAGACATATTTTTTATTTCATGCAGTGTTGCAATACATGCATTAGGAATGTATTATTTAATTGTTTGGCATTTTCACAATTTTTGGTGAATTTTAATTACTAGAGCAATTAAGAAGAACCTAGAAAATACTGATAATGAGCTGAAATCATATGCTTTAGTGTCACCCTGGAGTTTTAAGGCACCTGCCATATGTTCTCTTTAATAATTACTACTTTTGCTTTCTGAATACAGTAAAAGAATTTATTAACTTGTAGAAGCTTCTGAGATATATGTACTTGTGACTGGAAATGTGGAAAGAATGTCAAAACGTTATTTCAGTCTTAAGCAGTCTGTGTTAATATGAGGTTATACGTAAGGATAAGGGCTAAATTGACACATTTCCATGAAAAAGCAGACTCCAAATGAAAAATCATCCTTTTAAAAATGTATATAAAAAATTAGGGAAACTCTTCTGAGTTTAGCAGTCACAAGGATTGCTAAATCAAGACTGTCTGATTGGGTTGAATTCCATCCATAACATGTTTCTGAGTTGTCTTTTCTTTATTATTATTTTATTTATATCCATTTTCATTATTAACATGCCATGCATCAAGTCCCACAGTGTTCACTCATTAAACAATAGAAGGTTTGCTATGCTTGACATTTGCATGTTGCAACAAGTTATATACGAATGCATGCGATTCGTGCTTCTATTTGTGAGCAGAATTTCTATCAATTTTATACCTGACGTTTAAAACATCTTAAACTTTAACGAGCAGACAAATTAATATAGTTTACAAAACAGATCTTTAAAAAAAGACCTCCACATATTACTTATGCTAAAATGCTTCAATTTAAAAAAAAAAAAAAGGATTCATATTGCAAATAAATGGAAATCTATCATGCCTCTTAGGGAAGTAACTGATGACTAAAAACTATCTTACAACTCATATCCAGCACATGAAAGAAATGTATTGTTTTATATAATTAAATATGTAATTTATTGCATGTCCTGTCATCCAAAACTAAAGCCTTAGAGAGACTGGTTCTAAATTAATTGCTTATATAGCAATTTCCTTTTACTTCATTTGTTGCCCAATAAATGCAGCAAAGTTTTTAATTCATCATATCTTAATATTTTGGAGTTGAAAATAGCATCAGCTGTTCATTTTAAAGCCACGATGAAATATTTCAGCAAAATTACATGCATTTTCTTGTGCTGAAATCTGGTTTGTACTGAAGTAAATGGAGGGTTTGCTATTTACCTCAGTGGAGCTGGAATCTCATGCTCACATTTAAAGAAAAAAGCCATCAGTCATAACATATTAAAAAGGAGAAGTCCAATTTATGATTATTTTTCTCACCAGAGGCCTCATCCCAGAGCCTGTTAAAGAAATAGTCTTTAAATGATTTTAAATCCTGCTCTTCTTCAGGAGCTTCACTGAGTAAAAAACATTCAGCATATCTTAGTTTTATTGGAAAAACAGCAGGCTCAGTCACCCTTGTTAAGTACAAAACAGGGGTTAACAACAGATCACCCATGGATCTATATATCTAATCTACATTTTTATGTACACCTATTTATCTTTGTGCCTCTCTATGCATGCATATGTGAAGACAACACAGAAGGAAGAGTTAGCATTTCTTTGTAGAAAGTTTAAAGCTTTCGTCAGTGAAAATTGCTAGAGCCCATCCCTTCTGAAAATATATGAATATTAAATAGGACATTTCCTTCAGCAAAGCACAAGTGTCTCCATCCCACCCAAGCCAAAACTTCACAGAAGCAGCATTTCTAGCATCTTCATATCGTGATATGTTTTAAAATATTCTTTTAGCTCGATGTTATAAGAGACAGTCCAATTCCCAAGGCTTTGACACCTGCACTCTTAGCAAACCTTTGCCCAATGTTTTTATTAACTCAATTTAATGGAACCTTTTTTATGGTGACCTTAAGAATTTAATAACTCCTCAATGCAAGGACAATACCACCTGCAGGCTCCTCTGGGATTAAACTGTGGTAGTTCAATATGTCTGCAGGAACACATAAAAGAAAAGCAGAAAAAAAAAATTCAGGAACTACACAAATCAGTCACTCATTGCTGAGGTTGGGTATTATGCCTGGTTATGACGTGTCCTCCAAGACATGTGACATAAAACTCTGCATCTGATATACGCTGCAGCTTACTTATTGCTGCTTAATAGTATTAATCTAGCTTTGATCATGTCAGATATGCTAGCAATTTTCAATTCCAGAGTGTCTTCCTTTCTGACAGACACTCTGCATATCCTACAGGTACGATCAATACATTATTAGTCAACAACCTGACAAGAGGCACATAAATTAATCCCTTTCTGTCAACCCAGCAGTTTGTACTCTAGTGAAACCTCAACCTTGCAGTATGCGTGAGACTTATCTTAATCCAATTAGGGTAAAATGAACTTTTTTTTCCTATGGTAGTCTCCATCTATGTTAATTCAAACCTCTGAAGACAGCTGCTCTGAGGAAATAATTTTATGCTTGACCTTTTATGGGCAGGGTTAAAATCAGTATAGATACATATATATGCAAGGAATGTCAATGAGCTCTCTCTCTCTCACACTTCCTCCTTTAACCTCCACTAGTACCTGTAAAATAATGCCAGAGGACACTGCTGATTTCAAAGTGACAGGGATGTATTTATTTTAGTTGCATAAAGGACTCTGTCACTTTAGCTTTACACTTAGTACAGCATGTACCTTTGTTTTGCTGAGGGGCAAATTAATAATACGGAGTGACAGCCCTGTCTGTAGTACTGTAGAATTTGACAAGCAAAGGATGCTAACAGCCTACAATATGCAAAACAAATCATTTCTTCTCTTTGTGATAGTTATCAGATATAATGACAACAACCATTAAGGAAACAAGACTTGATTGGTACTATTATTTCTCCAGCAGAAAATATAGGAGAGAGAAAAGGATCAGAGTGCATTTGAACTCTTTTTGGCGATAACAGAGAGGGGTGCAGTTCTGTAGTAATGACGCAGCACATGCTGAGGTATCTTTAGTAAGGTACTACTTACTGATTTCTTTCTCTTACTCAGTTTCTCTCACAAGAATACAGAATATCACAAAAACGGGCCATGATTACTCTTCTTTCCCTTACACTTCCTCTAAATATCTCCCCTGCCCATACCTAACTTCCCTGGGCTATTTTACATGGCTAAACCCCACTCCATCCTGCTGACTAGGCAGGGGAAGGAGAGTACCTAGATGTTTGCAACTACAATGTTGCATTGTGTTGCAGGGGTCCTGTGCTGCTCACTCAGCTTGAGCTCTTGATTAAAGCCAGGAACAGGAAAAGACACAGAAGAATGGCTGCTGCAAACCGCAGTAACAGCCTTCTCCTGGGAGCACATGGGGATACCCTACCTGTGCCCCTTTTTCTTACTGTACCATCCTGCAGCTGTGTGAAACGCAGAGAATTTGTTTTGCACAGTTCTGGACTGCTGCAGGTTGTGGGAAAGCACTGTTTGTGGACACGTTGTGACGAGAAGCAGGCGTGTAACTACACTAACCTGTATTCTCTGGTCCTATCTAGATTACGTGGGGTATTCACATAAAATGTTAGCATATGATAACATTACCTAACAACCAAAGAAATAAGAGCCAAAACCTTTAGTTTGTGAAGTGCAATGGGCACTGGTCTCTTTTCCAGTCTGGATTGTTTACAGATAACATTATCCCACCAATAGACAAAAGGCCCCACAAAAGACCTGGTCTCTGAAAATTTCCTGAGGCAAAGAAAATGAAGCAAAGACTGCTTTTTCCGTACCTAGAAAAATAATGACTTTTAATGTTATTTATGGGGCACTGCAGTGGAGACTGTAATCATCTTAAAATCAGCTCAACGGGCTTCTGAACTGCAGCTTTTAGCCTGTGCTTAGTCATATGTAATTTTAAGAACCAAGCCTTACTTAAATCTTCACCAATTTTATTCAGACTAAGACTTCAGTCCTAAGGTTTGTTCCACTTTAAATTTTTTTTGCTATCTGAAACAACTAGCTGCATTAAATCAGGAAATCCTTATTTTCCAGCATAATTAAAAAAGATGAAAGCATTTTCTCAAACTCTTAAAAGTAAAAATCTCAGCTCTGAAACAGGCTAAGCAAATAAAACTATAGGCCAAAAGTCTGAGGAGTTATGGATGCATAACGCATATACTTATGTCCCACCACAGTATCTCAGTACACAATTCCAAACCTTTAAAACCTTCAACATTCTCATAGCATGCCTGTGCTATGAAAGGGTAAGAAAAGGCATTCTGGGTTTGAGTAAAATATTTCTCCAGCTAATAAGTATTTACCTTTCTTCATTAAAAGTATATCAACATGCATAACTGTCAAATGCATCAGTTCTCAAAAAAACCTACCTGAAAAAGACTGTCATCCCCCTGGCACTAAGTGTCACACCAGGGATGAGATGGAAAAAAAATCTCTTTGAAGAAACATTTCCTAAAGGTAAAATTGCATTTCATTCTTTTTCCTGTAATTCCTAATCCCAACAAACTTCTTGGTATGTTGCTCCATAGATGTTCTCAGACAAGAAGAAGCAAGTTCACTGTCAAAGCATAATTCTAGTTACCCTCAATGCCAAAAGGTTTGGCCATATCCAAAAAGAAGAACTTCAAGGAAGAAAATATTATTGTTTGGGAATGTTCTAGACAGCTTAAAAGGAGATAAGAGCTGCATAACCAAAAGTTTTGTGTACAACAAACTGTCAGAAGTACTGCTGAAAGTTTGGTCTAATTAATGGTGGCAGATAGCTATATCTGTCTGACTTGGCTCAGTGGATTTCTCAGTTCCCAAAATATTTGATCATATTCATTAATACGTCCTCTTGCAAGCAATTAGAGTTTCCAAGAGTCTGCCATAGGACAAAATATTATCTGCATGCAGATTTTCACATGCAGATTGATATTCATGGGGCTAACATTTGGATTTACACAGAAATGCACCTATGTGGCTAACTTATCAGGCCAATGTTCCAGCTAGCAAAACAGCAGTGGTCAACAGCCCACAGTTCAGAAGGAGACACTACATCCGATTAGGAATACTTACACATACAGGGAGATTTTTCTTCATAATGCCTTTTCTTGCTAGCGGGATGCCAATGAAATATACCATAAAGGCAGTGTCAATATTTTAAGATACCATGCGAATAAGCACATTAAAATTAAGGAATCAAAACAAACCTAAATGCAATAAAGACAAATCAAACCATTATTTCTCTAACCTGAATCAAATCCCGAAAGAGGCTGTGTTCCAGTTTGGATCTTGCTGCTTCTTCCACGAAAGGAGGAAAAGCAGGTCAGGGGAGATCCTTGAGTACCTGGATTTGTTACTCCAGCTCACACTGGCATGAGCAATGCTGCCAGGAAAGGCTGCCTGTCACCACAACAGGCACTCTTCTGCACACTCACTTTAGAGGTTTCTGGCAAGTGGGGCTGTGGCCATTTTGCTAAGCCCAAGTAACAGCCAACTTTACTGGAGCCTGCAGCCAGTACTGCCTTTTAGTGTCCTCTCATTCCTTTATCTCATTTGTATATTTTATTGTCTGGACATGTGCTTGTGTATGTATATGCACATGCTTCTATATATTTGCATATATGCAGTGGTTATTGGTGGAGAAGTGTCCAAAACATCCCATTTCTTTCCTGTCACCCCAAAAGGTACCATCTCCCTTTTCCTTGCCATCGTATGCTACCATTTGTTTTAGGTAAAGTATGATTTTGCAACTTGTCTCCAAATCTGTGACGTTACCAGACAAGTTTAGAGAGAGGGATGAACTGACAGTGGTGACTACACTCTAGTGATAAATTTGGAAGTGGGGATTAAATCTGCGGCTTCACAGCTTTCTCCATCTCAGATGTTATATTTTCTAATGCAGGCTGATTACACAACAGCAACTTGAAAGTGTCCACGTAAAACTGGAACTGGCCTGGACTGGCACTGAACCTAAATAATTTCTAGTATAGTTGAATCTGAATCAGAACTAAACTGAAAAAATGAGTAATTTGACTCCCTGTTAAAAAGCCCAAGCATTCTTCACAAATGCTTTCCCCATAATTTAAGTACACTATAATCAGTATACAGATGTTTTTGTTTCATTTTACAAATTCATTGCATTGTAATACAAAGTTTAATTACAGTTTATCCTCCCCAAGACACGGTGCACATTCAGAGTTCCATTTTTGAATGCACAGTGTTTATGTTGTTTCATATTTATGCAAGACCACTTGAAATACCCCTACATATAACCTTTCTGACCTCTGTAATGCTCTGTCTTGTAGATGGTTGAGATTCAACTCCTTCCCGAGAAGACAATTTTCTTCCATTGTAACACTCACGTTTTGTGAGTGGATGGGATGTTTGAGTCAATCTGTTCAGTCATAAATTCTAGGGGAAAAAGGAAAAAACAGAATTTGTATTTCTTCATATTGCATTCATTTAGAGGAAGAGACTGTTAATTCACTTCAAGGCATTTTTTATCCTTTCTGAAAATTGAAAAACTCTCAGTTGCCCTTCCAAGCGCCACCTTCATTACCCTATTTCTTCTGCTCTGGCACACAGCAAAGAGGGTAGTATTTACTGAGAATTGAGTGTACAATGCAGTGCCCCCAGTAAGAGGAGAACTGGCTCATGTCTTCAGGTAACTGTGGCACCTGAGGCCCAGAAGCGGTTGAAGTTCAACTGGGCCACTTTTGGAGGTTGGATATTGACAGAATATTAAGGATCCTTATTCACCTGAACTGAAATATTTTATTCTCTAAAGCACATCCAAATATCGACACAAGACGCTGAAGTAAAATACGTTCATTCTCCTCAAGCTGCAGTTTCTGAGGGAGGAGATTAAGTATTCTATCTTTTCAGCTTTCCAGGAGGTAAGATGGTATGAACCCTGAAAGTAGAAGAAGAAAGCAGTCAACGTGTAAAGTTTTGGCAATAGATTGTTTTTTTAACTGCAATAAAGTTTCCTGTTTATTGTTTAAAGAAAGATTTTGACTGTAATTCTTTAGTATTTTCATACAACAGAGGTACTCAATCTCTCAGCACCAAAACGTTGTGCTGCCTGTGTCACAGCAGGAAACTCACCGAAACGTTTGTTCCAGTATCAAAAAGCAGTTTTTTTCTACAGAAGATGCTTTCCTCTCTTTATCATTTAGTGCTCTTCTGCCTAGAATTGAGAGTGTTTTTCTAATTGGAATAGAGACTCTGAGAAATACTATCATGCACTGAACAGAACTGAGAATCTCAAGTACTTTAATGTCAAGAGCAAGTTTCAATAACATATAAATTAAAATACCCTACAAATGAATTGTAGCAATCATAGGGAATTAAATACATTGGTGGCAAATAGTAGTCATGAAATGAATTTCAGATACTGGTTATTTCTGAACTAATAAATGGAATGACAAGGGAGGCCTCTTAGTAATACAGCATGAAATATATCGTAGCAAACAGTTTCGCAGTTGTATTTTTTAAAAACACTATTCACAATGGTAGAATTGTTGCATTTCTTAAGAGATTTCAGCGATCTTGGGTGTCTCACTAGATACTTTTTCTGTCTTATATTTGAAAAAGTTAAGTATTCCAAATCTTAGAAAAGGACAGGCCGTTGTTACTCATTTACACTTGAGAGCTATTATATACATCACCTTACAGAGGAAAAAGAAGAAACGCAGAACCATGTCTACATCTCCTTGGAGATAGCCAAGACACAATAGATGAGGTCTCAGAAAGGGCAACTAACACATTATTGCAGGCTTCAAAACTCAACAATGACTTCTTTTTTTTTTAATCATTTCAAACCTTGTCTTAGGTTTTTCATCAAGAATAAAAAACAATTAAACTCTTACCATCTTTTCCCTAATGGCATCTTGAACTTTTGCTGGAAATTTCTGATTTTGCTGTGTGCCCAGTTAAAAAAAAATACAAAGAAATATGTTTAACCTTTTCTTTCATTTCAGTTCACAGCTTCTATAACAAGGTTACTGGAAGAAGGGTCCCAATATCTGAGCCTATGCCTCTGACATACAGTAATGAAGTATTTTGTTTGTATGCTACTTGAACCCAAGTAGCTGCATAGAAGAAATCACAGTTCAGCCAGCTTATGTCTCTTTTCTTATTTTTAGCTTAGTTTGACTAAATGCTCACGAAACTTCTGACTCCTCCAATGGGGCAGCATTAGGTAGATGTCAAGATTAGACTGATTTTCTGGAGATCAACATGCTGATTTTTACAGGAACTGATAAACACAGTTGGGAGGGATGACTTAGTCTTAATTCTTCCTTTTCTTTTACCCCACTGCAAAGAAGCACTGTCTGAGCTGCCCTTCTTTTTCCCTTTTCCTCTTTTCTCCCTTTCATTTAAAATAGACTAATAGAAAATGTAATGTAATATTGAAAAAGAAAGTAAACAAAAAAAGTGGGAAGAGGGGAAAAAAAAAAAAAGAAAAACACATTGGACCCAAAAAAACCAAATTACTTAACATGGGAAAGCTTATTTATATTTCTTGTCACCTTTAAAAAAAAGATATTCCCCATCAAATTGAGTCTTCTAGTCTAATTCCAAAAAGCTGACTGTTGTGAGTAAAATATTCCAAACTAATTTCACCACCAAGTGACTATATTACTAATCAAAATACTTGCATCAGTGAACCTATAGTTGCAATAGGCTTTGGAGTCGCATGGTGAAAACATACAGTTTATTGGCTAATAATAAATATATTTTAGCACGTCACTGTATTTAAACAATCTTGGTTACCTACCCAAGATATAAACAAAAACATGCTTGTTGCAAAGCCAACCAGAGCCCACTGGTGACATTGAAAGCAAAGCCCAGCTGCCATCAGATAAAATGTGCTCCTTCACATCATACAAAGAAGAAAAAAGGCCCAAACCTGGATACTGACATGTCTTTCATTCCCCAGTCCTAGTGAAATATGATCTTAATAAAGACGATTTTTTTGAATCACAGAATATGGCATTTCAAAAAATAATAGTATTGTTTGATTTAAAATGCAGTGACACTTCCTCAAGCAAAAATAAATCTACTTCCAACCACAAGTTTAAAGGAAAAAATATTACTTTATGTAAGCAATATTCATTAATGAATTTCTTCTCAATAGCAGCATTGTAAGTTTAAACTATTTGCTAAAAAATAATAAACTGGTGCATGGTATCTGCCCTTCCTCATGAGTTGTACTAACTACATAAAAAAGGAATAAATAAACACTGGAAACTTTGAAGAAAAAAAAACAGTGTCAAGTAATTTAGTAACTAGTAATTAAACCAGTTTTCAGTCTTGTTAAAAACCTTAAAGCTTTTCCATAGTGTACTCTGAAATGGTATTACTTTATTGTTGGTAATAAAAATTCTTAAAAAAAAAAAAAAAGAAAAATAATAAAGCAACAACAACCTTTTCCACGTAGGACTTATAACTGAGAGCATATTCTGTACATTTTACAATGCATCTGCCAGGTGTCAGAGCCCTGGAAAGGTGATGAGGTCTTGCCTTTCTCAACTTTCAAGTCTTTCCCTAGCAAGTCTCAACAAAGGCTCTGGATGCAGCCATGTCACTGAAAGAGAGTTCTCCATCTTTCATTCTGCTTTCAAAAGTTATTTCCCCTTTAAAAAGACAACCTGAAATGCGATCAACTTTAGAAATTGCTAGGCTTAATGCTAGAACATTCTGTAATGAAAAACAGTTTGGTGGCTGGGACACTGAGGTAGAGCTTGTATCACAGGACCATTAAAATAAGGAGGTGAGAAACAGAGCCCTATAAGGGCTCAGGGCTCTCATAACTGAGTCTGAACCTGTGAACCATTTTGTTGTGTCTTGGTACCTAGTTTTGACTCCAAGCCAACATTTAAAAAACACTTTTGCTTAGCTTAGGTTCAAGTTTCTGCTTATCCTGATAAGTTCTTTATATGGGCATTACCTTAGTTCCCTACCTGTAAAGGGCAGGAGAAGGATCTACCTCACCTAACTTCTGAGAGCTACTATCTGTGCTGATCATTCCTTAATAGTTCATGGAGAGAAACCATCCAGCTGACCTATGTTAGACCTCTAACTTTGGATAAGATGAATAATCTGCATGGGAGACTAAAACCCAAACTTGCTGATGTACAGATGTCTTTGCTTAGACTGATGGATCCTACCTTGCTCACCTAAATACAACTGAGATTTTGGGAATACAGCACTAAGGTACAGAAGAACAACTAAGGTACAGTTTGAATAAAGATGTTTTTTCTAGGAACTCTGTAGCTGTCATTATAATTGTTGGGATTATTAAAATTGAAAATCAAGTGACAAACTGACAACAAATACCATAAAGTTAAATCATAATAAAACACTTGGTAGAAACTGAAGTGAAAGAAAATTCAGATTGATTCAAAATAGGGGACAGAAAGAAAGAAAGAAAGAAGACACACTGGTCTTCCTTATCTGTACTGACAGCGTAAGCCCAAAAAGGGCAGAAAACAGGCAAGAACAAATAATTTTTCTTTTTTCTTTCCACTGATGTCTTTCCTCTCTAGTACAGAGGTTCATACTTCATCCTCTTCTGAGGCTAACAAAATTTCAATTTCTGGGTACTTCTAATGAATTTAACTTGACATCATCACACCAGAACTCCAATATTTTCTGCTGTGGTGTGCACTTTTCCCAAGAGTGATTCCCAAGGATAGGTCAAAACCACAAGATTTCATCAAGTTCTCTCAGCAGAAATGTCAGCATATTATTACTGACCAAGACAATTTATAGCAAAATAAATATCTCAAGGATAATTTCTTGACCTATTAACCAAGAGAACATTATTTCCAACAAGAAGGCTGATGTGACAGAACACAGTTACAGAATTACAAAATGAATGATATGAAGTCTCCAGAAAGATGTTTAAAAAAGTGACCCAATATCACTGTTCTTGACGCCATGTTCTGACATGCCAGAGAAAACTCTGGAGCTAACATCTGATATGCCAACATGTTTAAAAATCATTTTTTGTATGGTTTATATTATTATTTACTATTGGAGGCCAATTAGTATTGAATAAAACGAGGAACAAATTTCCACCTTTCTGGCAACACAAATTTATTAATTTTCTATATTCTTTTCCAGGAAGGGTACTGCTTTTTGAATTAAAAAATGGGAAAAATCTACCCTCGCAGTTTAGAGCATTCTGCAACAAACTGGTGAACAGCAAGATGTCTCTTAGGAAAGAAAAATAAGAAATATTTTACGATAGAAATCAAATAATATGTAAGTTTATATTTCTTCTTTACACATGTAAATCATGCTAATATATGTCTTGCAGAAAAAAAAAATTAGTATTGTTATATGTATATTACAGGCTTATCACAAAGCTTTTCAACATTGTTTTATAGACCCCATTAATATACACAAAAACAAGTGTTCCTTTGATCATATTACTTGTCATCCATCTGTTTAACTGAGACCTGTGCAATGACAGCTTAAACATGACAACCCTGTTTCTCAGATGCTTCTACAAAGACTTCAGCAAATGAGCAACACAGAAAGGAAGTACTGTTCAAAATTTTGAAGCCAGGTTTTATGCTTCAAATGAGTGAAGAAGTTTAAGTTGGAAAGCACATCTGAAGGCCTGCTCAAAGCAGCTTCAAAGTGTGATCAGGTTGCTCAAGGCCTTGCTCGGGCAAGTTTTTTAAATCTCCAAGGATGGAGATTCCACATTCTCTCTGGGCAACCTGTTCCAGTGCATGAACTAATTGGTATTTTGCCACGTACTTTAAAGAAGAATTCTAATTTCCAATTATTTTCCTTTATTTATAACTATGCATTTTACAATTTTCTAGCATTACTGGAAAAAGAAAAAGAAAAAGACGCTGATAAAAGCGATCATGACACCAATGTGTGATAAGTGTGAAAAACTGAAGTATAAAATACACATCAGAAAACTTGGGTTTATTAACTTAATTTCAACATGCTGTTATTGCAGTGTCCTATGTTGATCTTTACCATGTCATTTACTTGTTGCAAATATCAGATACTACGGTGCATACAATTCGGTTAACTTAATGGCTTGACAGACACTGGAAAGAAACACAGCAAATGGACAGCTGACTATTTGCAAAGATAAAAAAGTCTCCTACCTTTATCTGATTGAAAGTTTCTCTGATAACCGAAGTTTAGCAGGATAACACAAACAATTTCTCTGATCGTGACCTAGTAATATATACAAGTCTACTATGAGATATTGCTCACAAGAACATAGTCAGCACACAGCTTGAAATGTTCATTCTATAACCACATGCCCACTATGCCAAATCAGTCTTTATACTATGTGTTCTCTTAGAACCTGCTTTCCCTCAGTGCATTCTCCTGCTCGATTCGGAAAACATAAGGGCACTGAAGAGATGGGACTGTGTTATAAGTCCCTACAAAAGGGGCAGTGCAGAAAGCAGGAAGTTGACAATGCATATTATGTTGAGAAGCACGCCAGGTCTCTCATCTCCTGCAGAGTAAAGCATCTTTAAGAGGAATCAGATGTACATATTTGCTGGTTGCTACAGAGAAGGGTAAGAAAATGGCCTCATCTCCTTCCCTTAGGAGAGGCTGGCATAAAAACATTAGTAGCCCTTAAAATTAAAGGAAGGCATTTGAAGTATGGTCCTTCATTTTCTGAAAGTGTGAAAATATCTAAAATTCTTATTTCTTTTGAGTTGTCCGAAACTAATCACTGCTTTCCAAATTTTCTTGAGGAGTTGCTTCATTTGCCGTTGGTTTCATTTTATTTTTGAAATGGTAGGTTCTTCAAGGAACTACGATGTGTACAACAAGGTAAAGAAATGCCAACCTTGATCAGAATAGCAAAGCATCTAGCCTACTAACTAGTCACAAACACTTCTGAATAAGTCATAAGATATGCTGAAATTGCCCAGAGAGAGCATATGCTCCTTTATTCTGTTCCTTTTAGCAATTCTAGACGATATCCTTAATGCCATCAAATATTGCAAGACACCAGACAAGAGATATCCTCTACACTGGAGATGTTTGTACTATTAATTTGGGTTTGTTTGGGTTTTTAAAGTTTTGCAGCACTAGAGATGCCTTGTCTAGGAATGTCAGCCATGGCAGCCCTGTATACACAGAACTGTTTTGCTGTGGTGTCAGAATGAGACAACGTGACAATTAAAACCTCAAGGGTTGCTCAGGTCATGAGTCTTCAGATGTGGCAGCGTGATCAATGGTACATGGTAACGTGTCTGATTTAAACAAAACCCAAACCCACAATAACTCCAGAAACCTGGTTTTGCATTCTTATGGATCCTATTGCGCTTTTTCATCTAAATTAATTTGTAATTCAGGAAATCACCAGATTTCAAGTGTTCTTTTCAGAGCCATCTCTCACCCTTAGCCTTTTAACTCTCTCACCTTCATGTCATACCATATGCTTTTTCAAGCTCACCTTCCTTATCTTCTAACAGCTTCTGTGTTGATCGGTAATACTAATTGACTGCCAAAACCTGCATGAACATTCTCATTCTTTTTCCCTGTCTCTTCTTTGACAGTTCAATATTCTTTTTACTTTATTTTACCCTGATTTGCAATAGCCTTTAGCACAATCCTTTGGCAATAACTGTTTCGCGTTTGGCCAAGGGTCAACAAACGTTGCGACGGAACTGCTTTCAAACCAGAAAGGGCCTACCAGGCTAGAGGAATGGCTGCGTCGTTGGATTTCCTGCTTTATCTGGCCAATTTCCATGACTGGAGTATTGCAAACTGGTTGATGCTCCTTCTGCTTGTGCTCCTCCACATCTAAGATGAAAGAAGAGCACATGTCTTCATTTTCTAGTGATTGTAGCAGGATAGTTGTTTCTCTGTGGATTAAGTACTTAGGTGCTTTGGCTTTCTTTAGTCAGCAAATGAAAATTCATTCCTTTAAAGCTAGTAGATACATAAGATATACCATGATTTTTCTTACTATAAGCCTGCCAGGTGCAGACTTATCCAAGAGGAGAGTGACTAAGAAGCTGTTGCTTTCTTCACTTCTCCCTGTTGTATTACTTAGTACAAATAAAAACACAGGTGACCACACTGTAGGTCTGGAAGCTGAAATAATGTGCTTCACTGCCTCTAACCTCCCCAGTTACTGCTGAATTTTCAGGCAAGAACCATGACTGATTTTATAACTCAAATACCATTTTGTTTTCTTTAACTCTTATTTAACTGTGGTTATTTATTCTTTGGTACTTGAGAGCCATTTTTCAGTAAAATCAAAAGACCAAACTGAATGTATTGCAGGCAATCCAGTGCAAAAAATCACAGCATTAATTTAATGAGATTTGTTATTCATTTGGCAAGTGAGACAGTGGAGTGGCACTGACATATGCAGAGCAGGGACCAGTCTGAGATGAAAATACATTGATTCATGAGTGACAAAGAGCAGCTTAATGTTACTTGCTGATAAAACCGTCACTGATCTTGCTCTCTATCTGGGATTCTAAGGGAAAATGATGGGAAAGCCATTCTGTGCCATTAATGACAACTGAGTAAAATGTGCCAATGAGAGCTAATAATACACCTGCATGACACAGACCATTAAGCAGCCAGTTACAACACTCTCGAATAACACAAACAAATGAAAATGACATTATGGTCAAACCCTTGTCTTATTAAGCTATTAAATGCTTTTCAGAATAATTAATATGACCTGGAACTGATAATTCAAAAATTTAAACAACTGCCCTGTCTGCTTTCTCCTAGTTAATAATTATATAAGCCAGCACTGACAAGATGTGAAACTGTAATAAGCAGAACTATGCTGAAGGACATGCTTTCAGCTGCAATTCAGAAATGCTAACAATCTGCAGAAATAAACAGAAAGGACTTCTACCACCATGAAAAGCCACTGCCATAATACTCTCCCAGGTATGTAAATAAAATACGTTTTGAGGTTAAAAGCAAAGATGAATAGCACCGAAAAGTACAGGAATGAGAAATATATGCAGCATCCTATTTATCCTTTCTTTTCGCACTGCACAGGGAAGGTGGTGAGTATTTTCTGATCTACTGATAGAGATTTTTGTTTTTTTCTAAATAACAAATATGTCACAGTTGTCTCCTCTGCACACATGTAGCCAATGCAAGATCTAGCTGAAAGGATTTGGAGATACCACGCCCATGGTACTGGTCATCTTTCATATGTCTTTATGAGGAATTACACTACATTCAGCTTCGATCACAGGAACGAAAAAGACAACAGGTTCTTGAACAACTCCTCAAAGGCATGTGATGCCCAATTACATATGCAGAATCAAATGAGAGCTGTTTGCACTGAATGTATTATGTCTTCACATATTATGTCTTTTAAAACCTCTCAGGTGAAGTGTTGACAGGACCACAGACAGACAGCAACCCTCTGTGAGGATACAGTCCTCCTTCTCCATGTATCTCCTGAAGGCTGCACTGCCTTGGGCCCATGCAAAGGAGGACACTGTGCTTTTTCCTCTATGAAGTGAAAGATTATCAGCTCCTGCTGGTCTCATTCCAGGGCTGGGAAAATCAGGTCTGTTACCCTGGCTAAATTTCAGAATCAAGATGCCTGGAGATCAACATCCAGAGAAAAGAAGGCGACACACAGCTGACACCACCAAAATGATGTGGATCTAATAACTCTTGAATACTGAGGGAAGGGCTAGGTCACAAATGTTTCTTAAGAAGTGAGAGTAAAGCCAATACAGTAAAAAACAAGGGCAAAACCCTGATTAAAATAAATTATATTCTTTCAAGCATCTTAAACATCACTGCAATTACATTTAATCTTGCTCCATAATATATTTTAGATTTCTTGTTGCACAACTCTGCTTATACTGATTAATATTCAAAATCTTCTTGCAACAGACAAGATTTATAAACTAAACATATGGGTAACTAAATGCCCAATTTAAATAGTTCCAGCACTGCAATTTAGTGCCGTAGTTTTTCAAACACTGTTTTAAAACCAACATTTCTTAGTAATTTTTGTTGTGCGAATAATGATAAAATGTTTTTATTAGGAAAGCCTAGATTTTATTTTGTACTGAATCAGTTCAGACACTGTAATGAAATATTATTCCTTTAAGTAAAATGGTAAATTTATGAGCCTTTAAAAATGCACTTTACTAGCTATTTTTTCATTAGAAAAGTGTTAAAATCAGAAGTATAGAAATTCCTGCATTGATTTCCAAATAAGAAAAGTAGTTTTACTTTTCATTGAAGCAATCTAGGTGAGCGTGTTGACTCTATTTTTGTTATAGTGGTGTAAATACAGTGTAACTCCATCCACTTTGTCGTGGTTTAACCTGGCAGGCAGCCAAATACCACGCAGCCGCTCACTCACTCCCCCCGCCCCCCCAGCGGGACGGGGAGAGAATCGGAAGGGTAAGAGTGAGAAAAACTCGTGGGTTGAGATAAAGACAGTTTAATAGAACAGAAAAGGGAGAATAATGATAATAAATAATGATAGAATATACAAAATGAGTGATGTACAATGCAATTGCTCACCACCCGCGCTGACCAATAACCAAGTAGCGATCGGCACTTCCTGGATCACGCCTACCCTTCATATACTGAGCATGACGTCACATGGTATGGAATACCCCATTGGCCAGCTGGGCTGGCTGTCCTGATTATGTTCCCTCCCATCTTGTGTACCTAGCTCAGTCAGTAGGCACGGGAGCTGTCCTTGGACTAGAAGGGCACTTAGCAACAACTGAAAACATCAGTGTGTTATCAACATTCTTCTCATACTAAATCCAAAACACAGCACTAGGAAGAAATTTAACCCTATCCCAGCCGAAACCAGGACACACTTGAAAGAAGTTGTGCTAGAATAAAGCAAGCAAGCATAAGACAAAGCTCATGTATGTTCCTTAAAATGGAGATATAAAATTCAGATCTCTCTTACTGTGCAAATTCCTACACAACATAACCTATTACCTTCTCACTTTTCCCATTTCCAAGCCTATTAAAGTAATCTGTTAAGTGAGAGGTGCTTTAAATGACTCTCTTCTTGTTCTCCTCTTCGATTGCAATGTCATCTACTTAACTTGGTTTAGTTCAAGTGCATCTTTATCATTCTACTCAAACCCAGTTGCCTTGCTTTTTTCCCTTGGCTTGCTTCTTTTTTTGCTTTTGTCAGTCTGGTTGTAGATTCTCTTGGGTAAAGACCAGCTGTTAATATGCACAGCATCTCCCTTTGTAATCAGTAGTTCTGAAAGGTTGTTACTAATGTTCTCGGAGGACTACTACAAATCATGAATAAGTAGGAAGCCTACACTGTTTCAGGAAAGCTCTGCACCTTGGATATTAGATCCCATCCTTTTATTTTCCGCTCTTTGTGCATCGGTTCATACACTAGTGACAAAATAGAACCTTGGTCATGTATACACCATTTAACCAAAATGATGTTTAACTGTCTTCCCGTTTGATTCAAATCGGTCTTTTTTCTTAATGTTGTGCTCAAATCACTGCATTCTGCAAGAAAAAGTGAAATCATCTTGCTTATCTACTTGTTCCCTTCAGGGACACATCTCATTAAAAGCCTTTCTGGTGCAGTATACTCTTTCACAATCCCTCCAAGGAGATGTAAAAATGATCTGATACTGTAGCTTTTGCACTGTCTCAAAAATCAGTACCAGGATTCTTGATATTATTTAAAACAACCCGACGTGGACGCAAATCCCTTTATTGTGCCAAGTATTTTATGAATTATTAATTAGTCCATTACACTTTTGCCTGCTATGGGAACATAAAACAAGACAAAAGTACTTTCAAAGGTGAAGCTAAAAATGGTCCTGCCTGTCAAGCCAGAAGTTTAGGACTGCATTTGTATTTACAATAAAACCTCTCTACTAGTTATAGTTTTATCTGAATCATTACATTAATGTTTATATATAACTGTAGATGTATGGGGGTTTGAAAGTTTATGGTACCAGCAATGCATAGGCCAGTAAGGGGATTCAAATAAGAAGAGGAAGAAGACAATAGACACATTTGGATGCAGCACAGTCGCAGTGTCTAAAAATATCTCTGCACAATGTTGTAAACGGCTTACTGCACTGATTTATTCAATTTGTGTTGTCTAATGAAATATAGCACTTATCTCAACGTTTTATCATAAGTTTGTATTGGTTAAAAGCATTTGGCTAAATGTCTAATATTGCTGATGGTATTCCCATGTCATATTTCACTTTGCAGATTTGCAAAGATAATAGTGTGGATAAATTCTAGGTATTTCAGACTTTGGAAAGCACACTTTGAGAGGCAAAAGACAAATTAGTAACAGAAAAGGCCAAGAGGGTAACTCAGTTTATAATAGAAATAGTGTGAGTAGCAAATAATTGTGCCATAATTAAAGAAAATAAAACATGTCATCATACTTCTAGGTGGTAAAAGCTGGAAACCAATCACATCTGGCATTAATAGTTCCAGTGCTCTTGTGCAGTATAAATCTAACAAACTAGAAAAAAAGGCTATACTTTGAGAAAGAAAACATTTAAGTGTTCACACTGAGACTTTGCAAGTCTTTTCCTTGCTTCAATCTCCTCATCAGTTTTTAAAATTTAGATAGAGTTTTAACACTCTTATAAAAAATGCATTTATAAGCAGTTCAGTGTTCACTAGATTGCATTTGTTTATAATAAGGTCCATACATTATGTTTCTATAACACAGAGAAAAAAAAATCACTATCCCTGTCCTTGGTGGCAATGAATAAAAAGTACTGTAAGAAAAGAACATATTTTGTACAATTAATAACCTGTTGTTGTCATTGAACTGTTGACCCAATTAAAAAGATCTTCCAAAAACTGTCAGCAACAACAAACTGTTGTTTGCCCAGCTGTATTCTGGTTCCACTGGAGTTCTAAATGCAATTTAATTTGCAAAAGCATCAAGAAGGCCAAGACCAAAATCACATTTAACTAAATCTAAACACATTGTGAAGCATATGTTCATCATGTGGCCTGGTTCTTGGCTTATCTGTTCTGTATAAAATATGTCTTGAGATTCTTACTCAGGTTTAATTTGGACAAAACTTCAATTAGCATTAGTGAAATATGCATCATTAAGAAATTCAAGATTAGCCTAATATATGGTCCCTCTCAGATCATAAAAAAGTAAAAAATTCAGACAAACCACTGGGGAGAGTATATTTATCAATGAGGGATTAAGCTTTACAAATGGTAGCAATGACTAAATGTTACAGAAATGCATGGTTTTAATGAGTTTCCATAAAGATGTTTTTACACTCATGTACTGTACTGCCTTTTAAATATTTCTAAAAGTCTCAGAGCAGAAAAGTGCTTGATGGCAATGTGATCAGAATAAGCTGTTCTTTGGTATTAGTATATCTGAAACTAGTTTACTAGTTGCACTAGAACCAACTCAATTTGCTTTGAGGGTTATTAGTAGCTGAACAGCTAAAGAACACTGCCTTATGCCATTAACCTTGTATCAGCTTTAGCATGAAGCAGCATATTAAAATGGAAGATATATATAAGACATATAAATAATTCACTGTCTGTATCACATAGCTCAGTGTGTATTATATGGGGACCCATACCTGTATCAAAATGAGTTGTTACATATATTTATAAGAACTACCAGTAGTATCTTACCCAATGAAACTGTCTATTCCAACTTCTCCAGCTACTCCCAGAAATGACTGAAGAAAATACTAGCTGAAGAAAAAAAACCCCACTCATTCATTAAATCTCTGGGCTCTCCCACTTTTAGTTACCTATAGAACCACAAGTACATTGAGAGAAACGTCCTAGGACACTTAGGTGCAGAGCTACTCTAACAGAGTAAGCCGGCACCTTATTGCCTTCAAGAGCAATGCAGCACCACAGACTGAAGTACAAAGGAAAGATGACCTTGGAATTCAAATTTCTAGACAGAAATGGAGCCAGTTTGGATTCAGTGCTGAGCTTGACCATAAACCTCCACTGTAATCTTAAAACAATTGATTAAGGTCCAAATTTTGTCACTGTCCCGTTAAAATGTTACCTCACCCTTTGTGTAACTCTACTTGAGCCTCAAGTAAGAGACTTCTGTAGATGAAAATGCAGAAAAGAACAACTCTGTTCCTAACTCAAATGGGGATAGAACCATCACCTGAATACCAGACTTGTCTGTCTTGCCCATTTAGATGGGAGTAGGATAATCTATTACTGTATGCATGTGCGGTACTCAATACAACAAAGTTCCAAACTCTGTTGAGAGACCGCATGTAGTCCTGTAATAGATATAAAAATAAAGGTTTCAGGTGAAAGAAATGCTCAAGTACAGAAAATACAAGATAAAAACCTACACCAGCAATTCCTAACCACCCTGCATAAACAAAATACTACCATTTCTAATCAACTCTACTGCCCAGCCCAAGTACAGAATATTTAGAGTTTGGAACTAGCATATATTAATGATTAGATTAAGTAGTTTACACAAGAAAATGTACTTGTTAACAAAGACAGTAATATTACTTGTAAAATGTTAGGTCCAAACTAATTTTACTAAAGCCATCATGATTATCGTTTCCTGGACTTACGTGTACAGTACAACATTTAGGCTTCTCTTTATCTGCAGCAGGAAAAGAGAACTGAAAAGCTTTGACTTTCCAGCACAATTTTTTATCTAACCAAAATAAAAAAGCCTCTTTCCTAGAGAGGAGAGATATTCACTGGTATTTACAAACATGTTTGCTTTTCTAAATATTCCCCAAATACTAAGCATTACTCTTAATTTGCAAAATTAAAAGTCAGGTACAGGGCAATATTTTCCAAACAGATGGTACAGCACCTGGAGATTCTGTTCCCACTGGATGGTAAAACACACATGCCAGTCACAAGAGTCAATAAGTCTCAACAAGTAAGGCAACAGGCTCCACTTTGTTCACAAGCAAGTCAGTATGAAGGACACCATTACCTGAAAATGCCCAACTGTGCTATAATTTGAAGAAATATTTTGTAATAAATCTCATCCTGACTCATAAGCTCTCAACAAGCTTATCACCCGCTATCTCCACGCATTACAGTGCAACCCCCTTTCTCATCTTTCCTGACTTTCTTAAAGTGCCCTGAAGTTGTCCAACAGAGTGCTCAGCTATTATGTGACTTATTTTGGTTCTGTAATTCCAGTGATGCCATAGCCCTGACTACCCACAGTCCTGTGCCTGCTTTCCTTTTACACCTCACCTCATCTGTGGGCATTGGTCTCCAGCCCCCTAATTTAAAGGTCTCAGTATTCAATGTCTCTCCTGCTGCTGCTGAAAATTCACAGTAGATTTTTATTCACTTGGCGTATGAAAGTGAAGTGTTCCCAAAGTAAAAATCCTCTCTGTGTGTTGCTCCAAGCTGGTGAAGCAGTGGTAGCTGTTATTCAAAGGACAGCAACATGCAGCCCTGGCTCAGCATATCGGTTTTTTGTCTGCACATGCAATGTGCCCAGAATTATTCTGTTTTTCTTAGCTCCATGTCTATAGATTTCTTTACAGAGCAAACTTGACAATTTATTGTGTTTAAGGAATTTTACTTCAGGATTTCTGCTACATTTGGTGTCTGCATAATTCACTTACAGATAAAATTCAATACTATTATCTTTATGCTAATATTTGCTTTTGATATTGCAGCAGTCAAGCATGTAACTTGCACCTTGTATGGTCAGCCAGGCTGGAAACGTTTTCAGTAAGGACCTCCCCCCCTGCCAAGTTATTTTTCTGATGAGGAATTTTAAAACCTGCAGTCTGAAGTTAAAAAAGGACAAGAAAAAAAAAAAAATCCCTTGGCTAAAAAGGGCATCATGCTTTAAACACTAATTTCTGACATGCTTAGTTCCCAAGAAGCCCATACTGGAGAATTGAACCACTTGCACAGAACGATACACTGTAAGAATGGCATTACTTAGCCCAAGTTAAACATAGAAGTAACCCTATTTCTTCCCTTAAGCACCAAACAAGGGAAAATCACCACTTAATCTTTGGCATTTACTATTTACCTTGTAAATCATGGCTCAGCAGGGAGACTTGCTACTTCTCCCCTATAAATTTAACTTTGGAACAGAATGGGCTCAAGTTCTTCTTTCTTCTCTCTATAAAGCTGGAATAAAATAACTACAAAAATACTGAATTTTTATAAATTTACAAAAATCCTGAAGGAAATAACTAAATAAAACACAATTGTAAAAAAATAATAATTTTGAGCATCCTCTCTTTGAAGTACTTGATAAAGTTTTTCTTTTACATTTCTCATGGGGTAGTTTTCAGAACTGAAACAAATCTTTGCAAACTAATTAATTTGCTCTATCTCTTGTATTAAAGAAAAATTCTGTATACCCCTATTCTTAGCTGAACACTATGTAGCTATTACTTACACATTTGGTATACATCTGTACTCACTAGATCAACATGTATCTCACACTTAGCAATTATTGCAATTCCAAACCCATAATTATGTGCTGCTGCTAAGGGTAGCCTATGGTCTGTTTTTTCACTGAGCGGCTTTTGCACACACTTACAGGTCTCAGGACATTAGGGATTGCTCCCACTAGAAAAAAAAAGGCACGCAACAAGTGCAGGAAGAGTCTTATGCAGGTAACAGCAGGCACAGTTATGTTCATGTATATTTTCAAATAGCTCAGTTAAAATGAAGTAAATGGAGTTTAAAATATTCCCAGCTGCTTCTGTGTAGGTGTGGCAACATTTGTTGTTTCAAAACCTGAGTTCAACCTTTTTTGTTGTTGTTTTTTTAATCAGGCATCAGATTTTCAACTGAAGTGTGTATGCCAAAACATCACAGCCAAAACCCCAAAAGATTTCAACTTAGAAATGCTGCCACAACACATCATTGCCTTGATTGCTTTCATATTCTCCTAGTGGAAGAATCTAGTACTTTTTAAAGGATGCAGCTGAGGAGGCAACCTAACTCAGAGAAGAAGCTACTGAGCTGCAGTGACTGTGAAACAGGAAAAATAAAAAGAAATGTACTCTTTTTCAAACAAATTTTTGAGCAGATAATTTTTATATAGGAGTCTATTAAAAATTAATCAACCAGAGCTAAAAGCTAGGTTGATAGGTCTATAGGTCTATATTAAGACAAAGATTTTCAGTTGTGTTCCGAGCATGTTTCCTATTTTTCTTCAAAAAACTTTCATTAGTGATCAAGATAAATTATATATTAAAAATTATTAAAATGTTGAATAAAAACCTGTCTGGGAGCCATAAATTAACTAGTTTAGCTTGCAGTCATCCGCACTTCATCTTACTCTAAATAAAGTTATATGTCAAACTGGAAATCATCTCCTGAACATGTTTCTTATCCATGCCATGCAGAGAGGTCTAGACTGACAATACTGGCAGATTTCAGTATTCACTGACGCTTTAGAAGGTGCTCTGAAAGCTACATTCTCTCTGAGCTACACTCCAAGGCCAGGAGGAGGATCAGTCAAGGCAAAGTGCAGCAACCCTTCTATAAAAAGTGCTGCCCCTGGGACCAAACTATACCTAAACTGCATTGGCATGCATTTTATTTCCCAAATTTATTTCCTATGCTTTAAACTGTTGGTTTATATTAGAAACCCGAAATAGATCATTCCAGGTCATCTTGAGATAGCCTCTTCTCTCATACAATACTATAGCAGTCCTCAAGTATCCAAGCCAGCATTCCAAAAAGTCAACACAAAGAACCTACATGTCTTTGAAGACTCTTCTAAAATTTAACGTGCTATAAAATTTGTTTTGAAAAAGTTTGACCTTCCAGTGTAAACAACTTAGGACATTCTAGGTAAGCATTCTAGAAAGTATTACGAAACCAGCTTTTACCCCAAAATAATTTTCACTTTTTCTCCCCTTTGGTATAGTTCGAGTCATCTATGATTCCCTTACATGTAGAGAAAGTGTAGTTTCTAACATGGATGAATCAGTTGTACTGTCTGAAGATGCAAAACCCATGCATTATTACAGCATAAAGAAGTAATTCAGTTATTAAGCAGTCATACAGGAGACAATGCCCTTAACAGAATTAGGGCAGTTTTACAAAACCCAGCACAGAAAGCAGATTGCAACTTTTCTCAAGCTCTACAATAAAATCATCTGAATCCAGATATAGGATCATTTTTTTCTGGATCTGGTCATTAGGGTCTATACCTATCATTTATACCAGTAAATGCTTGTTGTAGCAAATGCCTTAATATTAAGAGATATAAGGGATTTTTTAAATCATTATCATCTTATTGAATTACTTTTGAAGAATTTTCAAGAAGTTTCACTAACTGCCTAAAGCAATGAATAAGATAATTTTATTAGCATCTTTAAGTTTTGGGGTTTTTTATGATATCTCTCTCTTAGTACCCAAGAATTAAAAACATAGCAGAGCTAGGTAGAAATACAGTGATAGGTGAGCTATTGCAAGAAGGAGATACCAAGCACTCTAACACAAAAACTGACAATTGGGATGAAACACCCCTACCATTGTCTCCAATGTACTCTTATTCTTAAAGTTACTCTGATAATGAAAGACCAGTTATGTTGCTAGTACCTTTTGGTCCTGGTTGAGCATAATTCAGAAGTTCCTATAAAAAACATTGAGAATATTAGTGGTTTGGAAGAGGAGTTATTTACAGTGACAGTATGTATCATCTGTTGTCTGTTTATCTGAGTTTCATTATAATAATCCTTCAAAAGATCTTGTTTTGCAGTGCCAGGGGCAGGCAGAAGATAAAGAGAGTTCTGGTAAAGTCAGTAAAGCTTTGAAACCCCAGTGTCTGTAGTGGGGGTTTCAAAGCCCCTTGCGAGGTCCTAGAAGAACCATATATTAAACCATACAATAAAATATAGACTTGTCTTTTATCTGAATATTTTAACGAGAGAAACATAAAGACTCCAAGTCCCTGTTCCTCATACCATACTGAATTATTACTACCAGACATGAGGAAAATGTGTCAGAACGCATCAGAAAGAACATGTCAACTTGCAGAAAAGAATTAAGATGCAGCAAAAATTAATTTCCAAAGAAATTGTACCTTTCAAAAATTGATATGAATTTAAGGCATTGTATAAGCAGAATTAAAAGACAGCACAAACCCCAAACATGATCAAATACATTAATTAATATGGCACAAGATAAAATAATGTCATACTAAGTGATGAGAGATTAATGCTATGCAAAGGCAGAGTCCATCTAACCATTATTACTAGTAACTGACAAATTTCAGTTGCAACCATAAAAATCCACTGAGATCCATAGCTCTGTTCCTCTACATACACATGGATAGAATCAGTCTGCTAAAAGAAAAGCTCAAGAATTCAAAATGTTCACTAACCACTCTGCTATCCACCATCCTTTGTATGCAAAAAGTACTAAGATGCAATGTCATCAAAATCTACCTTGTATTTCATGTACCGAGAATGCTATCAACGTTAATTTGCTTATTCTGTGGGGTTTTCTACAGAATCCCATGAATATTGCTTTAATATGATCTATTATGGCTGGAGCCTTCTATGTAATAACCTAAACAATTGCTGATAAGCAATCATGCATTAGAAAAATCTGTCTTTATTTACTCTAGGGCCCCAAATTGTAACAAAAAATTCCTTTTACAGCAAGTAATCAGGAGCTGAGAGTGGGATAGAACTAGTAGGTCTTGAGGAGCAAGTAAGATTTTAGGTTTTCCAACTACTCTATGAATTATTTTTAAGCTTTTTTTTTTCATTTTTAATGTTAAATTCTGAATAGAAAAGGGATATAAAAACATACAATAAAATTCATGAAAATGAATTAGTTGTCTTCACAGCTGCTTGAGATCCCCCAAATCAGAAAGTTACATTAAGTAATGTAATATAATTAATTTACATGTAATTTAATGTAATTAATTTAATGTAATTTAATGTAATTAAAAATGCTAGAGCTTAAGCAAATAGTGACAAATCACAAGTTTGCTTATAAGTACAGTAATTACTTTTATTTATAAAACAAGAAATAATTCATTTGAGGGTGGTTGTAAGTGTAAAGCCAAAACACAGGAAGCAGAAATTCAGCTTTGGATACTCACTTCTTACACATACGTATAACAATTGAGGACTGATTTTCACTGACCTCTCTCCTGTTTTCAAAGAGATTATCATTTAGCAAAAATGCTGAACCACTTTACAGTCACGCTTTTTACTGAGAGAAGTCTCAGTAAAAGAATCTTAGATTTCATTTGGAAAGGATAAGAACCAAGGTTATCTTGATCACAGATAGTAGAAGTTAAGAATTGAAAGTACTTGACTAGCAAATTCCCTTACCAATGTGCATCTTTTTAAAGTACAAGCAAATCATGATGAGCCGATATAACCTTTAAACCTGAAGAACGTTCATAACTTAGATTATTATATTTTCACTTTGAAATAATGGGAAAACAATCTCTTCTCACTTATCCATCTTCTTTTACTGCAAAAGTATACTCATGTACTTAAGCAAGCAACTGATTTTGCACCTCTGCTTGGTTTTTAACTGTGACAGATGAGAACAATTTTCCCACTAGGGCAAGAGCAACAATTTCAGTTGTAAGTGAGATAGAGGATGAAATCCTTGTCCTTTTGTTATATTTGTGTAACCGGATGTCAGAGCTGTGTCTGTGTGCACACCCAGTGCACTTAATTCCCTGGAATTCCAAGAAACTCCCCAGGTAGTTATCTACACTGGTGGGAATAGACCAGCTGGACACAAGACAGAACTCCTAGCTGCCCTCAGGACAAAGGATTTGAATAACTGCTATAAGGAGGTCTCCAGGAGGGACTTTGGGAAAACACCGAGTGTGCAACTCTATGCAAAAAACTCAACAACTTAGGGGTTTCTTTAAACAAACACTCTGCCCATGAGTGTCTAACATGATCCAGAAGGGAAAAATTAAATTATTTTCATCTTTGCACTTCTGCAGCAAAGGAAACGAGAGCAAAACCTCCTCTTTGAGGTGATACTGAAAACTTTCAGAGTCCTTCAAAATATTTTGCCAAGTCCTTTAATATTGTTGTCCTCCAGGAAACACAATATGTCTCTGAGGAAGGACCATGAAGGGGTTGCATGCCCAAAACTGTGTGAATTTTTCCAACTATATCAGTTGCTAATAAAAGATATCGCCTCAATCAACAATTCTTCTCATGCCTACATCCTTAGACTGCCAGGATTATACGAAAGCACCATTAAAAACTCTCTTCTAGAGTTATTGAAGTAGGGATGTGAAACCATTTTCTAGATAGGTTTCCTTCCATCAGATTAGGATGGTAATTCAATACAATAGAACCAGCTCTTTTACTGATAAAAATAACCTCCAAAAGTGTGTGATTGAAAATAATGAAAAATTTAAATTAAAGGGGTTTTTTTTGGGTTTTGTTTTAAACACACATACACTAAAATCTTTACCCCTTTTGTTATTATTTGGGGTCATTGAACAACTGGAATTTTGCTTCATGAATTCTACTTTAAATATGCAGATCCCAAGCAGCCTTTTCTGATATATAACTTAAGCAATAAAATACCAAATGTATAAGACAGGAAAATAAGTTCATGAGCCTTATTAGTAATTCCTAAAAAGATGAAAAATCTGTAGCTTTTTTTTGGCATTAATTTTTATATTCATGAAATTGAGAAGCTACAAGGGCTGGTGAAACTGAGCAGAATACCTTAACTGAGTCAAGTACTTTCAATTCCTTGACTTGAAACTCAACTGTTTTTCTTACAATTGTCATTATACAGAAATTTTGTTATGCTGATTTGATCAAGACTGAAGGATGACTATGAATTATTATGAGAAATTACAAAAACAAGCAAGCAAAAACAACCCCAAAACCTACTCTGGTCTCTCAACATAGAGTCTTAATATTCCAGATGATTGTCTATCTTATCTCATATAGATTACTGAACCAAGATTTCATAAGCACAATTAAATTAGTATATGGACACAGTTTGAAGTGATGACATAAAAAAAATGAATGCAAGTTCATATTTCTGCCAAATTTCCTGTTATGAATTCAAGAACCTAGCATTCTTGCATGAATCAGTTTTAGACCTCCAGAAGGTCACACGTTATCCATCATGCAACTCTGTTTTCCAGTTAATGAAAATGTCTCAGTATATTGACTTTCAGGCATACTGTGAAGACCATATTTTACTCAAGGTATTAGCTAAATGTGTAGGCAAAACTGTTGGTTCTTTCTTTATAAGTTGGTTTAGTTGGAATCTGCTCATTGGAATATGATTTTAAGAATCTAATTCTACTTAAATCTACAATACACGTCTATGAAAAAATGCAACTGAGTTTCTGAAGTAGAACTTTTATAATATTATGATGACTACATTTTAAAACACATACATAAGTCCACTTTCACTGCTGCTTCCATTATTTCAGGATTTCAATCAGCATTTAGAATTTAAAAGTGGAGAGAAATCTTCAAACCTAAACTTGAAGAGTGGACTAAATTCAGAGGAGAATTTGAATTTGAATTCCAAGCGCACCAAATATTTTTTATTTTTTTACAATTTTTTTTTTTTTTTTGCAACGGCTGCAAATAAATTCTGTTGAAAACAAATAGTTGTTGACAATGTGTTTCCTAAAGAACAGTGGCCAGAAATGTACTTTGATTTATTCACCCCTTTATGGAAGGCTAGAATATGCTAAATAAACATCTATTTGAGGTGACACCAAATGATATAATAATGAGCTACAGGAAAAAAGTATTTCTATATCTGTGGCATTTCTCTGAAAAAAAAAAAAAACCACACCTTTTTTTTCTCCTCCTTCAGTTTACAGATAGGTGTCAAATATGGTTAACCTTCATTGATCTTCATCCAAAACCGATTGAGTTTAAGTAAAGGTTAACTAAAAAAATCCACAAGAGGGAACATAAGCATTAGCACACAGAAAGTAACAGAGAGAACAGTGACTGAAGAAATTGAAAAATGTGCATCTCACTAGATTATTTTTGATTTCTATTCAATTTATGAATAACATCAAGGAATTTTAATATAAAACTTACAGAGCAAAATTATACAATTTACATTTCGGAGATATGATTAGACTTTGATTTTTACAATAAAAAAGAAAAATATTCTTAATTGGCACTTTAAAACCTCTGTTTATAAGATCTTTAATAATCCTTCATGAAACACAAATGACATTTTTATGTAAGGTTAAGAAAGCACATTTTAAAAAATTAATTTTCAAAGTTACAATATGTTACTATTATAAAAGTAAATTTAGTGTGCTGAATACTTGGAGAAAAAAACAATACTTTTGTTTCAGATTGTTAGTGAGCCTCTTGCTCCGGTACCTCTTATTTGCAATTCCCACATGAATTAAAACAATCATATTTCCAAAAGTCTAATTGAAACACACTTCCTGAAACTTGACTTACTGTCCTGTGCATCTTCTACTCCTTTGATAAAAATCTGGAAAGAGCTCTTACAAACTGCTAATTTCTATTTAATGCCACCATAAGAACTGTCATACTGCATTTACATTAAATTTTCTGGGCATGCTATTACAGCTGTAGCATATCAAATGCCAATACTACTAACACTGCAAGATTAAGTTCCTTCAGGATTGTTTCAACCAGAAAACACCATGTCTGTATCCATCATATTTGCCAGCATAATTTTTTTATCTTCCTCAGTCCAAACTGGTCTCCATGCTGAACACAAACATACCTTTTCAAAATCAGTATCATTAGTTCTAACTGTGCTACCTCAAGATCAGTCTCAGATCATTATTTTTAAGACATATCCATCTTCCTCTGTAACTATATTTTTTATCAAATTATCTGAATGCTTTACATCATCTGATGCATATATCCTCTATAGTACAAACACATTCTTTCTTGTCCCTTGACTTCAGGGTGGTGCAGAGATGTTAAGCACTAGATCTAATAAAAAATGCCTATGAAACAAGAGATGAAATTCAGGTTTGTAAACAAAATCCAGAACCCTGAACGTGATGCTGAGGCTCTCAGCAGAGAGCAATGCAAGAATATGGCAGAATTCATTTTCGACTGCACTGCAGATGCTGAGCTGCCTATTTTGTTCAATAACCAGCAAATAAGGATAGAATGATGCCAAGTGTCCCACCTCTGAAGTATGAGGTAGTATCTCTCTCTAACTTAGATCTGCACACCTACATTTCCTCTAAAACCAGGTGCCTATTCCCTCCTCCTCTTTTAAAAGACTGAAGAAAGAACCATTTACATTTTTCAGGTGACAGTACTAAGTCTAATAGTTAGAACACCCATATAGGAAATAAGAGCACCAGGAATAATTTCCTCTGTTTTTCTAAGAAGATACAAAAGCAAATATATTTTCCTGTTGTCTAGCATAGCTTGGGTGAGGGCGATTCAGTTTTTCTGCTGAACCTAAAAAACAGATGACAAGTCAATGTAAAATTGTATTCATATACTGAAATGCATTCATTCTGACACACAGGGTTGGTTTGTTCTTGTAGTTTTGCTTGGGCACTTATAGAAAAATAGGAGAAGGACAAAATACATTTATGCCTTTTTCCATAGAGCCTCTGCCACAGCAAGTGTGAAAAAATACCCATTGAATGTCTCCTGCTTTAGCCACAAAACATATTGAATCTTCTCTGCAGCCGAGTGGTCCTAAAGGAACACATCAAAATGGAGCATGTTATAGTTAGTCCCTTAACATTATATCGGAGGCAAGACTTGTAAGGGAGCTAGTTTTGGCTTCTCACTGTCACCCAGGTTGTCACACTTAGGCTGCTAGACAGGACAATTTCTTTGTCATTTTCAATGTGTCCTTGCTAATGCCGATGTCAAAATTTCTCTCAAATCCAGCATAAGCATGACTGGTGTAGCCCTCTAAATATGACTTTTGCCATTGCCAGTAGAACACCATAGGTTTCCATTGTCCTGGAGAGCAGGGCCCCAGGAACTGTCTGGGCTTGTGTTGGCCTGAGCTGATTGGGGTTTGTTGTCTTGTGTCCAGTGGCCTTGTGCCTGTGGCCTCCCTGGCTGTAGCTTCAGCTCTGTGAGTGCCAGAGCTGGGAAAGGACTGGCAGCTGGGGGTCGGTAGGTGGCAACCCACAGGATGGTGTCAACTGAGGCTGGGGCAGGCACATGGGCAGCTGCCAGGCTGTGGCTGGGATCCACTGGGAAGGCAGAGAGTGATAAGAAAATGGATAAACACATCTAGCCAAGACTGAAGGGGACCTCCACCCTCCCCAGTGTACATTATACATTTTGAACAGAATACATCACTTTGGAGATATAGATTCTTGTGTTGGGAAACCAATGAAAGCAAGTTAGGAAATTTTTGCTTTGATTTTCCCATGTCTCCTGGGAAAAGAAAGAAGGAAAATAAGTGAGTTTCCGTTTAAATGTCAGGTCTGTATTCAGACTCTATTTTCTATTCAAAGAACATGAAGTATAAGGAGGAGCGAGGGGAAGATCTACAATATGCCTTTGCACTTCAACTCGATTTCCATTGAGAAGTTACTGGAGAGGAAAACTGAGACTCTTAAATGCCCTAAGACACATCACTGTTGCAATGTGCCATCCTCTTCCTAACAATCAACTAGGGCAACTTCAAACTTCCAAGTAGGTTTTTAAAAGCTTCTGTAACAAAACACTATACTGGCTTGGAAGAGATGCTGTTCAAAGTCACAAGAGGATTGGTCAGAACTGGTGTCGTCCTGACTTTGCAACAGGAATTCACCCTTTCAACGCAAGCATGCCATGTAGACCTAATGTTTTCTCATCACTGGATCAGATGCTAAGAGACATCTGACATAGCAATTTCTGTATCTCTAGATTGTTATTAGCTTAACCGTAATAAAAGTAAGAATTATGGTATGTCTGATATCCTAATGATACAAATGTCTTCTTTTTCATAAGATGTGACAATCATATTTATCACATACTCTGAATGCAATAGCATTTGTGTCATTGTGCCATTATGATAACGAGGTGCCTTATTACCACCAAGTATTGAAAAACTCTGGTAACATTGTACAAAAGATTTACAACACGGAATCTTCATCCAAATAATACTGTCTTACTAGGCTTTTGACAGCTGCACTGTTATGACTCTGCAAAGACAGTTAATCGTAAGTTGCTCTTTACCATAAAATATAACAATTGAATTTTACAAACGTGACATAATTATTCTAAATTTATGTTTCTTGTTTTGACACTCTAATGATTTGTCAAATTTTAATCTGGGAGCACCAGTTACCTTTGGGGGAAGTAGAACAGAGGAGATTAGTTCCTATATTTTAATCCAGAGTGGCTCAGCTGGCAACTGCCCAGCCACCCTCCAGGCACTGCCTGAAGGAGCTGCCCTTGCAGCTGTGGGGAGGAGGGTTATAGCAATTACTTGACACATGAGAGCTGTTTATGCAGTTGGCAACAGTGAACTGTGCTGCTAAACCAAGTATTTAGGAATATGGAATTAAGTTGTCACTCTAATGACTTACGTGTGATGTTATCTTTAATTTAATACAACCTAAATTCCTTGTGAACTTAAAATACAGCGTACTTCCAAATGACTCAAAAGCCCTCTTCTGTTAATTAAGAGTTACAGACCAACATAATGTGTTAACTTAGGGTTGGACAATTAGCTTTACATTATTATACGAATGGAACTGTGTTAAATGAATGAGAAGAGCACAGTATTTTTTGGTACATTGACACTCCAATATATTTTCAGTGATCCTGGTGTAATATTGCATTCAGTGAATTTACTGTAGATTTACACTGGTGTTAATTAAGATCAGAATTTAGACTGTGAAGTTTAATCTACCTTGTTTTGTGTGCATGTCTCATTATAACTGAACATAAACTGTTATTAAATTATTTCTATTATACAATACTGATTAAAATGCTTGAAGTTTAGTTACAGATTTTTACTGTTGCATTCCTTTGAAAGTATTAAATGATGGTTTTATATTTTATTCATGCTCACACTTGAGAAAAACTGTATGTCCAAAAAAAGAGAAGGAACATTTAGAGAGGGGTAATTTCTCACTGTAATTTAACTACGGTACTTGGTTTCATTTCCTTGAGCCTGATCCTATGCCTACTAACACAAACTGATCATCCTTGAAAGTAGAACTAATGAGATCTTTTCAATGTTTAAAAATGTTACACAAATATTTCACTTCTATTTTTTTCCCATGGAAACTAAAAATCAAATTGTGTCATGACTGCTAAGTGAATTGAAGCTTAGATAACAAAATAAAGTTCTAGCTACCTAAGATTTAGTGTTATAGAAGTAATTTTGGCATGTAAGAGTGAAATACAATTCCTAGTTTTTAAAATCACATTGTGTTACTGTAATTTTATAAGCTTTCTATTATCACTAAGAAAAAGAACTTTCTGCTATAGGATAAGTTCAAATACAGTTCCCAGCCATAGGCTGGAATTTTTATGAAAGTAGCTCATCTTCCGAGGAAGTAGAGGCAAGATATATTTCATTTCACAATGTTGCAAGTCTCTGGCAGGTACTCCTAACCTAAAATATGGTGGCTTAAATAAAAATAAAGATAGTATAAGCAATACTTCTATTCACCTGCACCATTTAGGAAATGTAGTCATCATTACTTCCCAGGTAGATCTTTATTTGGTTTCAATTATACCTACTGAGTATGTCCCAGAAATCAGGATCCTGGTCCTGCCCGAGGCTGGAAAGTGATGGTCTGGGAGGCTGCTCACAGGCACACAGTGGTAGCACTTCAACTCAGTTTCCCTAGCAAGATACCAGGTCCCACATTCTCACTTGGTCTCAAACTCTGTCCGCAGCATAGACCAAATTATCTTACAAAACAGAAAAAAGAAAGGAAGAACTAATACCTAGGGTTAAACTTCTCCATCAGTATTGGCCACATACACAAAGCAGCAGATGTTGAAAAATTATGAGATCCAGCATCTTCAAGCTCTATCTTTCCTAAAGATATGTTGCTACTTTCAATGGCCACATACTATTGTCTCTTCCCACAACACTGCCTCAGCACCTTGCTCTGGGCCCGTCACCTTTGCTGGCAGTACCCTGCCACACACTGTCAAATAGTGAGAGTTTCTTCTTAGCTGGGGAGCAAATTATTAGGGCTGAGGAAAGGCTATGCCTGCAATTCTTGGTACATTTTTGGTTCCTACCCTTGGTTCTCTTTAAAACTTTCTCAGACTACTCCACATCATGAAACACTGAGCATCTTAGAAAGTATCCAAAACAGTACATGATCATTCTTGCAGCGCTGTATTGATGAACAGAGCAGAGTCCAATCTGTACGTGGCACATTAGTTAAGCAATATTGCTGAAACTGGAAAAAAGGGATTTAATTTCTTCTCTTGGAAAAATATTTGTGGACAACTCAGAATGTTAACACACAGTATAGATACAGTCAGAAATGGCAACAACAATACATACTCATGTATTTTCTAAGCTGAGCTTAGAAAAAATGCTGAGACTAAACTCACTCAGTTAAAAATGTGAAAATTCTCTTTTCTGTCAGGATACCAATAGAGCTAAGTATATATTATTTCCAGAAGCACACAGAATTTGCCTTGATTTAGAATGATCACTTTTCATGTGATGTGGAAGACAAAGGTCATGCAAGTCACACCTGCTCAGGTACCATGGTGACCAGTCATCACCTTGGACACTATCTACACAGCACCCAGGGTCTGAGGCTTACTCACAAGTAGTCATTTCTAGCACTGGCTGTACTTGCCGCATAGTCCAATGCAAATTCAGTCTTGGATAAGCAACTCTTTCTATCAAAAGTTCGTAACACTGTGAGCTGCCATGTGACCTTTAACAAATCTTACCATCCAGGGATGCATGCAACTGTGGTGGTGCATTCATACCCCCTCCTTTTCTTCCCTGGGCCACTTGTTGATCTGGGCCCCTTGTTGATCTCAGAAATGTCCGTGAAACCTCGGCCTTGGTGTATTGAAGTCTGGCAGTTGAGTGCTCCTTGACGGTATCAGAAACTCTGCACGGCTGAGGCTGGGAACATACTCCTACCGCCTGGCCCAGGTGTCCAGTAGAACAACATCGAAACATTGAGAATTTTTAGTAATTACCACCTGGGACTGTGGCCAGGATGGAAATTTACAGATGACTAAAGCCAACCATCTTGCGAACCTATAAACATTGGTCCTAAGTGGGGCCCTTTGAGCTCTCCTGGACCACAGCGGGCTGCACCCAGCATCTCCCTCTGAGTGGGACACCTCTCAGAGCTTGCGATCTTTCAGGCCTGCGATATTCGGAGGACCACTGGGTCCTGGGTGAGTCCCCTTCGAAGCTCAACCCTTTCGCCCATTGAGAGGGAATGCCTAGACATTCGACGTAAATATTTCTTCACTGAAATCGAGGGGAATTTTTAACAGGTATACCTTCTGTATGTTTTTTTATATATATATATATATATATATATATGTTTCTCTGTGTGTGTGGACTGATAGTAAGCATAATCTGTAATTAAGTTGTGATTGTAGTAGACTTACTAACTCACTTTGCAAATATTGAATTAGTTAATGATTAAGCATTACTAAAGTTTGTAAATGATTCGTTGATAATTAAGCGTTGCTAAATTGTGAATGAAACCTAGACTGCTGCCAAACATATATAGTCCCTGAAATATAAACCCTTAGATGATTTTCCTTTATATGTTTCATCCGTGTAATAAGTAATAGAGTGAAACTTGCCATCAAATTCTGTTAGGTCGCACCTTTATAAATCTCTATTAAAATCACTTTCTGCTACTATCTTTGATGGTGATTCTTTAAGCGGCCTCTAAACCACTCATTCGCGACAGCAACCTTGGAGCATTTGCTTGATGCACATGCAGCAAATGTTTGCTCAAACTGGGAGATATTCCAGGTGCTGGAAACACATATACTTATTAATCATTCCCTAGAAATCTGTGGAGATATAAATGAGAAATAACATAGCTTACTTTAGATCATAGACTACGTTTTTGGATGCAGTCTCAAAGCCAAAGAGCAGTAATTTTCTAAAAAAACAAGTCTACAGGAAAAATATGACTTATAGAAACCAGGGCTCAGTTGCCACACGTAATCATGCCTATCCTAAGTGAGCATTATTAACTGTTGAATCAGATTTAACCTGAAGAGCTGAATGTATGAAATATTGCTTCAAAAAGAATAACATCCAACTTTTGGAAACAGATGAGAAAACAAAACCAAAATCCAAACAAAACTATTTCTTCACTCACACCCTGTTCTCAGTATGGCTCCACAACTGATGGGATATCACAAAGACGCAAACAAGCAGCCAGAGACTGGGGAAGGGACAGAAAGGAAAATCAGCAATGGGAGATCCCCAGTTCGACATCACTGCCAAAGTTTTCCAGTTACAGCCTGGAGCATGAGCAGCATGCAGCATACTTAGTATTGACTACAGGAACAAGACTTCCCACCTTATACTTCCCACCACAAAGGCTTAAAAAGGAAACTTGACATTGGCTCATGCAGTTTAGGGTAATTTTGATGTTTTAAACTATGCTAGGTAGTAAAAGGCCTACCAAGGTCAAGCCCACAGAACAGCAATTTCCCACCCTACACCCCTGACACTCAGTTATAGTCCCTCCTCACCAGCTGAGGACTCCCCCACACTAGAAAACTGTTAGAGCAATGAACCAGTTTCTTGTTCCTAGTCATGCATTAATAGACAAGGCTACATAGCAGAATACGAACCTGTAAGGCCATCCGCACATGTAGATCAAACCCAAGAGGACACTTATGTCACAAGTAATCATTTAAATGCTTTAACTCTAACAGGTGAAGCACTACCAAGGTGATTTCAGCTAGACTACACGATACCTCTCCTTTTAAATCAGGGTTGTTTTCCATATTAACAGAAGTGATAAAGACCATACAGAAAACCAAACACTGTAACAAATTAGTAATGGACTCCAAGCTTACAAATATTCTAAAATAACTAGGGATTGGGTTTTACCCCCCAATAGACTTCACCAGGAGGTGAAAAGAAAAATTAAACCTATGCAAATGTGTCCAGTTTTCAAAAACAACAGCAAAAATATATTGTTCCCTCTTCTGTTTCTGTGTATTAAGGATATGTACTGACTTTATGGAATTACTGCAGCAAGCTGTGAATGATGATGCATGAAATGAAAAAATTTCAGTCCAGTGCACAGGAGGAATACAGAGAAGAGTAGGCTGTCAACAGTACACTTTTTAGAGGAATGGATATATACCACATCTTCCTTGAATGCAACCGTTCTGAATTCAGTGACAAGATCTCATGGTATCATATGTGTAAGCAGGGGGCACTTCCAGGTACTCGTCAGACAAACAGATTCCAATTCTGCAAGACAGCACTGAATAATTATTCAAAATACATTTTTTATCCAACTGAGCAAAATTTTCTGTCTCAATTGCAGGCAGTTGTAAATAGAGTCATCTGGAGGCTTACCAAAATGATGCATGAGAGTCTTCCATTACATTATTGGTCAAAACAAAATAGCTATTCATCATTTATATTCCATGCATCTCTATTTTACTTATCTGTTTGATTGCAAGAATAGGCAAATTACAGATAACAGACACAAATGAATAAGTCCTCTTTGCAAACCTCCAGCCACTGACTATAATCTCAGTCATGACACAAAGCACCATCTTGCTTAAAAGGAACAGTTCACGAAGATTAAACTTTTCACCAGCCAGGCATCACAGAATACCAGTTACAGAAGACAAAAAAAGAGCTTTGGATGAACTCCAAAGCAGTAGCTTCAAATTCCAAGAAGATACAACACATTCACTCCTGCAAGTCAACTTTTCAAGAAGCAAGATTACATATTACTAAACACTTGCTAAAACTAAGGTTGCTTTAAATGCATTCAATTAAAAAAAAACAAAGGAGAAATCCACCCATGCCTATATAAGATGACAGATTCCAAAGCAAAGATGCTGAAAGAGGTACACCAGTGCTTTCATTCAGAAAGGGAAGATGTGTCTTCTCTTTGCCTTTTTTGGAATGTAATGTCATCTAGAGATCCAGCTGATTCTCTGATACCATGGGCCTTCAGCACAGGTGATCTTTATGCGGCTGCCTAAAGGGATAATAGGAAGGTTCCCTGTATGACCATGTTACAGGTATACTTGAGAGTCCTGGAGCTTGAATCTCCATGTGATGAGATGCAGGCTTAGAACAGCTGACAGAAGAGGTACATTTCCCCTTTTGTTTGGAAGGCAATACACAGGAAAGCTCACTGACTAAACATAAATGTTTACTTTAGGAGGAGAATGATCTTTCTTCTCTTACTACTTGAGCATTCAGAAATAAGACAGTCTTGCAGAAAACTGTCAACAATCTATGCTAAGTACAATCACAGATGCCATGAGGGTACAGTGCACACACATGTAACTACAGATCCAACTATCTTGTGTAAGAGAGCACAAAGCTAATCAGCATCTCATTTAGTGTGCAAACTCTGCTGGTGACGTGTAATAAGACACAGATAAATAGCACTGCTTGAAAAACCAGGCATATGATTTCTACTACAACAAATGTTTCCTATTATTTCCATGTAGTACACAAAAAAATAGTTGAAGTAATTAAAAAAAAAAAAAAAAATTAGCCTACATAAGAAGAACACAGTCAACAGTAATGAAAAAGGGCTCTAACTTCTAAAATTGTTTGTTTCTTTATTCTGTATAATAAACACTTTCTGAAATTGCCACACCATTTTTGACATGCTTGCAAATCAGATAATGTATCACCTCCTGGGAAATTTCCCAACAAAGTTCAAAGATACAAGACTCTGTTTCTACAGAATTAGTCCAGTCTGAACTTTGTGTGAGAAGAAAACTAGTTATCAGTTACAGGTCCTGTTTAAGACAAAACCTGGAGGATGAACAAGCTCAAAGTCATTGAAAAGATACACATTTAAACAACAAGTTCTAGACTGGAGTCTTTAAGAATATTTTTAAGCAAAATTGTTTCCCTAATATGTATCAGTATATTACTGGTAAATAAAACTTTGATGTATAAAATCCCACTAAAAATGCTTATATAGCATTAAAATAACAGCCTTTTCTCTCTTGGCTGAGATTGATGAGGAAGTATTCTGCCTGATGGTCGTGAACATTTCTGTGTAACTCCCTCCAGGTTCCCTTGACATTATCCATCAGTCTGTTTTTACAGACTTGTTGAAGATGCTAGAGCAGGACCTGAAGTTGAAACCTACCTGCTGCATTTTTTTCCTTCAAAAAGCTGCTACAAAGTATCCACCAGGAGGCAGAGTTTGCTAAAAATCTTTGCAAATGAGATAAATGAATACTGCCTCCGAGTTTCAGATTTCAAATAAATATCATATTACTAAGCACATACAAGATAAGCATTGGAGAGAATAACATGGTTTCCTCCACACTCACATTACTGGAACTTAAGAGACATATTTAGGGCCAAGACAAGACTTGAAATATGGGCTTAAATTTTTTGTACACTTTATAAAAATATAGAAACACAAGCATCAGATGGAGAGGTGATATTCCATTGCCAATTCTTCCGTCATCCCCTCACAGTCCTTGAGAGAGGAATACAGTTGATTTCTACTTAGCACTGAGAAAATGAGAGTACAAATCCTGGGTCCCTGTTCAGTACCTAATTAGCATTAGAAAAGAAAATGTAATTGAAGCATTAAAAAACTGCTAACAAAGACTTGTTACTACTTCACCAAGAGTAACCATAATACATAGTTTAAGCCTTAGCTGATACCTATTTCTGTATGGGCCAAATGTGTTCTCTGAAAACACACTCTCTCTGAAGAAATTGTACTTGCTTGCTGACCAAGAGATTGTAGTACCTCCTAATTTCAGTAACACCTTAGTAATGGCATTTGGACACACTTCAGTGATGTCTCGATGGAGATATGCTTATTTATTATTACTAAAGCATTAGAAATAGCACATAACATCTACTCTTACATTACCATGACAAAATTAAATATTCTGTTGTGGTTTTTTGTTTGGGGTTGGTTTGTTGTGTGGGTTTTTTGTTTTGGCTTTTTTTTTTTTTTTTTTTTTCATTGGCACTACTAAGGGCACAAGTCTGTGAAGTCCTGGGAACCTGCCACTGATTTCCAGTAGGGATGTGGTCTCCAAACATCTTTTGAAACTAAAGCAGATGCAGTGCTCTAACGATGTAGCCGTAGGGCCCTTTCTCCCCCTCTTGGCCAAAGACTGCTCTAGTCCTCCATCCAGAGCAGACGGTCTTCTGACAAGAGGCAGACAGCTTCCCCAGCTATGGCACCACAGCCTATCTAGAGGGAAGCCTTCTCGTCCCTATCAGTGAATCTGGACAGGGTCCCAGTGCAATTCAGAAGCCCTACTGCTCAGCCTGTCAAGGAGGATTTGGGTCACGGCCAAAGGCAAAAATCTATTTTTCCAGAACTTTCCTGGCACAAACTTGGGAACCTTGAAAGTTTGGCACAGAAATTTTTTTTTTTTTTTTTGGCAGGAATCTGAACTACCTGCTCTTCTTGCATTGCTTTTGACATGTTGTTTTAGAGAAATGTTTTGTGCAAGGATTAACCAAAAGGGCTAATTTTTTTGCCATAAAGTCAGAGCAACATATTCAACTAAAAAAGAAAAGTGTATGAGAGGTAATAAAGATTGTGAGGGTGAACTGAAAAACTGTTTTGCATCACTTTGTTTAAAAAAAAATAACATTTTTTCTACTACAAAGCAGGAAAATTTTTGAATGAACCCTAGACAGCTGCATCTGTCATTTCTACTGTTTTGTCTCCACCGTACACCCCCCCAACATCTCTGATATGATCATTACAGCTGGGGGGAGGTGGGGAACAGAGTAGAAGTAGATAGGACAGCAGAAAGCAGCCCAGGTGGCGTGCTTTCCCAAAATAGCATCACATGTTGTTGCTGGCACAGGCTGGGCTACACTGGTCATTTATCTGACCCATGTAGCAGAGAAAGAAAACAAAACAAAACAAGCTGAATGGCCAGTCCTACCTGAAATTTTATTAAAACTTCATGAAGAAGGTTGCAGGAATCCCCTCCTTTCCATACTAACTGAGAAGTTTTAAGTTCAGCAAAGCCATGCAATTCTACTGAGCAAAGTTTACAGAGAAAAAGCAAACTTGGTAAAATGGAAGCTAGGATTTTCCTCAAGCATGCTGTAGCCCAGGAAAAATCAATCCAAGAGCTTTCACCACTGTGATCTGTTTCAGGTTGAATCTTGTGACCTTCTAAATGCATCACAGTGAAATACTGCTTTTAGGTTTGTTTGGCTTGTTTTGGTTTTTTTGTTGTGTGGGGTTTTTTGGGTTGGTTTTTTTTTTTTTGGGGGGGGGGAGTTGAAACTGCTGGAATTGTTTTTTTCACTAGTGAGCTCTTAGAGAGTTTCAGAGTGTTGGTACCTTTAATTGTAATTTGTGAGCTGCCATTATGAGAGTTACTGACAGAAAGACTTTTTTTCCCTCTAACTTCATTCTCAGGATTTTGGTTAATCTATTATTGATCCATTTAGGTTTTTAGTAGTTCCTATTCAATATCTAAAATGGATAAAAAAAATACTGTTTCAACTGTTTTGCAAGAGAAAATAATTTCAGTACATCTAACCATTAAACAGAAAAACGCAAAATTTTACTGCCTCAGATAATTTTCATAGCTATTTATTTCTGGAGCAATAAAGGAAAAGATAATGACTTGAAAGTTTAGAAATACCAGATATGTTAAATTTTGAATTAATGCTTTTAAACTAATATGGCATTAACACTGCAATACAAATGTGCTACCAAACAATTACTTAGTAAACAATTAAATATATGCAAAACATATTTATTACTCTAGCTCTGAGAAATCAGCCAGGCTACTCATGCTTAAATTCAAAAAAATCTCCCAGATCAAGATGTTAGCCAAATATCAAATTGAACAGCGTGTTACCTTTCATAACACTTCTCCTGTCAGAGCCTGGCATGTATAAGAATTGTTCATAAAAAGTTTCTTGCATTTTTAAAAAATACAAGGATAGCTGGGATCTTGGACATTTTTCATTGTTAATACATAAGTAATCACTATGAAAAAATCCTAATGACATCAAAGAATTTGGACGAGAATAACTTAAAAAGCTAACAGAATTACATTTCCAAAGAGAAATCCTGTGCCTGGTCACGTCAGCACCAAAACTACTGTAAACATCAAGATGATCTGAATTTCATCCTTACTGTTTGACAACTTTGCAATATAGACTAAGAGTATCCCAAAGCATGCTACTTTTTATATTTTCAAAATTAAATCAGTCACTAACATAAATTTGATAAAAAGGTATGGGTTTTTTGTTTAGAGTTTTTTCCAGAACATTTATCCCTAGGACTTTTTTCCAGATTTCTACAGAGCCAACCCTCTTTCCACAGACTGCTCTCAGTTTTCGATCAAGTATTTAGTGACCTACCTCTCATTCTAGTGCAACTAAAACACATGACTTGTGATTAATATTACATGATCAGAATATGTAGGGACTGTTTATAATAACCCCACACACTGAGATTTCTGCAACAGCAAGCAACAGTATAAAACCAATGATACAAATCAAATGTTAACATAAAAGAGAGTTCAGAACACACGTGCAGCCCTCAGGAGTGAAGATGTAAAATAGAAGTGGAGTGGTGTGTTGAAAATACTCAGCAAATGCTTCTCAGTATCTCCAAGGTAAAGTGAATAGTGAAATTAAATGACAGGAACAGGTCACAGACAACAGACGAAAAGAAGAATTCTACAAGAGAGGGTCAAATAGAAAGATCAAGCTGTTGTTCAGTAAACACAGAATAATCAAAAGCGAAGTATAGTAAATTTGAAATTTCACCGGTTTCAGTGTTTGAATTGCATCTCCACCCTGCAATATGATCTCCTCAAAAAATCTAAATAAATCAGGAATCTGAACTAATAAAATCTTCTACAGTATACTGATATATTCATTTCTTTTTATGTAACTGAAAATTGTGAACCACGTACTGTAGATAAACTGAGTGATTTTGAGTATCCCAGAATGTTCAGAGACGATTATTCATGTTCCTAAGGAATGCTTCTTTAACTTTTAAAGTAGATTCTGTATAGATTTCTTACATTGTACACAGGTTAAAAAAGGTACCAACTGAGCATATTCCCAAGCCACTACACATTTCCCATTAAACCTCACTTGCCTACTTGAACTATATGTAACCAGCTTCGATACAAAAGCTTATTTTTATTATTGTCATTTAGAGTGCATAAGAATAGAGAAAATACAGAGTTTAACATAATTTCCTTTTCAGATATTTATTCTTTCAAGTCTCAGCAAGCTGTACATCCACTATTGACTCTGTTACAGCAGTGGCTGGATTATATACTGCAGGTTTACCGTCCCCATCTACCATTTGTCCTCGCAGGAAACAAAACACTATATTGTCATTCCAATACAAGAAAGAATCGCACACCTCTGTATCAGCATACAACTCCTCTTTGAAAGCTCCACCACATTAACAAGTCAATTAAACTCAGCACATGTACAACTGTAAACAATAAAACTATTAGAGAGCAACCTTTTTAAGACCAAAAGGGTTCTTTCAGCTTTAACTTTCCATTCAGCACAGATAATCAGATCTGAAAACAACTCTACTAAAGATATCTATGAAAACAGTTCCTGACCATCTTCAGGAGTCATTTTGGTATCAGAGAAGATAAATTATTGGAAAGAGGACCATAGTCTGCCTCATTCTAAATCAGCATGTGTGAAATACCGAGTTGTAATTATAGCTGCATACGGATGGTAACTAGTGTAAAACTTCTTTACAGGTTCTCCTTTGCCCAATTTAATCTCTCATATATTAAACAAAAACTCGAAAAAGACTGACCAAAACATGGATATGAGTTGCTTATTTTGGAAACAAAGTTTGAAAGAGAAGAAATTCTTGCACCAAATTTCAGTACACGTTGAGATGGCTACCTTTTGTTGCTAGTTAATCCAATCCAATGGTAAATGCTCACTGCATGCCATAACAATAAGGTGCGCACATACACAGGGAATGATTAAACCTCATGCACATCCTTATACTTTTCAACTTGAGACCCACATTTCATTAAGTATAGAGGGCAGTGAGCATGATCTTTCCAAAGCCTGAGAAAAACAAAGGCAAAAGATTGTCCAGATACAAACATTATTTCCAAATTGTCGGCCTCAGGGCTGGATGTGTTTACAGACCTCACTAAGGAGTTATTCAGCCACACATTCTGCTATCGCACGCCGGAGAGTGCAAAGCAGCACAGACTTTACCTTGTACTCATCCAGACTAGAAACATTTAATAACTGACAGAAAAATAATATAAGTCATCAAGACTGGCTTAGTAGTTTTACAGTCCAAAGTTCAGGTTTGTGCTGTATTCATAAGAGGCCTGCCATGCCTTGGCTCAAGCTCAAGTTATGCAAATCCTGGCAGACTGATCTGCAGAGGTTTTGTGCAAGTTTCATTGCAATTCGCATTTGTGCTGTTCCAGTCTCTGCTCACTGAGCTCAGCGCTTTCTGCTTGTTGGAGTTGGGTGAATGGTTCATAACCAAGAAATTCTTCACAGTTATCGTTACTTAATTCCCTTGGGTACTTGGAATTTATATGTAAAGTATGCATGCATACATCTGTACTCATACCACAGGTATGCATGTGTATATACCACATGTATGCACAGAAAGGCAAAACTGTGAGCATCTAACATAGTCAACATTTATAGGCATCTCTGGCAATGCACAGGAAAATATAATTTTGTACTACTGATGATAAAGTCACATGCCAAAGTTTGTGTTCCTAGCATCAGTCTTCTCAGAATTACTGCCACAAACACTTGCATATAAGAATTTAAAACGCTAGTAGCCTCTCAACCATGTGACTGAAAACTAGGTTTCCATCAACAGTTGAGCTGATTTTTATATTAGTTTCAACCAATATTGTCATGATGCAATTTTCACACCGCTTTAGCTAGCACATCTATTCACACATGTGGTTAATCTAACAAGACTTCAAGTCAAGAAAACAATCTGGGATTGAGTTGCACCTACCTCCAAAACCTTCCCAACCCACTGGTCACAGGATAACTTGTAAATTCCCTTGGAACAGGTGGCACCATTCACTCTCTTGATATCCTGATGTGCTAATCCTGATTTCCCCAGGTCTGGGGAGAAAATCAATGAGTAACATTCATGCTGAAAGCATTGCCTCCAGCAATAAGTTGGCATAACTTTATCTGTGGTGAAAACGCACTGGATGAATAACATTGAGAACAGAGAGGAGACAAGAAAATAATTTTTTCTTGCTGGTTTTGCTTTCCGTGTTTAAGCAGTACTACTAACTCCGGTATGTCTGATCCTTGGATCTTCCCTTTCCTCTTTCCCAAAATTAAACAACAAAAACACACTTTCTTAGAAAAAGTGTGCTCTCACAGGAGCTAGATCATATGTTGTCCCTCTTGGCCCTCACCTGGGGAGCTGAAGTTAGTGAACTGACTTATTATCTTAACACTGCGACTCCGCACTAAATAAACAATTTGCAAAAGAATGCTGAAAATTAATGCAGCAGGCAACCAAGAAACTTGGGAAATGCTGCAGCTGGAGGTTAAATGTGCCAAATGCAACTCCCTTGGAGCCACTGGCACAACGTTCGAGCCCTGCTGACTTCTGAAGTCAGCAGGAAACAGGAACCCATCTAGCACATATGCAACGTATTATCCTGACTATTAGCACAACAGTAGGGCTAAAGAAGACGACAACAAGCCACTCAAAATCTGCCTCTGTGTCCCTCTAGCAAATTGCTTACTCCATTAGGTTATTACCCTGCTTTGAGTAGCACTTCTCCAGTACAAACTTGTTCTATAGTTGCCTGGGCTCCAGAAATGAATGCATCCATTTTGGAAACAGTGGCTGAAAACATAGAGAACCTCAGAATATTATTTTCCTAATTCTAGTGTTTGGGTTTTTTCCAGGCCTGTTTAGATTAGCTGTGTTCCTGCAAAATTTTTGTACCTCAAAAAGTGTCAGAAAAAAACAGACAATGTTCAACCTACATAGGTTTCTAGTTCCATAACAATAGCCATGTTTGAGCATAGCTACTTAAAGTAATTAAGAAACTAATATTGCTTCAGTCATTCAGATATGGGCTAAAACTGGAATGTCAAATCCTCTAACTTTGGGAAGGCATAGCTGAAAGAAGTGTAGGGGAAAAACAGGGAGAGTTTTTGTTCTTACATTCCTAAACAAAAAGCCCAGGTCCAAGCTGCTTCCTTGAAGTCAGAGACTAGCCCTTAACTTTGTGCAAGCCTGGATACCACTTTTTACTCATCACTACCTACCATTGAGTCATATATATATAAATAAAAGTCTACATCAGAAAATGAAACATTTTACATATAAAAGACATATCAAAAAGTAGTGGCATTTCTCTGTAGGAGATTGTGACTTGGCAATTTCATTTAGAGTGGTCCCTTTGAACTCAAGTCCAGAGCGTGATTATAGTATATGACTTTCTAGTTAATATCTTTTCTCTTTTTCTCCTTAATTTTTCTGTAGGTATAGTAGCTACTGAATTTTAGCTAGAACTTGAATGCCCCAAGGGAGAGAGTTTTCTCACTTATGCAACTCTTCATTTCTACCAAATTTTTAGCATTTCTGTAAAGACTATATATCTGCAAATATCATGTCCTTTCTATTGCATACTGAACTTCTGAAAGGAAAATTGTCAAAAAGAAAGATAACTTCACACAGATCCAGATTTAACAAGATATTTTAGGGAAAGAAGTGTCATGGGGGTTTTTTTAGGAATACTTTACAGGTTTTCTTTGGGAAGACAAAGAGGGAAAACAGCAAAGGGACATCCTGGCAAATGTTTCAAAGTATGGTAAAGTTAGGGCAAGAATAGTTCTTCAAGAATCCAGGCAGCTTCCCTAGCCTTTGATTATGCATCCTCATTACGCAGCAGGAAAAGTATGAATTCATATCAAGAAGCTATAAAAGTCTGAAAGGCATGGAATTTAGTTCAGTTTACAGTGGCTCTTATATGGAGAGAAAAATGAGTTCCACTAAATAAAGAATCTGGAATTGCAATACAAGGTGAAAAAATATGGTCTTAAAACAGGATTGGCATCTAAACCCCATTTATATTAATTATGATTTTTTTTTCCAAATTTTTGCATGAGCACTGCATACGTGATCTTTAACAAATGATTTACTACAGTCAAGGTAGCCAAAATCCTCATTTATAAAGATTCTAAGTTATTAATTTTGCTCAGTTTAATTTGTTTAGATAGAAATGTTACCTTAAACTGATTTTAACAATGTTGTTTGTTGAAATTTGTTAGAAAAACAAGACTACAGAAAAATAGTGTATTTGTCTATATAAAAATTAATTACATTTTATTATGTTTCTGAATCAACATGAATGAACGCCAGGATATTTGGTAGAGAAATTTGACTTTATCATAAAAACTTGTCCAAGTTTATAACAACTATTTGTAGAGTCTGGCAGTCATATGCACCGTATATTTTGTTTTCAGTGCACTGGTATGTGGGTTTAAATGACATAGCTTGAAAGGTCTTTCCTTTATCTCCCTCCAAACTGTCAAAGTGGTCCCGCACAGGATCTGAGAAAAGTTCCTACTTTACCCTGACCAAGATGCTGTTGGACCAGAACACGTAGAGAAGGAGGCAAGAAGTTTTGCAAAGATTTTCCTTTAGTCAAATATTAAATGTATACATAAGCAAAATTTCACCAAAAGACACTAAAACTGAAGTTTTCAACTAGTATCAATTTGTTTAAGTACATCACCAGAATGCAAGTTCAAAGTTATTCTTAGAGTCTACAAAAGCTCATGAGAAACATTTTCAATTCCCAGTATTTCTGGTGAAGTTAGATGTCACAGCCATTACAAAATCTAAGTCCTCCATCTTGTCACACAAAGCAGGACAGAATGACCTTTTAAAATCAGCTTTCCCAAAACAACAAGAACGTAGCAGTGACCTTGCATTTAGCCTTCATTGCCATTCACTGGATAACAATTAGTACTCCAGGATATCAGCCCTGAAAATCTACCATTTAATGCTCACCATTGCCAATTGTTGTGGTTTACCCCCAGCTGGCAACTAAGCCCCCCGCAGCCGCTCACTCACTCCCCCCACAATGGGATGGGGGAGAGAATCAGAAGGGTAAAAGTGAGAAAACTCATGGGTTGAGATAAAGACAGTTTAAGAGGTAAAGCAAAAGCCATGCAGACAAGCAAAGCAGAACAAGGAATTCATTCACTACCTCCCATCGGCGGGCAGCTGTTCAGCCATCTCCAGGAAAGCAGGGCTCCATGGCTCTATCACACCTAATGGTTACTTGGGAAGCCAAAAAGCCATCACTCCGAACATCCCCCCCGCTTCCTTCTTCTTCCCCCAGCTTTATATGCTGAGCATGACGTCATATGGTATGGAATATCCCTTTGGTCAGTTGGGGTCAGCTGTCCCGGCCGTGTCCCCTCCCAGCTTCTTGTGCACCCCCAACCTACTCGCTGGTGGGGTGGGGCGAGCAGCAGTGTAAGCACTGTGTGTAAGCACTGCTCAGCAGTAACGAAAACAGCCCTGAGTTACCAACATTGTTTTCAGCACAAATCCAAAACCTAGCCCCATATAAGCTACTAATAAGAATGTTAACTCTACCCCAGCCAAAACTAGCACACCAATCTAGACAAAAGCACTCCTTGTAGCTTAGCTTCATTAGGAAACGTTACCACACCTTATGCTTCTACAATAGGCACATTAATTCCTGCAGGGGTACACACACAGTTTCACAAAATAACCTCTCAAATAACAATGCAAAGCAGATCCACTTACAATAAAATTCATTCATGGTAAATTTTGGTGTGCATGATCAGTAGAGAGTACACAGTTTTTCCTTTTACTACAGAAAAGGCTATGAGGGAACTTTGACCTACCGATGTTCAAGTCACTCCACATTTCTTAAAGCATCCAGATACCATAGCAAATAACAGTAAAGAAAACTCATATAGTATCAAAAGATGAAGCATGAGAGCAATTTTCAAAATCAAAGCTTTCTACTGCATGTTCTGTTATCCAGTTTCACAACTCTCAGCCTGTGCAGCTGAAAAGAGCAAAACTGACACATTAAATCACAAAAGAGGTACACTTTTAGACGGTTGCACTCCAACAGCCACTGAAAATCCAACAAGTGTAAATTTTATAGACTCCACAAAAGAGACTACCTGCTAGATGTGCGAGAGGCCAAAAAAAAAAAAAAGACCTTTTTTTTTGTAAATATGTAACAATTTCATGTGTCTAAGATTTCAGTTCTTCCTTTTAAGTTGCATGGACCAATTGAACAGGTTCAGAAATTACTAGGAAGGAATTAACAGATACTTACACACAGCAACACATGATTGTAAACCCCCACTTTCCTTCAGAAACAAATCTAAAACTGCACATGCAAAGCTTATCCTACTCAGAGCTTTCCGTACAAAAGGAAGCACAACAAAGAAGCCATAGGGTTCAGTACAGGCCTTACAGCCACTCTCTCTCACGTATGTGGCTCAGAAGCAACACCTACCATCACCCTAAAACATTCTTGTTGCAAACATACATTTAATGACCCCTGCTAATACAGCATACAACAGTATTACCTTTTTATTTCAAATGTAACAAAATGACTTGACTCTTTCTCATGAGAAACTATCAAGTAATACATTTCAAGTGAAATTGCACATTTTAATATATCAAAGACTTAGTGGCTAATTGAAGTAAAATCCACATCTCATGTATCAAAAAATGACATATCAGAACAGTAACAGTGTCAGACAACAAGCAATGAATAGATATGAATTACTTTAAGCTGAAAATAGACTCAATTTTTCTCTAAAGGATGCTAGGAGGTGCTTCTTCCAGTTAATAAGCCGTACATCAACTGAACAATACTAGTAGCTAAATTACTCATATTAGCAACATAATGTCATCACTTAGAAATTAATATTCAAACTACCTCTAAGCACAGAAGTACCAATCAACGTTAGTAACAACAGCTATTCTTATAATCACAGTGTTTCTATCACTAAGGAACTTCATCACCTTTTCATGTCATTCTTGGGAACAGCAGCTATTAGAACCAAACTCTGAGACAGATTAATATGCAGAGATATTAATCAACAGGAGTAAGACTGTAAATCAAGCCAACTTTCCATTTGTTGTAAAACCTAACATATATCACTATGAATAGTGAAAGGAAGAAATGTAGAAACTCAAAGCAAGATGCAGAGTAAGGCAATGAAATATAAAAGCAAAAGCAATTGCCATGCTTCTTTTTAAAAGTCATTGTTTTTTCCTTATACTTTAGAAAACTATTCTAAAATGTCTGAATTAAGTTTTTGGATTTAATTAAAAAAACAAATCCAAAACCTTCCATTTCAACAAATTTGAGGACTGGGGATTTAAAATTCATTTATATAAATGATAAATTGGAAACTTACTTTTTTCCAACATTTACATATAAATATTGTCTCTGTTATTCACTAGATAAACACTAACATCCATTCTTGTCATGCCAGACATGCATGTCCTGAAATAAGAACAGGCCTATATTTATAACATCACATTGCATTGTTGGTTTGTTTTGTTTTTGTCTGAATAGTGCCTGTTTCTGTTCCAGAAAGTCCATTAAACTTTGGTTTTGTTCAAGATGTCCCTGCTCATTGCAGAGGGGTTGGGCTAGATGACCTTTAAAGGTCCCTTCCAACCCAAACTATTCTATGATTCTAAGGTAATAAGGAAAACCAGCAGATGACATTATTTTCATTAAACCCTAAGATGTGGATTTAGGTCAGGAAATAAGTGTTTCAGTTAACAGAATCTTAGAGTGATACCAATTAATTTTTCAGGTATGCCACCTTTTCAATGGGATCAATTCATATATCAGCAGTATATCAGCAAGTTGCAATAAAAACAATGACAGCATAAGTAGTACAAATTTAAATGTTCTTTGTTAAGCTACCTACTAGAGTATCAAATCAAAAGCAAATCAGCTATACGAAAGTCGTAAAAAATGCTTATACAACAGTAAGTACAACTCCAGTTTTAACTTCTAACACTGGAAAAAAAAGGAGCAATTAATTGGTTTAAGTTCAAGCCTCTTTAAATGAATTAAAACCCTCACAGCAGTCAAAAGTCTGTGAAATTGTTCAAAAGTCCATGAAAGGGATGTTAAATAGGATACTAAGTAAAGTAATGAAGCCTGTTGATTTTTTGACCTACAGCAGATTGCATTGTTCTTTGATTGAATATGTACATTCCCTATGGAAGTGAGTGTCTGGTCAATGAGAATTATTTGATCAGCTACCATAAAAGACCCAAAAGATGCACTCACAGTTGTTTCCCTTCCCAAATTCCATCTCATAGAATATATAATTTATAGTTTAATGGAGCACTCAGCACAGATCTTTCCGGAGTATCCCATAATCATGGGATTGACATTGGTTCATTGCATGAGAAGAAGTATTTTGCCAGAAAGTTAAAGAATATGATTAAAATATACTTTCCACCAATTATTCCTACTCAGCAAATTACTTAATACCATTCACAGCTGCCTTACATTACTAAATTAATGTTTACACAGAATCAAAATCTTTTGCAACTAAATACCCTTGGCATTGTGTGCTGTAATTTAAGCTAGAAATATTTCCATTGAGTAACAAATGCAATGGTGCAATGTGTAAAGAAAACTGAAATGGGTGGGAGAGGGGGGAGTTTGGAAGAAACAATCTTCCAGTAATAATTTCAACATTATCTTTCAACTGCATGGATTTAAACAAAAAAAGTGTGACTTTTAGGTTTTCTTAATGTTACTATGACAACTTTCACTACATCAAGTGGAAGTGTTCTAGGGATGCAAAAAAGCTCCTTGACCTTTGGCAAAATTTTAAATTCTCCAGATGTCCTCTCCCTGTAGTGTGCTATGGCTCAGATGAAACTTAAGCGGATAAAATTCTGCCTTTTCAGTTATATTTGTTGAATTTCATTTGAGTCACTAGTACTACACACACAAAAAAAAGTCCTGATCCAGTATTATTTAATATCAGTAAATCTCAGGTTTATTTAGATATACTTAAGTGGCTTAGCATTGTTATTAGTAGTCTAAAAACTAATTTCCAACACCAATTAACTTTAACACTCAGGAGCCTTGCAGTGTGCAATGCATTTATTCCTGGAGCTAACTCTCATTAATGCTACTGCCCCTTTGAAAGTACACACTTAAAGAGAGATAAAAAATATACACGTACACACACACACACACAAAAATCCATGTTGCAATAGACTGCCTTGTCTGGAACAAATTTTGCAAGAAAAAAATAATTAAAAACCTAGTTGAACCTGGGAAACAAGATCTAACACAATGTGGTTTTGCCAGCTATGGATTACACTAGGCTAACCTGATAGCTTTTCTTCCATAGATTTTCAATACAACATAAGTAAGGTACAAAGAAAATCTTATCTAACAGGATTTCAGGAAAGCATTACAGATGGTGTCACATTAGAACTAGTAGTAAGTCAGAAAGTGAGGATTAGCAGCAAAATTTAAAACATGCAAGGAATTAAGGAGTTGAAGGGTAAAGGAAAATAACAGCAATGAAAGGGAACGCACCTGGTAAGAAATAGATTAATTCGAATTCCTCAAGGATTATTCTCGTGAAGTATTTTATTTAGTACTCTCCTCAATAGCATGGACACAAATAGGAGTGAGTGGAATAAAGAGGAAGATGAAGTTATCAGAGAGATGGAAATCTTGAGGACTGCAGTAGGAGAAGCAGCAAAATTCAATAGTCTAAGAAAGTAAGTAATTTACTTGGCTATCTTGGAATTGATGCATGGGAAGCATCTGAAGAAAGGATGTGGAGGAAAGGAAAGTTGATCATAAAAAGACTATGAACTATCAATGTGATACAGCTGCAAGAGAATCTAATAGGACCTTAGGACACACCAAGCAAGAAGAACAATGTAATTGTACAAGACGTTCTCTGGATCAATACATATCACACTCATCAACTGCCTTCAAGAAAGAGTTATTTAAACTAGAATTGGTACAGAAAAGGATCCCTAGTTTGAACAGGAAAACAAAGAGCTGACAATAAAGGGATTTTGTTGTGGGTTGTTTGGGTTTTTTTTGGGGGGGTGTTGAATCTAAACAAAAGGCTTGTTACATGTAGGACCAAGGCATACACAGCTCTGAAGAACTACTTTGATGCTAAAGGACAATGCTGACAAAAGAAAAAAAAAAAAAAAGCAGGTATTAGCTGGCTAAGAGTAAATTTATGCTAGAAATGAGAAAAATCCTAACCATTAGATCAATTATGTCTTTCACAGTTTTCTTGATTGCTTTAAACATAAACCTCGCTAAATTAATGAAAGGAATTATATGACATAGAATTTGCAGTATTAGGGAAAAAAACTTGATGACATTAAAAGTTCCTTCTGGTTCAGTTTATCCATCACCTTATATCATGTTAGGAAAAACTAGTAACTTTTTACACCTAGAAACCCAGAAAGCAGCATATGTAGCTGATTTACATTTAAAACCTGTCTTCTGCAGTAGAGGTCAATCATTCTGTCCGAAACAGTGACCTCAGGGGAAAAACTTGCCATGACACATACAGAAAACACACTGTTCAGACAGAAATCTTTTGAAGCAGCTGCATATTTTCAGCATTATCAGTTCCTCATTATTTTGAGACTATTTGTAGACATCTTTTAGCATCTATCTATGGCAAATGCAAAATAAAACTTTTCTTGATGAGTGGCTGACCTAAAACTTCATAGTCTTTAACATACTGAGCACTCCTTGTTCACAACTCATTACCTACAATATATTCCAAAGTGTCAAGTAAATACAGTAAAAACAATTAATTACAGTTCTTGCTCCACAAAAAGGAAGATGTTGAGATAGATTAGCAACATCATGTGTAGATATTATCACTTAGTAGTAATTCCTAGAGTATAAATTAATGTTTTTAATGGACACATCACCTGTTTATTTAACGGAAAAATAGATACTAAAAAGAAATTTTCTCTTCTCCCATCCCTGTTGCCTACCACTATTTCTTTATTTAACTCTTAGCCTCCTTTTCTACTGCTATTTACACTTCCTCTGTTTTCAGCGCTGAAAGCTCTCCTTCTCCCAGCCCATTCCAGTCTGCTTTTATGCACGTAGTATTGGACATTTTAAATGCCCCCCCCGAAAGCTCATCCCCCTCAACAGGTATTTATCTAGACCCAGTGCAGCATTACTTCCACTGCTATCACATATATGCATACATACATCACTTTTAAGTTGACCTCTCTTGATTCTGTGATGAATGCGGACCTTGCAGCTCTCCACAATGTAACGGTTTCCACCAGAATTTTTAAAAACATTATGGGAAGGCCGACCTTCCCTCACCATTACAGAGCTCCAAGCCACAGTGAAATAAGGGGACCATGAAGATTTCCAAGCCAACAGAAACCTTTGCCAGGAAGCCTATGCAGCTGGGAATAGCACTGCATGTGAACCTGCCACCTATATGACAAATGCAATACATGCACTTGCATGGAGGGCTCTGCTCAAGAAAACGTGCCATATGCTACACCAGACCCCAAGCCCAGAACTCAGTTTGTCTCTCTGTGCAGTTGTTTCCCTCACTAGCAGTTCCCTTACTAAGGCCCAGGCTTTCACTGCAAACACCTTTGTAAAATCAGCATGCTTTGCATAGCACAAAGACATGGGGCAACTCATTAGTCTTCTGTAATGTGAAAAGACTCTGTGCTTCTCTTCCAGCCTATGCAAGCAAACCTTGTGAACAGTGCCGTTCTCCATTGAAAAAATATTGCCTCATTTGCATTTTAGCTTTCATCTGGAAAAAAAGGATTACAGATACAACCTAAGAAACAATTTATTAAGTGTACCCATTGTCTGAAATAAGGAAATCTTTCTAAGCCTGTTAGGCCTGTCTGAAAAAGAATACATTTTATTCATACTTAGTGAGCAGAGAGAAAAAGAAAAGTCTCTCATGTTTGGAAAATCAACAGTAATTTGACCCTGTATGTCTCTCCAATTTGCCTTACTGCTGATGCAAGAGTTCTCTCCTAGCAGGCATTTGGCCTTTCAACTGACCAACGGACATTAGGAACACACGAACATCGTGACACTTATGCCTATGACATTTTATCTTTACAAACATAGAGGTGGAGACTGTCACCAACCCCTTAATGATCAGCACAGCCATTCATCCTGTGTACTGAATGAGACAGGATAGGAAGAGAGACAGAATTTGAGAAAGTCCACACTTATTATTTCCATGGCCTTATTCTTTGAATCATTGCCAGGAAGTAAAAGACTGAAAAAAGGCAGGGGTTTCGCCTCTCCCACTCTGTTCTGGATCGAATCACAAAGTTCCTTCATTTACCCAGGTCACCTATTCTGAAGTGTAACCACAGGTCTCTGCCTTCCAACTCTTCTGAGGTACTTTGAAGAATCCCTCTCTACAATAAATACTTCTCCTAAAGTATGTGTGGCTGGTAAGTCCTGCTTTATATAGGAGGAAAAATGAATTAAAATTCTGAGGGCTGCTCTGCCACTTGTATTTGTTTCAGTCTGTGCTCATGCTATGCTCCAAAGAAACTGATAAAAGCAAAAGAGCAGGTACATTCTGTACTGTTATTCTGTCAAAACTGCATTAGAGATGAGAAATAAATCTCAAGGTGCATTACTTTGTTAAGCATGAAAAGAAAATCATCTCTTTCTAAAGTCCAGTTACTCTCTCATTTCTAAAGCAGCTTCACATTGTAGAATTGCCCTATTTTTGAGTCACCAGTGCAAGAAACTTTAGTTTTGTGCTGGGAAGAGTTTGGTTTTTTTTCCTCTGGGATGATTACTACGTGCAGTGTAGCATCCCGTGACTCACAGGTGATTAGGATTTTAGGAGTTTATCAAATCTGTGTAACATCCTGTTAAGACATATAAACAAAACAACAAAAAACCCCCAACAACAACAACGCAACCCCAACCCCCCCCAAACCAACAGCCAGGAAAAATAAAAGGCAGCAACATTCATACTTGATACAAGAAGAACCAGCCTACTACAGGAAGGCTCATTTGGAAGTGTGCCAGGGAATCCTGGCACCTCTGTCCTTCAGAATAGAACATCTGCAAAGTGGCAAGAAGATGATAGATAGATAGATAGATAGATAGATAGATAAAGATGTGGTCAGCCAACCAAGGGTCTGTCATTTTTCAGAAGCATTGAAATTTTTCTATTATTCACATCTTCTGATTCATTTCTGTCAGTTACATTATCAACACACTGCTATTGCAAAATACATCACTTTAACAAGGAAAAGCAGATATTTAGAGATCAAGAATGCAGCTCTAACGCAGAACTGTACACTGAGTTCATCAGATGAAAACAATGTACCTTCTAGAGGGCAAAGAACCATCATCACCTTTGTTTCTTTGTAAATAGCCTACAAAAAAAACACACTTCCCCCATGCTAAGTCTGCATTTCAGAGGAGTGAAAGGGAGGCAGCAAAATGTTTTCACATCCTTTTTTTTTAGTACTCAGTTCTCACTTCTTTGGACTCCCAGGTTTTCCAACATTTCTCACATACTACAAAGTTCATCCACTCATCTTTTCCCCTAATAGAATAAGCCAGATTCTATGTCCCTGAAATCAAAGTGTTGCTGCCTCCTTTTATGAGGAGAGTGGACTCTGCTTCCTAAAGAGAATTTACACAATCTAACTAGAAGTTGTTCTATGGATGGCCATAACCTCCATGATCTCAGCCATAGATTACCAACCCCTAGGATTGTGAAACTACACTGGGAGCTGGACCACCTGACTTACTCAAACTTCAGTCTGGCTGATCCAGCTCCACACACAGTCACCTTGCCATTCGATCCGACACAAGGTTGCAACAGCAGAATGAGCCTTCTGGGGTCAGATGTGTGTGGATTACACCACCATGAAATCAGTCTAAGGAAAATAATTTGAATGCAGGTGAAGGGCTAGCAAAACTGCAAATATTAGAGCAACCTGGTGTTTAACATAGAGAGCAAGAACATTAAATACATGCTCACACACGGATTTTGATTTATCTCAGTTGCTGAGACTGCATGCTGGAGAGTTGTAAAGAAGTTAGAAAAATAGTATTGGGGGCAGGGGGACAGATGGGGGACGGACACCAAACCTAAACCACTGTACAGTCTACAATTTGGAAGTAAAAACAAACTATCTGATCTCTTCTCAGCCACAGGAAGAAGAGCAGATTTTGAGGAGCAGTAGTATGCTTCTTCTCAGCATTTCTTGAAGAGCTGACTAGAATGGACCAGTAAGCATGAGATGTGGTGGTGCAGCAAACAGGAGTTGCTGGTGACAGGCAATGCAACCTCTAGCAAAACATTGCTAAGGCTTCCCTGAGTAAAACATCCACTCTAAGTAGGAAAAGGGATACCGACCTTAGAAGCTGAACAATGAGACCCCCTCTAAACACGAAGAACAAACCACAAAGCAGTACAACTGGAGGAGGAAGAAGGTGACTGGCTACCTCAGCAGTGCTCAGCTAGGACTATAGCCAGTGCATTCTTCAGAGGCAGTAATCCTCCTTATTACTATCGTTCAGTTTTAAGTATTTTGACCAAAATCTTGTTATGGGCAAAAATGAAACATACCTTATATGTAAAGCCAAAATTTTTTTTGTCAGTACAATTGAAACTGTAACAGTCTAATCAAAGAATTATTATTAGTCCAACTTTATTACAGAAAAAGGAAAAAAAAAAATTACTCCACCAAAAAAAAGAAGTCTTAAAACTTTCAAGTTAAAATTGTTATGCACACAGCTGCTAGTATCTACCCCTTTCCCCACTGTTATGCTCACCCTTGCTCTGTTCCTCTGGGTCCTAATGCCAAGAGCTTCAGTGTGGCCATGGGAGACGTACAGCGAGTCATATGCATGCCGGGTCTTTCAACTGGGAGGAATATGATGTTGGTGGTTTCTTCTTTGTCACTCCAGGGTCTGATTTGGGTCATTTCTATGTGTTTCCTAACTCACTTTTACACATTGCTTTTTCCTCATTGGTCTGAAAGTTCATGTTTTATACAAATTTACTATATATGGTGTGCTTTACATACATTAGATACTATTTCTTAGTTATCCCTAAAGCAGACTTTGTCCAATTCCCATACCTGCATTTCTTTTACTGAACACTGGAGATTTTTTTACAATCCTGAGGGTCTCCAATGTTAGCTTGTGTCCTATCTCCTCTCATCCCCTACTTGTACTCCACTACACTGCCTCCCATGTCTCCACTTTCAAGGCCTCTGCTGTAATACCAGCCCTGCATTTCTGCATTACTCTAGAATCATAAATATCTCATTCTACACAGAAAAACTACTCGTTACTACTATCTATATGAAAACTAATTTTGTACCATGCAAAGATATGCATAAGTAAAACAAATTAGGCACAGCCACCTGGTCAGAACAAAAATTGTTGTCATAGCAAGTCCAAGTTAAAATAAAGCTCCAAGGAATTCAAGACGAGTTCAGACGAAGTCTGAGAAGCCTCAGTCCAAGGGCTGTGCAAACTTAGTACAATGCTTGGGGCCTGTAGCTAGCAATGACAATATGCTATTACTGTGCTACAGGACTACATATTTCAATCCCAGTCAACCACACCACTATAACATCAGTTTCACATTAAGACTAAGCTTCATTACTTCAACAGTCCCTGGCAGGAATTTGTTCCTAGCCTCAGCTAGTACACAAGCACAGGGACCTCTTCTTTCAGAAGCAGCAGTGGACAGGAATACCCGTGGCACTGTAGGGTAGAGCAGAGAGAAGCAGAAAATCCACCTAGGCAGCTTTGCACAGCATCTTCTCTCCTTCAGGGTCCTGTTCCAAACACACATCAAAATCCTAACTGATTTTAAGCAGTATTTTACTACTGAACCTGATTCAGTAAACAAATAACTTAAAATCATTTACCGAGATCTAAATTGCTAAAATGCCTTCTATTGGTTTTCTGAGAGCATTTGATGTAAAGGCTCCCTGAGAAATGAAAAGTGCTGAGCCTCTAATTTGGAAATTTTGTTTCTCTTGGGCTGCCAGGCACTACCCTTAATTTCAACTTGGCAGTAAACAACTTCAATGTGAGGGCTATTAAGAAACAATCATTCAGAGTAAACCTCATGGGTGACAGAGACTGCGTTGCCAGAACTCAGTTTAAAATTGAACAAACACAAATATGGAGAAAATGAAACTCAGCTGCATGGATTAATAAAACAGAAATAAAAATTTGGATAACAAAACTTTATATTCTGATTTATGTGTGTGTGATTTCATTAATTATGTGTCATTAAACTTGTGAGTAACCTGTTAGAGACTCCTTATTGTAACATGTGGACATGCTACTGAACTTAAAAATAATTCCTAAACAGTTTAAAATCCTACTCTTAGAATGTTTTAATATGAAAATAGAAGGGTTCTTTCCACCCTCCATCCCAGTCTCAATCATCTCATTCCTGTTTCTTTTATAAAAATCCAAAGAGATTTTGCAACACAAAATTGAAACTGGTTTAGATATGGTAATAATCTAATGCTTTTTATCCTATATGTATGCAGAAATACTAGAAGTCAAACACTTCTAAGCCTTCCCCCCTACTCCCCTGAATACTCCCACAACGATTTTTTAAAACTGCTGTGGATTTTGAGGCAGAGTATGCTGTGGCTGTTTCATGGCATAGCCTGAGGCTGCAAATGCTCTCAGCCCTCAAACATTACCCTTCAAAGTTTTTAGAAGTTTCTCAATTTTTTGTTTAGCCATCACATGGAGTCTCACACACAAGTTTCACGCAACACAGCACTGAAAATAATTAAAAATCCATCTGCCTTTATAAATAATTCATTACAGATAATACAACATGTATCATGCTGACTGTATTTCATTGTTAAACTAGAGATGTGCATTTTGCTAGTGGGCATTGAAGGCCAGTTTCTCAACGAGTGCATAAACATCACTTGATTGACTTCAGAAAAGACATTTAACACCGAATTATCCCATTTCAGTTTATAATTACGGGCAAACCAATTAAAAACCATTTAGTAGGGTTCCACCTGATTAAGTTTCTACATTTTCCCTTAAATGACTAGAAATGAATAAGAAAAATAACACAAGTTTCAAGAAAGTCAGAAAACAGATACTTCTGAACATAAGAACTATTGAATATTAAGGGCAAATCAGATGTCACCTATATTCTGGCAACGGTTATCTGCCTGTACAGACACGATTTTATTTGGGTAGAACCATTCTTATTTCTCTAAATTCACAGCAAAAATATAATGTGAGACCTGCAAAAGGAATTAATTATAAGACAAATCAACTGCTGATGAGAACAACACTTTTCAAAATAAATATTTGATTTTCAAAGTTTTCATGCTCTGAAAGCATAAATAGCTAACAGGCATTAAATAGTTAGATTTAGAAACATGCTTGGAAAGCAAGCTTGATTTGTAGCTGGACAAAAAAAAACCAACCAAAACCCTTACATACAAAACTAAGCAAGCAAACAAAAAAGCTGCAGTTTTTCTTTCTACTGCACATTCTGTTTCCGAGTTACGGGTCATCATGCCATTGTGGTGGACTCATTCTGGTGACCTGCACCAATAGAAAATTCCCCAACTTCAGTGAATTTAAAACCAGAATACTATTTGTGAATGCAGGTTTGAAGAAGGATCAGTAATACTGAAGATTAATAACAAGCGCTTCTGGTGTTGCTTCTAAATTTCTATATAATAGTAGAATGAAACTGGTAAGATGGATCCATTTTATTACTGCCATTCAGAACCCTCTGGCAGCAGTAAAACCCTTAAGAATTATATCAGTTCCAGCCTGCTGTTCTGAAAAGCTACCAAGAACAAAGGACAACTGAAATATAGATATAAATATTATGTTTTTCCCCCCTTCAAGGCAATGAGGATAAAATGTTTTAAATAGGATGCATCCCCTTCTCACAATAGTGAGAAGAAACACACAAAAGAAGGAAGAAAAGATCTCAGCAAAATTCCTCCTTTTATGTTTTGAATGGAGCCAGACATGTAAGTGGCCAGAGACATCAAAGGACAGGCTTGTGCAGAACTGCCTGACACGATCCAGACCCTGCCTGAGACATCCAATTCTGGCCCTGAAGGAGAGCCACTGGATGTCCACAGCACTTGCTGCCTAAGGGGATGCTCTGAATCAGCAGATAAGCAGTAACCATCTGCCTCTAGTCCTATATATTTTGACTGCAAACTTGCCTGTGGAATGAGTGATTGCAATTGCCTCTTTACTCTAAAAACATCACCTTTTTGTATAAATTAACTTTCTGCTATCAAAATGCTACCTAGCAAAATTAAAGACAGGAGAAATATGGCTTGTTAGGGACATATTGTGCCAAGTGAAACAATTAATAGGACAGATTTTTATCTGTGGATAAATTCCAGTTATTCTGGAATAATTCAGCTATAATTTCACTGACTTCCATAGTATTAGTATCATTCATTAGTTTCCTGTGGATGTCCTCCAGCTTAAACGAGGTTAGAATCAGGGTCACCCCAAACAGATTATAACATATCTTGTACAGGGCTAAAGTAGTAACCATGCTTATTCACTCTCAGTTACTTGGATTTCTAAATTTTGAGTTGGATATATATACCCAGTACAGCACTGCTTGCATTTGTAGGACTGGGAAATTAATTTTTTTGTCAAAGACGTTCCTTTTGAGCAGAGGTAATGTTTTAGCTTTCACTAATCTTAAGCTTTCAGTTGTGATTAAGGAGATCAGCATCAAAACCAAATGAAAAATTGAGCGATTTTACTTACTTGAGTTTAACAACTTCTTAATTTAAGATAGGGTATTTATTTTCACATAAAGTATTGGCAATCTTTTGGATTAGAATACCTTCCTTTTGAAAAATGAAGGAAAAAACACTCCACTTGTGATTGCTTTGACATTGTATTACCCCACCGTATAGAATAATTTGAGCTCTCCAGATCAAAGCTGACATTCAGAAAGCAAAATAATCAAGCCATGTCAGTAACTCAGCTCGATTTCTAAATATTCGGGCATTCTGCATTCTTCTGTGCTTTTAGTTGAACACAAAGACTATGAAACCTGCCCTCATTCTTTTTCTGCTTCACTATTTTGAAGAGAACTTTTTTATATTGCTAAGTTTTTGGATATTCACTATGATTGTCCAAAATGTTAGATGATGGAGTCCAGGAGTTATGCAATAATCATAGTATTGATTCAAGAAAAACTAGCAATGAAAGAAAACATTTCCAGTGCTATGGGATGAAAGAAAAAATTGAAAATATCATCCTAAAGGATCATATTTTTCAACCAGTCTCCCTAACCCATCAAGTTAGAGTTCACAATTCCTGATCCTTTACTGCACGTTTCTGCTTGTCCACATCTGGAAACTATTTCTTGATCTTTTTAACTGACCAATATCAAAGCTGTGGCTTGATTTGTCGTTGTAGATGCTTTAGTTAAAGAAATTTCTCATATTCTTATTACTGTGACTAAGAAAATGGGAAACAGTCCTTCTGAGAGCCTTTGTCAGGTTTCATGCTCATCACAGGCCAGCTGGTGCTTAAAATTAATTACAACTGGTTACCTTGGTAACACTAAATCATGCTTGAAAGTTTCAATATTCTTTATCCTTATAAGTTTCCACAGCAATTTCAGGTGCAAGGATAAAAGATTGGGGACAAAAGTTCAGCAGAAAAAGCAATCTAAACTGACCCTGCCACAGAATCAGCACCCCTTTCTCTCTTCCACTTTTCATAAGAGCGTTTATAGCTTGTTGCATTCTGTTTTAAAAACATTTGAACTTTGGGAATCTACCCTTAAAAGGCTATTCATCAAATGCCTACTGTTCACATCAGACACCCACTGTTCAAGTCATAGATTCTTAGATCTCTGCTAAATTGATATTGATTTCACATGTTCAATTAAAAGCATACAATAACTGGGTTGAAAGCAGCGACTGAGGAGCTTGTTATGTTGTTTTTAAATAGGGTAGAGAAGAACAAAGCTACTTTCAAATACATCAGGCTATTCCCAGCAGTCCAAATTCCCCCTATGATTTAAGATAAAGAAGCGACAGAAGAACATTAAGTCTTACTCAGTTCCTTAGATTTGGAAGAGGAATTTCATTTTACTAGTAAGATGGGCTTTTCAGTATATAGATTTTCCTGCAGGATGAGGGGTGGAGGGTTATAAACTCTGTACCTAAGTGCTTGGGTATATTTTGATAACCCTCCCTTTTCTACCTTAGGTTTAAAAGGTTTTAAATGTAAAGATCTTATTTATTCTGCAATTACCAAGTCTGTACCTTAATTTTCTACTTGCTACAGAACTGGTTTGAGACTCTCCTCTTAAATTCTGTACAGTGTGAAACACCTAGAAGCTAACAGTTGTGAACAAAGCTGCTTTATATTAATGTAAACTGATGTCTATTTTCAATGAACTATTTGTGTCCCTGTAAAACATAAGCCAATACAGTCATCCCACTTACCTAATTTATATGATTTCTCCACCATGGAATTTGCCCCCCTTCTCTGAAATACGTGGAAAAAGTAGCCTTTTTTGGGTACAGAACTCTTTCTTTTCCTCCTACAACCAAGGCACTCCTAACATCCCCACCCTGCAAATGCTTTTCCACAGTTGCTTCTTGCTCTACACCTTTTGTCACAAGAGCTCAGGGAGGAGGAATTACACTAGATTAACATACCCTCTCTCCTTACACGTCTACAGGACAAAACCAGGAAAAAAAGCTCAGGGTTTGAGCAAGTCATGAGTCTTGAGAGCTCAGACATGTGACAGGAGAGCACGTAGCCAAGGCTCAAGGTAAGAAGTAAAACAGTGGCTAACGTTATCAACAATAGACCTTTCAAGTCTCACTCATTTTTCTCCTTGTCATCACCTCCTACACACTGCCACCTGCTAAAGCATTCATAGTGAAATACCTATCTTCTCCTCCTCCTGACCCATGTGCCAATCACCCATGCTGGACACTGGGAGTGGAAGCCATCACATTTGTGTGCTATAGAGAAAGAACCTGGCAGGGCCTCACACCCTCTGAAAGGAAGTAGAGTTTCTCCTCCAAATCCTCTGTATGGCCCAGCTTGGATGCACATGCCCATCTTATGAACCACAAAGCAAATATCTAACTCAGATATTCCCCTGATAATGAGACCCAATATAGGCAGATACATGCATTGCGACTCCAGAAAACTGCGAAAGAATTTCACTAAGTTCCCTAGCCCTTTTAGAGCCTGGAGTGAGGATAGAAAAAGTAAATTGACACCTGCTGAGCTGAAAAATACAATGACTTCTAACAGTAAAATACCAGTATAAATCGATATAAAATAATATCTATTCAGAAGGTGAAGGATGAGGTGCAATTAACCTCACTTTGCAATCGAGGCATGTGTACAGGCAGAGTTCTGGCACCTATCATGAAAGCAAGTAAAAGGCATTTCTTGAAGTGCTATTTAAAACATGATCCCTTTTTCATAGTAAAAAGTGAAAAATGTGCTCTTCGCACTTTTCCAGTTGCAAAGAGGATTGGTACCACAGAGATAAGGGGTCCATATTAGCCCAGAACAGCAGATTGAGCACATTAACATTCCTTTCTTTTCCTGTATTATATAGGAGTTTTCAGGTCTTTCTTTTGCAACTAGTATGACATGTGAAACAAAAATCTTTTACTATAACAAACTATGCATTGAAGTGTAAATGCAGAGTGCTGACCTTTCCCTGCTTTTAGTGCTGCTCTCACTGGCACAAACCATACAGAAAGAAGTAGGCTGATCAGTAGAGAGTTGTGAGAACAAACCTGGGACAGAAAGGGATAGAAAGTCCTCTGTTGTCCAGCAGGAGGAGAAAGAGGTGGGACAGAAAAGCATGTAATTAAAACACTCACTACATTCCTCGTGAACAGACATGAAAACACGGAAGTACCCAGCAGATGAATTAGATGCACCCTTTCTTGAAGGGATTCATTCATACAACAGCCTGTTACTGCTTCATTAACTCCGTAGATCTGGGGCTGAGATGTGCAGCACTGGTTTGCCCTTTGGATGCTACTCCATTCCAATGCAGTCTTTCGTTACAATTAACATTAGTTAAGGACTAATCAACAAGATTAAAGATTGAAGAACTGAGTCATTGGAATTCATGTATTATGATACTGCAAGTTTCAAAGGTTGACACAGTCTGTCAGAGCCTGTAGAGATTTTTAATCAAGTTCAAATCCAAGCCTTTACCTAAAACTTATCTAAAGCCTACCTTTCCTCATCTCATATTGTCCCCGCACATCTTTCCTTGGCTAAACCCAGCTGTCAAGAGACATACAGAATTTTACCCCTACAATACCTGTGCCACTGCATTGCTCACAAATAAAAGGAAATAAATAGCGTTTAAAACCTGATCAATTTTTTATACAGCTCTTATGTGTCATAGAATCCACCAGCTACACTGCTATTTCAGCCAGAGACTTCTTTACAGGAGTAACCAGCAATCGAGTTGAAATGTCTACTAAGGTGAGCGACATCTCAAAATTTGTCCCCTCTAACGAGCTTAAAAACTGCAGCTTGGGCTCAGATCTTCAATGTGACAGGCTAATATAGTACCTCACTGGCCTACCTGGCGCTCTGGTTTTTTTGTTCTTAATCTTATGCTGCATGTATGGGTATCTGACCTCTGTGTGCGCTCATCAGATAAGACTAGGTTGCTATAGTGATTGTGTAAAAGAGAGAAAAAAGTGAAAGCTGGATTGTGGAGAACCCTGAGGCTAAAAGTTGGATAAATGACCAATCCTGAAAATGAAACTTAAGTACCATTTTTCCTGAATTCTGCTGGAACTGTTTGTAAGGGAGTATATTCTCCTTTATGAAAAAAAGGCAGCTCGTTTCTTCTATTAAATCTTTCTGATTGGTACCTATGTTGGAGGGGATCATAAAAAAGGGGCAAGGTGAAACAGTGAAAAAAAATTCTGTAATATTAATTTTGTACTTACTCAAGCAGGTTTTTTGTTCGAGGATCAAATGGGGACAAAATTACTCTCATGTAACACAAAATTATATAAATCACAAGGAAGTTAAATAGGATGCTTAGCGCCAAAAAGGGTCATTGCTTCCCAAAACCTGAACTCAATCACTCTACATTATTGTTTCAGATATTTATATATTAAATTCCTTTACTTAATAAAAAAGTGGATGTACACAGACACGCGCACTTCAGTTTATTAAGTAATGAATATTTATACACTCATACAATTTATAGGGGAAACAAAAAATTAGAACCAAATATCTAATCGAAGCCAGCATTTAAGGCCTTACAATCCTTTAGTTTAAAGCTTAAATTATCACACAGATGTTTCCCTCGGTGAACCTAAAGAACCTGCACTGGAGTATGAGTACATACATTACCCAGATAGTGCTTCATCAACCGCCATGACCCTCTGTAACTCCATTTGCCCTACTATGGCCCATAAGGTAGATGACTGCAATCCTCTGACAGCGTCTTAGGAAGAATTGAGTCCCACAGCATTCAAAATAAATTCACAACAGCAAGTCTCTACTCAACAAAAGAGGAGAAAGAAACATAAGTTGGGACCCAAAGTCACTGACATAAAAGGCAGCATCAGCGTCCCCTCAGGGAACGCTGTGGCTTTAAAGAATTTCCAACAGTTAAAACAATCAGTTGAAAGCTATGACTCAAACTAGCTGGCTTGCTGCAAGTGGAATAATTAATATGGTATTAAAATCAACCATAGAGATAGATATCAGGATACTTGTAATATTCTATTATGGTTTTAGCCAAACATTCACTACTGCTACATGAACTTTCAGCTGCACAAATATCTCTAGATTTGTATGACATCGGTTTGGTGAATTATTTCAGGAATACAGGCATATTTGAAGACAGTTGCATGGACAAATATGGGAAACCAATGCTTAACTAAACCTTCATTACTGACCTCATTTCTGTCTAGTACTGTATACCAGAGGATTTAGCTGCCTATCACTACCATCTTATACAGTGATGTTCATAGATCTGATTTTAGTGGATTTAATCATCACACTAATGTTCTTTTTGCTTTAGAGGTTCACCCACTGGGGTATGTCAATGCTGGCAGCAGGTGATAAACACTCTCGTGTCTGAAATTTGTACTGAAAGATCAAAACATTTAACTTGTATGCTTGGAAATTTTTGGATTTTTTTAGTACAATTTTATTCTTTATTCACAAAAAGGTTAGGGAGCAGTACCTGCTTTTCAGCAGATGGGGAATTTGCAATAGCTTTCACTTCATCATTCTGTTTTCCTAATTAATGGTGGGTACTCAGTCTCTCAAGATACATAGCCTTTGTTCTGATCCCTAATTGAAAGGACAGGTTGTAAGCTATATAATGCATAAATTACCTGATAAATAGCCATCATCTTCCTGTCTCAGTAAGGATAACGCAGCACTGATTTAACCAGGGCATTCATACAAAATTATGCTCTTCATGAGAATATTCAAACACAAGAACATTCTCAGATACTGAGAAATGCCTTTGAGATACGTCCTTCAGATAATCAAAGAAACTAGCTAACCAAAGGGGAATCTAAACTTTAATGAAATGAAAGAATCTAATCTGAAATATATTTAGATAAAGTTTCTGGTAAATGACACAATTTATTGTCATTCTCCCGATTATCTAATTTCAAAGCTTAACAAAATACTGGCTATTTAAGTTTACTACTTTATCTGAGTGGAAAAAAATAAGTCTCTTCTTTTCCTTCTCTGGTTTTAAAAGGCAGAAACAGGGCAGGTGGGCAGACAGAAGGAAGAAAAGAAACTATTTGGCAACAAGCAGGAGATGGTAAAGCCCAATACAATTCCGAGAAAAAAAACTGCTTCAGCTACATTTTAAGCCTTCAGGTACCTTGTGTAATTTATGGACAACTGCAAGTCTAGAAGCATCTATGACAGCCACAGAATTCCATTCCTCTAATGAAGTTAACTAAGAGTATTTAAAATGTCATTTCTTAATCTAAAATGGAATAAAAGCCATAATTTCTCTTATGGGTATTTACACATTTGAGATGAAGTGACTACACAATGGGAATTCTAAAAGTAATTACTTCCCATACATTTATATTCCAGCCCAGAGAGCTAGTACGTGCTGGTTGCCTTTCCTATAGAGAATTACTTGAAAGTTTTTGCATTCTTTCCTAGGGGTGAAATACAATAGGAATCTACAGAGAACATCAATTTTCTTTGCTTTTCTAATGTTTACAACTTCCCTGTAGTATTTATCAAGAAATATATAACTCCTCCTAGTTAGAGCTGTGCGGGCTAACAGTAGGAATTCTCGGTGTTGATGGAGCTATTGATCATACAAACATTAAAATTATGTCTCCTGTAGTAAACGCCAATAAAACAGAGGTACATTAATCAGGAAATCAATATGGTTGTCAATAGAAAGGCTAACTTTGACAACGTAATGCAGCAGGCAGACCTACTGGATGGTGGACCAAAACACAAGCAACCCAGGTAGTGACCTTTTTGTTTGACTTCTGGCTGTGCTGAAATACTGTATGAATAACGGGAATGTACAGAACAAAAGGAGGGAGGCAAGGAATTAGCTGTTTAAACTGTTCCGTAGGAACAAACTTTAATTCATTGTTACAGTGACCTTTAATTGTTCACTTTTAAAAAAAAAGAGGGGGGGGATACAACACCAAAAACACACACAAAAAACCCAAAAGCAAACTCCAAACCCAACAACCAAACTCCAAACTTCTGGCTCATGCTTTTTAGTAGCTCTATGTTAAGGGACAGCATTAGTAGCATAAAATTTGAAAATTATTTTATGCTTGGGGGGGGGGAGGGGGAAGGTTAAATTGTCATCTTTATAATTTTTTCTTTAAGACATCAGCACTATTCTTTCATGTAACAGGTTCATTATTCATTCTTTCAGACCCTTAAATAATTATTTTAAGCAGAAAGTATACTTCAGGTGTGGTCTGTCTATTAGATTGGAAATAAAGCAGCACACATTCTCTTGGACAAAAACAGCATCTATTTTAGCACCTTCTTCATATGGATTAACCGAAACTACGTATTTGAATCCCTGAGGACAAATCCTAGACCTTAGAACATAGCACAGCTTAACTGAGTCCCGCACTCTGAATGAGTATTTCTAATGTTCTCAGATTGAGCACTGGGTTGCAAGATGCTTTAGGACAATTTAGCTTGTTTTTTGCATTTGTTGAAGGACACACATTTACTGAACAAACATTTGAAAATTCATATGTGGAAAGGAGAATTGTGTATGAGTTAACTGGGAAAGTTATTCTTCTGAGTTACATTTAAATATTTTCCAAGCATTTGATGAAAAAACATGTATTAAACAATACAAAAGCAGGTAGTAAACAGCAGTTTATTATAGGCAATTTTATAATTCAAAAAATTATTGCAAAAAGTTTTGTTATTTGAGCTAACCTGCAAATGTAACTTTGCAAAAAAAAAAAAAAAAAAAAAAATTAGTTTTTCACAAAGGGAGTGGTTATAGAGGATTCCTGACATTCTGTAACTCTATTTTCACTTGTATGTCTGGACTAATATGTTATAAAGCAACATACTTTTCAAATAGGTATTACTACTCCTGATGCCAAAAATTAAAAATCATTGTTGGAACCAGGCAGGATATTTTCAGTCATACGAAATTTACTCCAAAAACAGATGACAAAAAGATTTCTCCCCATCACCATCCTGAGCCTTCTCTAAAATTAAAGCTGTCCTTGATGTGTTTAACTTTCCGGCTATAATCTCAGAAGAAAAAAAAATCTGGTCTGAATCTGGCTAATAATATCTAAATCAGAGTTTTCCACAGTGCAGATCAACCTTTTAATTCATTTATTTTAAACATTCCACATTGGGACAAAATCAATTCTCAATTTTACAAATTTCATATACAGAATTGTTGTAGATTGGCCAACGCAGTCCTGATCACTTCATCCTGTATTACTGCTAAATATATTGATTAAATGAAGACCAAAAAGCTGACAGGAGCTAAAGAGCTAGTGTTTGGGTATGAATGATTCTGTCCATCCAATTTCAGATCAACTACTAAGCTTCTGTCAGTGGATTATTTGTTTTGAGAAAGAATAAAGAAAAAAGACATCTGCTCACTGACTAGCTAAACAATACTGAATATATGAAACAGGCAAATTTAACAAACAGCAAATGAGCTATATATGCTACCTAGTATATTAGGTGTATCTAAAAAGAAAGGGAAAATAATAATAAAAAAAAAGGTTTTGGCCTATCCAAAACAGAAGCAAAATCTGTTAGAAAAGTAACCCATAAATATATATATCTACATACTTATTAGACAGGCCACTGAGGTGGTGCCCAATACATGCATGTGGACTCATTAATAATAATGTAAATATCATATGAGTCAGCCACAAATGTAACCTCCCCCCTTCAAGGAAAAAAAAAGGAAAGAAAAAACCCAATGAAACAGAAAAACCCCAAACCTCATAAACAAGCATGTCTCATCTTGGACCTGTGATTTATTAGTTATTACACTGAAAAAAATAACTGAAAAATAAAAAGCTGTGGATTCATTTTAGGATTCCTTTTGCATGCATGTTGAAATAAAAACTGATCTGATACAATCCAAAGTACATCAGAATAGTACAACATAATGTTAATCCTGCATCTTGTTAATAAATGACATATGGTGCAAAGTTTAGATTCTTAAAATTATAGTGCAACACATCTCTCAATTTTATTCTCCTAAACTAAGTTCTGAAAGTGATTTTCTCTTCTCTTTTTCTCAATTAAAAAAGCATTGTTTTGTCTCTCACAACTCTCATTTTCTCTCTTTTCCTGTCTGTGTTCCTTTTCTCTATTATTGCTTTGGTGCTAAACATTAACAAAGCCATAACTTGTACAAGCCTAGGCAGCTATTTTTAGGGCAATTTTGTTGACTGTTTATGAGCTTATAAAAACATCCTTAAGTATGAGAAATCCATTGTTTGTAACTTATGATGCTCCACATTCTTTCAGAGTGAAATCTGGAGAGAATTCAGACAATCCCACTCTACTAGTAACTCCAAAGTCAAATGCTTGGTTCAGCAATAAAGTATGACTTTGTAAAAGAAATAAAGTTTGGAACATTTGTTCCTTTAGGTGCAAAAGGACTTCATCACAAAGGAGATTGACCTTGTAGCCTGATCTGATTTATCAGTAATGCTGGTGATTGCCCCAGTGCTGCTGGAATACAAAACCATTCCATGGCACTAGAAATAGGTCTTTTAACAAAGATTAATGTTGACCATTGTGATAACTCCTCTCTAATTTTATTTACTTTTCTAACTGTGCTGAGACATGGGATTGTGAAGCCATGCAGTCTCTATCCTCTCCAGTATTTTCTTATTAGACAAGGCTCCTCCACTTTTATTTTTGGTCACCTCCCTTCATTTGCAGTTATATTTCCACTTACACCTGAAATATGTTAATTTTTGTTGAAGATATTTATGGAGCAGCAGTCACCATGCAATTTAGGTGCTATAAATTTATTTTTATACTTACCACACTATTTCCCTCTCACACTCATATATGACCCAGTTATAGTGCAGAATTAATATGTACTTCAGAACTGAAAAGAGTCCTGGTTTTGGAAACCAAGTTGGATAGACTTATATTGAGAACTAAGGTTATAAAATTTTTCTCGTAACAGGTAATTATAAGCACATTTATCACTCACCTCTCACCATAGAACCATTACAACACAATCTACTTCAGCAGGTCAACAATGAGAATATAACCAGTTGACCTCTCTATTCAGCACTTGTCAGGCTGCACCTGGAGTAATATGTCGAGTTCTGGTCCCCCCCAGTACTTAAAGGGCAGCTACAAGAAGAACGGAGGGTCTCTTGTCACAAGGAGCCACATGGAGAGAACAAGGGACAACGTGTACAAGTTGCACCAGGCAAGACTTCATCTTGATATGAGAAAGAAATTTTTTACAGTGAGAACAATCAGTCACTGGAACAACCTCCCCAGGGACATGGTAGAGTCCCATCACTGGAGGTTTTCAAGACTCAACTGGACAAGGCGTTAGATAATCTCACCTAGGTTCCCCTTTTCCTCAAAAGGTTGGACCAGGTGATTTTTCAGGGTCCCTTCCAACCTGGACTGTTCTATAATTCTATGATCAGAGTTTCAGCATATTTGGTGTATGAGTTCAGTAGACACTAAAACCTGTTGGCACAAAAGGAAAGCTTAGAAGAAGCTTGACATTTTCTAATGTCTGTCCTAGTGTCTCTACAAATTCCTACAAGCATTTTAAAGCTGTGTTCACTTCTGTAGTCACAGAAGATCCCATACAGCATCCATCAAGCCATAATAATCATAAGCCTCAGTCACATGAGCTTAACTGAAACTCACTGCTTCAACTTGGCTATCCAAAATCATCTGCATCTCTCTTCACAGGAGTAGTACAGGTCAAAATTGAGAACTTCAAGTTGAACACATAATTAAAATGTTTAATTCCTGAAACAATCACTTCAATTAACTGGAGAGTTACTACAGTTGATTGCCTACTAAAAGCTACATATAAAACTGTGAGGTATGTGTTGGTAAATAAAAGCAGTGTATAATGATACATCATAACAAAACCAGACCATTCAGAACAACATTCCAATAAATTTGAGGTTAAAGATAAATGAGCCAAAAAAAAAAGCAACGACATCCTCCCAGTATAATTGCAAAGTTAAAAAAGTTTTCCAAGAATACTAATCAAGTAGCATGGAAACGTTTGCATCAGATAGTGGAAAAGGAATCTAAGTAAGAGAAAACAGGTAAGGAGCTAAATTTTGTAGGGCTAAAAAGGAAAATACTTATGGAAGTAAGGGACAACTGTCAAGATAATATATTTATGAGAAACTGAGGAAACGCTTTAGATAACAGGTTCTGGAAAGGAAATATAGGCAAGGAAGGAAGCAAGGTAAGTAAATAATTTGAAGACCAATTTCAGTTTTCCTTCTCTGCTACTCAAGCAAGCTCAGAAAGAGTAAGAGGAGAAACAGAATTTCATCCTAGGGCAGGAAAATATAAATTTCCTTCTTGTCCCAATAATTATATTTCCTTCTTTCATTTCATAATTTTAACTAAACATAAAAAACCTAGCAAATTAATCTAATGATCATATATATGAATTAATATAACATATATTGAAATTGGATTGTGATGTATCAATAAAAGTGTGATTTAATATATATATAATTTATCTGATATTTTATCCTTTGAGCATTTGCTCAGAATAGGAGACAATGAACATTGCCTTTAAAGGAGTACCATACATGTCTATGCTCAAAAACCAGAAACCTTTGAAAATCAGAACTGTAAGTAACTAGGATTTTTCCACATTCAAATTTTAAGGTATCTGTAAAGCTTCTTATTCAGACATTTTTTTTTCATCAACACAATCCTGTGTAACTAGAAAGCATGTGAAAATGAACACTAACTTCCAGCTGCTTCTGATCTCTCATTCAAAAAGTTACCTACTTCACAATCATAATTGTGCTGCAAAACAGTAGTGATTTACTTCCAGCTGTTTCTGATCTCTCATTCAAAAAGTTACCTACTTCACAATCATAATTGTGCTGCAAAACAGTAGTGATTTCTAGCAAGTGTCTTACAAACTATCCAAAGAGAAATAGAAGAGTAAAAACCCATTTATGTGCAAAGACAGCTTTTTCTTCCTGCATCTTCATTCTTGAAAGCTTCTGGAGAAATTCACAAGACCCCTTCTATAAATTAGGCTTTCCATCACATCACACAGCACCACTGCTGACAGGTAGATGTAGTAATTACCTGTAGAGCATCTTAAGCCTGTAGAATGGAATCTTGACTGCTAAAGCTGTTATTTTTATTTTCTTCATCAAATAACTGTAAAACTGTTAGTGTACACCACAAAAACATTCAAACTACTTTAATAACTGAGTATCTGTCAACTGTAGTTACTGTGTCTGTCCTGCTGTTTATCATGGAAGGATTTAGGGCACTAGATTATGATTCATATTTTTTTCTTGTGGTGACAGCTTGAATTATTTCATGAAAGAGAGTCTGCTTGTTTTTTTATTTGAATGTAATTCAGGATGTAGGCTGAAATTTGCAAGTTTATACCTTCTCACAATACTTACATGAAAACATGTAAGTACTGAAGAGGAAAAATATGATGCAAATATATCAAAGTATTATCCCTATTTTTAACTGCACTAGAGGACAGAGAGGTTTTTCTAGGAAGTGAGTCATTTAGAGGCTGATTTAAAACTCATAGATGACAGTAACACAGAGACCTTAACTGAGACAGGAGTTCTGCTGTGCTTGGCACTGTAGAAATGCACTGAAAAGACCAGCTAGATCAGGGGGAAATTATCTTCAATCTTCATTTTGTACGTATAAAAAAATAAAGGAAACATCAGGGGACATTAAAGGCCTCTAGGCAGGTAAAGAACAAGACTAGCCAGGATATTTTCCCTACAGTAAAGCAAGAATCAGAGGGTCTTAGAAATGAAGCAACGTAGTGTTGGGTTTTTTTCCTTCTCCTAATTCCCCCTTGACTCCTCCAGCTGCTTACAAGTACTAACTAGATAGCAATTGAAAGCCTGAAAAGAGGAGTGAAGCTATTTGGCCCAGTCCTAATGTATTTTCACAGCCTAAAGGATTTAACTCCCAGATTACTTCAGGTGACTTCACAACAAGATATCTTACTATGAGATCAGTCTTAGGTCGGTATTGAGTCAGGCTGCATTTTCAACTGTTAGGAAGAGAATTCATTATTAGCAGGAAAATGAATGGTACTGATACTCACATGAATGATACTAATCCTGCACTGTCTGCAGCTAGAGCACATCTTGATAACTATGAGAAAGCTTGAGCTTTCCGGTTACAATGTCCTCAGTGGAAGTCATATTCCCCCTTAGTAGAAGTTATATTTCAGATGGGTTTTCTTTTGATCTGGTTTGGGTTCTTATGACCAAGGAATTCATCGTAAAAATGTAAGCCTGTTCACACTGGCAAGTCTGATGATAAGTCCAATATCCTCATCAGATCTGCTATTTGTGTACAGCAAATCCAACACATCACAAAGCATGCAACCTGTCTGCATTTGCATAACAAAGCCAACATAGCCTGGTCCAGTCAAACCGACTACACATGAGGGATAATACTGGTAGAAACCCATCACGACACATACAGACCATGAAATTCTTCAGGATGGATTGATGAAACTAGTTGAATGGGTTTTCTTACTTATTTCAGCATCCATGGCTACTAATGGGCTTTTAATGCACTTCTGTTCGAATCCTGTTAAGGTTTTTGCCAGCAAATTAGGTAAAAAAACAATTTGGTAACTCTTGCTATTCTCTATGATAAGATTATCAAAAAATAGTATTTTGCAAAGAAAAATTGATTCAAAAGTGAGGTGAAGTGATTGATCCCCTGTCATACAGCATTGGAGGCTCTGCAGCACAGAAGTAATGTCTATTTTAGAAAATAATTGGCATTCATAATATGTCAGAGGATATTATTTAAACAAAGAATATCATCACCATAAACAATAGTTTCTGGAATTATCTTGACTCAAGCAGTTTGGTGCTAAAACCAAACTTTTCCAAACTGGCTTGTATTCCACAATGGATAAGAGCAGAGCTCCACAATTCATAGCTCTTTATAATCTGAACTATCTTATATTTGCGAAATATGGATTGAAGGCAAATGCAAGGCTTATGCGTGATCTTTGCAGTTTTAGTAGCTGCCCTGAATCCTTACACTTCCACTAAATATCTTTAACAGAAAAGAGAGATAGAAACAAGACAAGCTATACTCTCTCTCTCTAGTGATGGAAGAGAACGTAACACCAAGACGTGCTTTAAAAAAAAAAAAAAAAAGAGAGAAAAGATATTGGCTCATAGGAATCAATTTCATCTACTCTTTGGCTGATTGGAGACCAAAGCAGTTATCTGCAAATGACTGCCTTAATTTATACTGAGTTTTGCCTCATCACTATTCTGCGATGTATCTGTAGCCTGAGAGGAAAAAGAAAACAAAAGTGGGGGACAGAAAATAAAGAGAGATCAGAAAGAAGAAAAACAGCGTCACTTCTCTGCAATAGAGAGATGCATTTCCCTAGCCTTTTCTTCAAAACCATAGAGTTTATTTTGCAGGAGAATTAGCTGAAATAAAGCTGCTGAAATATCACGGTCCAAAGAGGGTTTATTTAGATATGAGCTTGAAAATTCTCTATGATAACCCACTGATTTTATACCTCTCATACATTTTCATTCAGGCAGTAAGCAAAAAACAAATTCCTGTCCAAATTACATTCCCTCAAAAACCAGAAACAAGTCCTACTCTGTTTGTACACAACTACCATGGCACCATCAACACTTGCAATGTTTTATTGTTAATACTAGTAATGTCTTTACATTTTAGATCTACATTCTCGTAAGATCAGCTTCAAAGTAACCTAACATTCGGATTAGAAATTCAAATTTAATTCTTTCTGTCCCTTTTCTTCATTGATATTTACCCAAATACTACCTGACCTTTTTTCTCCTACAGCTGCATTCACCTGATGATCCAAATGGAGTAACTGGGAGAAGCTGTGAACATATCTACAAAGACTAAGTTCATGGATGCTTGCTTTGGTATCATAGATTCTATTAATATATTTTACCAAAAATGAAAAATTGTGAATAATGCACAATGACATTTTATTTTAAATGTTCAAAATTTGATAACATTTAAAGTATTATATAATACCCTGTGATTCCTGTAGTCAGATTAATATGCTAAACTAAGTAGGATTATACTAGCAAAAGGTCTTTTTAAACAAGCAAAAAAAAAAATCAATATGTGCCCTTAAACTACTATGTGTCTTTTAAGAGATGTAAGGTTGAAAAAGACAAATTAATGAGACAATTTAAGTCTGTTTTTCCAAAAATGTAAAGTGATTTATCTACATTTTAAAGGAAAACTAGTACTAATTTCAGGAAGATCCCCAAATAATGCAATTTAAATATAAATCAGAAAAATTATATTACTATCACCTGAAATTGGAAAGAAAAAAAATAAACTGACAAAGAATATATTCAAATATTGCATATATATTCAAAGTTATTCTGTTTGTTCATAGAATAAATTGTCATGGAACTCTAAAAATAAGAATGGGTATAAGAAATGGATTTCAGCAATCACTGTCATTTTGTCCCGCAGATGGCAAGGTGAGAGGAAACTGAGAAGGCTTCCTGTAAACTCTACAAAAAACATCTTTCTCCAGTTGCTCTTCCAAAAGAATAATTCTAACCATTACAAAAAGATTATTTGTTCCTGATGCAGTTCTGGTAAACCTCACAGTCAAGACACAGAAAGCTGCTTACACAGCCTCAGGACAAATGGGTGTTTAGGCCAGGCAGTGTACTCTTAGTGAGAAACAAATGAAGGTTACAGAAGAGAATTCCTAAACAGCTTTCTCAACATTTCTTATCACTGAGGTGAAAATATAACAGCAATTGGTTTCTCAGTTTTCCCAGAAGAACGGCAGTCAGAACAACGCAGCAATCTCGCGGAACCCACTGGTTTGAAATCTTACCAGTCTCTGTTCTAGAGAGGTTATTTTTGAAATCAAATGAAACAGGATCTCAGCAATAAGATTTCTTCTTGATGACTAGGACAGTGCAAGACCTAGCAGCATTTTAACATAAAATGAAGCATTATTTCCTGTAATCATGTCTTTTCTACTTCATATTAGTATACAAGTTTATGCAGATAGTTTCAAGTTGGAAATGAAACAATACTTTCTGGCCCATCATACTGCAGTATACCTAACAGTAGCATTGTTCTACACACTCTTAACAGTAAATCAACCTATATCCTGTCAAAGATAACTCCAGCTTCGATAAAGATTTGCACAGCTTAGACTCAACAACTTAAGTTTTAGGGTTTCTCAGAAAACTAACGTACGGTTCTTCCCATCACCTTATTACCATAATTATGGTAATATACTCTATGACATACTAACAAACCAGTAATAAAAATATGCATTTCAAATCAACCAATGTTCTCCTCTTCCATTTTAGTGCCAGACAAGCAAATGAAAGCATAGGTTTCAGTTCATAAAAAGAGGACAATGGCTAGTTGATTATAATGCATCTTTTCTGTAAAAAGGTCACTACTACCCCATTTTCCTCCACTAAGCTCCTGTGGGTAGTTTCTAGTGATCACATTGCTGAAAAATATTTGAGGTCTTGACAATGTGCTTTTCTCCTGACATCCTGCAAAATTCCTCCAGAAGCCTTTTTAACTATGTAGTTTAAAATAATTCACACTCTAAAGCTTATAGTTTCCTTCCAGACTTTCCAATAAACAGGAAAATAAACTTGCATTTCTCTTTTTTGTTCAGATAGAGACAACTGATGTTGACCAGCTTTATATTATATTTTCTGGCAGTACACTGCATGACAGTGTTAACAACAATTTTGCATCTGCTACCTCAGCACCTCTTAAGAATCATATAAGCATCATATAAGCTTTTCTTTACAGTAAATCTGATATGAATAAGTTGCCTTTTACAATGCCTCCATTTAGCTCTGTAATGTTTAAATGCAAATATTTTCTTTTAAAAACAAATGGCTCAAGCACAAGGTTTCCTTTCACATCATATTACTCTGACAGTTTAGTACATTAAAAAGGTAAGCTTTTATCTAAATTTAGCAGACTAAATCAATACATTTTATTAGCTGATCATTTCTACAATAACGTTTGCAAAAAAGCTAGCCACAACTTCAGTTAACAATGGAAAACCTGCTTTTCTGAGCATCTATTGGTGATCCAAGTATCAAATTAGCAACATTGTCATAGATTTGGCTTACTGTTATTGTTGCCAACAATTTTATAACTACATTTTAAAAGGGCAATTACTCCACAGCTGTTGATCGATACTAAACTAACATCATCTTTGTGTGGTTTAAATACTTCAGCTGTTGCACCTGTTTCCAATTGAATTATTAATCTATTACAGCTATCTTTTCATTTGCTTCAGTACAACTTAAGAAGACAACTGCATACAATGCCTGTCACTTTTCAACATTTACTTTTTAATTTTTATGATTCATCTTTTAAATCGTATTCTTCTAAATTATTTTACTTCAGATATGGAGAATTCAAAGACCTAAAGAAAAAGACCTTCTTGCTTACATCTACTACTTGCCTTCTTCCTCCAGCATGTATTTTCTCCATACCTGACAGTTTCTCCGCATTCAGAAACAGGTTATTAGTAGCAGACACCTCTACAGATAACAGATCCTGTAAAGTCCAGCAGAGTTCTGTTCCAATGCATACCGCTGAGCTACCCACCAGGACAGACTGGACAGAACATAGCTGGCTTTAATTAAACTACTAACACTGAATTTCATGTCAGAGATTTAGTCCAGATTAGAACAGACTCAGAGAATAACAGGGGAGCAACCAACTACTACTTTTTGTATAACTGTCCAGTAAATGGTATTTTGTGTTTTCCTGCCAAGTCTGTATTTCCCATTGTCAGAAAGGATATAGGACTGGACAGGCAGTAGTCTAAGCTGGCAAGACTACTATAGTGGATGGGCATAACCATGACTTACTGACTTATCTGTTCATTTTCAGATTCCAATAATCATTATCTTGCAGACACGGAAAGGATTACATATATGGTGATGTTTTCATTAAGTTGTAATAAAAAATGCCATATCAATCCCCAGCAATATAAAAAAAATAACTTTAGTAGAAAAAAGGTTTGAATGGATTGAGAAGTTGCTGCCACAGAAAATGGAGTGCCTCAAGTAACAGTAGCCACTGAAGTAGAAACCCTTTAACAGTTCCTTTTCGTTTAGAATTTACAGAAATATATTAAATAGACGTGACATTTGTATGCTTTTCATTGAGATTACTACTTTGGTGCCAAATGATTTTGCTTGTATTTTATAGTCTTAAAAATTATAGATGTTTCAACAGTATCAAAGCAGTAATCTCTATACTTCTTATTAGCTTAATGAATTTAATGAAATTAAGGTGCTCCATAACTTTGATTAAATAATGGTAGTACAACTAATTAAATATATTTTGATCTATTAACAGGCGACTCAAATCACTACTTAAATTTTTGGTAACGTTCCAACATGTTACCTAATCAAGCCTGTAGGTACTACTAATTTGTTCAGACAAATAGCATTGTACAGTCCCCTCATTTAACTAAATATGTTAATTAAGTTGTTCTTGTTATCTTAATCTTCAACGATGAAAATGGACATGTCAATCTCTCTGTTAGTTAAGTAAAATCCCTATAATCTTGTGACTTTGCCTCTTAATGGCTAGATATATTTAAAATCTCAAGAGTAGCCAAGTTAATTCCAGTGTATAATAGTCACTGTTGTAAAATTTGACTTTTACTGCATTCCAATTCTCAGAACCAATTAGCACACTTTATGACTCCATTTGGAACTGCTCCAAGTTTACAACAATATCACTGTACTTCATTATTACTTTATTTAAACAGTCTGCCTTAGACCCTTGCTACTGTAAGGTGGTCTGCTATCAAGTTCTGGAAATATTGCATATATTAAACAGATGTCAACACTACAGATTTTTAATTAGCTGCTCTTATTTTGTAACTTTTATTTAAACTCCTGAGTACTGGAAACATTTGGTGTCAGACAGATATGACGTCCTTCAAATTGGACAAGAGGGGCAAAGGGGTCATGGGAATGAAAATAATAAAAGGTCACAGTCAAGTTTAAAAGTGGAACAGCTACAAGACACTTCAGGTAATAGATTGACAGTGTAAATGTGGCACACAATAGAGAGGTTTATAGTCCATGGAAATCCCGTAGGTTTGTCCTTGGCTTTCAGTACACAGAAACTCGGAGATTTTGATAAGTACCTTGATCTTGTGACTTGCAACCTGCTACTATGGCAAAAATAAATAAATACTTAAATTCCAAGGAAGTAGTCAGAGGAGCAGATTAAACACGCAGTGGAAGAGTACTGCACCTCACCTACCCTTTTCCTCAACCCCGCAGTGTTTTCTGTATTGTTTCCTCATATGAAGGCTAAAGAGATGAGAAAAGTAGGTCATTCAGAGGCTCAGACTTCTTGCCATTTATTTAGAGGATAGTTTACCATAAATCCATTTGCAGCTCTGGTTTAGATAAGAGCCAGAACCCCAGTGGGATGGGTATCCACCTCTGATAACTCACAGAAAGCTTTCCCAACCACTTCACAAATTTCTCCCTATATACAGCTTTCTGAAAAGGTATAGCTCCATGCCACTGAAAAAAACAACCTAGGGACTGAGCAAGACATTTCTGGTAAACAACTAACTCACTATTGTTCTTTCTGTGTTTCAGCTTTGTCAGTCCAAAAAAGCTCTCTACTATAACTTTTGTTGCAATATTTCAGACCGGTTTATAATGATTTCTAGAAAATGAAGTCTTAAGTTTGCCCTTTGGAAAAGAAATTTAATAAACAATTTTGTTGAGCTACATCAACATGAAAGATATGAAATATTGCATCAAGAAGTTGAAATGAAACATTTCTATTTTCCCCATATTTTTTTCTATCAACTGTACTTTTCAGTTTGCATTTTGAGGAGAAAATATACCGACATCCACAAAGGATCTGAAGATACAGCAATTGCACTTCTCTAACAGCAAAACTTATAGGTGCCTAAGGCAAATTAAGCTAGTTATTATTATGTAGTGAGATAAAAGGTTGGATAATGAATGAGAAAGACACTAGAAGCCTGATTCTTGACCCATTGCTAAGGCAGCCAAGATGAAAACATTTTTAAGCTAGGGATTATATTGTCAGAATTATATATTTTATTTATAAACAAATTCTTGGGGTGCTATTCTCTGCTGGCTGTCAGAAATGGCTGTAAGATGGGGCTTGGTTTTTTTTTGTTTTCACGCTGAAGGAATCTACTTCCAGACACTATTAGAATCTATGGAAAATACTGAACATATCTACCAATGCCACAGTGCGCCTACTTCCAAAAAATCACTATTTTATTTTCATGATTTCTTCTTTTTTTTAGAAATATATAAATAATAATAAAAAGCTTTACTTAACCTCTATCACTCTGATTTTATCTTAATTAGGGAGCAGCCAGTTCTGACTTTACTCATGCAACATCCTGAGAGAGAGTAAAAAACAACAGTCGGCAGGACCAGGCCATCCCACATACATTAAGATCCCCCTTCTTCCTGCAGTCTCATACTGTGAAGCAGCGAAAATGGAAAGGACCTACTATATAGAGTCTTTGATCTTTTAAAGAGAAGAAGTACTGTAGGCAGTATGCAAGCTTAATGAAATTCCTAACTCCCTATAAGGGCCATATGCTCTTTAAGGCACCACTCAGTCTCAGAGTTAGAAGGATCTAGCACAGCAGCACCTGAATGAGAATCCGCGTACTCTGACCACTGAACAAGAGCTGGAAGAAAGGTCAGCCCTGAAGAGGGGACAGGCAATTGCATCACTGAACAGAGGCTCTATCCTTGTGGACTCTTAAAAGCAAGTGCCAGATGAAAACAACGGCCTCCTCTAAAGTGATAAAGCACTAGTCTCGTTCCCTGCAGAGGAAGCAAATTGTGGCTGAGGAAGAGATAAATGAACTCAAAATAGGCAAAATTCACCAGCATAAAGGTCTGTGAAGTTCATAACTCCCATGTGGATTTTCAAATGATCTCGGCAGGTTTTTATCTTCATACTAAAATTCAAGAGCATGTAAATTTTGCTTCAAGTTACATTTTGAAAGACCTGCACAGTCTTACTGAATATGTTTCAAAGAACTAGCACCATACAGTTAAGCTTTTAAACACATCATGATCCACAAAAGCTAAAACTTTACTCTTATTTTTCATCTATTTTCTGAAGTCAATAAATCTCACATGAATGCACTAGGTTTTTGCATGCTTCTTTCTCTGCCTGTCACTAAAAAATAATTTTCTAACTTAGCAATACATTTTTATCTAACCTGAATATGACTAAGGTTTTCCAGAGAATCAAATATCTACCGCTGTTGTGAAAAATAGGTAGCCTGAAAGACTAATGACAAGACCTAAGCACCCTGCTGGAGGAAAAATCTTAATGTGTGAGTTCCCATTATGTCAGACCAGATAATCCTCATGGAAGAAATTTAATAAAATCACAAACTGGAGGAAAAATTGAAAACTGAGACCAATTTACTGCAAGACACAGATACACTAGAGTGTGTGTAATTTCTAGTGTTGGTAGAACTTTTTTTTCCCCCATTTAAACTACTTTTTTTATACTGAAGACCTGATAATGACCATTCCCCTACAGATATACTACTCAAGTTTCCTCCCTATTTACGTTGTTTTACTTTACCAGATGATATAGTTATTTTAAAAATCTGAAAGTTGGAGTGGCACATAAGAGTTTCAAAGGCATTAAAAATCCAGGAGATAAATATTTCTGAGAATTGTAACCATTAAAATCTATGAAATAGTTTTTTTTATTTTTCCAGTTATTCTGAATATTTTGTCATTTTCTTAAGGAAACAGAAGTATGTCACAAAAATTTTAATTGCCTACAAATAGTTGCAAAGATTTCAAAAAGCAGGCTATGGCAGAATACCAACTTCATTGCTAGCTTCGTGGAATATGATGAAAATAAAATAAAATTGCTATTTTAAACCAAGCAGCCCTAAAGAAATTGATATATTATGCTCGTAAGCTGGTGACAAACCAAAATTTTCAATGAATGTACGGTAAGACTTGACAAGGCAAATATTTCTGACAAATGTGATCATCTGTTTTGCTTGGAGATATGATTACTTAACCTAGCAACAAAATCTGAGATATCTTGATTTAGTTTTGATGGCTTCCTCCCCCTGCCCCACACATTTTAGCTCTATAGTTTAAAAAGACATAAAAATTATTGTTATGCAACAAAGCTATCCAAATTTAACACATCAGCAGTCCAATTTCATAACTCTACACATATTCAACTTTTTTTTTTTTTTTAATATATCATGTGTCCATCCTATCTATCTATTTCAGCTCGTAGAAATACAATGACAGTACACTGCACCTTTTCTGCCAGGAAAATTGGAAAGCATAAAAAGAAAAAATCAGGTCAACTGCAATTTTTTGGATGAAAAATATGTAATGTAAAATTGGCAAGGCAGCAGTGGGGAAATCTATGGGGAGATTCAGGAAGTAGGCCAGCAAAGAAAAGTATGTGTACCTCCTATAGATGGTAAAATGGTCAGGTAGCATATAAAGTGGGTATAAAAAGATCAAACGGTAAAAAGCAATTAACCCCTTGGCACTGGGAATTGGGATTTCCTGACACCAACTGCTAATGCTGGCCTTAAGGGGTTACAGGATCAAATAATAATAAGCCAAGTCCTGAAATAAAAGCTATCATTTTAGGCAGTGAGGGAAGGCATTTCAAGTACATTCTGGGCTGCCAGACTAGTATGGTACAAGGGGAAGGGCACAGAGGAGAAATACTCTGAAAGATAAATGGTAAAAATAGTTTTCCAGATTTGGACTCAAACAGATTTCTTTCAACCAACCTTTTTTTTTTTCTTTCTGAATTAAACACACTGTTTTGCCCTAGATATCTGTGACCTCATCCAGCTCTTCTCTGATACACAGAGGGATTTAGCCTCCATTTTCTGAGCAAATTCCCTCTCATTTTGTGATTAACTTCTGAACATTGTCTATATTAGCTGTAAGTTATTTACTTAAACATTATGGTTCTTTTACTTTCCTTCCACAGGGAAGGGGAAAAAAAAAGATGAAAAAAAAGGCAAGTGACAACAGAGAAACTCCTTAACAAAAACACCAACATTTGATAATCAACCAGTCTGAGAAATGATGTGATTCTAACAGCCATAAGCCTGCATTTATGGCAGAGGGGTTGTTTCTTTCTTTGTTTTTAAAAAGGCCATTTTTTCCAGGACATCTCAGGACCTACACTTATTAATTGATATTCTACTGTTTACATATTTGCTAATTTATAGCTTTAAATTACTCTACTGCAGAAAAATTAGACATTTTGTATAAAATAATTACTGGATTTTCAGACAAGTTGATGATTTATAGTATGGAAACTCTTTATAAACACAGGATGAAGCTGATTGTTTTTCTTTAGCACAAATTAAACATTTATATATTTAAACTGTTATATAAATGGTGATCTTATTACAAAACTTCAATGGGTGTAAATATTTCTAGCCCTTTTGAAATTAGTGAAACTTCATTGATTTCCACTAGCTGGAAACCCAACATGGTTGTATTCAAAAATTTGCAACATTTTTCAGTATAACTTAATTCTTACCACATGGAAAAATTATAAGGAAAATAACCTTTGGCATAAACTTCAGTATTTTGTTTGACATTTTGTTTATAGGTACAGGATTCTTTGTCAACTACTTATCTTCATATGGGCGTAAGAGAGATTAAGAAAAGAAATTAAGTACTATGAGCCTGAGGGCATTTAAAAGATGCACAAGATCTGTCTGCTACTCAGTTTTCTCCCCCTCATACAGTTGCTCGTGTTTGGCTGTACCAGCTAGCCTGCCAGTGGTGGCACTATTTATAACTGCCTGCAAAATAGTACCTTGAGAGATTGAAATTTCATGCAGTAGATACCATGAACTAGGTATTGGTAAGACCCAAAGGTATTGTCCCTTTGTATATCCCTTTGTACAGTCATGGCTTCAATTTTGAATTGTGCTCGCTGAATTCAATGAAAACATCTCCATCATCTTCAGTGGTACTGGTCCAAGCTCTGATAGAATAGCCCTCTACGTATTGTCAATAGAGGAAGCAAAGTCGGATGAATTCTACAAGGATTAAGAGCAGTGGGAAGGAGAAAAGAAAGATAGAAAAGATACAGAAAGACATAATACAAAACTAAAAGAGAAATGAGGAGGAAAAAAGACCAAGTGATAAAGAATGCCACTGTGATATAGTGAAAGATGGTGAAAAGGTACCTGTTACATACTAACATGAAACTGCTGCTCTACAAAAAAAAAAAAAAAAAAAAAACGCTGCCAGTTGGAAATGAAAGCTTGCTTACTCTAAGCAGATAAGATCAACGCGTCATGCAGTTTCAAAATAGAAACATCCCTCCTTGCTAGGTGGCCTGAAAATATACGGAGACTGGCACTTCATGCAAAGTTATGAAGTGCTTCTCTAGAACACTGATCCCAAAATGGATCCCTGAGGAACACCACTTGTCACCAGCTTCCTCTCCCAAAGGCAGTACCCAGACAGCATTTTACATTCCTTTTAAGTGCTCTACAAAAACATTCTTTTGATGAAACATCATATCCAATTCTTTACTGTACTCCAGAAAAATAAGATCTCTTTTGTTTCCCCAAACTTCTATAATGAATTCTAAAATAAATTTCTTCCTACTAGGTCAAAAACTGAGATGAAAAAATGTGTTTGATAAAATATTAAAGAGTATTAGGATTATTATCAGGATCCTACCATTCTTTACATTATTTGTTTTCCAAACCATATTTGAGAAGTTAAGAGTTAGCAAATCCTGACCTCCTATGGCCTGAGAATACACTGTGATTCCTTTCAAATCAAGATCAAATAAAGTTATGCCATTAGAATATAAGCTCCACCTTTGGGTTGCCTCCAGTTAACACTTATGTTCTGAATTCAACAGCTTCCTAGGAATCAGGGGAAGAAGACGACAAATGGACAAGATCATGCAGTAAAGGATCAAATAAATCTTAAAATATAAAAAGACACATATTTTACAAATATGTAAAGCTTATTTGAAGCTTCTCCAAATAACTCATAGCCATACTACTTTATGAAAGCCTGCACTAAGACTAATTTCTTTGATATTTTATATTTTTCGTTTGTATTATGTAAGCATATTGATATTCTTATATAATGCAAAACAGCTTTTCAGTGAATATTTTAGTCTCAGACTACACTGTTGTAGTAAATTGCATCAACACAACCCTGATACCATTAATTAAGAAGCAGGTATCTGTTCTTCCACTGTACCCTTAGGGGCAGACAGTAGCCAACATGATATTGATTTTAAACTCTATGGACCAAATGAACGTAGGTACAAACTGACCATAAAGCTGCCTTTTGATGTGAGGCATTTCGGGTGCAAGTCTGGAAACATACAGGCAGGAAATTCATTTTTACTGTTTTCAGTTGGTTTGTGAGCCAATGGATTTGTATGTAAAAAGTGTTGCTTTGGTGATGACTTTACCCACTAGTATGAATAAAAAGACAAGCTGGGATGAACTGTTTTCTCCAATTATTGTTCTCTTCTCGTTTCTTTTATCTGATTATCCTAAGGTGATTAGTGATTATAACAGCATTCTATTCACATTTCAACTGCCATTCCCTTCTCTTCCCTCAGAGATATTTCAACAGCTAGTGGACCACTCATGTCATACCAAGAAAACAAGCTTGCTTCTCTTTAGAAGTTACTAGTATAAAGACTAAGCTGCCTGGCATTTGCAACAGACTAAGACCATATATGAAACTCATCATGTCTCAGCTAAGGGGCAAAAATTTCCCAGGACAGCATGAACATGTGCTTGCAAAAAACAGTTAAAAAATAAAAAGGGGAACAGACATGATTATCTTTCCATACTTGGTCTTACACTGACTTTTTCTTTTTTTTTAAATTCTTATGGAAATATAAGATGGTCCTGCTGAAGTTCTCATTCTTATACCTACTATATCCATGATGCCCCCCATGCTGTTCAGCTTCACTCCCCATAACACCTCAAATCACTCCCAATCATTCTCTTTCCTAGAACATTTCACATATACACTATATGCTGAAGATTAGTAAAGTAATGCCCATTCTGTATAATAAAGCACATATATCCCTAGTGGCATGAAGATGAATTGAGAAAACCACAAATTCAATCACAGTTTTGGCACAAAGACTGAGGTGTTCCTGTCATTTAGTCTGTAAGCCTAATTTCTGCCTGATAAATTACTTTTCTCCCCTTTAAATTTTCTCTGCTTTTGAAATTATTTCTGCAAGCTATCAGAGGATATTGATGCTACTAGATTAGGAGATTAGTAACCCTAATTAATTCTGCCATAATGAGAGACGCCTTCTCCAAAGAACATTTCAAACAGAAATCTAAGTTCTCTGAACCACCCTTTGAAGGAGGGCCCTCTTCATTCCCCATTGACTGTGACCATAGATATTATGACAGGTACTCAAACCAGAAGATTTAAATGCCATTCACTGCTACTACTGAAAGAATTTTCCTCCATAATTTTTTTCCACTACAAGTAAGTGGGGTAAGACCTCATGACAAGGCTAAGCAACTGCAGTCCACAAATTGTTAAGAAATCTTAGCTGATCAGAAAGAAAAAATCCTTTGAACTGATGATCATGGAAAAGCAACAGAAGCTAAGTCAAAGCTTGCTTTCTCATATCCTGGGGGCGGGGGGGAATTTCTTTTTGGTATCGTTATTGCTAATTAACAAACAAAGTGCTCTAAGACAGACAGAAAACTCCCAGCTTTAGACCTAGGTCTATTCCTGAACTGGTAAAAGTATTTACCACTATAAATCACTCTCAACTTTTAGATATAGTGCGAATACAATCTTTTCCTCAGTGATAAGTTTTATGTTCTGAAAAATTTCTCTTTCCCTGCCAAAAGCTCTTCATTCCATAGCTTTTAACAGTCCACAACTCCTTCATCTGTTCAGGGTTGTGGATAATTGGAAGTCATGCTGTCCTTGCAAAATATTTGTCATGTGTAATCTGAAATATGTAACCATAAAATAAAGAAAATATATTACCAATTTCTAATGTGAGACTAGTGGATTAGTAATTCTTAAGTTTTATTCTAGAATGAATAAACCTGTAATTGCACAGCATAATTTGGCAGCGATCAATTAAGAAACACTGTATGAATACACATTACATTATTCTAATTTCATATAATATTTTCCAAATTATGTTGGTATCTCTACAGAGAATTCAGGGAAAAAAGCATATACACGTATCTGTTTCAAAATGTATTTTGCTTTTATATGTATTCTGTAGAAATGATTTTCCCCCCATAGTTATCCCTGTATTGCTGCAAAATGACAACTATAATTATACAGGAGAACCTTCCCCCCTCCCTGTAAGACAGAAATTACAGCAGGATAGTCTGAAAACCAGCCAAATGCTTGTTTAAAACTGTTTGAATGCTTTGCAGGTGAGGTATTTTTCAGCTGGGGCTCTTCTTTCAACCACACAGAACAATGGCTCATATAAATGCAAAACAGGTATGAGAAACAGGCAGCATGGTTTCCCCCATCTAATGCTATTAGCCATCTGACCCAGTATTGGCAGAATGCATCTCAAGAACGTCACCACTCCCTCTGACATAGGCCAAGGACCAAGGAATGTATTGTGAAAGTTAAAGGAGCAAAGCAAAAAGTATATAATAAAGTCCTCCCTGCTCCTAGGCAAAGAAATATATTGCAGTAAAACTTTTAAAGCATTTTTTCCTGTTTTACACAGCCTGCTTTTCACATAAAGGAACCAGGAGGACAAAGTCCTCACACACACACACAAAACCTGTAAAAAGTTGTTTGAAAAGCTTTACAATTTCTACAAAGAGGCTTCCTGCAGCCCTTTGAGAAGGCAAACAGTGCTTTTAAGTGCTATATTTTCATTCTTTTCAACTTGTAGATAAAATCCAAGTCTGATGGAAAACATCCCCTGCATGCACTAGTTTTGCAAGGGAAGTTAAGATAAATGTATCTCACTGATAGTGTCATAAGTACGCAGTGGAGAGGAAAACATATGTCACAATTTCACCACAGTAAAACGAACACTGTCGAGACTGCAGATGTGAGCACAGCATCAGACAAATACACTTTAAGCAAGATTATTAACACAAACTAGTTCAATAGTACAGTAATCAAGCAAGCTCCTTACATGTGAAAAAAAGACTTATGCAGATGCTTATAAGGGTGGGATTAAACACCTTATTAACATCCCCAATAAGGATATTTTCTTCAGTTAGTATCTAAGATATCAGAATTTAATCTCTGATCCCAAAAAGATCAAAGAGTTTCCTTGCAAGGACACAACTTTTCATTGTGAAATTTGTTTCTCTGAATACTTCCATTCATGTCAGTGAAAACTTCTTAGATGTGAAGATGTAGTAACAGACATCTCACATCTAAATACATGTAAGCATTTAAACGGTACTTGCAGCTAAGCATGTTGGACACTGTATTCCATGTGCCAGATCTCATCTGCAAAGTCCTGATTATGGTCTTTGACAGTACAGCATTACAAGAGGTACTGAAAATGTTTACTCATTTTTCTTCCTTCTGGCCAGGAAGTGTGGGTCACACAGGCTAAATTCAAGTGAACAACTAATCATTAAGGAAATTATGGGGGCTATCACATACTGTACCCAATAATCACGTGGAACTCCTTTCTGTAGTCTACTACAGATCTGAACTGGAACTAGGGCAAGGGTTCAACAGAATATTTCAAATCTATGAGCCTTATGTTGGTGTAAGTTTAAAACCCACAAATTTCTACTGCTTCTACTAGCTCTTTGTTTCAACTGCGAGTTAGGCTGTGCTTAAACTTTAGCTTACTGGGAGAGGATTATGGTTCTTAACCCTTGCTATCCATTACAGGATGAAACTCGCCAACACCTATGTCTTCTGCGCAATTCATATTGTGTATTCCATATGAGCATATGCCTTCAAGCCTGTTGACTTTGCTGAAATAACATACATTTGATGTTTAAAATTTACATGAACTAATTTACATTTAGTTCCATGGAGCTTCGATCCATGTCTCTATTCTGCAGGGTATCTTTTACTGAAAAAAATATCAGTTTTTTCCTTTACTGTTCTCCATAAGAACCATGAAATAGCCTGAGAGCATATCATTTGGTTATATACCCATATTTGCAACTGGAGAAAGTAAAACAAGAAGCCAATGAAAAATTATTGCATAAAGTATTTGGGGAGAAACAGTCACCTGATCTCTGCCAGTGGCATGCATGTTTTTTAACACAACTGCAAGGCAGAGCAGGAAATCATAGAAGGTGACAGATTAAGAGTTTTTTAATTGGGTTTAAATTCAATAATATTTTCCGAAGAAACCAAAAATAGATTTCATGTGGTAGCCCCAATGGCAATTATCCAAGTTTAAAATCAAAGATTATTAACATATGAAAATACATCATATCAAGGGATAACTATACTGTTTTAAACAAGATTATTTCCAGCCTGTATTTCCACCTTATGTAATGCAAGTTATCCACTAACTGATTAATCTTTAAGACCCAATTCTGGTTTTAGCTCTAAGGGAGACATTTCTGAAGACATTTTCTTAACTTATTAAGGTAAATATGATGTATGGCATTAATCTAACAAGACACGGAATTATTTTAGGCATGCAGGAAATGAAAGTCAATTTCCAAATGTATCAAAAATGCATGCAGGTTAAAACTTGCACAAAACTCATCTTGGAGAAGGCTGAAAATCAGTTACTCAGCGGATCTGGGAATATGAAATGAGACTTTGATCAATTATTAGAATCCTTTCCTGAAAAATCTACAGATATAAGTAAAACACTAAACATTCTTAAAGCACAGGTATCATTCTTATATAAACATTTAGTTGTGTGACATCTTAATATTCACATTGTTATTTAGAGTCATCTGGAATTAATTCTGCATATTAAAGTGGAAACTATGTGCAAGGAATTTAATCTGATCTGTAATAAACATATACCACATAGATTTGGTTTTTTTTGGTTTTTTTTTTTTTTTTTTTACTTTAGAAGTCTGTCTCTAAGCCTGGACTGGTTTTGGAAATTCTAAAATCCTGAACATAGCAATTTTATTTAACTTACCCATATACTCCTACTGTTCTACAGATGCATACTTCTTCTCATATAAAGATAATATTTTAAAGTTTACTAGCAAATGCAACAAAGTTGTAACGAAACATCTTTTAATACTTTGTGTCCATTTTCTCACAATAAATAAGTGAAAATATTGCTTTTACGCCTGTTTTCAGCCCAAAGACTGCAAAACTTCTTTGCATCCATAAATATAAATAAAAATCTGACAAAAATAAGATAAAGTAAGGAAAAATAAATCAGCGCACTGAGTCAAATGGAGAAAAAGAACGATACAGACTTTTGACAAGAGATGGATATTAGACTACATGTTATTTATCACACACATTTGCAATGTGCATAAGTTTTTTATGTTTTCCAATCCACTGTTTGCATACTGACTGGTTCCTACACTCTCATATTCCACCAGTACGAATATTTGCACACTTACCCTTTGAAACAGTACTCACATTTACAGAGAACCTAAAAATAGATGCCTTCATTGAAACTGCAAGATATATTACAAATGATAAGATGGGGCAGTATGCCACTACCTATTCCACTGGGTGCAGTGGCTTTCACCACAGGAAATTCATTATCCTGTAGTGTGCTAGGCATGAAAGGATCATGACTTTCTGCCATACAATTGTGCCCTCATTGAACTCCTACTCTCATTTCTATATTGTGCCTGAATGACCTTTATATACAGGCATTTGTCAGGCAGTTGTGAAGCTCCATAATTTTTTCTTTTTCAACAAAAATTCTGTCAATTTTGGCTATTCTCCAAATAAATATCTATATACATTCTAGGAGTCTATGAAGTCATTAAAGATACACTTAAGAATCCGAGCATTTCCTTTCCTTTCACTCATTCTACCACAGTCATCTTTGGCCTACTGAAAACAACTCCTTATGTTTCCTAGTCCATATGTGTCTTTTTGCAGAGAAGAGTCAGTGAACTATTCTGACATAAGCCACTCAAAGCAGTGGAGTGGCCATAGCACCAGTAATATTCTTGATGAATTTCAGGTTTAAAATTTGCTAAATCATTGCTAGTCCTGATTTCTATGCTCTTCTGCTTGCCCCATTTGCCAGTTTTGCTTGTGGTCTTCAGTAGGATAAGGGGAGATTTGCAATATATCAGATTAGTACAACCCTGCACCCATATTTCATCAGGACGAGCCAAATCCCCAACTTAGAGCTAAATGGGGCACTTTTTATGTACAAGTTAGTGAAGCTATTTATTATTTTAGCATTAAAAAAAAGACAAAGGCAATTTTTAGTACAACTAGTAACAGAATAAGTGATCAAATACAAAACCATGGTGGTAGACTTCTGGTAAATCCAAAGACAGCTTCAAAGATAATCTTCAAATCAAAACCAGATAAAATGCCTGCACCGATACTCTGATTCAAAAAGTGGTCTTATGTACATACTTGCTTATGCATATGCTGTTACAAATCATTCACACATGAAACTACTCTTATTCCAGAAAAGATTGTCTTTTTACTGATTAATATAATGAAATTTAACACAGTATGGTGACATGAATATTGATAAAGAACTAGTATACTTCATATGTGCATCCTACCAAAATTCATACTAATTTGTATGTTTAAACAAGCTCCTATACAGTTGCATCTTAATTCATCTCCAAGGAAAAGGAAGTAACAGTAACCAAAGGATGAATCTACATTAGGCATTAGTGCTCTGCAATGAGACCACAGTTGGATGCCCATCTCCATGTGTTGTGTACGCGTGTACTTGTAGAAATGCAATATCTAAATCTCGTGCATCTACTGAAATGCAAAGTTTTTCCCAGTACAGCTATCTCAGAAGGCCCTGATGAAAATTCTTATCATCTCTCAGTAAGACCTTTCCTATTTACCGCTTTTGAAAGTGGCTGTGCTGCTGGTTGTATCTCATTCAATCCAGGGATTGAACCAGATTTTAGTTCAGTTTAGAAATCAAGTCAGATTTTATTACATGCATTTTATCAAACTGACACGTGGATACACAGCATCACCCATGTAGTAGTATATTTATTCTGCTTGCAGAGGGATCACACAGAAGCAGTTGCTACTACATGAAAATTGCACTATTATTTGGCAAGTCATCCTATAAAGAGCCCAGCAGCTATCGTTACTAAGTTACATCACTTCAGCCTTTAGTATGAAGATGAGTGATCTGTCTTGTTTAGGAACTTGCAGGAATGAACTTAAAACCATGCTGAATGAATATACATTCAAAGATATATAAAAACCAAGAACAACAATAAAAAAATCCCCCATTTTTTAATCTCATCTTTCCGGAGTGTTCTCAGCTATATGTGTGAGAGAACAAACTGATTTACAATCTCGTAAAAAACCAGAAAGATGATCAGTGTCAGTATACATGTAATCAAGTATATCAACATAAAAGGCTTTGTACCTTTAAGTACAATATATTCAACAGTTTATCGGAAGGAAAACAATGTCATAACGAATACTTTGTTTGTTTTTTATTTATTATAAAGGTTATTCAGCACAACATTGGATGCTAAAACTAAATTCTATATATCCAGAAAAGATAAGTGACATTGCCATTGGTTTCTCTAGGAATTTATGAAGGCGCATGCCTGCAAATACAGAATTCAATGTAAAATGGTGATCTCAAGCATTGTATGTAGTGAATTAAGAGCCGTAAATTCCCAGTTCTCAATCTTGTACTTAAATATACTGTTTTATTTAATGGGAAACCACTCTCCAAATTTAATATAGAATCTCTGAAAAGTGCTTGGTTTTGTGCAGCTTTTCAAACCTTCTATCTCAATGGCAATTGAACGACTCTCAGAAAGAATTTTCAGTAAGTGGTATCAAGTGGGCCCAAAATACCCATTGACCCTGAAAGCAAGAAAATGGAAACAGTCACCTCAAACGATGTAATTTGTATTCTCCAATAGTGTTAGAGTGAATAGCATTCAGCTAATCTGTGAAACTCTCAGACCATTGTAATTTATCCTATGAAACAGCATCATTGTCAGATGAAGAATCTGCGATACTGGAGGAGCACTCTATACTCAGCTTTTATACAACAGTCAAGAGATTTCTGAAATGCTCTCAGGAATGTAACCTCCACAAAAATTCTCAAGGTAAAGACATACCTTATACTGTTTGCACAGATCACAACAATATGAAAACACTTCCAGAAAGTGAATGACAGCAATTTAAGAACAATGGATTTTTAAAAATCTTTAGAATTCCGCAATATAAGAGATTACTCAAAAGACTTAGGCAGGACAGAAAATCAACGGCTAGTCAATAATTTATATTTTACATTACCAAAATGCAATAAAAAAAATTTAATGTGTCAAAACAAGCAAACTAAAAAACACTTTCCCTTAACACTGATCAGCAGAACTGGAAACCCATTATACACAAATGGAAGGAGCAATCTTATTTCTTGCAGACAACAGTAGTATCAAAAAAAAAAATATCCAGCCCCCCCACCCAGTTCATATTTCATAAATCTATGTTAGAGGCCATGAGCACTTACTACCACTAACAGTCTTGTAATGTAACCCTTCCTCCACCTCTCAGAGGAGTACTGAGCATATCACTATGTTAGCATGTTAACAGATATATATTTCTTATCATTTCCAACCTAGGTATGAATGTTTTAAAGTAATTACTTCATCCTTACACTGCAAACTAGACTTTTGCCTAAACATGCACACACACACACACAAAACCCCCTCTCCTTCTTCCTGCCTCTTAATACCAATCTATTTATAGAATGCAATTGTATTAGCATGCAAACACTTCTCCCAGCCTAAATAAGCCAGGCTTTCATCTTTTCTCATAGAATCAGCTCTCTCTTTCCTTGAAAGCACTTGCAGCTCAACCCCCTCCTCCATACACACAGTTACTCCAACTGGCATGAGTCTTCTTGTACGCAGATAATCAGACTGTACACAATATCTCAGAAAAGGTTTCACAGTCTTGCACAATGAGATAAATACTTCTCCCACTTTACAGAAAATACCTCACATGATAGAAATGTGCATTTCTTTTTTCCTGAGTCATCAATTACAACCATCCTCCCCTCCTAGTGGATATGGTTTTGCAGTACTACTGTGGCATGGAAGGCACCACAGTCATGGAATACGCAGGCCATATTTCACAGCTGGACATTTGGATGGAATCAAAAGTATATCACTAATATTGTCAACTGCAAGCTGTAAGTGAAAAGCATAATAGTGATAAGAACATAATTCCAGCATCTATCTACAAGTGACTGAAACTAGCAACATCTAGATGTTACATCGTCTGTGGGAACCATTCAAAATATTTTAAGATAAAGTCCTAAACTTCTTCAACAAAAACATCTTATCTGATCTCGGGTCAAATTCTTCAGACTTCTAGCAGACACTATTAATTTCAAATTATGACCACGAATATCTCTTTATTTGGGGGGGGAGGGGGGAGGGGAAGTATACAATTTCCTACTAAAACAGAATACAGCAATGTCAAACATTATAACATATCTAAACAAATGACAGACCAGAGATTCAAATGAATCTAAAGTAATTCCAGTTGAAATTTCCTAAACCATGCATCGGAAGATGCTCCACACAAAGTCACTCTCTAAGGAATGAAAATAGTATCACACTTTTGAAACTCATTTACAACCAAGCTGGCCTGGTAATAATCCATGTGATATGCATCACCTATGGTTGAAAGCAACTTAACTGTTAGTATTACACAGAATTTATACTCTTGGTGACAGGGAAAAGAAATCATTCTTTTCTGTAGAGGAAAGCACAGTGTACAAGGAGTTCTACTGAAATATATTGAAAATATTTCTACTTTAATTAATTTTAGCCCATGTACCAATTGTTCTCATGATCATTTTATCATATCAATGATGCAATTTATTCTAGTTTATCAATTAGTTTTGGCTTTATACTGTCTATTTTATTATTTTTAATTCTATTGTGTTAGAGTTGTATAGTTTGTAGAATTCTTTGCTCTTTAGACAGAGCAAAGGCTATATTATTACTACTGTAGATACTGGCTTATAGGATGATTGGTTCAAAAATATTTCATCTGGGAGCATATAAGGAAAGAAGGTGAAAGAATATTTGATCTGGTAGCGTAAAAGGAAAGGATGTGAATCTTGAATGCAAACACAGGTAAATAAGAAATGCTCAGACAGAAGCAAGGCTTTGAATTCTTCACGCTAGTAAGCAATACAACCTGTGAAATAAGTAGATAGTACCTGGCCCAGGCGCAGAGGGGTATACTGGGTCATAAAGTCCAGGCTGTTCCCATCAGGCAGACACGTCCATTTCATAAAATTTCAAAACCCACTTAAAATCTGGTGGCTCTTTTGTGAATAGAAGAGGGAGCGCATAAATTTTGTGACGTTTAAGTTGTTAAACTACTTTACTCCTGTGTATATATTTTAAATATTTCTTTTCATAGTTGTGCACTCCTAGAACACAGTACTGCTCACAGACATCCTACATTTTTTTATGAAGCACTTTGTCTATGCCATCGCTTCTCTTTTTTCCAGTGTAGAGCTGGCCAGTACATTGGAGCAATCATTTCTCATACATGAAAGGGAATGAGAATCTCCATTCTACTCATTAGTATTGCACCTAGCTAAATACATCCCAGGTAATAATGGTGCCTTTTCTTCAGATATCAATATGATAGCAGTTGCAAATGTGCCTCAACTATATGATAATATGCCTTGAATACAGATAATAAATACTTACAGTGAGCCCAAGTGGAGAGAAAATACAAAATATAACATACTATGAAGTGCATGCTTGCACTTCGAGTTTGAGATAGATGTATTGTGAATGCCAGTAAAGTTTTCATATATTTAGGTTTTGTTATCTCAGTCTTACCACAGCTGTAAAATGGAGTAACAGTAAAGTATAGCAAACCATTATTTATTTGCGCAAAACCACAGGATGCAGCTTTTCAGCCTGCATTCTCCCAGTATTTAAAAGCACCCCTTGTTTTATGTTGGAACTGTTTGAGAAAACTGAAGAGAATTCACTGTCAAATTCACCACAAATTAGCAAGTTAACTTTCAAGCCAAGTCTTAATAATACTTTAATAGTAAAACAGCAATATTTCACACACTATATTCTAATAGTAAAGCACTGAGGATGCACAGAAGACAATTTACATTATTGTAGGATATTTCTTATGACATAAACACCTTAGGTCTCAGACCATTTCTGCTCCAGGTTTCTACAGCAGTTAGAACAATGAGATGCTGGTTACCAGGGCTCTTAAATGTTTTGTGGAAAACATGGGATGCAGATCACAGAAAGCTGCTGTTTGGTATGTGGGTATTTCCAATGTTTTGAATATTTTATTGTTTTTCCAAGCCAGAAGATAAATGCAAACTCCCTGAATAAATTCCAGCTTGAGAATTCTAAATAATCTTAATATAACCGAAATTAATTAAGAAATGACAGTTAAATATTCTATGTAGAAAAATACCATTCTATAACATAACCATTAAATGCTTACGACATTGTTTGCTTCAGATATCAAAACATTATGCCCCGCAATATCTAATTCAAAATGAAATGTAAAAAACGGCAGTCTCTAAAAACAAAAGCAAAGGTTGAAACCATGTTTCCCACATGAAAATAACTGAAAACATTCAATTCCTGTAGAAGTTTCAGCTTTTGAGCAAATTCATTTTCTAACAAAAACCATTGCACAGCTTTAAAAGATTATTTCTAATAGGCACCCATGGTGTATATCCATACTGAAGAGCTTTGTAACAGATATCAGAAAAGTCATCTTTGTTTCTGGTTTGAGCCAACCAGATTACAATGAACTTAAAACCTACAGTTTGGAAGTTCTTGTTTACCAGAATCTAGAACTACTAGAAAGCATTTATTCTTCTTCAATAATAAATAAAAAAAAAAAAATTAAGCAATGCATTTCAGGAATGTGATGTAGCTAAAGCTAAACATAGCAGAGAGCGCGTTAATTTAGAACATAAACTTGCACATCATCTATCTTCTGGTCAAATGTACCCCCTTCAAAACTTCTTGAAAACATACTTTTTCATGCATTATTTCATTGTGTGCAACATTATAAATTACATTACCTCGCTGTAGAAATGAAGTATAGACAAAATGATTGTAATAGTGTCTGCTTTTAGTTTTGATAGAGAAATAATAAAGGGTTTAATAAGATTTTGGTCAAAACATTATTTCATTGAAGGATATGACATACAATAGACCTTAAGGAATTTTATGTCCATGTGACTTGTCCTTGAAAAAGTAGCAAGACTTTTTTATTATTATTATTTTATTCAGTGACTGACTTTCTATCAAAGGAATAAGAAGGTTCTTCTGTACTGTCCAAAGAAATTCTCATCAGTAAGTTGAAAAAAAAAAAAGCCCTGTGTGAATAAGTAGGAATTCTAAGGCAAAGTCTTTGTCATTGTAAGGTTTCGATTCAACTTTTTAAACTTCAATAAGACTTTTATAACATCTATACCTTACAGCTGTATTTTTAAGTGAGGTAATTTCCTTGTCTTGGACTTCAGAATTTAAACAAGCACAGCAGTAGTCCCATCGAGTGTAATGGGAGGACATGCAAGTCTACAGCTGGAGCCTGGAAGAGTATCACTGTACTCCACTACCAGACTTAGAAGTTGCAGTACACAGACTTTTGGTGTCTCATGTTGTTATGGAGGTACCACTAGCATGGATCTTAGGTCATGTATTGATGGAAGTCAACGCTAACTGACAGATCTGTGTTTGCATAGGAAGGCCACACTGAGCACAAATGAAAAATGAGTCTATGCCCTTGTACACAGTTTAACATAACGTGATTCAGAGTTCTCTTCAAACTTTGAAAGTCCTGGCCCATTCGTGTCCCATCTAATGTTTTTCCACCATGCTTAAAAGTTCCCAGGAGAAAAAAAAATTAAGTTTTTTTTTTAATCTATGTCAAAAAGACATTTCCTTTGTCCAGAAAGAGATCTGCTTCTCCACTTCTGAAAATCTATTTCATTATTCTGCCAAGATTGCCTTCAATACTCCACTGAAGAAGGATAAACCCACCTTCCTAATTTAACTGTTTTTCTATTTCTTTTCCTTATAACATTATTTTCTTTTAAAATATCAAGTTAATGAACTTGTGAATAAGGTTTGTCATCTCTTTTTGTTTCATCAATGTAAAGAACACCCTCAAGTCAGTTACATTTCAGTTTCCTGTTCTCTTGACTAGATAACTGTCGTCTTTGAACATGCCAGAGCAATTTTTTGCTTTTAGAAATAAATTCTTTTTCTGCTTTGTTCCAGAATTGCTGACATCACTTACAATAAGTAATGCTATTATTAATACCTTGAGAAGTACTAATGTTTTGCATACGGATGATATGGAAGCAAAGACATAGGTTACACTGGAATCATAATATTGCTAACGGAAAGTCAGTTGTAAGTAGTCATCCTGTATTCTATCCTCCTCCCATCTTGTATACATATTATTTTAAAAATATTGCTAGCCTAATTTCTGAGTAATATACACCCTGATTTCTTCTGTTAACAACCTTGATGGAATTTATTCACAAAAATGCTACTTTCCTCAGAATGAATGAAGTGCTTTTTATTTTTAATAGATTAAATTATTGAAGGAAAATAATGTGAATCAAAGCAAATAAACTACTATATTTTAATGCATATATACAGGTTAATGTACATGTTTAATGTAACATATTTGGAAAAATGTTCATATCATTTAGGCTCTGTACATAGAGACCCACAAAATCTTTAGCCAACCTTCCAAGTATAATCCAAGATCTATTTTTTACAGACAACTCCTGTTCAGAGAGATTGCTGAATCCGTATTTGGGTCCAAGTTTTGCTTTTGTGTTATTTATAATCTACATTGAAATTTGGCTGTGGGGAAAATATAGACACTTTATAGTTTTTCATAAGTGAAGTGCTATTGACCATTATACAGCCCAGAGCACATGACTTCAGCAATTTTCATTGCATATATTTTCTTCAAAGCACAACAATCTAGTGACTGTTCATTAAAAATTACTTGCGTTTACCACCTCTTCATATTCTGCCCACATCCCTTCCTTCTTTGACTAAAGCAAATTTACAGAGGAGCATAAAACTATGGGCTTGGCTTTAAAAAAGTTATATGCCATTGTTGCGGAAAACATGCTGGGAACAGTATTTACTTTCTGTGTTTCTCCACTTGTTTAGGTTAAATCTAGTGCATTTGTAGGAGCAGACTTTGAAAACAGAATTATCTGAGCACATTTCTTTGCATGCCCTATACTTTCTGTAGAATCCATGTTGCATCAGAGGTGTGCCTCGGTGGACCTAATTCATCAAATAGATTTTAAAATCCAATCAAATGAAACTAAACAGTCTTGCTCCTTAGGGACCTATAGTAGTAACTGAAACACTTAACAATAAAAGAAAGAGATAATAGTAGTCACAGGACTACGTTATTCTTACACACATAGGTATATAATATACAGAAAAGAAAATGCCTTGTGCAGTATGAATAGTAAATTACATCCTCAATAGATTAGTTAAACTGACTGATAAAACAATATTACCTGAAAGGTTGTAATTTCAAAAGTCATTAAAAAAAAAACCTTTTAGATGGGAAGGAAATGTGTTTTTAAATACATATTTCAGCCTTCAAAGTGTACTTATGCTATTGTGATGTAAGAAAAAAAAGTAAAGTCTGTATAATATAAAAATTAGACGGGGTTGTCAAGCTGTAAAAATGATACTGAAAATATTATCTTAAAAAGTAGTATCCTTTGTTCTCTTCCATGGGTCACCATAAACCTCACTGAGATCAATTAGAGTACTTCAGAAAGGCCTAAGCTGTTTACAGATGATGACAATTTCAGCAGTTTGATGTACATAACAGCAGGAAACAGCACCTGCAACCATTCAGTGGCAATATGATACTACCTACAAAAGGTGTGGCTTTAATATACAGTAACGGATTAATGTCAATTTCTCACAGCATAGTGCAAATAAGAATATTAACACCAAGATAAATACAGTTTCAGAAATTGCTGACATTTGGAAAACAACTATTTAACACTTGAATCCCTGGGTCAATTTTATAATTTATATGAGGTGCCCAGAGCTGATGCACAGTTTATTAAAATGTATTTGCTATCATGAAACAAAGATTAAAACAAATTCTGCAGAAATTATAATTGAATTAAAACTCAAAATATTTTTCTGCTGCAGAATCCAAGTGGCTCACATGTAAATTACCTGCTTTAAAACAAAATCAGGTAATAACTATCTGCAATTTGCAAGGAAGGACATTATGACCAGACATCAGGTATATTTTGCAAAAGCAGCCCCTTGACCTTTGGGCTCTTCTGTCACTTACCAGATGGGTTGGGATTTAGCATTGGTGTGATAGCAATGGAACTGGGCCAATAAGGAATAAAACGTTACAGTGATTACAGCAACATATATATGTACAATTGACCCAAATTAGCAGAAACCACTCATAACTAACAGAATAACCACCTTCAGCATCCACCAGGAGCACAAGCAGACATATTTCAGTGTTTTTTCAGTTGTTTCTCTTTTTATCCTTTTTCTCTAAAGGCTGCACAAAACAATCACGCATTTGAAATTAAATTACTTTTAATTATGATAGTTTGCTTTACTGATATAGATATACTCTCTCACTTGGCTGATTTTTTAGAATTTTTCATTCATTATTTTATTACTATTAGTCCCTTAAGATTGTCATACTGAATTTTCCTAGTCTCTGAAGTAATGAATATTGTAATTAAATCTTGGTTAAAGGTAGTTCACAACCAAATGGTGCTCATTTCTTCCAAGCATCTGGTGCCAATTCAACTTTTAGTATGCTGGCTTTGATAATTCTTTGACCCTGATCAAAGAACTTTTTAATAGAGCTCTTAGTGGCTATTTACATGAGAAGATAAGAAGTGGAGAACAAAACTACAGAAAAAGCCAATCAGGCACTAAAATTCTGATGGCTTTTACCACATCTTACTCTCCTCTCCTTCAGAATAATCACAAGAATACAGAAGTTAAAACAGGTGGAGTTAACTAAAAAAGTCTGTTCATTGCCCCAAAGGGACTACAAATTACATTAACTGTTAGAGCCTGTCCCCCTTAATCCCATGGAACTCAGTGGTAGTTTCAAGTAAAGCAGAAGTCAGCCCTACCTGGCATATATATTCATGAAGTTAGAATGTGAATTGCTAAATTTAGTGAGAGCTAGTTATGCAGATGCTGAAGAACAATTACCACATGAGAGCTGAACTTATGTCATGCTGTGATTGTAACTCTTTCAGGTGCCATGCAATTTAATTCATATTACATCTTGCACAAAAACACATCAGGACAATAGCAGAAGGAATTAGAAGGGACACAGATTATTCCATAACACGGGGGATGCAAGGAGAGGTCTGGTAAGAGCTGCAGTGGGGAAAGAGCTGATCTCCAGTCAACCTCAGAGAGAGAAATAGGCCTGTGAGAACTCTGTTGGAGGCTGGCATGGAGAACCACTGACTTAAAGTAAACAGAGCATGTGTCTAGAGGATTTAGTGATGAATGAATGAAGAGAGGAGCTACAAGGAAGGAGGATATAACAGAAGTCATAAGAAATGAATGAGCAGAACATACAGGTTTACTATGTTGGGGGACACAGGCTAAGGAGATAAGCCAGAGTACCTGTCCTCACATCAAGTATAGTTCTTTCCAGAGCCAGAACAGAGTTCACAGTTTAAGCTTTCTCCTGTCAGAAAGGTCCAGAGAAAATTGGGTAGAGAGTTCAATATTCCACCCTGTTTACCCAGGAGTTTAATCAGTATAATCTACTTTTCTACTGAGGCAGACAGTTTTGGATCATACTGCAAAATCAGCGTGTGCACTCTCGGAAAACTGCTGTGACCTTAACGGGAGTAGACTGACATTGTACTATACAAGTTCAAAAAATGACTGCACCTTGCCCATACTCAAAGGGACCATAACAGAGAGGGAGGCAGAATGGACTCCCACCTCCAAGATGATGTATGTACACCATAATTACATCCTGGCTGTACTCTGACAATTTAGGTAGCAGAGTACAAGCCAGATGTATATAGCTCTGGCACCAATACTACCTCCCAAATCACAAGGTGGGGATCACTTCTTCCAAGCTATGCATTAATTGTCTATTCATTTTCTAAATACATAGACTTGGGAGCTTAGCGTGATCTGCAGAAGAACTGAGCACTCATAGCTTCCAGAAAGGCGAGTGAAGAACTGCTTTGGGGGTGGGGGACAAACTCTAAAAGGGTCCTGAATGTCTTAAATGTAAGAGTCAGCATTACTGGATATTTCTGACTTTATAACTCCTTAATTTATAAGATATAGCTATCAGCTTCTTGAATTACAGAGGGACTGGAAAAATGCATCAAAATTAGCAAAAAACTTAATCTTTCTATTGATGAACACCTCAGAAATTAATAATTCTGTTTTGACAGCAAAGCTTGAAATAGCATGCAGTAAATAAACTCAGATACACATATAGATCAATAAGATGGAAGGTAATCAGCGTTGTGTTATAAGTGAGCAACCCTTCGGACTAAGTAAAACAGCCGTCCTAATGGAAAAAATAGTATGAGATCACAGCCTGATAGGTGAGGTTTTTGACTCTCCATAATTGTAAGCATTTATGAATAGGCTAGATAAATATTTTTTAGGAACGCACAGTACAGCTGATTTAATTTTGGGCCCATGGCAGAAATTAGGGGAGCTCAAGATCTCCCCAAGTCCTATGATTTTGTGACTCAAGACTGTATTCTAATGCCTACGTACAAGTAGGAAAAACCAAAAATATATGGGCAACCTTTTTCAATCTTTTGCTAAATTCTGACTGATTGACTTAATTAAAAAAATGTTATTTAGATCCCAAGTCTATTCTTTAATAGGAAATCATCATCATTTGGTAAATAGAAGCTAGTATGTTGACAGTCATCCTGCATACATAGACAGAAAGATATATAGAGAGGGATGGATATAAAAAAAAAAACCAACACATTTTCCTCCAAGTGATTTTAAAATGCAAATTACACTTTTAGGTAGAAAGTTTGCTGTTTGAACAATATCAAAGTATGGTATATGTAAGTACGCACAGAGCAAAGCCTCTCAAGTGTAAGTAAACTGTTTGCAAACAATGAGGACCCATATGTTTCAATACACACAATTTTAATCTGTTAGAATAAAATATTGTGTGGTCTGGTCCATCTCAGATAAAAATACTACAAGTATTAATTTTCTTATTAAGAAGGCTTTTCAAATGACTTTAAAAATACCAACAACACCCTCTAGTTCTCCCAGGCTAACTTTCTCCTGGTGGTCCCTACCTTATTCCTGCCTTATAAAGAATGGCATGCTGTTGTGACATTACCAATGTAAGGCTTATCTTCTCTCAAAAATGAACAATTCAACAGGTTGAACCACCATATTCTGTTTTTTTGCTAAAACTATGTCTACTTCCATGATCTTAGAAACAGCAGAGTACTATAGCAAAGTAAAACAATCCCTAGACAAGTAACAGAAAAAAGCCATTCCACCATGTGCTTCTCCCACTGCTGACAGCGCTTGCAGAAACTCAGTCCTAAACCAGCAGAAATCACCTGGAATGTCAAATATGGTTTTCCTGGACAATGAAAGGCTTACAATCTACACAGTTTCCTGCAAGTAAAGCTACTTCAACATAAAGTGGAAGTGTCTCCTATGCATTGATGTTTGCAGTGTTATCAGAAAGGATCTGGTGGGAGGGTTTTGGTTTGGGTTGGGTTTTTTTTATCTTTATTTGAAGAAGCCTTCTGAGGTCCATTTTTAAAGGCTTACAGTTTTTTAATGGATTACAGTTTGGCAAATACTCCATCTGAATACCAGTATTATGTATATACAAACAAAACACATGGACTTCACTCCTTTTCTCAGCATCAGCTCTGCTATTCTTGTCTTTTTAGACTCCTAAATTGTCTTTAGAGCAATGATATCGAGAAACACGAGTTACGTAGACTATGCCCTCAAAAAAAAAAAAAAAACACACGCTTTTTGGAGAAGATTTCCAAGTGGGAGTTTTGTAGCTCAAACAAATTAAGGTGCAGAGGTTGTGGTTTCCAGCCTTGGAGGAGTTACAGCATTGTCAGTGGGACACTTGCCACAAGCCCACAACTACCTGTCTAAGAGGATTAGCTAAGTAGCAAATAATGCTGTGTGCCTCTGGCATCTGGCACTGTCTTATAATGGCATTGTACCAACACTTCTATTATGTTGCATTACAGGCATAGAAAACTATGCTACGTATATATCTTATACTCTTTCAATACTTCCAAGGTACTCTGTCCACTTACAAGCATGTTTATCCTTCTAATAACTTCAGTATTTTGGTAAGGACTAAACAATCATTAAATAGTAAAGACAGTAACAAACTAAAAGTAGAGCTCTATTGATATAAAAACAGCCTACATTATTTGAAAAAAAACCAGTTAATTAAAGTAATATCTTATAGAAAAGAGTCTATAGCAGCCGATGGTTTGTAGCAGCTTTTGGCACAAATCAGAACCAACTACAGGCAATGAAACACCTAAGAATTTTTTGAAGAGAGATCTTACTGTATGGATAGAAAAAAAAATAGCACTATTTAAGATCTTATTCAGCATTCACAATTAATACATGAAATGATTTCATTTCCCCATTTTACCTATTTTTTTCTTGAAATTATAAATTAAAATTCTCTTTTGTCTACCATGTCTGATCATTTCAGATAAAAGATACCAAGTCACAATAAAGTAAGCAAATATTACGCTTACAATCTTAATATATATCCACTTCCATACAAGCAGGTCAACGCACCTTGGATTGCTCAGATTTATCTGATTTTGGTTGCTGACTAGATATATCATCAACTTCTAGGACATACCTCAAATGGTTGTCATCTTTTGAAATCTTGAGAAAAAAATTAATCCACTGTAGCAACAAATAATTTTGAGCCTAGAGTCCCTCCTTTTTTCAAACTCCACAAGTTATCGCCCTAGTTTTGCATCAGTGCAGTTACAACTTGATGTTGAACAGCCTACTAAGAAATGAAAACAGGAAAATGAAGCTTAGATCCCCTTATTCCATCCATGATTTTCCTTCTGAAAACTTTCCCCTAGAACCCAAACAACAGCTTTCTTGTCTTCTGATAAGACTATGACTGCCTTATATATCATGTATGAATTTCTGTATCAAAGGATAAAGCAGAACTTCCTTTAATAGTAAGGATGAAATTAAAACGGAACATGAAAACTATGCAGAAATATGGAAGTCAGGCTCACTGTTGACATTTGAATTAACGTCCCAAACCAAAACAGCTAGCCTTAGCCCAATTCACAGAGATAAAATATTTATGTATTTATGTATAATATTTATGTATCATACACATGTATTGCAATGACCTGAAGCAGTTATGTTTTCAAAGAACATTAAGAAGAATATGATCCCTCCTGGTGCAACTGTTGGCTCTCTTTTATGAAGACTAATGAGAACAAATTCTACCCAATCCTAGACCAAGCGGAAAATTCAGTTAGCTTGACAACTGATTGACAATTATATGATCACCAAACCATACAGCTTCCAAAAGCTTACAATCCCTTCCATGCAATAAATAAAGGAAATTATTTTTAGTTCAGTGCATAAGATGCTTTCAAATAGCATCATAGGAAAGTGACCTTTTAAACCAAATAATTAATAGTAAAAGTGACCCTCAGAAAAAATCTCGCAGTACATCTCAGCATTTTTTCTAGCTTTCTTGTAATAGCTGATCACAGTCTATCCTTTTGGTTCTGCGTTTTTACCTTCATAATGAGGGGCAGGGGGGAGAGGAAGTGTCTTTTACATTCTTTTCTAATACATACAATATGAAATGCTCAGGAGTGCAGAGAATGATGTCCTGATGGGTTTTTCTAACATTCTTACACACTGTCTCTCACAAGACTAAACCCAAGATGATGGACAGTGGTTTCTCTACCTCATTGATAATTTGATTCCACTTATCTATTCAGGGCTTGAAAACCCTTCTTTGCCACCCCCCTTGATATTTTTGAACAGCAGAATTATTACAAATAGCAAGGCAAAGGCAAGATCTGACTCATTCAAAGTCAAAATAGCAGTAAAAAGGTAATTTCGAAAGAAGTCATCTGAAAGGACAGGAGGTTTCTAGTCCTAGACAAAGCCCCTTGTAGATCAATTTTACCCAAAACAAATATCCCCAAAGTTCCCTGACCACCTGGGGAATATTTCCCAGGAGGTTTCAAAAGCAGGAATTTCTCCATATTTTTTCAAGTTGCATTCAAATATTAATCTTTTTTCCCTAGTTATACAGTATTCTGTTATGCTCCCTTCCTGCTTTCACCAAGATTAGGAAACAACACATAGCTTGGGGAATTGGATGTATCCATTAGACAGGTAATTAAACCAAAAAGGAGAGCGTAAAAAAGAAACTGAATATGCAGTTAATTGAAGTCACTGGGTTTTTGGTGCTGGGACAGATGAACTGCTGGCAGAAAATCACACTGAGTAGAGCCAAGGCTGAAGGCTTTTAAGGCAGCAATTGTTCCTACAGAAGTTTCTCCCGAACCACGAAAATGCTGGATTAATTAATTCTATGGGAAATAGAATACTAACTCATTTCATACCTCAGGACTGCTTGACCAACACGTGTTATGCTTTTTTATTCTAGATTCTCACGCTGAAGAATGGCAGAGTTTCTCTCCTTCAAGATCCCTGCAGAAGAAAAAGTGGCAGAACTAAATTTTATTTACTATCTTTCCTTTGTTTGGCTTCATTACTTACAAACAAGATGGATTCCAAATTTCATACAGGATTGTTTAGTTTTTTGAATAAGAGATGAAGATTTTTTTTTTAATGAAAACATGTTTCTGAATATGAATTTAATTATATGTTCCCACTGAGCAACGGTACATTCAAGAAAATGAAGAACAGTTTATAAATTTTCAAGTACAGAAGAATTGCAGAGAACAAGAGAAAATAGATAATTTGTCAAACTGGAATTTGACTAGTACATTCAGCCCCAATCCTTCCCAAAAATAGACACATGGTGGGAAGAGGAGGGCATACAACATTACAAGTGGTCAATTTTAGCTTGGCAATTCACATAACTCTAAGTAAACCATAATCCTTTTAAAATTGGTGTTCAAGACATCTATATTTTTTAAGATTTAAATATGCAAAAATGTGTCTTCCATGAGAGGATTCTTAGTTGGATTTGGAAACCTGCATATATAGGTATGTATGTAAAATTGTTGAGTTTGTTCTTCCATGGGAACAGTAGGGAAATTACACTGAGGAGTTTGATTTAGTTTTCCATTTGCTGACAGCCTTTGCAGAATGGTACAATGCCTTATTCTATGAACTCCATCCTCATTATAATATCACACTTGGGAGTCAAATGTTTTAATCATTACAGAGGATGTAGCAATTCAAGTGGTAATAATGAGATTAATAAAGCAAGAAGGTCCTTCAGATAGAACCTTATGTCACGTTAGGCCTTATTAGAAGAAGTAAGTATCTTGCAGCGTATTCTGAAGGGATTGTCAATAACTGTCGCATGGTTATTCATTAATTGTGATTCACTGCTTTGAGAAATTTATTTTTCATCTAGGAAACCAGAACCCTGGAACTTATTTCATTTGGGATGCTGCAAATTCATGCTACCCTACAGCAAATTTCAGGATGCCAAAAGTTTCACAAAGGTTCCTCTAATTAAGGTGTTCAGTACTGGGGGGGAATGAAGTTGGCCACTCCTGACCTAACGGCATAACATGCTTTGCTGATCTGCAAATAAATAATGTATTCCTCGGCTGACACCTGTTCCTGAAGCCATAAATCGGCTTTCTCCTCCTCTGGGAAGAACGCTATCCTCACATTAATTAATCCCTCTAAAAAACACTCCCTGTGTGCCAGGGTGTTGGTTAGCATATTTGTCGTATAATCACAAGCCCGTGAGTGAAAATATTTTTAAGTTTCACTAAATTTATAGCTACCTGGTAATACATTTGTTTGACTTTAACATAGCTGCTAATATTCAAATGGCAACCGAGCGAATCTCTTCACAAACCAAATTCTCTCCTATATCACATTTTTTGACTAAATACACAATAATACTTAACAATTTACCTTTGCACTTAGAGGGGCAGGCGACGCAGTGGGTCAGGGCCGCAAACACCCGCGCTGCCAGGGCACGGCGAGGGCTGCTGGCTCCCTCAGGGGTGGGGAGCGCGGCGGCAGGGCAGGCCCAGAGATGGCGGCTGGCTCCAGCCACCAGTCCAGGTCACAAGGCAGCAGTGAGGGAGGTCCGAGGCCAAGTCACTCTGTGGGTCAGGGTTGGGCTGCGGTGCGGTGACCGCTGGCCGGTCCATGGAGAGGAGGTCAAGCTGGGAAGCCATCCCGGGGCTGGGGTCCAGGCCCGAGGCCTGGCCGAGCAGGAGACCGTGGCGTTGCGGGCACAGCTGAGGCGGGCGCTGGAGGCTCTGGGCAGGCAGGGGCTGGAGTCCCCAGGTGAGGCTCCTCATGGCCATTAAGGCTTATTAGTGCCCCGAGGGCTCTGACACATGCATCCTAATGACCCATTTTCTTTCATTTTGCAAAAAATAAAGAGGAGGGGGGAGAATTGGGAGAAAACTCTTACATAACAATGCAATTTATGAGGGGAGACGGAAATTTAAATCTCAATTTCATCTCCTCGCTGCTACCCTGCTCTATAGCGGAGCAGAGCACGCAATGCGTTCCAAAACAGCTGTCAGACAGAGAGTCACAGGCGAAAGGAACGGACGTGTCTGACTGTGGCATGATCGCTCAGGACAAAAAAAGGATTTCCTGTAAAATAAATACATACCCACATACAGACTGATGTCTCTGAATCGCAGCAATGCAAAGGAAGGTGGCATCCTTCATTTTCTTGCAGGCCTGAGCAATCAGTGAGGAAGCATCCCAAAAATTCAAATCTCACCTTAAAAACAGAAAACAAGCATGAAGATATTAAAAATCATTCCTTCCTTCTTTCTACATTAAACACCATACAAGGTCATTTGGAAAAGCATACCTATTTGGGAAAGACTCGTTTTAAGCACGTGCTTAAATAACATCCTGACATTTCACTTGAGACCTCTGTCATATTTGAACATAAATCAACCTAATAAAACAGCAGTTATGACACCTGATCCTCCTAATAGCACGGACTCAAACATTTCAATGTATTCTTCAAAGAGTAAATCAATTCTTGCATTGACCTTGTGAATTACTTTAAGTTTTCCTTCGATTTTGAGGTTTGATGCTAAACCAAAAGTAGAAGTAGATATTTCCACTGTCAGCTGTCACAATCATCCTTTAAATGGTTAAAATGTAGTGGTATACACAAGATATTTGTTCTAAGGATTATGTTCAGGGAAGAGACAGAACTGCTACCTGAGGAAGGACACCAAGCGATAAACCTGGCCATTTCTTACCAAGATAAATTTTACTCAGTCAGAAACTATAGAGAAGCATCTGTCCACAGGAGCACAGAAGAGCAATTAAGAGCATAATGTGTACCTTGCATGCCATTAAAGCCTTGGGCACTTCTGTTGAAAGCATTCTGTAAGCCATAAGAACTCCTATGTGCATATTTAACTCACTGGGGAATTGTATATCCAAGTAGTTACTTAAAGTTAATCCCCCATAAGCCAGAATGGCAAAAAATTCAATTTCAAGAGTTGGGGAAAGTTTTCGGTGTATACACAGGCTAAAGAATGACAGGCTATGATCTGTCGTTCTAACAGAACATTTCCCTTTCCAGACATCCAAAGTAATATGTTCATCCTGCCAGTCTATGCTGCAAGTATTTCCTGTAAGTTTAAGGCAATACTTAGGGAAGAATAAAAAAATAAATTAGTTACATCAAGGTATGTCTACAATACCATAATGTTACAACTAGAGCTTTTGCTGACCTGCCTAAAGCACACTTAATCAAGCTGCTTCAAATTCTGCTAGAATAACACAGAGCACCATACAGGTTAACCACCCCTAGGTGAGTCACCAGTATGCTGAGGGCTTTGCAAGGGTGAACATGACGTTTACAGGATGAGGGAAGGGGCAGGGAAGGAGGAAGGTCTCTTCCCTGGGAAGGGAAGTCTTGGTTACGCTTAGGTAGTTTTCACACACTTACCACTTTCTGCTTCCTTCCCACTGGATGCCAGCCACTGTGTGGCAGGTACCCATGTGCCTTCCCCAGCCTCAGCTGACACCAGGACGTGGGTCGTCACCCACTGGCCCCCAGAGCTGTGATGCACCAACATCCCAGGGCTGCCAGCCCTTTCCCAGCTCTGACACTTGCAAAGCTGAAGCTACAGCCCGGGAGGCCACAGGCATGAGGCTGTTGGACACAGAAAAACAAGTCCCAACCAGCTCCGGCCAACACAAGCCCAGACAGCTCTCGGGGCCCTGCTCTCCAGGCCAATGCAATCCTATGGCCTTCTACTGGCAATGGCAAAAATACTGAGCTTCTAATCCCCTCTTCATAGGCACTGAACCACAGGCCATCACTCAGGAGCGCAGCAAAATCATTGAAAACTCTACAACCCCTTGAGATTCTGAAACAAAACCAAGCAACATATCTTCCTGGTGTGCTTGTTTTTTCCTGGCTAGTCTTGCCTCATGACAACCTGCATAGATCTGAGTGAGGCTCACATTTCTTCATCACCGTGCATGGCCATTACTTCATCTGGTAAGTGGTTGATTTTTATCGGGAATGCAATTTTCACAATCAGCAAAAACACTATGAGTATAGAACTTACAACTGTAGGTTATACAGTTAAGCTCAAAATTCCTGCAGTTGTTGCAAACCACAGCGTTATTTTTAAGGATGCAGTATAATTAAAATCACACCTTTTAACATAAGCACCTGTTATGAGGCAGGTCATAATCAATAAGGCAGTTTATAACAATTTCTAAGCACTGAATAAATATACAAACATAATTAGTTTCCACATATATGATTATAGGTTGATTAGAAAACACCATTTCCATAATCACGTTTGGCCAAATTTTGATCTAAGAAATTGCCTGAAGTTTGAAAACTAATACCTTCATATATATCATGCATACATTAAGCTGTTGTTTGCTGGCAGTTCTCTAAAGACAGTTTGGAATATTTCATTTGGCGGGTAGCTTGTTCTTGTAGATACATATCTCAGAAACATTATAGAAGGTTTCCAAAATTACCAAATCAGCCCCTTTGTAATAAAAAGAACTGTTCCTATCAAATTCAAAAGTGATTAAATACTGTATGCATATGTAGTATTTTGATATTTCCGTAACTGAGAATTTCCACACCATTTGTTAATCACTATGTTTTAAAATATCTCCAGGACAGCACAAGGTGAAGATACAGTCTTTCCAGTCCTGGTGTTATAGAGCTACACTTGCTAGTACGATTTTTTTTTTTTTTTAAATATGCTTTCAAACAGTGACTTTTTTTTTTAAATACTTGATCAATTCACCTTTGTTTCTTACAGGTCTGAAAATACTGTTTTACGAACATAATAAATTTCACCCACTTATAGATTATATATAAAATACTACCAAAATAGGCTTTGTATATTGGTAATCTACTCATTATAATCATTATTAATAATAGGAGGAACTCTATCCTCACCGAAGGGAACAAGGTTGCTCTTGTTTGGATATAGAAACACCTGAAACTGAATCTATTTTTCCTTATAACATATTCCTTATGCATATTTTTCTCTGATTTTAACTTCAGCCATGCCAACTGACCTGGAAAAACCCTTATAGGTTTCTTTTTTCAAATATGCATATTGGCTAATAAAACAAAATGCAAACCAGCTAACACAAAGTTAAACAATATATAATTAATGAAAGCCAAATGGCTGGAATGGAGTACTTGCTCTTCTGTGATACCAACGGAAGAGAAAAATAGTTAAGACATTTAATCAACACCTACCTTGATTATCCAACATAAAGCATCTCCCAGCATAAGATTTTCCGGTGATATTAAGGCTATTCAGTACATTTGTTTCTGAAATGTCTATTATTAAGTGCATTACTGTTACTTAAAAAATTTTACTCAGTATTCTTAAAAACTGTTTATTCGTCTTCTATTCTTGTTTGTTAACCTTTGGTTCCATCTCTCCTTTATAACCAACTTCATTTTAATATTGGTAGTAGTCATGATACTTGTACATAGATTTCATCATTCCTTTTTTTTCCTTCTCATTTATACTTCAAAGACACACTGTTTTTAACACATGAATTAAAAACACTTACTATAGGGTTAACTTCTGAGTTTCAAGGTAACTCTATCCCAGTCCAGTTAGAACCAGTTACATTCTGAGAGCAGTACATATTGCTCTATTTAAAAACCTGCTTTTTTTCCCCTTCTCCTTTTTGATATCCCTTTTCACCTTCTGCTCATCTCAGAATTATCCCTGCTTATTGGACCTATTCTGCCAGCTCTACCAGTGATTGGTATCACTGCCTGATCTACTTTAGTTTAACCAAGCAGTTAATGTCAGTATTTCTCACATCCTGTGTGTTCAGACGCTGCAGCAGGACACTGCACATTGGCAGTCACAGCTCTCACAGCACCTTTGGTTGCACATTTCAGCACCTTTCCCCTTCTTCCATTCCTCCACCTTTTATTTTTTCAGTGACCTGAGTAGCAATGAGCATTGAAAGATTTGCTTTAAAAATACCTAATGTTTCATTAACAGGATCATAAGGTCTTGTAACTTTTTACTGCCCTGGGAAGGGGTTGTCATTTGGGTCGAAGCACCCACTGTGAGGCTCATCCCCTTGATATAAGGGTGCTTTGGAAAGGGCCATGGTCATGCCTTGCTTTGTTCCTGGTGATCCTTTAAACCCTTCAACTTCAGCCTTACAGACTCAATTGTCGGCATCCTTCTCTTTCGAGGTATTTCCTTCATCAGTACTTGGATTCTCATTACTTTACATGAAAACCTGCCTAGAATTAAAAAAAAAAAAAAAAAAAAAGGTACTCAGAGAAGAGAGCTTTTTCCCAGCGGCTTCCCCAAATTCAGTAAGAAAGGCCAATCCAGTGCGGGTTTTCTCTCCTCTACAGAGCAGTATGGGATTTTAAACCCTTAAAAGCCTTCTTGGCCTCTCTATAAATTTAAGCTGGCAAGAAGTTAGAGGGGACAGACATAACAGAGCGACAACATTCAGATCATGCAATGACAGGCACCAATAAAATTTCTGAAAGGTAGAAGTGCTGCATGAAAGGGACACTCAATTGGAAAAGCACTTCTTCCAAGATTCAGTGGAGTTTAGCAATAGAGAGAAATCTCACATTACTTCATCGCAGCTAATACTGATGTCCCAGATTATCCACAAATTCTGTAAACCAGGATAAGGACATTTAAAAGAAGTTGAGGGGGTGGCAGTAATAAATCACATACTAACTTGCTACAAGTGTCTCCTGATTCTTTGAAGGAGCTTTTCTGTAAGCAAAAGTAAAAAGGGACTAAAAGTAACACAAAATTGAAGTTTGCTGTGTGATGCAGTTACCCAATATACGCAAAATCAAAACAGGATTGTATTTGTCTAATTCAAGTATATTTTAGCTATTCTCTTCTGTTTTCTCCTGCCACACCTTGCCAGCCCCACTCTCTCGCAAGATTTTTCCGAAAAATAGGATCCTCTGACACTACTGTAGTAAAAATAAAGAACATGACCCAGGATGCTCTTTGTAAGATTACAGAATTCCTTTCCTACCCTATACTTTATGCTTAATCCACTATGTCCTGGTTTCGGCTGGGATAGGGTTAAATTTCTTCCTAGTGCTGTGTTTTGGATTTAGTACGAGAAGAATTTTGATAACACACCGATGTTTTCAGTTGTTGCTAAGTGCTCTCCTAGTCCAAGGACAGCTCCCGTGCCTACTGACTGAGCTAGGTACACAAGATGGGAGGGAACATAATCAGGACAGCCAGCCCAGCTGGCCAGTGGGGTATTCCATACCATGTGACGTCATGCTCAATATATAAATGGTAGGCGTGATCCAGGAAGTACCGATCGCTACTTGGTTATCGGTCAGCGCGGGTGGTGAGCAATTGCATTGTGCATCACTCATTTTGTATATTCTATCATTATTTATTATCATTATTTTCCCTTTTCTGTTCTATTAAACTGTCTTTATCTCAACCCACGAGTTTTTCTCACTCTTACCCTTCCGATTCTCTCCCCGTCCCGCTGGGGGGGCGGGGGGAGTGAGCGAGCGACTGCGTGGTATTTTGGCTGCCTGCCAGGTTAAACCACGACAGTCCTTTTTGGCGCCCAACGTGGGGCTCAAAGGGTTGAGATAACGATAGATCTGATCAAAGTGTGTTAAGGCAAAATTGTTATAAGCATCCATTATATTGATTGGTCACAATGTTGATGTATTGGCTGTCAAAGTTGTGGGGCTGGCTCTCAATGTTGGGTCATGTAATACCTTGCTTGCAGTATGTGTTCCCTTTTGTGCTGTTTATCATCAGTCGGAACTGGGCCAAGATTATCATTTTGTTGCTGTTTTATGAGGTGATAAAATCATTGGTCGTAAGTCTAATCTGGTATCTGTACTCGGCACTGCCGTCATTTCTGTACCTCGGGAACCACCTCTTAGAAATTATTGGTAATTGCACTTGTTCCTCCTCGGAGAATGAATTTAAGGGGGAGACGGGATGGGACACTCTCTCCCACTTGTTCATCTTCCCTTCCATATCGTCAGAAACTCCTTTTTCTTCTATCCTCTTCACAAAGATGTCCACAATATTCCCTGAGAATTTTGAATATCCTTGGGATGTTCAAACAAGCATGTTCATATTGCTATGTCTCCTGAATGTGGTTCAGGCCTTGTTTAGGGTTAAACAACTATTCAGGAATACTGTCCAGAGATCAACCCTCAGGAACAAGAAAAGAGGGAGGGCAAGCAGTGGTGCCTCATCGGGGCAGGCAGAGCGGCGAGTCTCGGGGGCGGCTACAGACACAGTTGTTACTCAAAACCCCACGACAGGCACTGCGGCTACTCCAACACCCATGACAACCCCTGTGGCTACTCAAACCCCGGCAACAGTCACCGTAGCTTCTCCAACCCCTGCAACAGGCACTGCAGCCACTCAAACTCCGGCAACAGGCACTACAGTTACTCCAGACCCCGCGACAGGCACTGCAGCTACCCAAACCCCAGCAACAGGCACTACAGCTGAACCAGAGGACCAACCCTTGCTGGTATCCGTTGCCCCTGTACAGAAGAGGAAATCTTGGAAGCGGAGATCAGGTCGTTTAGAAAGGGATGATGAAAGACCAGGGCCATCACGAGGAGAGGAGGAGGAAGAGGAAGAACTCATAAACGAGACGGAAACCACCCGATCCCTATCCCTGAGTGAGCTGCGAGATATGCGGAAAGATTTCAGCCGTCATCCAGGCGAGCATATTGTTACCTGGCTGCTCCAATGCTGGGATAATGGGGCCAGTAGCCTGGAATTGGAGGGGAAGGAAGCCAAACAGCTGGGATCCCTTGCTAGGGAAGGAGGCATTGACAAAGCGATTGGAAAAGGGACACAGGTCCTCAGCCTCTGGAGGCGACTGCTGTCAGGTGTGAAGGAAAGGTATCCCTTCAAGGAAGATGTTATATATCGCCTAGGCAAATGGACCACTATGGAGAGAGGTATCCAGTACCTGAGAGAACTAGGCGTGCTGGAGGTGGTTTATAGTGACCTGGACAACAACCAAACGCCCAAAGATCCAGATGACGTTCAGTGCACCCGACCCATGTGGCGGAAGTTGGTACGGAGTGCACCAGCATCGTATGCCAGTTCGTTGGCAGTACTGTGCTGGAAAGAGGAAGAAGCACCAACGGTGGATGAGGTGGTTAGCAGACTTCGGGATTTTGAAGAAACTATCTCCTCCTCCCTTGTCTCGGCTGTGGAGAAACTGTCCCGAAAGGTCCAGCAACTCGAAGAGGGTATGTCCTATTCTCCACCTGTACGGACCAGTATCTCAGCCATTAGGAGTCAGCGTTTTTCTCCTCAAGAGAGAGGATATCGAAAGTACACACCACGGGGCACCCTGTGGTTTTACCTGCGTGACCACGGAGAGGACATGAGGCAGTGGGATGGAAAACCTACCTTGACCCTAGAGGCACGGGTACGTGAGTTGCAAGGAAAAACAGTCACACAAGGGGGTTCTCCCAGGAAAAATGCTGCTCCAGTTTTTAGGAAAAATCTGTCTCACGACGGTCCAGTTTCCAGTGAACAGTTCCCCAGACAGAGTAGAAGGGCTGATCTTACTTTGGACTGTAATGAAGGAATTCTTGACTCATGTTTGCAAGAAGTGAGAAGCAGATACTATGACCAGAACTAGAGGGGCCCTGCCTCCGGCCAGGTGGAGGAAAGGGACAACCGGGTTTACTGGACTGTGTGGATTCGATGGCCTGGCACATCAGAACCACAGGAGTATAAGGCTCTCGTAGACACTGGTGCACAGTGCACCCTGATGCCATCAAGCTATAAAGGGGCAGAACCCATTTGTATTTCTGGAGTGACAGGGGGATCCCAAGAGTTAACTGTATTGGAGGCCGAAGTGAGCCTGACCGGGAACGAGTGGCAGAAGCACCCCATTGTGACTGGCCCAGAGGCTCCGTGCATCCTTGGCATAGACTACCTCAGGAGAGGGTATTTCAAGGACCCAAAAGGGTACCGGTGGGCTTTTGGTATAGCTGCCTTGGAGACAGAGGAAATTAAACAGCTGTCCACCTTGCCCGGTCTCTCAGAGGACCCTTCTGTTGTGGGGTTGTTGAGGGTTGAAGAACAACAGGTACCAATCGCTACCACAACAGTGCACCGGCGGCAATACCGCACCAACCGAGACTCCCTGATCCCCATCCATGAGCTGATTCGTCGACTGGAGAGCCAAGGAGTGATCAGCAAGACTTGCTCACCCTTCAACAGTCCCATATGGCCAGTGCGAAAGTCTAATGGAGAGTGGAGACTAACAGTAGACTATCGTGGCCTGAACGAAGTGACGCCACCACTGAGTGCTGCCGTGCCGGACATGCTGGAACTTCAATACGAACTGGAGTCGAAGGCAGCCAAGTGGTACGCCACCATTGACATCGCTAATGCGTTCTTCTCCATCCCTTTGGCGGCAGAGTGCAGGCCACAGTTTGCTTTCACTTGGAGGGGCGTCCCGTACACCTGGAACCGACTGCCCCAGGGGTGGAAACACAGCCCTACCATTTGCCATGGACTAATCCACACCACACTGGAACAGGGTGAGGCTCCAGAACACCTGCAGTACATTGACGACATCATCGTGTGGGGCAACACAGCAGAGGAAGTTTTTGAGAAAGGGGAGAGAATAATTCAAATCCTTCTGAAGGCCGGTTTTGCCATAAAACAAAGTAAGGTCAAGGGACCTGCACAGGAGATCCAGTTTTTAGGAATAAAATGGCAAGATGGACGTCGTCAGATCCCAATGGATGTGATCAACAAAATAACAGCCATGTCCCCACCGACTAGCAAAAGGGAAACACAAGCTTTCTTAGGCGTTGTGGGCTTTTGGAGAATGCATATTCCAGATTACAGCCTGATTGTAAGCCCTCTCTATCAAGTGACTCGGAAGAAGAACGATTTCAAATGGGGCCCTGAGCAACAACAAGCCTTTGAACAAATTAAACGGGAGATAGTTCATGCAGTAGCCCTTGGGCCAGTCCGGGCAGGACAAGATGTGAAGAATGTGCTCTACACCGCAGCCGGGGAGAATGGCCCTACCTGGAGCCTCTGGCAGAAAGCACCAGGGGAGACTCGAGGTCGACCTTTAGGGTTCTGGAGTCGGGGATACAGAGGATCCGAGGCCCGCTACACTCCAACTGAAAAGGAGATATTGGCAGCATATGAAGGGATTCGAGCTGCTTCGGAAGTGGTTGGTACTGAAGCACAGCTCCTCCTGGCACCCCGACTGCCGGTGCTGGGCTGGATGTTTAAAGGGAGCATCCCCTCTACACATCATGCAACCGATGCTACGTGGAGTAAGTGGGTCGCACTGATCACACAACGGGCCCGAATAGGAAACCCCAGTCGCCCAGGAATCTTGGAGGTGATCACGAACTGGCCAGAAGGCAAAGATTTTGGAATATCCCCAGAGGAGGAGGTGACACGTGCTGAAGAAGCCCCACTGTATAATAAACTACCAGAAAGCGAGAAGCAATATGCCCTGTTCACTGACGGGTCCTGTCGCCTTGTGGGAAAGCATCGGAGGTGGAAAGCTGCTGTATGGAGTCCTATACGCCAAGTTGCAGAAACTGCTGAAGGAGAAGGTGAATCGAGCCAGTTTGCAGAGGTAAAAGCCATCCAGCTGGCCTTGGACATTGCTGAACGAGAAAAATGGCCAGTACTTTATCTCTATACTGACTCATGGATGGTGGCAAATGCCCTGTGGGGGTGGTTGCAACAATGGAAGCAGAACAACTGGCAGCGCAGAGGTAAACCCATCTGGGCTGCCGCGTTGTGGCAAGATATTGCTGCCCGAGTAGAGAACCTGACTGTAAAAGTACGTCATGTAGATGCTCACGTGCCCAAGAGTCGGGCCACTGAGGAACATCAAAATAACCAGCAGGTAGACCAGGCTGCTAAGATTGAAGTGGCCCAGGTGGATCTGGACTGGCAACATAAGGGTGAATTATTTATAGCTCGGTGGGCCCATGATGCCTCAGGCCATCAAGGAAGAGATGCAACATACAGATGGGCTCGTGATCGAGGGGTGGACTTAACCATGGACGCTATTGCACAGGTTATCCATGAATGTGAAACGTGCGCTGCAATCAAACAGGCCAAGAGAGTAAAGCCTCTTTGGTATGGGGGACGATGGTTGAAATACAAATATGGGGAGGCCTGGCAGATTGATTATATCACACTCCCACAAACCCGCCACGGCAAGCGCTATGTGCTCACCATGGTGGAAGCAACCACCGGCTGGCTGGAGACATACCCTGTGCCCCATGCCACTGCCCGGAACACCATCCTGGGCCTTGAAAAGCAAGTCCTATGGCGACATGGCACCCCAGAAAGAATTGAGTCAGACAACGGGACTCATTTCCGAAACACCCTCATAGACACCTGGGCCAAAGAGCACGGCATTGAATGGGTCTATCACATCCCCTACCATGCACCAGCCTCCGGGAAAATCGAACGATACAATGGGCTGCTAAAGACAACACTGAGGGCAATGGGTGGTGGGACATTCAAGCATTGGGACACACATTTAGCAAAAGCCACCTGGTTAGTCAACACTAGGGGGTCTGTTAATCGAGCTGGCCCTGCCCAATCAAGACTCTTACGTACTGTAGATGGAGATAAAGTCCCTGTCGTGCATATGAGAAATATGCTGGGGAAGACAGTCTGGGTTACTCCTGCCTCTGGCAAGGGAAAACCCATCCGTGGGATTGCTTTTGCTCAAGGACCTGGGTACACTTGGTGGGTGATGCGAAAGGATGGGCAAGTCCGGTGTGTACCTCAAGGGGATTTGATTTTGGGTGAAAATAGCCAATGAACTGAATTTTATGATGTCAATTGTTATATGATATTGTATATCATTATTTCTATGGTTGCTATCAATGGTATAGCAGTGAAAATCACCCCGATTAATGAAGAATGAGCTGACTCCGATGAAACCGAGCAAAGTGCAACGATGATAGAACTGGACGAGCGCAGCAGTACCGAAATGAGAACTGGCTTCAGGATGCAACAGCCCAACACCACACACCATCTCTCTGGCCCTGAAAGACTGTTATGACAGATGGACCCCAAAGTTGTGGACTAAAAGAACTCAATGGACATTTGTATATATTTATGTATATATATGTATTATATGTATATATATGTATGTATATGTATTATATATGTATATATATATATAAAAGATAGTGGTGATTAATTGAAATGTATCGAAAAATGTGAGACCTAAGCATAACGTAAATGGTATGGAATAAGGGGTGGATATTGTCCTGGTTTCAGCTGGGATAGGGTTAAATTTCTTCCTAGTGCTGTGTTTTGGATTTAGTACGAGAAGAATTTTGATAACACACCGATGTTTTCAGTTGTTGCTAAGTGCTCTCCTAGTCCAAGGACAGCTCCCGTGCCTACTGACTGAGCTAGGTACACAAGATGGGAGGGAACATAATCAGGACAGCCAGCCCAGCTGGCCAGTGGGGTATTCCATACCATGTGACGTCATGCTCAATATATAAATGGTAGGCGTGATCCAGGAAGTACCGATCGCTACTTGGTTATCGGTCAGCGCGGGTGGTGAGCAATTGCATTGTGCATCACTCATTTTGTATATTCTATCATTATTTATTATCATTATTTTCCCTTTTCTGTTCTATTAAACTGTCTTTATCTCAACCCACGAGTTTTTCTCACTCTTACCCTTCCGATTCTCTCCCCGTCCCGCTGGGGGGGCGGGGGGAGTGAGCGAGCGACTGCGTGGTATTTTGGCTGCCTGCCAGGTTAAACCACGACACACTAAAATAAAATTTTAAAAAGCTTGATACACTTAACAACTTCTATATGTGACTCTTGCAAAATTAGCAAAATATCAAACTCTATTCATGCTATTATTAAGCTGAAAAACAGAAATAAACTTTAAAAGATTGACATTAAACATGATTCTGTAAGTACCATAAGTTTACTAGTCTACTAAGCATTTAGTTTTGCAAAAATACAGTTTAAAGAAAAATCTTTCACAAATTTTTCTTATACTATTTCTTGGATGAAATAACAATACAGTATTTTAAGAAGTCTGCATTCAGTTTTGAATAGAGAAAAGATCCATCATAAATAAAATATGTTGAACGAAGACATCTGGGGCAAGATCCTCTTGAATCTTTATAAGCAAAAAAAAAAAAAAGAGAATAAGTAAGGAAAAACTGCTACTAGCGTATACAGTTATTGCATCCCTACCATAACGTGAATACATTTAGGTTTTATTAGCAAGGGTAAATGAGTATAATTTGACATTTATACTTCCTCGACTTCAGTAATATTAACAGCTACAAAATTTAAAAAGGCTTTAAAACATGCTAAATTTGGAATTTGAGCACACAAGGAAAACTGAACAAACATTTTAATTTAATTTATTCCATTTTACCAACAGAGTTTAATGGCTCTAATAATATTGCCAGTAATGCACATGCTTATAATAACCAGAACTATATCTTCTGCTTAATCATTAATATATGAATATTAACATTACAAAATACTACATTTAAGTATTTCTAAGTACAACTTTATTTATTTATCTAACCTAAATTGCACCCAAAATCATGCAGAAGTCACCCTGAGATTGAACTATATTGCAGACATCAGTACAATTCTAAAAAGACAATTCTGTTAAATTTAAAACATTAAGGCTGAAACATGGAGGGGGGGGCGGGGGGTGAAATCACACAACTTTTACTTATCTGTATGTTATCACCAGACATCACAGGTACCTCTGAATCCTGCTATCCGAGGGTGATAGTATGTTGTCTATATTGTAAGTATTATCTGTCTTTAACCAACAGGTGATTGACTGGCTATCTGGAGTTTGAAATATTTTCACTCCTGAACTTCCCCTGTTGTCAATAAATAACTAGAGATCAACAATGTTCCCTGAACAACTTTCACGATAGTGGGTTTTTTTTCCTCAAATTGAAAACCTACTGAACTAGACTTCTCCATTATAGTCATTCAAGTGAGCCAGATTCTCAGCATATGTTAAAATGGTGCAGAACTACTGAAGACAAGACTCAAATAGCAAATCTCTGAATGAAATAAATAAATTCCTGGACCAGCACAGCCAATACAGGGTTCATGTTTCAGAGTCTAAGCTCTTCTGGGTATGTAAATGCTCCTATGATTCAAAGTCAATGACCTGAGTCCAAATTATTACAAAACAAACTGTGACCAAAAACCTAATTCTGATGCCTGTCTACATCACATGATGAAGATGAGCAAAGGATTACCTGAGCTGCTGCCAGTCACAAACTAACCCAGCTACATTAACGTGCCAAAATGCCCACTCTAACACAGCTACACTGCTCTGGGATCTAAGTTTCTGTCTCTGCATATGGTATCTGCGCTGCACCACGTACTGACAAGTGCTTGCTTGGTATTTTGTATCCTGTTTCACAGCCAGAGCAGAGCTTTGGTGCTTGCCACAAGCAGTTACGGCACATAACAAAAGTCAGTCATGTTAATCTGCAACGCGGTCCTTATATTTTTAATTACAGAATGGAGGCAATTACTAGTTTCCAGGCATTGTTGTAAACTGGCATTGATTTGGAATTGCAATCTATTTTTTTAACCCCTAATTAAACATCAACCAAGTAACCCTAGTTCTGAGAAAATGCCTGAGCCAGAATACAGTGCTATATACAGACAGACACTTGATTCTCCTTTTTCCCTCCTTAATATTTCTTCTCTTCTCCGGAATTCATCTGTCAAAAAGATTATAATAAATTTCTTCAATGATTTGCACTTCCCACAGGCAGTTCTGACATTTTTGCTAGGCAACACGATCCCTTAACACATAATTTTCACTAGAACATCATTCACATCAGTATAACAAAAAGAGATTGGTTTTAGAATCATTTTTCCCTGAATCATATGCCATAATCAGGGAAAGAAAAAGAAAAGGATATTAATATTAGGAGGACATAAGAAAGAGTTTCTTTTTTGTATCTATATAAAAATCACAATTTTCTCCTAAGGTTTCCTAGTATTAATTTTAATAATTATTAAATAATTTTTAGCTGTATGGATTTCAGATTTGGACTTTGAGATTCTACAGAGAATGACAATTGTCTGCCTAAATTTTTTTAAATTATTTTTGACCTAGCGAATCTGTACCTATTCAATCTGAATTAGTTTACCTAGATGTAAGGCCAGTGAACCAGTGAATCAAGTGGGGGATGGATTCTATTCAGTTACTTCTGACAAATTTTCAGCCGAGTTACATCTGGATGGGATTTTATTTCAATAAAAGGTCAGCTCCTGGACTTCAACAGACAAAGAGCCATTTGGGAAGTAAGAAGTTGTTAAAAGCCTCCTTAAATTAGAAGCTTCAATAGAAAGTGGTATGGAACTCTGAATTTGTTTCAGAGATAAGTGATTAAATGTTTGTGTTCATAGAAATTACAGTGAATATGCAGTATGCAGAAGCCATCTGCTGAAAGTGTCTTATAAAAGATTAAATACTGAGTATACTGGAAATATGGGAATATCTTGCACAATTGGAAGTTAGCGTTCTAGTGCACACAGCAGCATGCAGAATGAAAAAAAGCATGGCACAAGCTCTTTAATCATATATCCTGTGAGTTTTCAAAAAAAATCCTGCATATTGTCAATTTATATTGGTCTGTTTTGTAAGCAAACAGCCTGCAAAGGCAAGAAACAGCCAAGCCTTTTACTTATCAGAAGAACTGATGGGCTTCCTTTGTAATCACAGAAGAATGCAAAAGAACAAGCCCAAAGTGCACCTTGGTAATTATCTAGGATTCCTCTTTATCAAGGTATGTGAATCCGTCCCATTTCATTGGTCAAACTAACTTCCAGCACCATCATTCCTCAAATAGTATTTTTAGTCGCTCTTTATTCTAATAAGCCTATACCCCAAATATTTTATTGGAACTGGAGAAATCTGAAATGTCTATAAAATAAATAATTAGGAAGAAATCAACATGTTTGGCAAGTGATAAAGTAAACAATATTTGCAAGGAAATGTGTAATGATTATTGATATATGAAATATATATGAATATGTATATGAAATATATACGCAATAATTGGTTTACCTTTACAAGAATGCTCAAACTTCAGAAAATATAGGCACTTTTGTACAAACCAGACAGTTTAGAGTAACCAGCTATCCATTAAACACAAAATTCATCTTATGAAACTTTCCATGCAATATTGTTTCTACTCCAGATGGCTACCATCTAATAACTATCTATTTGCATTAATTCGCTGAATTATACTTCTTACTGACACAAACTTCCTGCAAAACAGAAGATCATCTTGTTTTGTCAAAAATGTCCACAAATCATGAAAATCTGCTTTCTAAGTTTTGCATGCTGCAGGCTAGCTAAATAATGCTGTTTCTTTTTTTACTCCAGAAGGACAACATCAACTTTGAAATACAGTGGCATTAGATAACACTCTTCAGTTTTCCAAAACCCTTCTTCAAAAGCTTTCTGAACTATAGAATACAATTAATTCACCTGAGAAATAGAGCTTTTAAATTCTGTATGACATTAAAGAGCTTTTCAAAACATTGGCCAAAGACTACCTCAGTCTGCAGAACTGGAAGTAGATCAAACAAATTGTTTAACTTGCTTTCTGGCCAGGCTATCAGGTCAAGCTTTCTCTTGTTAAGTGCTGTAGGATGCTTAATAAGCAAGAGGGTTAAGAACTCTGACCTGTTAGATTTCCAAGGCTATACCTACTCTGCAGTTGTGATTCATCCAGACACGAGAGGTAATTTTACAAAAAAAAAAAAACCAAACCAAACCACAAAAAAACCCAAACCAAAACAAAAAATGAACACACACTACCAGACTGAATAGACTTAAGACCTTCAGCACACACCAAGCCAAAACCCTGGGTAGGTAGTCACAGGCTCAGGCCTACGTTGTCAAGGATATGTTGTTCTAGCACCTACGCCACCTTGCTGCATAGTTGAAGTATACCTACACAAGCTTCACACACAGGGCAAAGCAGACATACCCCAATAAAGTCAAGCCTACATGTCCCTAACACCAGAAAAAATGAGAGCCTGAACATCACCTATTGGATCACCATATCATATGTAACTTCTAAACTTTTGTTTGACCTCTTCATCTAGGAAAATACCTCAGAATTTCCACCCACTTTTTCCACTAAAAAATTTTACAGGATCGGTGTGTCTCAAAGAACTAGATATCCAAGCTAATGGGACTAGACATTTCTACTTATGGTTGAAAAATGTTAAGGTTCCCAAAACTGTTGTTTGCTCTAATTTCTACTAATTTGTGCCCTATATAATACAACCTTTATTAGAAAACTTTCCCAGGGTCATCCCTTTGCCAAGGAAGCTTTTTGGCACCTGTTGCTGCAAAACCTACCAGCCAATATACTGTGCTATTCATTGTATCACATCCCTTTTCCTCTAGAAAGACACCTGAGCCTCACTGTAGTGCATCACGGAAACACGTACCTAATAAACTTTTCTTGGGAATTCTTCTGTCCTCAGGCCCTGCCACTCTCCCATTATCCTTCTAATCCTGTGTTATTTTGCTACTGCTCTCCTTGACACACTTCCAAAACAAAAGGATTTTGCTCAGAAGAGCCAGAACAAAAACAGTCAGACTCTTATCATAAGAGCATTATTCTTATTTAGCAGTACTACCGGATTTGCATACTCTGTTTCAGCCATTCAGGCATTTTGATTCCAAAAAAATTATCTAAGTTCACTCTTGACCATATTTTGAAACACAAAACAAGCAAAAAATAACAGAAAAAAAGAGTCAAACATAATGAACCCATAGGAAAAAATACCAACGATATAAGAGCTTTGCAGTTTGGCATGACAGGTGAGTATTTTTCTTCCTCAGAGACCCCAGTAAATCAGAACAATGGTGCTGATGGCATGGTATAATTGTCTGTGTTATGCTGCAGTGAGTGTTATTTATGGTTGTTTATAAAATATGCTGTCAGAATGGCAGGCTGCCTAGGACCTCAGCATTATTTATGGATTCTCCTGTCTTCACATGCCCTTTCATGCACCAAATTAAAAAAACCCAAAAGTTTCAACTCTATCATCTTGAAACAAGAGTACTTCCTTCAGAAAACACGATTTGTTATATTACACGTTATTCTTAAGTTATTCCGTGAATACCTGTTATGAAAAATATTTGCAGTTTCGGCAAAGTATTTCCCAAGTTCTCTCTCAGCAAAGGCTCAAATTCTGTACTGAGCGATGACACATGTAATGCTACTTATGCCATCAGCATTATACTTGATATCAGTCAAAAATCTAGACTTTTGTTTGGGGCTTTCACAGGTGCCTATGGAAATATATCAGCCTGTTCCCACACAGTTTTAAAAATATGGTCGTAAATACCCAATACCTGCAAGATATCCTTGAAAACAACTACATAAAATGTTTTGAGGTACAACTTTCTTCTAAGTATAGCAAATCTCCACTTTGCCAATTATTCCTTTTAGTTAAATCAGAAAAAAAAAAAAACCCAAACCTTTACAGACTTTCAAAAGGCAAATTTTAGATCTGATATTCTCACTTTCTTTCAAAAAAGCTTTAAGCAAGTAGAGTTTTCAAGTTCATTAAACACCAAGCACACATTAGTTTCTTAGGTTAAGTCATGCTCTTCTTCAAAAATTGTCATTTAGCAACAGAATATGGCTTTAAGAAGAGATGTAAGATAGGTGGAGCTCTTCGGTTTGAAGCATTAAGTAGCAGAACACAGACACTCAGACAAGGTACACCTGCAATCAACAGCGTAGGTTTTTTTTAATGTTCTGAACCCAAAAGAACTGCAGTAATGCCAGCAATTTGAATCAAAATCTAAGAGTGATAAAGTAAGCTGGCTGATTTATTCGTACATCTTTTTGTACATTTTTGATGCTTTGCAGATTTCAGATATTGTCTGATAAGGTGCAATTTGTCAATGGGAAGAGAATGAGGAAAATAGTTACTTTATTTATTGTGATCCAAACAAATATTATAGAGAGATCTAAATTGTTATACTTTTTGTCACCAATTATTTAAACATAATGATGAAATATATAATTACAAGACATGCGACAATAAAACTTTTTTCTTTTTCATTGGATAAGTTGCTATTCTTAAAAAAAATAGAGTACAAGTCACATTCACATTTAGTTCTCAGGTTCCTAAAAATACATACATCTAAGAAGTACATGTTTTTCATCCAAAAGCATCTTTCCTCCTCTTATCAAACTAAACTAAGTGACATGTAGGAAATGTTTTTTTTAAGCTTCTTGCTAGTTCACAAATGAAATGAGGATAAATGAATTAGGATTCTAATAATGATTCTAATGTGCCAGATCTCAGTAACTATTTATGATACCTTACCTGTAGTACCCATTTTTACCCAAGACTGGTACTTGCAGCAATCTTTTCATAATTTTCAAACATCCTGAGCCTTTGGAATGGTTCCAAAAGCCCAAAACAATTCCATCCCTCCTCTTTTATTTGCAGCATTGGAGAGTTTAGAGGTAAGATGCTTAATTTTCTTATGCCATTCAATCCAGTTGGGAGTCATGTATCATCTCCTTTAGTCTTGCTATACATATATATATATGCGCCCTGTATCTTAATGTAAACTAAACCACTTTAATACATTATCCTGCCAAAATTAGTAAATAGCATCTGACAGATGTCAGACAGCATCTGACAAATGACAGATTACCTTCACACATCTCTACATGGTTTTATCCAAATATGGAAGGCTGAAACACAAGGAAGGTTAGAAAGTATTATTTCATTCATGAGAAAAATTCAAGATTTTTTTAGTTCTGAAACTTGCCATGGAAATGAAAACTGACATTATAGGTTTTTTTAAATTAGAAGGATCAACATGATTTTCTTCAAAAACATCCAAAGTATTTCAATATGAACTAAAAAAAAAAAATATTCCAATGCTTTAACTTCAATCCTTAATCGCAGCTTGAAATATCTCAACTTCATTAGAAAAGTAAGTTACACAGCCACAATGTACTCTTACTAAACATCCTGGCCTTTAGCAGTTTATACTAAGAGTATTTCTCAAAATATAATGAACTGCTTGCTGAGCTCCTGCATTTGATTTTAATTGTACTATTTCTAGCCATGTTTTCAAAATACTGCATGAGGAATACACATATGCTTTAGCTGATTCCTACCATAAAATTAACGGGTCCCAGAATTCTCAAGAAAGTTGAGCTAACAAGATGGATTACTAAATAGAGGGCAGACAAACATCTACTTTTCAAAAAAACTTTGCTGACTTTCGGTTTACTTGTTTATATTTTAAAGAATTAAGTAATCCCTGGCTGTTGGACAGAAATCCAAAGCACAGGTTTTGTTACAGAACATAACACCTGCAACTTCAATGAGTAAATCCAATTTATAGTTGAAATTGAAAAGAACTCATCTCCTGAAGTTTCCGTCCTGTTGCTATAGAAGTTGCAGATATTTTGAGCAGACTAGTCTCTGCAAAACAAGACATTCCCTCATCATGGGACTATACAAATTAATTCCCAGAAAAAGGCAATCTAGATTAAACAAGCTGTCAGCTATATGAAATTGCTTAAGTTTTTACAGAGTACAGCACAGCACAGCCATGGCATACATTATTAAGAAATCTCTGTCACAGTCAGTCACATTTATCCCAGGCTTTTTGTCATTTGTACTGCCAGATGTCATCCTACTTGCAAAATTTCTTGCTGATCACAAACTCTGTGGGGAGGGTGAGGGGGAGTGGGGCAGGGACAATACACCCCAAACCCTAATCACCAAACAATGCTACTTGAAAAAGGCAAACCCATGGGTTGTAATCCTCAGTAAGTTCACTACTGCCCCTAGAAACAATAAGAGATTATAAATTCTACTAACGGTCACATCTCCTTAAGACCATCCCTTTTTACAGCCTACTGGGAGAAACAGACATTTAAAATGATTGAGTTGCATCAAAACACTCAAAGATCACTCAAAACACATCACTTAAGCTCAAGTTATAGAAATCAGGTGCTGACACTGACAATCGTCCAAAAATCCAGGTCCAAAGTGTGCCTGTCTACACAAGAAACTCCTAAAATAGAACACTTTCTTGGTCAAGTGGTCATTAGGATACTGAACAATTCTTAGAGGCCTTGCACTCATCCAGGCATATGCTGGAGTACCAAGCTCTCGCAGTTTCCAATTCTCAAAAAGGTAGCAAATATTTGACTTCTTTCTGTACAAGTGGATTACACAGAGAAGAATTAAGCATATTTTAATTCTGTCATTTATTTACCAAAGGGACTTACTGCATCAGGACCAGTTTTGAAAGAATAGACAGAACTTTGAACGATGATGCTCTCACTTTAGGGTCTAATGTTCTTAGGAGCCTCTGCTCTCTTTGTGTCAACTAGGTATCATTCAGAATCCAGAAGCAAATAATGGCCTTGATCCCTTAAAAGAAACTTAAAATAAAGTCCTCTAAAATGTTATTTTGCATAGTGTTCTTTGCAAAAGGCTTTTCTGAACAGATCTTCAACTGAAAAAAACAAACATGTTCCAACTTAAAAAGTAGAGGCTTTTATGGAGATAAAGGCGGAGAAATGACAGAAGACAAACAGACGTAAAATATGGCTTCCCATTCACATAAAAGATAGTAAGAGCTTGAATTTAGGAGGAAAAAAATTCCACAAGGGGAGCAAAAGAAGAGATATTTGAAAAAGATTTGCCTTTGGGATGGCAAAATCAAATTCTTAATTTCAGAAATCGAATTATTCATTCATTAAATCAGTAGGAAGTAGAATAGAATAGGATTCAAAGGAGACATCTCTCATCCATCTTCACAGTGATTAGTGAAGAGGCTAGAGCTAACCATGGCAGTGTTAGCTGGGCCCATGCAGAAAGCAGAGACACACATAGAGGTAGGAAAGAAACCACCAACCAATTGAAATTTTCCTGTTCAGTTTGTGATGCAGTCAAGAACATGCAATACACTGTGATCGGTCTGAACATTAAGGAATTGCACAGCCTCACCCAGGAGATGAGAGACATTTTTATGAAAAAAAGAATCAAGTAATTCCAGCTCATTGACTAAGATCCAGAAATTGTCCAGAATCTTGCCCAACCTTCCCCTCCCTTATCCACTGATTGTACATCATCTAGTAATCATGTCTTTTACGCTGCTGGCTTGCTTTCAGTGCAAGGACAGTTGCCATGAGCTTCCTATTAGCACGATACAGCCGGTAGCAGCACTTGTAAATCAACATGATGGATTACTCCAGGAAACGAGCCGATTCTGACTGCAGCATTAGGCAACACAGAAAGGGGAATACTCTTCCATGCTTATGGCAGCATACCACTGACATTTTAATTCTTTCTTTGAAAAAGAAGTATATATATATTTGGGTATTATATATTTGGGAAACATGTTAATGAAGCAGATCATTTCTGCTAGTGTCTTGCGCTGTTATTTCACACTGTGTTCTACCTGCAGCAGGTTGCTGCCTTTGTACTTATCCGTAAGAGAGTTAGTTTAAACTACATGCAGTGAAATATGACAGTTTATTTACACTATACAAAATTAACACTGACGTGCAAAATGAGTACTTTATGGGCAAAAAAGAAGTAATCATACATATGTCGTTAAAGTATAGTTCACAAACATAATTTTCAACCAGACAACGTTATAGCATCCTTTAGAAAGAGAAATCTTATTTCTCAACTATGGTTTAATCAGTATTGACTTTCATAGATACAAGGTCATGCAGTAACTGTGAAATGTTTTTGTTGGGTTTTTTTTGAAGAGCAAAGAAACCTACAGAAATTCTTTGCACCATTTTAGCAAATACAACTGTAACATGCATTCTGTTCAGAAAATTGTATCTGATTGTTCAATTTCCTTCTAACCTGCCCAAAGGTTAGGATTTGAAATCAAAATGGTTATTTACAGAAGCATCTTCCAACTTTTTCTTGCCAGACATTCCTCTTTCTTAAAAAAAAAAAACAGTGATTGTTCTGGTGATTCAATGCAATACAGTGCGTAAATATGTAAAGCATAGCAAGGAAAGTAAAAATAGAATTACTGAAAGTTGGTGGTAAAGCTGATTTTAACTTTCTTAGTGTCTCTCACAAAGCACATGAACAGTATCTTCAGACTGAATTAAATATCAGGTTAATACAGAGTATTGGAAATATCACTGGATTAATCAAGATGACACACAATGTTTTCGCTAGACCTACGGAATAGCTTAACAGCTGGTACCAAAAGGTAAAAGACTCCCAATACAGTCAGTGGATTTTGGACAAGCTTCTCAAATGAAGAAGGCAACCAATGCAAGAAAGACCAGAGTTTCCTCTGTTTTCATACCAATACACCTAAACTCTGAACCAGTACAAGAGAGAATGGTAAGCCATTCAGGATGGTTTAGGAAAGATATTCATTGCCTACTCTTTTTATCCTAGAAATTCTGTCATCTGATTCATGCCTATTTTAGAGATTCAGTCAGTGAAGAGAGGTACAAGGACGACAGCAAGAACGTAAGAGCTACATGGGCAGCATATGGCCCTGTCTTTGTTAAAAGGAAGGCTCTGGCACAGGTCTTTATTCTCTCTTCTGATAATGGCAGGATTGTGCAGAAGCTGTTTTCACAGTAACTGTTCTTTCTTTCTTTGCAATGCTTAGCAATCACCTTTGTTTCTCATTCTGCCCTTTTTGAGATTAGACATCAAAAAGCTATGACTCATACTATTACTATACTCTGAAATCAATAGTTATACCAACACAACACAAGAATAAGATAGCATACCACAGATGAGAAGGGCCACTAGCCATTCCTACGTACGAGGGCAAAAAATACAGCACTTCAGCTTAAAATATATCTCAAAATTAAATTTGATCAGAATACTTATGAGATACACCTCAAACTTAAAAGGCACAATGTCTTTCATTACGAGTAAAAGGACCATACAAGCGTTAAATTAACTGTAAAATAACATTCTAGTTTTTCCTTCAGTACCATGCCAATATCATGGTATTCCATGAAGTGGAAAATAGTAAGAAATCACACACAACTATACGTATGTACAACCCCCACAATGTTATGGAGAAATCAAACTGTCACAAAGTAGGTCCAAACTTCCTAATGCGTACATGCTGCATTACTCTGTGGCTTGTTTCTTTCCTTTGTAAATGAAAGGATGCAGACTGAGTGGAAAGGTGCTGATGCCAATCTGTACTGTACATTACTACTTATGCACAAAGAGCCTACTGAGTTGCAAAACAGATTCCTCTGTTTCTTCTGAGGAAACATTATGTTGTATTAAAATCCTGACCTATTTTGTGATTATGCTCTAGTTTTAGCAGAAAAACATGGATCCAAACACCTTAACTGTATCTTTAAATGTTTTTAGAGCGATATTACCTGCAATGCACATTTCTGTAAGATCAAAACAAAATAAAGCATCATTTATATCAGATCCATTTATATATAAATGGACCCTCACACTGAACATGGCATGAAGTGCTTCTAAACTATCCAAACTGACTGACTAAATCATAAGTGAACCCCTTGATGAAGCGCAGTACTGTGAGGAATCCATCCTGCACACTTCCTTCACTTCAGAAATGTGTTTCACAAACGCCAGCTTAAAGGCTTTTTTTGAGCAGTTTCAACAACTGACTTCAGTAAATAAATGTGGAAAGTGAGCCAGGTGCTTTATTTTCTCCACTTCTTCACCGCCTCATGCCTTCCACCATATTCGCACATAAAGGAAGTGCGTCAACAGCATATTACTGAACCAGAAGAATTACACGCAGCTCCAAATGTGCCCAATCATAAGCACCATTACAAAGTGCCACAACATGATGGTTCAAACCCTACTGCACAGATGGTCCATCTATCAATTAGGCAACAAAGAAAAACTTAAGTGCGAACCCCATGTGGTTCACAAAAATATCCCTGACGGTTATCAACTGCAAGAGGTCTAATTCCAGCAAGCGGTTTTGTTTGGTTGGTTGATTGGTTGGGATTTTTTTCATCTATTAAAGACATGCTGATCCACAGATCTTGAAGGATTAAAAGGAAAACCTTTTCACCTTTAAAGAGCATGAAATTTCCTGCCAGACTAAGAGCAGTTATGGAAAATATATATTACTGAAAGTAGCCAATAATTTTCATCATGAAACCACATTAGAGTAAACCACACCACCAAAAAAAGAATACTTGAGCTTTCAGCATTATGCGTTAAAAACACTTCTAGGTAACAGGAGTGCTATTTTCAGTTTAAGTACGGTCTGACTTTTTCTTTCCTCGCAAGAGCAGCATTTCCTTAATACTAAACAATTAAAAATATTAGCTACGTATGAGTCAATCCAATTTATGCCTTGTACCAATTTGTCATGTACCCCTCTAATTAGAAAAATCAGCTGTGACAGATCCTAACAACAGAAGCTGTAGCATCCTCTATTTTGAAGATATTTTCTTCAATTTACTCAATGTTAATAACGATAATATACTATACTTGCCTGTTTCCTTGAGTGGAGTGTTTATTAAATGGTTTTGTAAATACAATTTTTGAAACAAAAACTTTCAGCTATGCAAAGTTTCTAAAAATTGATAGTTTTAGAAACATCACCATTTAGAAACAACCCCATGCAACGCTACAGGCTTGGGGAAGAGTGGCTGGAAAGCTGCCCAGAGGAAAAGGACCTGGGGGTGCTGGTTGACAGCCGGCTGAATATGAGCCGGCAGTGTGCCCAGGTGGCCAAGAAGGCCAATGGCATCCTGGCCTGTATCAGAAATAGTGTGGCCAGCAGGAGTAGGGAGGTGATCGTGCCCCTGTACTCGGCACTGGTGAGGCCGCACCTCGAATACTGTGTTCAGTTTTGGGCCCCTCACTACAAGAAGGACATGGAGGTGCTGGAGCATGTCCAGAGAAGGGCAACGAAGCTGGTGAAGGGCCTGGAGCACAAGTCTTATGAGGAGCGGCTGAGGGAACTGGGGTTGTTTAGTCTGGAGAAGAGGAGGCTGAGGGGAGACCTTATTGTGCTCTACAACTACCTGGAAGGAGGTTGTAGCGAGGCGCGTGTTGGTCTCTTCTCCCAAGTAGCAAGCAATAGGACAAGAGGAAACGGCCTCAAGTTGCCTGGGGGAGGTTTAGATTGGATATTAGGAAAAATTTCTTCACCAAAAGGGTTGTCAAGCATTGGAACAGGCTGCTCAGGGAAGTGGTTGAGTCGTCATCCCTGGAGGTATTTAAAAGACGTGTAGATGTGGTGCTTAGGGACATGGTTTAGCGGTGGACTTGGCAGTGCTAGGTTAACGTTGGACTTGATGATCTTAAAGGTCTTTTCCAATCGAAACAATTCTATGAATCCTGCTAATTTGACTCAGCACTCCAGAGTTTTAGTATTATATCAGCTCGCTGATCCCCAAGAAAGTTGGACCAAAATGTAAATACGTTAACAAACTGCTGAAGATCAAAGTGCCACATATACCAGTAAGTTTTCTTCAGGTTTCTGGTATATAAATACACATGGAGTTTTATCAAGGGCAGAGGACATGCAAGTTACTATAAACCCAGTTAAAATTTCTATTGCGGAAATCAAGACCTTTTTAATGTAGGAGAGGTTTTACCACTTCTATTGCCATATTTTTATAAGTGCCTACCTAAAAAAATTACCTTACAGCACAAAGAAAGGTTTGTTTGCTTCTCTTTAATGATTCCCAAGTGAAAATTTTCACAAGAAAAAAGCCACCCTCCTAGAAGACTCCAAATGCTCTCATGGCAAATTATAACAGCCTAACTGCAACTACTGGTTAGAAAGAAGAAAAAAAAAAATCTTACCTGTATAGTAGTAGAAAAATTTCCTCCATTGACAAATCTGGGAGGTTTGATATTGCACAAGACATTTTTTAAACTGTCTTGGAGGTGAATTTCAGACAGTTTTCATCCTTACAGACAGCAAGGGCAGATGGTTTAAATCTGCATCATTTCACTGAGTTATTGGAAAAAAATGCAAATTTATTCAAAGGATCCAGATTTGTGTCTTCCTTTTCCTGCAAAATATAAGCGAGAGGGATGGAAATATGCTTGATAAATAATTTGAGAGAGATTTAATTGCAAACTAGAATATTCCAGTAAGTAAACAGCTCTGTGAATTCCTATAGGATCAGTATGTCATTTTACTTTTCATAGGCCTCAGATAAGCACCAAAAGAAAATCTGTTCCAGGAGATATGGCCACATTTGGGGGGAGGAAAAGCATCAGGACATTTACAGAAAGGTTCCAGAAATTTCCTTAATCTTCAGAAAGACCATGTGTACTGCTAGCAAACTTCAGAATCAGCTAAGAGTCACCTACATGAGAACTCCCACCACACTGAACTTGATCCAGCTAAATCCACGGTAACACCCATGGAAACTTACTTGTTTTATTTCCGAAAGGACCCATGTTGCTAGGAAGGACAGAATGCTCGATTACACGTGCCACTGCAGAGGTGGGTCTTCCTCATTACCTAAGCAGAGCTTCATTGGATGCTCCTTGCTCCACACTGCCATAGTCTGTGTCTGGAGAAAGTGAGGATAATGCCACCACCAGTCACCCATTCTCTTTGGGGAACAGACAGCTTCAACAGACTAGACTCTTTGTCACCCTAGAAACAAAAAGAACAATGCTTCACAGCATTTTTCAACAAAAGGAGCACAGCATGGGAGAATCAGGCCTCACACCTCTCCTGCTTCTCCAGGTGCCCAGCCATTCTACAGACTACAGAGAGGTACAGAGGTTCATTGTACTTTATTAACTGAATACTGGAACAACATTATTGTATTTTGCCAATTTCCTCAAGAATATTATTAGCAGAATATCCTTTACAAGTTGCTTCAAAATAGGAATATAAATGGCACTGTGGTCCTCTAGCACGGTCTTTTGCACAGTGTAGGTCCCAGTATGCCCAATTTTTCACTAGCGCATCTTCCAGAAAAAAATTAATCCAATTCTAATTTTAAAATCACCAGTGATCGGGGAAAAAAAAAAAAAAAAGAGAGGAATGCCTGGTAGTTTCTGTGATGGCTAATTACCCTGTCTGTCAAAAATGCCAGTTTAAAGTAAAGCAAAAAAACCTGGGTAACACTAAATCCCAAGCACTGTACATTTTTGGATATGTTTTCTCTGGAAATGCTTATGTACTGGTCAAGTTGATCCTTAACGCTCTTTCTGCTGACAGTCATCGTGGAATACTTTTTATCTTTCACCATGAGGTATGCTTTCCATTGCTGTCATAGTTTTATGAATCTGTCTCAATTTATTGGCATCTTTTTTGAACTGTTGACTCCAAAAGCGAACACACTATTCTACTTTGATTGTAAAAGTGACAAATGCAGTGAAAATAACATCTCTACTTTAGATTTTCTGTTTCAACATCTAAAAATATATTATCCTTTGGCCATAACACCACCCTAGCAGTATACATTCAACTGACTATGGATCAGCACCAGTATAATTTTGTAATCATTATTCATCATTCCCCCACATACATCGGTCACTGCACTATCATTTTTAATTGTTTTATGTTTTCTTCCTGATCACTGAGAAGTGTTCCAAATAATTACTAGCCCAAAATTACTAGCCCAAATATTGCTAAAATTACTAACTTAGTTATGAATTCACTTTATAATTCAAGGTCCGCAATATGACTTAGCATCCTTCCATTTTCTCAATCAAAATCTTAACCAAGTGCTTACAGGAATCTATCAAATAAAACACCATTGCCTGTACCAGCCAATCTAAATCACATTAAAAATTATACCAAGCCAAGTTGGCAAGATCTATCTTCCATCAAGCCTTTTCAGGAGTCATTAATTATACGTCCTATTTTCAGTTCTTCATTATTCAAGCCTTTTCTCAATCATTCCATTATTTTGCAGGGACTGAAGTAAAGATGAAAACTCTAAAACTGAGTCATAACACTTGGAAAAAGTGTTAATTTTCTTTTGATCTCTTGAAATAAAAGTTTTTCATTTTTCTGAAAAAAAGAACTAACAAAATGTCAACTTTGAAGATATTCTTAAGGCAGTCTTTAGAAAGAAATCTTTGAAAAGTAGGTGGGGTTTTTGAATGTCTTTCCATTTTTCGTAACATTTGTTATGTTCATTCAGTTATTTGCCATACAATGTTTTTATGTATCCTTTTCTTAATACATTCCATGTATTGTTAACTGCATCATCAATCACAAGTATGATACAGATGTTTAATTTATCCTCAGCTGAGTTTTGGTAATTGCACACATCTATTCCAGTTCAATGTAACATAACAGGTTAGTTTCACTATTTCAAGTACATTAATTCAATTCAATACCATTATTGGACTATACCCATTTAACCAAAACCTTCCAGCCTTAGATTTTTTTTTTAATGTTCTTTTCTTTGCCATCATCTGGCTTTCTGCAATTCTTAACTCTTACTTTGTATTTTCTCTATTTCTGTACTTCTCCTTTGGCTAAACCTAGTTTTCTAACATTATAGAGTTGCATCTAACTTCTCCCTAGAATAGAGCTGCTTGTTTTCAAAAGTAAAAGGGGGTCTTCTGTATCAAATGTGGCATTAGGCTTTTCTATATCATTCACTGAATATTTTATACAACTCTCAATTTTTATTCTATTATCTCAATTTAATTTTGTCTTCTAATTCATTTGATCACATTTCTTAAGTGAGCAGAATCCTGTCAAGCACTTTTTACCAAGCTGTGACTGAGTCTTCATTTTCAGTCTGGATGAGGTCCATTTTTTATTAGTAATATTCAGCATGCAATTGAGTCAGGAATTGTCTTCTGGGATGCTGAGACATTTTGAAATTACTTTCAAATTAGTTGAATGCAGGTTCTAGCATGAAAACTTTATGTAAAATTTCCATGATCTCCACAGTGAAGTATATTTTTTTCTTGCTACATATAAATAAGCCTTTACAGAACTGTCATTCTGTTCTTGGGTTTGATCATTATGAAGCAGACACCCACTGTTACCATTTTGTGCTTCAGTTCTTGCAGGATTTATCCATTGTCACTGGAAGCTTCCCAAGCTATTGGTAATTCAAACGGCTAAAACTGTATTTGGCATAAAGCATCACTCTCCTCCCCTTCTGCCACTTAAGTCTTCCCCAATATGCTAAATATCGAATCACGCGAGTTGTGCCTCTGGGCTTCAGTGTTGCCATCGTGGTATTATATCTGTTAGTCTTCCTCCTCAGCTCCTGAGCAACTTTTAGAATATCGTCTAAATACAGTCTCCCATGATAATGCCATAATAGCTTTACATTAGCATGAAACCATGTTTGTTTAATTCACATTTTAACTTTATGGCCCTCACTCTCACTCTATTCTTGTTTAAAAGAAGAAATATGTCAGAATCATTGGGATAGGCTTGAAAATTGTTCTATTTTATGGGCCTACTGCAACATTCCTTCTACTACCTTTCTATTTTGCTAAAAGTATGCAGCCCTCCCACTGAGATTTAATTTGCATCCCTTGTCCTTCTGACCCCAAAAAACGTTTCCCAGACCAATGATAAAGTCTCCTCTTCTGAATAGATGATTAGGCTGAAGAGGAGGTAAACTATATTTGACATAATTTTTCCCTTAAGCAGCTTTGATTTCATGCAACTGAATATCTTTCCTCTTGGGAATAATTTCTTTGTTAGACCTTTATGCATATCTGTTTAAAGATTTGATTCAATCCTAGATTTTTTTTTTTCTTTGAATAATTTTGCCTATTATATGCAGTTTTCCAACTTCTGTCTTGAAGTTATTCCTCTTCAAACAGCTTCCAGATGTCTCTTTCTGTACATGTTAGTAATATATAAATATGAAAAAATCAAATCACTATTGATTACTACACATTCATCCATAATTATCTGTATTGTAAAAGCTTTCTAATAGAATTCTGTCAATCATTTCCAAGCACTACTTTCTCATTATATGTTTGCTGAAACTATATGATGGAATTCTGCTGGTGACATTTGAGTGATAGTGACTTTGATTTCAAAGGAAATGTTTCAGGTTCATTTCATTACCTTGGAAAAGTAAAAGCAAATTTGCCTTATAAAAAGCAATTACTTCTTAGCTGACCAGTGCACAATAGCAATATAAAAAAAGATTTCTCATTCCACTATTCAAATCCTAAACTAGCAAACTAGTGTTTGATTTTGCTTTAAACCAATTTTACCTTGTTTGAATTGCAAAACCATTTAATCTTCATAAAGTAGGTTATTATAATGGAGATCATATTTTATTGGTACAGTACACCAGCCTGGGATAAACAGGGTTTTTTTTGTGGTTTGGGTTTTTTGTTGTTTTTTTTTTTTTGGGGGGGGGGGGAGGGGAGGGGGAGGGAGTGTTGTGTGGGTTGTTTTTTTTTTCTGCTAAAGAAGGAATGCTTAAAGTTGGAAGAATACCCACACCCTTTAGGTATGCAACATTTCAAAAATTTTTACAAATACCTACAATAAAAACTATTCAAACTACAATAAACAAACATATATATTCACGTTATATGCATCAAACAGCCAACTACATTTCAGATGTTATATAAAATACAAGATCTTATTCAGTTAACTGTTCTCTTTCCACAACTATTGTTGTAAGAAGATCCACGATAAATAGGCGTTGAATACTCCACTTATGTGGTTTCTACAATGAGTTGTATAATTTCTTGTTTTGTCCCCAGGCTTGATAGCCATAATTCACAACTACTTTTATGGCAATGAAGGTATAACATTTAAAGCAGATTCCACATAAAAGAACTGTAATTAACCATTTCAGGTAAATGTAGTATCAAAAATTCTCTTATCTTCCATGCTTAAACACAAATGGAGAATACTCTATATTCTGTTACGTATTAGTCATGTCTATCAATTGAATAGAATTTCCTTGGAGTTATCAACATGAGTTTACTGAGCATCATCACAGTATTCCACAGCAACTTCTATTTTAAAGTCACTTTGGAAAATAAATAGATCAATATGCAATTATAAGCATCAGCAACATATGTATCATTCAGGAAGTCTAAGCAATTAATTAGAAATAACGGAAAGAAAATCACAAGAAGTTGCCATATTTTCTCATCATATTTTAAAAAGCGACTAAAATAAAATCCCTACTTATCTCTGTAATACAGCATGTCTAGATGTATAAATTATAGGTAAGAAGCACAATTTCAGAGCTTTTTAAGGCCCTCCAATCAAAATAACCTAAGATGAAAATGCATAACTTGAAGACAAAATGAAGTGGAGAAACCACGAAATCAACGGTAATACAAACTAGAAATCCAAGAAAAAGCTTTAGAAAAGGAGTAACATGAAATATCTTGAGCTACAAGCAGAGCACTTACTCTCTGCATTTGAATGTAAGATGTATACAAGTACATGTGAGCAACTGGAAGAATCGTCACAAAGATTTTAAAAGGTAGTTCCAACATAATTTCTACCTTTAAAAGGTAATGCAGAACATCCAGCTTTGACTTTTGAAAGAAAGAGGCATTTAACATAAGCAGCCACTTCATTGTTAAGGACTGTCCAATGTCAGAGATTAAGCACTTATTTGCTGCACTTGTGGAAAAGGTTAAGTACCACCATACTTATATGCAAAGAATGAAAATATTTGAGACAGTCCTCTGAACTGAATAAAGCCGCTGTCTCTTCTGCACACGATGCATACAGAGGGACCATATTAGGGTTGAGTTTATGATCTGATGACAGATATTGTTAAGTGTTATCTTGAACTTTAAATGAAGCAATTCATATTTCTTACTAGGCTGGAGCAATTTTCTGGCCACACAACAACCTTCTTATTAAGAAAAATTCAGATTATCCTGTTACTTTCCATATAACTCAATTAATCTTTTCCCTTGCATGCATGTGCAAACCTAAAACATTCTGGGACCAATAGACTCGCTTACTTCAGAGGGGAAAGAAGTGGATCGTTTTCCCCGTAGATAGCAAATAACAAAATGCAGTTTTTCCTGTTTTGTTTGTCAAAAGACCCAAATTCAATTTTTCTTTTTTGGCAACTCTAAAGAAAAAGTATATTTCTGAATAAAGTCCTATTCCAAAAAATTGAGAAGTGACAGCACCAGTTCCCTTAAGTTATAACTTCTAATTATTTCTAGACAAGATTTTTCTCTAGGTAAGAGAAATAATAAAAGATTTTTTAACTAACATACACAAATCCTTCATGCAATTGCAGTTGCTATCCTTTGTAATTGAATACTCCAAAGTAATAGAGCAAGAATTCGTTTGGATTTGTCTGGATCCCATGCCACAGACATATGGTGGTATGGGCAAGAAAGTCCTTTCTGTCTCCACACAGGATGTGGTTACACCCTGAGCAGAGAAGACAAACAGAGCCTAAATCTGGGACTGAGGAGATGAGACGAGAGCATAACTATGACTTCTGCTTCAAGCACCAGAGCTGAGCTATCTGACTTATCTGGACAAGCCCATTTGTTCTTCCCATGACGTATGCTCCTCAGGTCAGCTGGTGTCCTACGAGCAGCTTCCTATGCTTTGCCTCCCACCTGAGAGCCTGGGCTGAGACCGCTAAAGAGTGACTCTGACAGGGAGAGTGAGAGTTAGAAAAAGGACTGGGAAAACCCTCAAGAATGTGTGACCTGAGAAAAAGATGACGTTCTGTCTTCTACTCTGACACCACAAGTGATTCTTCCCAAAACTCATTCCAACACCAGAAATCTTTCTTTTTTCTATGGAAATAAAAAATGAATTAAAATTTTCTGTATAGCCTTGCAACCAAGTAAATACGGTGCTGCTAGTAACAGCCTTTACATTAAGCTAACGATACAAGCTTCAGGACTCGTCAGACTTTGCTGGGGCTGCCTGGAGCTTTGCTTTAGCTTGTTTATCTGCAACAGGACTGTGTAAAGACCCAATGAATATTATCTTATTTGTTTTAGCCTTTCTTTGCTTTGTACAACTGTATAGTGTACCATCTATTGTTATATACATATTTTAACTAATAGATAATAGCAAGCATTTAGTCTGTGCGGGATGAACTACCTATATGACCTTACAAAAATCCAGGAAACCGGCATGGGATGAGAAGCGAGGTCTTGCAAGACCAGGCATAGGATGATATGGGATGTCTCATGGCTACAAACAACTTACCAGTGGTCAGATTCTCGTCAACAAAGAATGAAGTCTTGGGTAAAACCAGTCCTGCCAAAAACAAAGAATCCAACACATGCAAAATATACCACTTCTCATAAACTCAGAAATAATAAGGAACTGCAGACCAGTGGAGAAATAGCAAGCAAATAGACTGTGATCATAGGAAACTAACGTCAAGTGTATCTAAGTTTGAAGAGGAAGGAACCATCAACGTTGTGTCCTTCCAGCAAAGGATTTTGGATGCTTAAAAATCATCATAACCCATAGACAGAAAATTAGCACAGAAAATTACTTTTAATTGACAAAAGGTATGTGCACACTTCTATATACTAAAACCTAAACTAGAAAATCTGAATTTTAGATCATCAGAAAGTGAAAGGAGAAAACATACCTCACCAATGTTCTGTAAAGAAAGACAACTTCTGAACATGCCAGCTAATAAACTGACAGTGCGTAATCCAGAATCTGAAGTAAAATCATCGGCAACATAGTGCCATGTAAAGAAAGATTAAAAATCTTTCCATTTAAAACAGCATTATATTACAAGTCAACAAATTCGTTTTTCTACAGAGATGCAGACAATCCCTTCCACTGAATGACAGATATTACAAAGCCAAGCAGAGATGAAGTAACACTGTCCTTGAATCAAGATAAATGTCAAATGAAATTGTACATCATCCTCATGCAAAGAAAAAACAAATTATGATCTTCAGATTATAAATATTAAACGAGGGGAACCAGATATTTCTGAGAGAGTGCTGTGTGTAAATCACTGTATAACAGAAAATTAGTCCTGTGAGATTCAAAGCGATTAAAACCACTCCTCAGCTTTAAAAATATATCAAAGAAGTAGTTAACATAGCAGACTGGCCACAAAGAAAGTGAGGATGATGCTTCAATCAGAAAAGCAATTTCATAACTTCATCGAAGGAATTCAATCTCCCCATTAAAAAGTATCATCTTTTTCCACCATTCTTTCCTGTTCAATAGCATTCCTGTTTCAAATTGATATCCCGGCATTTTGCAGAATTTTTTGTGAGAAATTTGGACATTTTTCATAATAATGTTTTGATTTTGTAAGTTGTGATCCCCTCTTCTTAGGCAGAATGTCAAACTTTTACTAGAACACAAATGGAAGGCATTTTTTTTTCTATATCAAAATATATTTTAAGTTATGCTACATAGCAGCTTCCTTCCACTATTGCCAAAGAACAACAGAAAATAATTTTAACCAGGCTACCAAAATTGTTCTTACATACTGTTGCTTTATCAGTGCTATGTCTATGAACAATGTTTTTCATAAATTAATTTTTCCTAATGCCATCATTGTTTTCGTTCGAAGGCCTTAATAATTTCACGGGAAAAAAAATTCAACAAAATACACACCACAAAGATGGACTAGGAAAATAATATAAATGACACTCCAAGTAAGATTTTATTGTAAAAGAACAGAAACACCAAATTCTGCGATAACAGGAACCCTGCCTCCATACAGTAATATGTTTTAGAAGCTATAATCAACTATAGAGATTTTTATGAAAGGATTGTAATTATGTTTCTAGATTTCTTGTCAATAAAATATCTTTAAGAGCAATCCCTCTTTATCAAAGATATGTGATTTTCAGCTATGTAAATAATTACACTTCCAGCAGCATAAATGTTGTAATAATGTTGGTTGTCAAAAGACGTGGTTACCAGTTAAAATAAATCAAGGGGAAGAGGCTACAAACACCTAACAAAATTTAAACCCAAAGACGCCAATGATGACAAATCCTTTGATGTGTTACCAAAAGCACATCTCTGTAACACTGCAGCTGAAATTCTTACCACCAATGGATCAGTAAGACTACACATGTTCACTGCCTCCTCATGTTCTTTTTTCCTTCTATAATTTCAGCCTGAATTAGAAAATATTTTCCTTAATTCTGAGAAAAAAAGAATTTTCATAAATTTTAAACATACACTAAATCAAAGTGGTTACAGAGATTCCAGGAATCTCAGTGTAGTAATGTAGCCACACAATTAAATCAGTACCACAGCAGATATAATAACCCACTGCAGCTTGAGTAGAATCAGATGGATGCTCATTAAAATCTAGAGTTGAAAGTTCAAAGGAAGAACCTTGGAGAAGTCAAGCTGTCCTCAGGTCTGAAACACTTTTTGATGAGACATAGAGGTGATCAAGTCAAATTCAGTCAAAGGGAAAAATGAATAATCAAATTAAAAAGGGAAAAGGAAAAAAAAAAAATCACCACATCACAAAGGTAAAGGTTAAGGTAAAGCATGCCATAAAGAGGGTTTTTTTTTGACTGAATTTAGTGCTTCTAAAAAGGAGTCAGATTGACATCAGCAGAAACCAAGCTTTTGTTCCCAGAACAAGCTCAGTATAGTCAGCACTAGAAAGCACAAACTCCTGCCACTGACCAGCCACGCAGCTAAACCCACACCTGGCAGGGGCAACCTTCAAACAGGGATAAAAGACAAATTCATCTTCTGTGCTCGTCCGCACCTTGTTCTCTCCTGCAAGACTGTCAGCTAGTGAAATAGTTAGTAGTGGTTGGTATGGCCTAGTTTATAGATATCTATATTGAAGAAGAAAAAGGCCAGCAGCTGATTTACACAGGAGATTCCATAATCAGCAAACCACTTTACAGGCAAAAGAAGGTTTTTTTGTTATATTACCAAACATTGAGGGAACTGTGGATCCAGCCAGTAGCCAAAATCCATTAAATCTTACACACACATGCATTTTCTGATGAGTTATGTGCTACCTGCCAATTTCAGTCTAGTGGCCAGATATTTTAAAAAATCCAGGTAGCCACATCCTTTAATGGCACAAAGGTACCCTTTCTCTTCTCTACAACGTGGAAATATCTACCTATAAACTAAACACACTGAGCAGTGAGACCCCAACCTTCTCAGTGCTCCTGAAACCAAGACCTGCACGCTCGCTTTTGCATGAGTCGGCCCAGGCACTGCCACCGTCCTCTGCTTGGCGATTCTGGAGATATCTCACACAGTTTTGCACACAGATTCACATGCACTGGGAAACTGCTTCAGAAAGTCAACCTTTTGCCTGTAATCACCTTCCTTTACTAGGGAACAAAAATACACAAAGTGCTATGTCAAAACGTGTGGCAGCAAGACTCGGAAACACGAGTTTTCATTGTTATCCAATAAACAAAACACAGGATCAAACAGACACAACCGACTTGGTTCGTAATGCAACTCACTCCTATGTAACTCTCTCGCCTCTCAGTGTGTTAACTACTACTTGTGCCGCATATTACACTGGAGCACCTGCTGTCAATGAAAAGTCTTCCCCGGCAATCATTTGGCAGCATTGTGCTGCTTCAAATGGTCAGTATCTCCAGTGACCCACTGCGAAAATCAAATGCATTTTCTCATCTTTCTTGGTTGTTCATACAGAATCTCAATGAAATTTGAAAATAATTTATACATGCTTCATGTGCCATGAATCCACTTGCTTCCAAGCAGGCGTTACAAGCACTGACAGAAATAGAATCCCAGCAACTAGCAGTCAGACAGAAAAGCCCTGATTGGAGTTTGTTACTGGTCATAGTGCAGCTTACAGAGGCAAGAGAGCTGTTAAGACCCTACCACATTCCCAATGATAGAAGCAGAGTTTAAAAATTTACCAGATAACATGTAGCTCTCCAACCTTCCACTATAAACATTTCATTCATAGTTTGCAGCTCTTACAGATTTTGCAAAGAGATCTTAGAAGCTGCAATCAAAACGGCACTTGTCAGAAGAACCTAAGTCTTTAACAGATGTTATGTAAACACAGAGCTCCAATGTCAGAGAACAGCATTAACCCCTTACATAAGCTCTTCAATATTTTGCAACATCAAAAGCATGCTTACCAAAATATGGTAGATTACCAAGTTACTGACAAACATCACACACTTATAAATTGTCTTTCTTACCAGGCTAGATTATTAAAATCTTTCTATGAGTTATATTATTCCTCACCTATACCCTACAGAACAGAACAGATAATTCAAAGTAAAAAACGACAAACAGGATTTCTTATTATACTTAGCTCATTTTCACGTTAAAAATGTTTAAAACAAAATCCACCTTCTGCAACCAAATCTTCCTTCCCTGCTTCTTGCATTTATTTATTTATTAAAATTGAAAATAAATAGTGATTTAAAATGCAAGGGTTTTTACTCTATAAATAGGCAGTTCCAAATACGGAGTGGTACATATACGTCGTGGTTTAACCCCAGCCGGCCACTGAGCACCACGCAGCCGCTCACTCACTCCCCCGACAATGGGATGGGGGAGAGAATCAGAAGGGTAAAAGTGAGAAAACTCATGGGTTGAGATAAAGACAGTTTCATAGGTAAAGCAAAAGCCGCACACACAAGCAAAGCAGAACAAGGAATTCATTCACGACTTCCCGTTGGCAGGCAGGGGTTCAGCCATCTCCAGGAAAGCAGGGCTCCATCACACCTAACGGTTACTTGGGAAGACAAACGCCATCACTCCAAATGTCCCCCCCCTCCTTGTTCTTCGCCCAGCCTTATATGCTGTGCATGACATCATATGGTATGGAATAGCCCATTGGCCAGCGGGGCCAGCCGTCCCGGCCACGCTCCCTCCCAGCCCCCCACGCACCTGGCAGGGCATGGGAAGATGAAAAGTCCTTGACTAGCGTGAACACTACTTAGCAACAACTAAAACATCAGTGTGTTACCAATATTATTCTCATACTACATCCAAAACACAGCACTATACCAGTTAATAGGACGAAAATCAACTCCATCCCAGCTGAAACCAAGACAATATATAAATATTTGAAAACAGTCAAGCAGGAAAAAGCCTTTCATAATATAAAAAGGGTTGCAACATCTCTTTTTTTTCTCCTTTTCATAAAGGAAATACTAAGTGCCCCTTGCCTGAATTCACAATATTCATGTTAGTATTTGTAAAAATATGCATGGCAACTTAGAATTTGAATATGCTTAAATCCATTTACTATTTGTTTTCTTTATATAGCGTATAGATAATTGGCTTGGTTTCTGTTAAGTTTCTGTTAGACATCCACATTCATTTAAGCTTTTTGTATTTCATACTCTGTAACTAACCTGCACACATTTATCTACCCCCATGTTGTGTACTCAAACATCCCTCTATGGCTTGCTTGAAAGCCCTAAGTACAGTTCTTCACAGCAGTCTGCCACTGCGGAAGGGAAAAACCCAAGGCCTAAGCCATGTAATGTCTTCTCATGTAATAAAGCCCAAAAAGACCCAGATGGCCAAGCAACCCTCTCTTACCTTCAGGTCTTCTTTGGACACTACAAAGACTCCTTACTGCAGATTCCAGTGTAAAAATCTCATTTCTCTCCTCCCCTTGTCATGCTGAAATATTTGTATTTTCTCCCAGCAGCCCAGTGCTAGGCGCGATGGACTGCCTTCTATGGAGGTGTATAGGGGTGAAGAGAAGGGACAAGTCAAAGATTAGACAACTTGTATGCAGGCTTCATTTTCATTATTTCCCCTCAAGTTGCTGTTAATGAAAAGGAAATATGCACCACCATAAACATGAAGAGGTCTAGGAGACACATCACAGGCTTAAGCTTACAAAGTGGACAAAATAGTTTTCAGGGTCTAGAAAAGAAACTGAAGATAAGGAACTACTACAGAGGGAGAGCTCGTTAAAGTCAAGCTTGCTCAAGGTAGCTAGAGTGTCTATGAAAGAAATACCTCAAAAAAATAATTTGCTGCATAAACAGGCTATGCTTGGGCATAATTAACTCTGACTATCCTCTACTGAGGAAGCATGTGTGAAGCTCTAGGCTGTAGTGCTCTTCCAAACAGTTGAGAGCATGAGCAATTCAGACTGTCAGCAGGTGTATGATTCATGTTATGACATTTACAAACATAGAAATTGAATTTATTGTAATAATTTTTAGTGGTGGGCTGAAATAAGCAAGGATAGACAAAATGGCTCGTTTCCTCTCCTTCAGTTTTTAATCAAGGCTGGAAAATCCACATGCATATTCATAAAATTGGACATTGTTTTGCCTGATGCTGACAATGCTACCAAGCTTTTCTTACTCCTGAGAGGACCAGAGCTCAGAGCATACATGGCTGACAACACTGCCATGTAGTGCACAGACTTGTTTCTGCAGCTGGGTCTGAGCTATCTGAGTGGTTAGCATCATATCCCCTGAGACACAGTGACTATTCACAAGAGGAAGTTCTTAGTTTTAACCATCACCAAAGGTGTTTCAAGCAACCCTATTTTACTTTTTGGACATGGACTAGGAGATTGCCATAGTCCAGTGAAGGATTACTGGTTTTCAGCTGAAGGGTAAACTGAACAGCAATAAGTCAAGTTAACTTTCTACACAATTGCAAGAGCAGATTTGACAGTGCTCATTCTGCAATCATTGATTCATATATTAGGTTTTCCCCAGGACTCCACCTTGTTTGGTAAATAAGACGAACGACGCTCACTTAATGAACAAAGTAGTATTTTATGTTATTCTATCTCCATTATTCAATGTGATGCCACAGGTCTTTAATGTAATTTCACAAACCTGCTTTAAATACCTCATTCTTAATTTCTTCATAAGTTTTTTCTGTGAAGCTTTCCCCCGTATCATTTGAATGACTAACAGCCACCAATCAATTTACCATGAGAATGTAAAGTAGTATTCCCTTATCTCCAGTGGAGAACTGAGGCACAGAGAGTATGTCTACCCTGTTCTCACAGGGTGACAGCAATGTGACATAAAGGCATCCACAGAATTTAAAAAGTCAGTAGCCGCTTGACTATGACATGTGTGAATTCACTTTGGACTATATATACTGCTGCCCAAAGCTAGCTACGCACAGCATTTTAGTTCTTCCTGTAATTCATTGTCCTCACAAATGTAAAGGGTATACCCTCATTTGAGGAGTCTGCTTTAAAGTAGTTACTTTTTCTGAGTATTTGGCATTCTATAGCACTTTGAATGATGTAACTGATACCACATAACTTAGTATATGGCAAGTCTGCAAAACAGGCCTCTGGATTCAATAAGGAGAAGTTTAATGTCCTACCCCCCTCTCTTGAAGAAACCCTATGAGTAGGGGCACAAAAAACAGGTTATTGAGAGATAACCATGAACTAACAGCAAGTCATCTCATTCACATGAACTTGGTTATCTAATTATATGTATTACGTTAAGCAGATCTCTATTAGTAGGTTAAAGTATTCATGTGTCTCCGAGTGACAGGCAGTGGTTTTCCAAGGTGACCTTTAAGTGCAGTGGCTTGCCTTTTCATTATACACATTCTGCAACAGATAGAGATAACATCCTACATTCAACATCCTCCATCAACATAAAACACTGACATCCTCTCCCTATAACCTCATAATGATTAAAGCAAGATACATTTGAGGGGTTGGAAATTATGCGATCCTCTAAGTTAAAGACCGTACCATAATATCAATGCACAAATAAAGGATTTGCCAAACTCTTCATATTAATTTGACTGTGGTGTTATTTGGTATACACATGGGGACTATTTGGGTATACACACACACACGACTTAACATGATAAGAGCTACCCAAGCCACATGTCTGCATAGTTAAGACCTCTTTCAAAGGAAACAATCATCAGCCTCCTACTAGAATTCTTATAAAACATAACTTCTACGTATACAGTTTAACATCTGTATAAGGTATACGATAGCTATTTGAAAGTTGTTAGTACTGTGAAATGCACAGTGCTAAAATAGTGCATGGCAGAGCACAGAAGGGTAAAAGAAGTGCAACTTCAATTTGCAACTTTACACAACTCAGTAGCTCCTGAATGCCTTTGAGTATGCATGGCATCCAGCGTAACAATAATACACACTAAGAGAGGATCCATATAAAACAATGTTCCAGGCAAGCTCTGATAGAAAGATGTTCTTTCAAATCATATAATACAGTCATATTACCTTTTTTAGAACATATATTTTTCCTCTAACAGTTTTTCATTTATGACCTAAGCCCCTAATATGGAAAACATATATTCAGGTCACTCAAGTTGATAAGGGAACGTTTCCTATATTATCATAAAAAAGTTTGATGACTCACTGTTTCAGCTTCGGTAAGTACTCTTTAAAATTGGTTCTGTTGATTACAGCGAAAACAAATTTCCTTCAACCATCTGCATTTCCTTGTACTGAATAAGAAAACATATTTGACATATATTTGGGATGCATAACTGCATTTATTACAGTCTCATATTTTATTATGCACTTGATTTGTAAAAGTCTCAAAATTACAGAAAATGCTCTGATGTATTCTTCTGTTTTGAAAAGATGCAGATTACATATATATGCAGACTATTGCTACAGTTGAATTTCTTTTACTAATGACAATACAGTGATAAAGGTCAAATTATCTTCCATCCTTGTACGCTTTGTTATTTTTAAAATCATTTTTATCCCAGGATTTTCTGAGTAATGGTTTAAAAAGACTCTTTAAATATTAAATATACCAAAATATTGATGGATTAAATCATAATACACAGTGTTTAGTGCACAATGTTTTCTTTGAGTGTGCTTAGTACCGGCTTTCAAGAGGATGCCTTGCATTTTAAAATAGACTCAGCTTCATTATCATAAATGTTTTCTCCTTTCGAAAACATTTAGTAATTCGGATATATTTTTTTAAATTTCCTGGATACCAAACCCCTGGTGGGATAATCTCATACCAATCCATATGGGGAAGGCAGTTTTGCAGATCAACAAATCCTACCATTATTTGATTTGATCTAAGAACAACTTAATCGAAACAACACAGAATTGTTAAGAATGGTTCTTATGCACATCCTAGTTCATGTAAATGACAGACAGTTTAAAATAATGAAAATTTTGTTATGACCAATAGATGAACCCATTCTCATATTAAATAAATCCAGGATTTTCTTACATATACAGTACATTCCAATTGGTCACAGATAACGGTTAGTTTTGTACCAAAAGAAGTGAACTGTTTATAACAACTGTGCTGCACATACACATATATAGAGTATAGAAAAACGCTGTTAAAAAACAGGCACATGCCATAATCCAGGTAAAGTATCTGAAGCAATGAAAATTCTCCTCAGAGATATTATGTTGAAGCGGGTTTTCATTTCAATATATACAACCAAAAATGTTATTTTGGGTTTTAAAAATAAAAATAATGAAACTGCAGTGATTCATCTAAGAAAAAAAAATGTACAAACATGAAGCTTTTATTGCCTTTGCAATTAAAGCAAGTCTTTAGCTTTTAGCTTGCGTTAGAGAGACTTAAGACAGAGAAATTAATAGGCTACTGACATACATTCAAAACCCCAAAAACGTCTGTCTAATTTAGAGGTCATCTTGTCTTCTAAATGTACAAATATCTTACTGACGCTACTTCATGTTTTGCTTCTTCCGAACAAACTGTGAAAAAGACATTTCCTACCTACACAAAAGAACAGATTTTAGTATTAGGTTTTAGACAGTCAGAGCTCCAAAATTCTCATCATGGACTAGAGGATATTTTCTTGTGGAAAACACGTTTTTTGGAGTAGAGGGAAAAAAAAATCATAAGGATTTCCTAATGAGCTTTCCTTAAATCCTTCAAGGTAGAAGAAATTGCACACCATTTCACTTTAAAAAGAAGAGAAAATCTGTACTTGTAAAGGAGGAGAACTCTATGCCCTGAAAAATCTTCCAGTCAAAAAATCTGGTCAGCTGTTCACTCTTCTACTGAAACATGATGAATCACTTCATTCACAAAAAAGTAACAATACCCAGTGCAATTCCCTTATTGTTTTTAAACTTTGTGGATACTTTCTGAAAACACTCATACAACCAAGTTTTTCTTCATGAATGTCTACAGAAGTAGAATTTCAGAGATCTATTTACAAATACTCATGACTAAAAATACTTGCGTAGCCTATAGCATTTGCATACTCAAGGAGGAGTAGAAACAGGATCCCACAGTGTATCCAAGCAACTATACCTAACTAACAGGATATGGACAACAAATATGAATTATCCCTGAATAGCTAAGAATAAAATTCCCGAGTTAAAATTTCATACCACTGAACTGACATGTACAACTTGCAAAGCAAATAAAACCAAGGGCTAAAATACTCAACTAACTTATTTTCTGCAAATTATCCTCTCAGTCCTAACTAGTGGTATTTTTGTTATATCTGCAAATACCATGGTAACACAGGTAAGTTGTTTTGCAAGTTAGAGGAATTGTTTGCTGCTCCTGAAAGAGTAGTGAGTTTTTGTTCTTGAGATAGCAGTAAGTCTTTCTAGTATACCACAAGTTAGTGTGTTCTATGTGTGGAAATGATGAATCTAACCTTCACATTTCTACTGGCTGAATTTCCACACAAAAGGTATATTGCTAGTGCTTACCATAATTTCTCTGAGAATGTCTCCTTAACTAATAAAATCAGTTTGCCATTTATTTCAGTTTATTCATTGATCTCCTGGACCAAACCACATTCTTGATGTAAATCAACATAAGTTGTCCTCAAATTCCAGCACAAATTATTGTACATACTATATATGTTTCAAACATATTGTATATATTTCAAATTATTGAATTAAAACTATTGTGATTACTTGATCTGGTCCATAAATTTTTTTAACTGGCTTATCATACGTATTGAGCTTTGGTAGCTCTCCATTAAGTCTCATAGTCACCCCACCTTTGGATGCTTCCACTATATTGAAAGAAACACACAGCCAAGATAGCCCTACCAACATCTGACACATCTGATCACTCACCAGTTGAAGCTATTGTACGTATTCTACAGAAACAGTATTTGGCACCAAATCTGCCAGGCCATCTCACATGCAGTATGACTCATGATGCAGACCACTTCTTAGACAGTAAATATGTAAGCTTAAGAAAACTCCAGAAAAGTAAACACTATTTTGGACTGGTTTCTTCTTTTATTTGCTCCCTGATTATTACTGTTCTCTTTCCATTTTTGGAAAGCCGTGTTACAAATTATCAGTTGATTCTTCTTCAGATCAAAACACACTGAAGACTGACCAAATTAAATGCTTCCCAGGCCTCCTTTTTAGTGACCTCATAAGATCTTTTTGACATAAATAACTGGTAAAGCATTAATAATAATACCTTAAATTTCTGAGCTACTCACTAACAGGTGACAGTAACACTTTGTTTGTTTTAACTTTAGAATGAGAGTTTCGAATGTCAGTTGGACTTCAAATTCCATGAAAGCAGGAAAGAACAAAATGAAACATTTTAATATACTTTTCTTAGTATTCTTAACGTACTTTTCTTACTTTATCCTAATAAAACACCATCCTCTGAAATGCTGATTTGTGTAGATTTTCCAATTCACACATTCAGAATGGGTTAATGCTTCAAATCACACTGTACTCTTTATGAAGAGATATGAGAAAATAAATTCCTAAAACATTCAGAACTGCTCCTAACTAAAGGGCAGATCACTGCAAGCTGCTTTGGCAAGATCCACTAGCGTTACTGAAAACAAAATAGTGCTAAATTGGGACGGTTCAGAATTAGTTCTTCCATATTCTACATTATCTTTGCTTCTTTGAAGCAATACAGTTGTTTATACTTCATCTTTGTTACCTACCCTTCAAATCTATTAAAATCAGAGCTAAATAATAGCAAGAGAATAGTTATTCCGCAGTGGAATAACTGAGGATACCATCTTGTCAATAATACACTGCTCACACCATGAGAAAAATTCTTCATTCTATTTATGTACCATGACATTCAAAGCAATTGGATTTTAATTTTGTTATCTAGATGAATAAGATTAGTTTCTCATTAATATGTACATTGGGTCATGAAAATACACTGGTTTTAAAATTTTATATATTCTTTAAAAGAAATCATAATCCACTGTTGTCTGTGACATTGCAGCTGGTTAGTGTGGGGATGCTGACAGTGCTGCAAATAGAGGATTATTACTCCAGGTGAGGGAGAAAACTGCAGGAATAGATAAGCTGCAAAGATCCTGCTATTTGTGAAAAAGCTGTAGAAAAAAAAAATGAGAAGAAAACAGACTGCAAGCAATACAGACAGAAATATTTAATCAGATTGTTTTCTACAAGGTTCATTCAAACAAAAGAGTGTATCTGTGTTATGTTAAAACAACTGGGGGTTTTGGGCTGGTGACAAAGGCTCAAAACATTCACTGTCAGGAAAAAACTCCTGCCTTTCAGTTCATTCTGCAGGGTTTCAATATTTCATGGCAAGAAATGACTTTTCAAGTTCAAAGACAAATTAACTAGATTTAAGGCCATGTTTAACATCGAGAACAAAACACAACCATACCTGTAAATCAGACTAAATTAGGATTTCTGCAAAGGATACACCTAGATAGATTTTCTGTTAAATTATCCATCTAGTTTTTTCTCTATCTATATTCACCAGTTCATATAACTAAGTGTATATAATCATAAAGGAAATCTTAAAAGGACTAATTTTTATCTCGCTCTATTACAGACAATTTTCAGAAAACCGCAACAAAACTTCTCTTACTCTCTTTGGGTGGAACAGAGGTATAGATTACCCACACTGACTCATGACTATATCATCCAATCTGATGATTCACCAATCTAGGGAGGTTGAAAAGGCGGTATTTTAAATTCACTGTCACTTCTGAGCAGATGATTATCACATAGAAGAACCTGAACTTCCCCAAGGGCAATGCAACAGATCATAAAATAAGGCAACTGCTTCCATATAACGTATCATTTTCCCTAGGGACATACAGTGATTGATCGATTGATTAATTGTAGTTATTAAACCAGAATATCCACCCTCTGCCTTGTCACATCTCATTTACAATCTGGTGGTTGTCATAGGCAAAGTCATTTCATATAAATCTTCATTTGAGACACATATTTTTGTTGCACATGTGAGGATAAAAGCCAGAAGATAAAGCACAGTAGCAGAATCCTAAGCTACACAAATGGAAGGGATTTTAGATGTCATCGGCTATGTTCATAATATCAGTCACAAATTGAAATAATCATTGCTATTGAAATCAGTGGCAGCAGAATGAAATCACTGCTTTCTGGGAATGTGATAGCACAAAGGAAGATCAAACTATACTACTTGAGGTTCTGTGTGGCAATATATTGCAGATATGTTCTGCAAGCTCACTAAAAAGACTTTATCTCCCTATCAATGTGACCAGCAGAGGTCTTCATACCTTTCTTCCCTTTACTAGATGTTCTTAGGCTGAAAAGATCAGTACCAAAGACTATATTGAGGAGAAGCTGAAGAACAAACTTGCCTCTGATCTTATTTCACGTCCCCTGTTCCCATTTTACCAATTTTTTCTTTCTCCTTGGTTTCTAACACCCATCACAATTCACTGTGTTTTGTCCCACTTTTCATACAAATCCTTATTTAAAGGTTTCCTCCACGAAGCCCAGGAACAGAAATCCTTTTCAGCAGACAGCGCTACCATGCATAAACAATTATTAGAGAGAATTACCCAGATAAAGCTTTCCTTCAGGTCTATGGTTGTTTTTTTGTTGCATCTGCACGCTCTTCTGTTCACACATGATCTTAGCTCACACTCAAACTCGTTTTTTATTGGATAAAAACAGTGAGAAATATTTCCTTTAATTTTTAAGATTATTCAAGGTTTGATTGCCTTTGCTGTTGAACACTTAGCAAATTCACAAAAAGGTGAGCCCAAAACTCACTGAAGACTAAAGAGAAGTTTCTATTGCTGTCAAATCACCTTTACATCAAGCTCTGTTCAACCTGGCCTTCCTCTTATACAAATACAATGTCCAAAGTGATTTGACTCTGTGCCATGTTTGTGATAGACATTAAGCTCTCACTTGTGAAATTTCATGGAGACGACTTCTTTATTCCACAACTCTTTATGCCTATTAATAATTAAAATAAATATGCCTTCAGAATTCTGCCAACAAATTCCAATGGCCTGTCTGCATTTTTTAACTATCTTAACAGATAAAAATAAACAAATGAACTTAGCTTACACTGAATCCATAAGCTGACAGAGTCTTCCACAAAGATGAGAGGCTAGGAGGTCTATCCATTAAAGTCACTCTTTTCTCACCATTAAGTGTGTAAGAGTCCAAGTGTGAATGTGCTGGTTTTGGCTGGGGTAGAGTTAATTTTTTCCACAGTAGCTGGTATGGGGCTATGTTTTGGATTTGTGCTGAAAACAGTGTTGATAACACAGGGACATTTTAGTCGCTGCTGAGCAGTGCTTACACAGAGTCAAGGCCTCTTCTGCTTTTCACCCCACCCCACTAGCGAGTAGGGAAGAAACTGGGAGGGTACACAGCCGGACAGCTGACTCCAACTGACCAAAGGGATATCTCATACCATATGATGTCATGCTCAGCATGTAAAGCTGGGGAAAGGAGGAAGGGGAAGATGTTCGGAGTGATGGTTTTTTGTCTTCCCAAGTAACCATTACGCGTGATGGAGTCCTGCTTTCCTGGAGATGGCTGAACACCTGCCTGCCGATGGGAAGTCGTGAATGAATTCCTTGTTCTGCTTTGCTTGTGTGTGCGGCTTTTGCTTTACCTCTTAAACTGTCTTTATCTCAACCCATGAGTTTTCTCATTTTTGCTCTTCTGATTCTCTCCCCCATCCCACCAGGGAGGAGTGGACGAGTGGCTGAGTGGTGCTTAGTTGCCAGTTGGGGTTAAACCACGACAGTGAATTACTATCAGCAACCTAGAAGCCCCAATTAGAAAGATGACCCTCTTCTGCTAGCCATTAGTGATGTGCATACAGCAAGAAAAGTGAAATTATTTTAAAGACTAATAAGTATCAAATACACTCCAGATATTTTAACGTTAACCAAAGCACACATGACTAAACCTAAAATCCAAATTCTTCATTGCTTCATGTTTGCTGCCATGGTAAACCCCATTATAACCACTCCTCCTTTCATCCAGTTCTTGTAATGACTCAAGACCAACATCACCACCAAAACTTAGGAAATTGAAAGGGCAGTTAAAGAATGCCAACAGGTTCGCTAAAGGAAAAATTAGTTCTACCATCAAAGACTTTTCACAGAAGCAGCTATATTTTTAGCCACCTGCCATACATTCAGAGATGAGGCTGTAGCATTTGTTCCTTGTCTGACTATAAATGAGACAGTATCACAGAAGAAAAAATTCTCACAGGACTAGGTTCCAAACAATTTAAGTCTTAAAAAAACAAACAAAAACCTCACCTAGTTTCTGAGACTTCCTAGGCAGAGACAGACCACTACTGCAGCAAGCAGAACACTAGTCTTACATTCTCCCAGCATCATCGACCTTAATAAACAAACTGACAGTTTCCTTTTCTATCTGTTGACAAGAAATAGTCCCATACAGGCCACATTACAATGTTCTCATCATATGGAGATAAAAACCAATCACCGCATACAACTAAAACCGCAGGTACCCAAATTATATAATGTTGCTCCAGGATAGAACCAGCCTACCACAGCTTCACCAGCAGAGTGTAGTAGCCTGCAAGAAGAAAGAAAATACTTTATCTTTGAGATTTCTTTTCCCGTTCAGTCTCAAAAAATAAAAGCAAACAAGAACAAAAAAGATAAAACACTCCAGACATTTTATACAGGCTCCAAGCAATACTATGAGCAAAGAGAGATTATGACGCTTATACTAATTGTGTTTAGCATTTTAACATTTTATAAATAAGCCATGGGGCAACTGAATTATCTTGTGAAATTATGGCGTTTAGGATATATTCCCAAAAGTATAAACATTTGAGTTTGGCAGGTTCTTTACTTGTATTGCCTCAGGCACCAACAGATTTATCCTTTCCATGGCTAAAGTTGGGATTTCTCAAGATCATGGAAAACTCATAATGCTCTTCAAGAAACAAAAATCAACCTGCTTTTGCAAGGCAACTTGTCTAACGCAAAAAATGTCTACTTGTTTTTTTGTTTTGAGACTGTAGGGAGTAAGATTGGTCTTTCATAGTGATTAAATTGGCATGAAAAGCCAGGTTAGCAAGGGAGGGGTTGCTGAGCGCAAATCTACAGGTTTGATTCACTTTTGCCAACAGAAATCCATTAGGTGGTACACCGCTCCACCAAGGAAGAGAATACTAGTCAAGAGAAAAGATTAAAACAGAATTATGCAAACAAGAAAGCAGATACTTTCTTTGGGACCAGAAGAAAGCTGTATCATCCAGCCACAGTAATAAGATGAAAGCAAAGAACAGCAGCAAATAAGCACAAAGTTTATTGTTACCCACAATTCATAGCCTGTAAGTGTCACAGTGAGGAGAAAATGAGTTAAATAAGCAAAGACAAGATATACGGTCAATGGAGGACAGAGTATAGCCACAGTTATATGTTCATCACCAATCTGGAGACTGGCAGTGAATGGGATCTTTTCACTGAAAAGGCCAAATAAAAGTTTTATTTTTATTATATTCCATTTTGAGAGAGAAAAAATGGTTAACGGTTAGGCAGAATGATTTACGTGATACCAGACTGGAGTGGAAACCAGGGTTACACAGCTTCTTCGTTGACCAGATGAATAACCTTGAGCAAGTAATATCATCTGTGCATTTATCAATAAACAAAAGAGTTTACTGCAAGTTCTTTGAAGCAGAGGCTATCCTCTATGTGTCTGTACAGCTCCTAGCACAGCAATCTCAGATAGGCTTGGCAGACCATGCTGTAATTCAGTTCATCAGTATCAATAAAGATAAAACATGTGGAAACTGGCTATGAGACCAAGAGTTTCAAATCAGTCAAGCAGTGAGAGTTCACAATTTTAGCAGATCTTTTTTTTTTTTTCTACATAACTAAAGAGGTTACAGTACAACAGATGTTAAAAGATCCTTCCAGCTAAAGAAGTTTGGGAGATTTTGTTTATAACATTCCAGTAGAGAATACTGCAGGCTGCTGAAAGGATGCAAGGTGATTCATGTCAGCAAAAGTATGTCCCTCAGAAATCTAAGTCACTAGTAGGAGTGATATTATTCCTGTTATTAAACAGAAAACAGGAAAAGAACTTCAGAACCCAATGAGTTACCTTTCTCCAAGTTATGCCTTTTCATCCCCAGTATCAAGAAACATCCCCAATATCAAGAACTTCTGGTCCAGTGCCTGGGTTACTTCCCCCCTAGGCCACTGCAAGAAAATTTCTGTAGAGTTGATTCTTCACTTTCAAGCCAAACCAGGGACAGTCACAAGAAGCCAAGAAATCTGCAATGTGGAATGCCACAGACTTCTGAAGGTTGGCTGCCAGCTCAAGAAACAGGACAGAATGGTGAGTGACACTCTGAAATAAACAGAGCTTTTCTTTTCACTCCAAGGGGCCAAGTATTCACTCACTGTTCGATTGCCATTGCAAGAATGGATCCTCCTAAGAGGAAGATCCTATTAGAAAGAGTGGAAATTTAAAATAGTTAAAGCAACAAGGCACCTCACTGCATTTATGAACATGTCAAACAATTCTTATGCAAAGCCCATTTGCTTGGTTTTACAAACCAGAGAAGGAAGTGTGCTGTTCCCATGTTTCATTTACCTTTTTTAGGACATTCAGCTTCATACCTGTCACAGATTTGGTATTAAGTACCCAACAGCGTCGATGATCTGTAAGGGATAACAGCTGCTCTACCACTTGTTTCCTCAGAAGAAGAAGTTGGAAGAGGACAAGAAATAGAAGCGGAGTCACAGATGAGGAACTGTATCTTTCAGAGTCATTGGTCCAAGCTGATATGGAGTCAATTATTTTGTTCTGTTAAGGCTCTGGCCAGAATTCAGATCCTGAGCAAAGCAAGCCTATCCAACATAGAATCATAGAATCATTAAGGTTGGAAAAGACCTCTAAGATCATCAAGTTCAACTGTCAACCCAACACCACCACGAGTGCACATTGTCAGCTCATGTCCAGCTTTTCATCCACCAGTATCCCCAAGTCCTTCTCAGCTGCTCTCATTCCCTTCATCCCCCAGCCTGTACTGATACTGGGGATTGCCCCGACCCAGGTGCAGGACCCTGCACTTGGCCTTGTTGAACCTCATGTGATTCACACAGGCCCACTTCTTGAGCTTGTCCAGGTCCCTCTGGATGGCATCCCGTCCCTCAGGCGTGTCGACCACACCACTCAGCTTGGTGTCATCTGCAGACTTGCTGAGGGTGTACTCAATCCCTTTGTCTATGTCATTGATGAAGATATTAACAGTACCGGTCCCAGTACGGATCCCTGTGGGACACCCCTCGTCACCGACCTCCATCTGGACATTGAGCCATTGACCACTACCCTCTGGATGCGACCATCCAACCAATTCCTCATCCACTGGACAGTCCACCCATCAAATCCGTACCTCTCCAGTTTAGAGAGAAGGATGTTGTGTGGGACCATATCAAAGGCCTTACAGAAGGCCAGATAGATGACATCTGTAGCCCTTCCCATGTCCACTGACGTAGTCACTCCATCATAGAAGGCCACTAGGTTGGTCAGGCAGAACTTGCCCTTGGGGAAGCCATGCTGGCTGTCTCGAATCATCTCCCTGTCCTCCATGCGCCTTAGCATAGCTTCCAGGAGGATCTGTTCCATGATCTTCCCAGGCACAGAGGTGAGACTGGCTGGCCTGTAGTTCCCCGGGTCTTCCCTTTTTCCCTTTTTAAAAATGGGGGTTATGTTTCCCCTTTTCCAGTCAGTGGGAACTTCACCGGACTGCCACAACTTCTCAAATATGATGGATAGGGAACTTCAATCTGCCAGTTCCCTCAGGTCCCGTGGATGGATCTCATCAGGTCTCATGGACTTGTGCACCGTCAGGTTCCTTAGATGGTCTCAACCTGATCTTCTCCTACAGTGGGCAGCTCTTCATTCTCCCAGTCCCTGCCTTTGCCTTCTGCGGCTTGGCGGCGAGGCTTGATCAGTTGCCAGTGAAGACTGAGGCAAAAAAATCATTGAGTACTTCAGCCTTCTCCATATCCCAGGTAACTAGGTCTCCCGTTTCATTCTGGAGAGGGCCCACGTTTTCCGTAGTCTTCCTTTTATCCCTGATGTATCTATAGAAGCTTTTCTTGTTGCCCTTGATGTCCCTGGCCAGATATAATTCTATCAGGGCTTTAGCTTTCCTAACCTGATCCCTGGCTGCTCAGACAATTTTTCTGTATTCCTCTCAGGCTACCTGTCCTTGCTTCCACCCTCTGTAGGCTTCCTTTTTGTGTTTGAGTTCGAACAGGAGCTCCTTGTTCATCCATGCAGGCCTCCTCCCGGCATTTTTGCCTGACTTCCTCTTTGTTCGGATGCATCGCTCCTGAGCTTGGAGGAGGCGATCCTTGAATATTAACCAACTTTCTTGGGCCCCTCTTCCCTCCAGGGCTTTATCCCATGGGACTCTACCAAGCAGATCCCTGAAGAGGCCAAAGTCTGCTCTCCTGAAGGCCAGGGGAGCGAGCTTGCTGTGAGCCCTCCTCAGAGCCCTAAGGATCTTGAACTCCACCATTTCATGGTCACTGCAGCCAAGGCTGCCCTTGAGCTTCACATTCCCCACCAGCCCCTCCTTGTTGGTGAGAACAAGGGTCCAGCATAGCACCTCTCCTCGTTGGCTCCTCTACCACTTGGGAGAAGGAAATTATCATCAATGCATTCCAGGAACCTCTCAGATTGCTTATGCCCTGCCACATTGTCCCTCCAACAGATATCCAGGTTGTTGAAGTCCCCCATGAGGACCAGGGCTTGTGAACATGAGGCTGCTCCTATCTGTCTATAGAGGACCTCATCCGCTCGGTCTTCCTGGTCGGGTGGCCTGTAGCAGACCCCCACCATAATGTCACCTGTCCCTTGCCCTCCCTTTAATCCTGACCCATAAGCTCTCGGTCTGCTCCTCATCCATCTCCAGGCGGAGCTCCGTGCACTCCAGTTGGTCATTGACATAGAGGGCAACACCCCCTCCTCGTCTCCCCTGCCTCTCCTAAAAAGCCTGCTTCCTAAAGAGCCTGTATACTTCCATTCCAATTCTTCAGTCATAGGAGCCATCCCACCACGTCTCTATGATACCAATAAGATCACAGCCCTGCAGGGGTGCGCACGTCTCTAACTCCTCTTGTTTATTCCCCATGCTACGTGTGTTTGCATAGAGGCATTTAAGTTAGGCCCCCAAAGAAGCTGACTTACTGGCTGGAGAGGCTGGAATTCCTTTGTGCTGCTCTTCAGGCGCTCTCCTACTGACCTGTGATCCTCCTCCAGTCTCTGGGCATCTATTGTTGGCACTGGCATCAAACTGATAGGAGTGGGATGGATTGAGGTTCCCCTCCCCCGGCAACTTTAGTTTAAAGCCCTCTTCACCAGCTGATGGAAAAAGAAAAAGAATCAGAAGAGTTATATGTCCAATACAAAGCTGAAGGGATTCTTAACGCAATACTGGTAGGGTCCATAACTCATTACTAGTTAGACTAATATCTTATCAATCGACACAGAAACAACTTATTCCAAAGGTAGAGCTGAGCAGTCAAGCTCAAACCTGGGCTGCAGCCAGTACTTTTTATTGCCTCCAAGATGCAATCAAGCATCCCTGCACATTGGCATACTATGGAAGCAGCACTCATTCAGGGCACGTTTTGGGATCCTGAATGTACTTCAAGATCGCACTGTGTCAATTCTCTGAAGGAATTCCTAGAAAAGTGATCCATGAATACAAAGAGGCACCTAACCAAACTATCCACCTGTAAATACCTCACACCAGTCTGGTCAAAACATGATCCTGAGATGCACACATCAGTGGTGGCAGACCTCAAGCTCAGTAAAAACTCCTTGAAGAAAGTAACACTCAGTGTAACCTTCTTCTGAGCTTCAGCCACTGTTAAGTGGTGAGGAAAGTTGAGAAGCTGCTTTTTACTTTGTTTTTTGCCATAGCACGTACCTTCTCAAAATGACTTTGAAAGATGGCTTTTCCACATAATGCTGGACAGGTATGCCCAATAGTCCTCCAGGAGTATGCAAAGAAAATTAAACACCTAACGTTTCTTAGTCCATTTGAATTTTGTGCAGAAATCTAACGTGCACTCAGATGCCTCTAAAATTGCCTTCAGGCCAGCCCAGGTCCACATAGTGTGAAACAGTCACATTTCCCTGACACAAGCTAACAATTATCTAAGAAAAATCATATATAATGGGAAGAGAAATGTTACTCCTACTTGGAGCATCAGTACAATGTATGGTCCTCAGTAACGTGCCTCTAAAACTGGTCTTCTTTTGCTCTCAGATATTCAGAATACAAACAATACTACCATGTAATAACTGAAGGTTGTAGTGTTTGCTGCACTTCTTTCATTCAAACTAAATGAATCTCAATTCAGTTTCAAAGCTTATAACATAATATTTTCCTTTTGGAAAGACTTCCTACTATTTTCTGGTTTTGTGTCTCCTGTCCACAGTTTGAAATAAGTTTTCTTGAGTGTCTCAGGTCTGCAGACAATGCTATAGGTGAAAGAGTTGCAGTAATTATATGTTTGACTTGTTGAGGTTTGTATTGCAGGGGGAAAGTATTGTGGTAAGACATGAGATGAATCATAGATGTGCCTCGTCGTATTTTTTGTGAAGATGGATCGTGAGCAGGTGAGCTCCCATTCTAATATTGCTTTGTTATATTTTTAACTGTTTGCAACAAAAAAAAAATTACATTTGGAAATCTTAACTCTTTAAAGATGGAATGAGCACTGCTACAACAAGTACTATTCATACGGACTGGTATGAATGGCTGGAAAAAGACACTACAAGAATAAAGGCGTTTGGCTGGGTTAGCAGAGAGTGATGGAGGCAAATCCTGTTTCCATACCTGTCTCAAAGCCTCCCTCCCCTTCTTACCTTCTCACTACTGCTTGTTAAAGGTAACAACAAGGGTAAATAACTTTCCGTAACAGACTTCCCTGCTTGCTTGAATTGGAGAAAATGTGCCAATTCTTAGAAGATAAATGCAACAGATAACACTGACTCACAAGTTTCTACAGAAGTTAGTGGAGGAGGGAGAATGACACCTAGAAAATGTTGGATGGATCAATACCCTTATTTATTAGGGTGACATATAGCTATAGAAAGTTCTAGATACCCTCATCAGAATCATTCTGTTAAGGAGCATATACAAAAAAGAGCTTCAGATCTCTTCCTCAGTGCTTGAAAAGCACTTTTCCTACATTACCATTTATTTAAATGCATCTGGACATGCTGATAACAAATATATTGTGTACATGTTTCAAATAAATAGCACAGCCAGACCATACATAGCTAGCACTTGGTAAAGTACTGCCTTCTTATAGCATTTGATTTTTACAGACATGGTCCCTGGCTTCTAAAATATTAATAAACAGCACAATTGGTACTAAAATGAAACATTACTTGCTTTCTAAAACTGTCCTTGTCAACACTAGTGGTTTTTAACAGTGTAACAAATCTCTTTCATCATTGAGGTAAATGCCTTTCTAATTACATATGCTGGTATTTTCCCCATTAAAATACATAGAGTTTAGGATGATTTTTCTTTGCAAGGGTGCCTGAAAATAACCTCTTTTTTTGTTGTTTTTTGGAGGAATGAGATGGTCTTTGCTAGCTGTTCATGAGAGAGCAGCAATTACTACCTATAGGGCTTTTTGTTCTCACTAACACAAAATATCTACCTTCTGATGCAGCACAGATAAACTACTGCTGGGAGTCTATTTAGGTCTGATTTAAAAAAGGAACTGGAAAAGGAAAAACTGGGAAACCATGGCAGATTGCACTTTTATGGTACTTATAAGATGATCATATCCTCACTGCAATATAGCCATTATATGGATTATGCTTGCAATGGGGCAGCAAGGTCTGTTTCAGAACTGCATTATCTAAAGTACCATAAGGCATTTTTCTCCTTTCACAACTGGTGATGAAAACTGTTGAAATTATTTTTTGCCTACACATGCACCTAGATAATGTGTCATTTATCTGCATTTACTTAATATTCCAAGGAGATGGTTCCTGCAGTTCATTGTATGATGATGTTTTAATCTAGTCTTAAACAATCTGTGGGACAGACATATCAGCATTTATCACACAGTAACCCAACAAGTCTTTCTGTCTTAGCATATACAGAGAGAAATAGGGGCTAAGATGTAAGTAAGTATGTGTCATATATAAACAGCATCACTAAAATACAAAGCTGAGCTATAATACACAGACTCAGATTGCATCAGATATAGAAAAAGACTCAGTAAAAGATAAGCATGGAAATAAATGAAACATTATTCTAAATAGCATATATGACTGGTACATTAACACGGCATTGATTTTTTTCATCCATTTATATTATTTTTAAACTACATTTTAATAACATCTAAGAATATGGATATTTCTAGCACTTGAACAGAATTAACTTTTTATGGTTATATATTGAAAATGTGACACCTTACATATTACGGGCATTAAGTGAATGATTAGGTTCATAGTATGGCCTACTGGTCCTGGTCAATTTATGTTCTATGATGTTGAGACAAGAATGAGGTTGAGACACAGGAATAAGGAATAGATATTCACAGCACCTCAACCAAGTCTCCAAAACAATAAGAAAGCCATTTCAGCACGCAGGTTTCTAAGCATACCTTTTTGTATTCCAGCTTTGACATGCCTTAGCTCCTCTGAAAATGTGGAACTACACATAAGAGCACTTTACAGTCAGCCTAAGATGAAGAGAGGGAGGGATGAACAATTAAGTGAAACTGTTCAGCATGTGGAGTGCTTTCTGGGCCAGCAGCATTCTGGCGCCTTCTTGACTTGACCTCTACAGTTTTCTGCTGGGTTACTAGAGCCACACAACTCATCCGCAATCATGTTTTAGAGAAGGGGAAACAAGGAGTGCTAAAATGGGAGTATAGAAGTGCAGACTGAAGAAGCATAGCCAGAAAGGGATTTCCATCTCTTTGCCTCCTGCTAGTAAAAATATACTTTAAAAAACTACCTAATGTAACATTATGATGTAACTTATTTTTCGTAAGGGAAAAAAAAGTAGCTATAAACAGAACTCATCAACTTTGGGAGTTGATGTTTGGTTTTTTTGGAATGCTCACTTGAAAGTGTGCTTAAGTTGACATAAGTCAAACATCATTACCAGATGGCCTGTGAGATGTGCAGCATGATAGGACAGCATTACGGGTAGTTATGTTTTAAAAAAACAAACACACACCAAACAAAAGAACACCAAACAAACAAACACACACCATGATTACAATAACATGCCAGTAAACAGCCTGAAGAGGAAAGTCAAAACTAGAAAGGACTGAAAAACCAGTACTTTTCATACCACAACAGTTGCTCAGCTATCTCTGCCATACTGCTTCTACAGATAAATAAAATACTTCATTTTCCAGTACAGCCAAATTGATATAGTGCAGGAACACTGAAATATTTGTAAATAATTGCTGAAACATAAATTTGATGGTAAAGTGAAGAGGCAAGGAGATAATAGTTAAAATGGAGTCAGTTAGAGGGAGTGAGGCAGAGGTAATCAAGCAGTAATATGATGTTATGTTCACTTTCTATTGCATACAGTCCATATTGTTGTAATACTTTCACCTGATGAACCAAGGCATTCTCTCACTCCAATGGTTTGGTTATTTTGTTTATTCTCTTGCTGGTTGAAAATTGTTTCAGGACAATTAAGTCCCTGAAAACCAGAAACAAGACTAGCATGTGAAGCATTACTAGAGATGCATTAAGTGTTGACTTTACTGATGGCTAATACCAGTAAGACTTCAAGAGCTGGAGAATATCAGCCCGCATCAAAAATGCTGTTCTCACATAAACACATACTAAAGCAAAATTTGCAACAGAAACTCTCACATGATCTATGATGCTTTCCCTGCTGACAGTCCAGCCAATATTTTATTTTGAAATGGACAACTGTATTCAGTGCTAACCCTTCTGTATCACAGAGAGGCATGGAGAAGGTGCAAGAATGTCAAGGGAATCTGCTCTTCTCCATTTGTATTCTAAACTAAGTTTTGTAGCCTAAGAATAAACCAAGAGAAAAGGACAATAACTTGCCAGATAAATTTACCGTTCATTAGCTGGAGCTTTTACAGACCCTTAACTTTATTCCCTCAGAATACAGGCTCACATACACAGACCAAAATATATGCAGTTTTGGCTTCACAAAAGATGGATAAGTCACCTAATCATATCTGGAAAGAATAAATGTCCTTGCCATATAGTGCTGTACTAAAAAAGAACAGAATACTATAAAAATGAATTCTGTGACTACTACCTGTTAAGTGCCATCTCTCATCATTAAATCCAAACCTAGTTTGTCACAATGGCCCATGCCAAGCACAAAAGTACCCACTACAGCACAGCGAGCAGAGCGGCCCGCAGTCGACATGAGAAACCTGGCAAAAGGGAAAGGCTGAAATCACGTGGTCCTCAACCGCACTTCACTGTTGGCTGAGGAGAAGCTTCATTTGCAGTATGCTGTCTGAAGTTCCTCCCTGAAGGCAGCCTCTCTCTGAAAAACAAAGCAAAACTTATGCTTTTCTTTAAAAAAAAAAAAAGAGCCAGATGAGGAGAAGAAAGTTTATTGAGCACACTTCTGGTCAATGCCTCTATAGTTAAAGTGATCATACAGATGAGTATAGAAAATTAAAAGGTACTTTATTTCTCTGCTGAAGGATTTGCTCCTGCATCTCTTATCAGGAAAAGAAAATCATGGCTACCCAGTTATAGGCTGTCACTGGTTGGAGGCAATTGTACGGCAATCATCCCATTGCACAGCAGAGAAATTTAGAACATATGGACTACAGGAAGGGAAAGCAGTCAGGGCATTTATCTGTGTGTATGAACATTTCAGCTTCTACTATAAATTATTTTTCATAAAGCAATCATTGGAAGAGGGATAGTGCCTCAGCTGTTCCTCTTCAGATGGAGGAAAGAGGGACAACCCCTGTCCTTTGAGAGTCTCACTCCTTGCTGTTGTCACAGTTCCTCCCAACTGTACTTGGTAGGTAGGGCCCAACACGCTCTTCAATCTGTCCTTTAAAATGCAGGTGGAAGGAGCAGGGTTTGTAAATGAAAGAACAGTTTTCACTTCAGTAATATCAAGAGGTCAGTGGGGTGTTAGGGATTGCAGAGGCTACGTACAAAGGAGATTTCTCTCTTCACTTACTCCATTTCACAGTTGAATTGAATTTGCTGATTAATTACAATATATTTGAAGGGAGTGAACAACAAAGAATAAAGAAATCCTGTCTCAAGCTCAGTTTTAGATAACCATGTTACTTGACTCTAGCAATGCAACTATGATTTTTTCAGTCTGCCTTGTACATGGCAAACATGAACAACCAAAAGTCAAAATAGCCAGCTCCTCTCATACCATTTTTCCACAGATACTGAAAAATCTTCCACATAAATTTGAGCAGTATGGAGATAACCTGGTAATGCTTGAGCAATAATGCACTATATTTATAGGCAGTTCTTGAACAATGAGATCCCAGAGATACTGTTATTATCTTTACTTTCCAATAACTTAACTCCATTATTCATCTACTGCGAGTGGATCATTTTCATGAATTCATTTGCATCACAAATCTAAACCTTTTCTAGTTAAAGCTTTCATATCACTTTTGTATAGTTCTGAAATTAATGCATTATTCCTAACACAAAATAAAACAAATTTGCCTAGTATTTTGAATTACAAAAGCAATATATTTGGTCTACAAATTTCAAATGAGGGTAGTTTTCAATAAACTGAGATAGGCATTTTGAAAATCTCTTCTTAAAGGATTTGCTCATTTAAAAACACTTCACAGTCAAATCTAAGGGCTGCTGTTTGCAAACAATTGTAGTGACACAATTTCATGCTGTATTAGATCCTGTCTTTGCAAGTGCTTGCAGGGTATTCCTTACACTATCACTGTTACCCTTTGACAGAGCCTTCTCCAACAGAGAAAGGTATTCGGTAACTCCAGCATAACCATCTTAAGTGAATTACACAACAGTAGTTAATTCTGTTCTGTAAACAAGGGGAAAACAGCATAACCAAGAATAAGATACTTATTTAGTAACAAATTACTAATTATTTAGCTGCTCATTCCTATATTTCACAGTATGTATCTTGCATAAACTAGCACATAAAGACAAATAATGAGCTCACAGAAAATTGAAGATCTGAGCTGCAGAGTATTAAAGAAAGAGTAAACACAGGCTCTTGTTCTGCTGTGTTTTCATCAAGGAGAGAAAAATGCATCGGTTTCCCAGCATTCCCTGGAAGAGCAAACCCCTCCATATGCTAACCTGTTCCACAACGGAGCTTTATTTGACTGCCCAAAGAGCTCAAAGCTGCCTCTGCTCTCCTGATTCTTGTCTTTTCCTGAGTCCTAAATTCTTACAGAAAAAGCCTTTAAAACCCGATGCCTCAGTTAGTCCTGCATCCAAAAACAAAAGCACTTTCAAAACCCCAAGATTTAAAAGGAAGCATCACCATTCTCTTACAGCTATCCCAAATAAAACCTGTTAACACTAAACTCATCTCTCTGCCAAGAAGGTTATTTGTTACAGCACTAAGACTGCTGTGACAGAAATGACTGACATTTCCATTACAATGTATTTTTGCCAAACTACACAACAGCAAAGCCACTGCTTGGAACATAAACCCAAAAGCCAGGAGAACTCAACAAACAAGTCAGGTGTGTTGTCACAAGTCAGGCAACAAGAAAGGGCAAAGCCTGGGCTTGCAAGGAAACAAGACAAGGAGGGCAGGGAAAGGAGCTCACCCCTCTGAATTCCCAGCTCATTCATCTTCCAGCTCTTGTTTGTGAAAACAGCCCCTCAGAGTTGGGAGAAAGGAAGAACTGCAGATAGCATCTTTGAAGGTTAGGCTCTTTGCAGCAAGACTCACAGGCAAGAGGGTAGAAATCAGAGCTGAGCAGGTGAACGCTGCTGGGTTGTGACACACAGATGCGACCAAAAAGTGATGGATACAATGTTAGAACTTTTCAGAAAATTCCAATACATGCAGTTTCTTTCATCAAACTTACCTTGCAGCTATTGCAACTTAAATATTGTGGTACTAACAACATGAGAGTGAAAACGATTACCAGCCCACTGAAACTAACTTCATTGATTTTCCCTGTCTAAAGAAAGTGCAATGCAAAAAAGGTAATCAAACAAACAACCTTAACTGTGAAAACAAAATTGGATTTTGAAAATACTGTCATTTTTATTAATCTGAGGTGACATTACTTAGCTGAATATTGCCTTTTCATTTACAATAAATGTTTTTTTTCCAAGTTAACATTCCCTATTTAACTGAACAAAGAGTTATTTTCGAAAAAAAATTTCTGCTGTATTTCAGACAAAAGCTATTTTTTCACCATGAAGTCATAAAACCCCGTGAAAGGAGTTTACAATGGGAGCATTGACATCCCCTTAACTGTAGCAGCACCAGCTAAGGCAAATGTAATAGGGAAAAAATTTCAAAGATAAGAATCAAAGTGTTTTATCAAGGTTGTTCATCCTATTACAATCTCCACTTCTACAAACCTTTTAATGTAGAAAGTCACCTGCTGAACAGAAAGCTGTTGGTATGAATCTGTGTGTAAAGGCATCTTTCAGTTATGGTCTGTGCCTGAAATGCCAATAGGATTTCTTCTGTGTAATTTCTTTTTAATGAATTTTGGCTTAAATGATGGTTCTAAAGTAGATTGAGCTTGTTTTTTTTTTTTTTTTTCTTTTTTAACATACAAAATTATATTTGGTCAAGTCTGTTCTCAAAAATACAGTCAAAGTAAAACCACCAAAATGTCATATCTTACCATAGGTTTATGCTGCTGAGGCTCAAATCAGAATCTGATTCCTGAGTCCTTGAATGTTGCTGTTGGTCTGACTTTGGAAATACTGAGAATAAGCTAAACACAGCCAAGAGTACCTATATCTGAGCAGAAACACATTTTCAGATGTGCAAACATTTTCAAGAAGAAAGGGGGAAAACATTTTAATGCGCTGCCAAATCAATAAAATAATTTTGAGAATTCAAAATTATCTGAATAAATTAAAAATGTAACTATTTTCTCCCTCCAATTCCCTTTGAGTTTGCTGATACATAGCATACTCTCACAAGAGTTAATAGGGTTGGTAAGATCCCACTGGATTGGTTTTTATGGAGATGCGGATATATTAATTAAAAAACATTAAAATACTGCAGGTTTCATTTCATTGAGCTACAGAACAGCTACTGAAATATTTCTGAGAATAACTGCACTTTTCTGATCTGTAAAATAGAAGCAAAGTATTCCAGCAGACACCATTAACAAACACCACAAAAATAGCACCTTCTGTTTATGTATTTAGCTAGACTCACTTAGTTTCTCAGCGCAAGACAATGGTATTTAGAGAAATATATGTATACAATAAAATAATCTTTTCACTCAGCTATCCTGACAGATGCATGGTGTGATCTAATTGACTTTGTCTTCTATTATAATGAGACAAGTTTTCCAAATACATTAGCCGTAAGATTTAAGAAATAACTGAGATTGAGAAGGCCCAAGGAAGAGCAAAATACATTTGAAAAGAAACAACTGGGCTTTCTAGACATTGCTAGGTACGCATGAAAGGAAATGGAGGGGCCAAACATTTGTGTTTAACACAAATCCTTTAAGTTAAATCTATGCAGGAGTGAAGACTTTGTAAAGCTTCTCTAGAAAATATGAAAATTTTACTGAAAGCTCTTCATCCCTATGATTTGGTTATGAAAAGGGGGGTTCTTTTACCCATGTAAATCAATGGTTTATAAATTCAGAAGCCTCTAAAAGCACTGGTTCTTCACCTGTATCAATACACACCTAAGCCTGAGCCAATGTGAACAGCCTGCAAGGGACTTAAAGAAGGGAAAAATTTTTGGATGAGGAGACAATTTTTAGTCAAGGATATTAATCTCAAACTCCTGGATACTAAGTTGAGCATTTTTCCATTAAAACAATTACTAAAAATGGCAGTTTCAGTATTCTATGCAAGGGAATGGTTTGATAAATATTTTTTTCATTTTCCCAGGGGGAAAATTAAAATTATAAATAAATTTCAAGCAGAATTATCCCAGCTTGAAATATTGCAGTTCAAATATTTCAAAATACTCTTTTTGAGTCAATGCTTTGAGTCAAAGCATTTTGCTTAAGCTATCAACAGAGCTAGAGCATTCCACAAAACCTGTCTGAAGTATGCATCACCAGCTTGTTCTCGCTTTCAGCTGATATCCATTCGCACTTACATCATTTGTATAATGCCTGAGAGTGCTGTGACTTCGTGAGAGGCCAGTGCATGCTTCCCGGATATTTAAGGGTTCTTTTCATGCTCTGGTTCTCATGGTTGCTTTTCAATCTGGTTTAAACCTTTGAGCATAGAGCAATGAACCCTGTGGGACTTGGCAAGAAGCATGTCTGGATGCTACCACATCAAGTGGCAGGTGACTGGCAGAAATTCCAGGATGTGAGTGTACAGTTACAGGCAGAGTGCCCAAACCATTGCAAATCCAAAGCAAAGGCCAAATTTTCCAAAACTCTACCTCTGCATACCGTGATCTATTTTAAAAACTCCAATCCTCCAAAGAACTTGTATTCCCTGACCAGTGTCCTCTGAAGCTTTCCCTGGCATGGAACGTTCCATGTAACATCTGATCTCTTGCAAGGGCACAGTAATACATAATGAAGAAGGCTTTAATTAAGATTTCCCCTTAGCAATGGACTAGCCAGGGACAAGCTGCACCGCTTTTTGCTTTCCAGGATTTTTGCTACAAGGAAGACGTGCCAGCCACATCAAATTTAGGCCACAGTAGAAAGGAGAGGCTTTAGGGAATCGGAGTGCAGCCTGTATATGTCTGAAATATATTTCTTCCTCATTCTGTACCAGAAAATCTTTGTAGAATTTGCTGACAATACATTGGGCTATTTCAAATCCAGTGAATTTATTTTCTCCTTCTTCTGTTTTTGTTACCTTATTTCTTTCTTAGCCCATTTTCCTCCATTCCCTGGGACTTCTTTTGACAAGAAAAGGAATCCTGTAAACTGAGAGACCTGACATACATCCACAAACTTGTATCATTTACCATAAAGCAAAAGAACGTCTATGATGGATGACAAAAGCAAAGAACAAAAAAATAACAACCTTAAAATAATTAATTGGTCCTGAATTTAACAAGCAAATAGAATGAAACACGTTACACTCCACCCCAAAAATTACTAGCAGCACGTGCATTGCAAAATCATTTCAATCACTTCTTCATAGGAAAGGAAAAAACACGGTGCACGTAAGAGGATAAATTTCAGCTCCTGATCGAGGACCGATCTGCAACTTGGTAACAGAATGCTGCAAGGGGTACAAGACCCCAAACAGAAAAAGAGCAGCTCTGTGCTATTCTTTCTTTGGTTTAATTTCCATCAACATAAAATTGTTAGTCCAAAGTTAGTTGTCCAAGATGACAACTAATGTGACTATATTATCAGAAGCAAATTTTCTGAACAAGAGCAACAGCAACCACACAGCAGCAAACAGTCTCTAAATTTGCACCTGCACTTTTGTCCTTACAATCACCCATGGCTGCTAAAAATACTGACTGTGTGCAGCAAAGCTCATATGCATGAGCATACTGCAAAAACACATGGACCATCGATGAGTTCTTTTCAAGCACAGCACATTTTAGCATGGATGTCTTGCAGATGCACTTCACAAGATTAAAGTGTAAACATATGCAAGCATTTAATATCACACTTCATAGAGAAACTGTTTATAGTGATAAAATTAATCCTGTTCGCAAATGTCTGAAGATCACAAGAACAGCCATATTTTATTTGAACAAAAGTCCACAGTTGGGAAATACTATAAGAAACTAGGAAAATATAGAATGCCATATCCTTCCAGCAGGATTTATAACTGAAAACAGAGGCAGGAATTATATCTGAAGATTGCATGTTCTTTAAAATCCACAAAATTAGGCCCATTCATTACAGCACGAAGTAATCAAATGCCATTTGAGCCTATTCACATTTCAGATCTCCATCATATCCTCTGACAGGGAATTCCACAATTTAATTATGCATTTATGAAATAAATATTTCCTTTTGCTGGTTTTAAAACTGCTGCATGATTATTTTATTCAGTACACCTTCATCCTTACATTATAAAAACTAATCAAAAATGCTACGTTTTCTACACTATTTGTCATTTATTAGACCTTTACCACAACCCTAGTCCTCTCTTTTCCAAGGAGACGGTATATAGCCATCTAATTGCTCCTCAACAAGAAATTCTTCCGTGCCTTTATTGTCCTTGTTCTTTGTAGCTCTTCTTGTTCCTTTGGGGACTTTTACCAGTCTTGTCTGTAATATTCAAGATAATAATGCAACCTAGATTCAACAGGATTGTACTCATTTTTTTCTTTTTCATATTTTTCCCCCGGATGTTTTGTAAAACTGTATTTTCCTCTTTAACTGGTGTTGAGGCGACAGTTTTATTGAACTAATCACAATAACGCTAAAATGTCCCTCTGGAATACTAACTAAATCAAAATGCATACTTAAATACATGCATTCCTTTGCATTTACCAAAATTGAATTTCATCTGTCATTCAGCTTCATAAAAATAATGTTTTACCTCTTTAGAATCAGCTTTAGTTCTGAGTATTCAAAAATATTTAATCAATCAGCAGCCTGTATCTCATCACTAATCACCCCTTTCCAAGGTTATTTATGAGCATGCTGAATAGAATCGATATCTGAGCAGCCACATTGAAAATCCTCCCTTCAAAATTCAGGTTCCCAAATATCGGTGACATCCTTACAGTGAAGGTACAAAGCTTGATTTGGGATGTTTTGACTTTATGAAAATTTTATTCCACATAGGATTGTAAATTTTAGAGCTAGTGAAACATGGGAAATGTTTTCAAAACAACTCACTTGAGCAGAACCAATTTTAATTTGGACTGTTTACGATATATTACTCATTGTGTGAATTTTCACACAAAATCTTTGCAAATATTGAGCTTTGGGTTATTAGTAGACATTGTTTGTTTGTTTTAATGAAGAAATGGACCCAGAAGTGGACCAGTTGCCTAGAAAATGTCATATAATCTAATGATAGCAACCAGAAACAATGACATACAGGGACAACTCTACAGCTCAAATCACAAATTTTAAATATCCACAGCATACACTGAACAGACACCACAGACTCTCTGTCCCTATGCTTGGAAAAGGAGTTTAAATGTAAAGTTAACCATAAAATATATAACTATTCAAATAAAAGGTATGGGTTGTTGAAAATATTATTTATATCCATAATTAATCTGGCCAGCTTCAAATAAGACTTAGTTATTTGACTGCTTTACCGGCATGAGTAACACACTCACTGGCAGAGAATTTCTTCAAATACAGAATATTATCTATTATACTAGTTTGAGAGAGAGAAATGAAAAAAAAGATGCGGGAAAGAAGAGAGCTGCAGTTCCAGAAATAGTTTTCAAAGTGAAATCCTTTTGGTCAGTCTCTGTGCACTGTTACAGACTATAATAACAGACAGTCACTTCACAAAGATTAAACTTGACATTATATGTTCCTTTTCAGAAACAACTGGGGATAATCATATCCTGCTCCCAAAAATATGAAACTTGCTGATGATGCAGGTAACAATCAGAAGTGGATGCTTCTAAGCCTGTGCCACTTAGGAACCCCTATCTTGACAGCAAGTCCTAACGAGAATAAAATTACTTTATTCTTAATAGTAATTAATTCTCATCTTATACTCCTTATATTGCCTCTGCAGTAGTTACGTGGGCTTGCTCAATGCCCTAATTCTTCCTCACTCACAGACATTTAAAATAAGCTTTTTGAAACTTGTGAGCTTGCTGAGCTGAGTTCTTTTTCTCTTTTACTAATGTGTGTGCTTGCCCGGCATTTCTATCCAAGCTTCTATAGCTCTGCTTAAGAGTTAAAAACTGTAATAAAATTGAAATATGTTAATATAAAAATGAAGAATGGGATTTGTCTTACCATATTAAGAAGATTAAGCAATGGCTAGATAGTCCTGGACCATCTAGGGTTTAACTGCTACTTGTCAAAGCTGCTTCCTCATCTCTATAAAGACACTAGATTATAGCCCTTTTCCAAGGTCAGGCTACTGTATCTCTGCAAGTGAAAAACATGAGAGAGATTTATTAGGCAGCAATATACATGTATGCATTTTACCTTTCTGCAGTCTAAACACCTAGGAGGTGCTTGAAGCAGAGTTTAAGAGGAATTCAAATGAATTATAAATGATGATAAAGTCTAACTTGATTCAAAACTGATGGGGTTGCATCATTTAACATTGTCAGTAATATGGGGGGCCATTTTTTAAACAGTACATTTTTTTGTTTGAATGTGTGTCGTACACCACCTATTAGCAAGATATCAGTATACGTCAGACTAGCTTTCAATTGGAAGATCATCATAAGCATATTTTATATTACAATAAGCTTTTAAAATTGGATTCAGTTTATAGGAAGTAGTTGAAATGTGAACAACCATCTCCACAATTCTCATGGCCCACACAGATGCAGACATACTGTGTGCATGTGTATGCCTGTATATACGTGTATATATTTATGCACACATAAATATCTTTGCATATATTATCTCTCCATATATGATATTGAAGAAAGGTGAAAGTAAGGAATCTTTTTTCAGACAGTACTTGGCACGCAGGTAATGGACTGACAGCTATATAAATATATAAATAAATATACACACATATATAGATAGTATATAGCCCTGTTAAACAAAGCACTGGCAATATGCCAAACCAAGGAGCTTCTCAGCCATAGATGACTTTAGAGTACACCTACAGAAATGAATAACAATAATATAATAACATTGCCAATATTGTCATTCACACTATTTCTCCTATGGTATCCTGAAGGCAAGGTCAACGTTATGATATCTGTACTGCTTTGTGCCACACATCACCTTTCATGTGACTGGAGCATTAAGCAAAACTTCCTGCTTGCAAACAGAAACCATGTCTTAAATGTTAGTATTGACCAATCCATTCTGGTCCATTTATTAAGAGAGAACAAATAACAGTTAAACAACTTTGCAGATGAAGAATACAGCCGAAAAATCTGTTCCTCAATCTTTGAGATCCTCATTATAAAAAAAAAAAATACTCAAAGTTTTAAGACTTTTGTAAGCACACTTCCCACAATGAAGAACTTCGGTTCCTCTTGGTGTCTGTTTTCTTCTTTCCTTGCAAGCACTCAAAGCTAGATTTGGAAAAAAAGAGGGAAAAGCACCAAACCCACTTAGCAGATGACATAAAAATGTCCCCATGAATAAAATGAATCAAATGTGTAAGATTGTTTTCAGATGATCCCAGGCAGCCTGTGCTTATAAAAGTGTCACACTTACACAATTAAAAGTTAAGCTGTAATTTAACACAAACTCGGTATTCTAAAAATCAACCTAGACAGCAGATTCTGATACCGAAAGTTGCATTTGCCCCTGCTCAGCTCTAGTGGGCATCGGCACTCCTCCAGTCCTGTGCTCGCAGCTCCTGCACCCCAGCACTGCAGGAGCGGGTTGCAAGTGTTCTTCATTCCTGCCTAACATTCCAAGTGCAAGTTCATAACTCAGAGAGTCCCTGGACCTTATTTTTTCCAGACCTTGGTTTATTTATAACATGTATCCGTCTGGAGGTTCTCATACAAGTCTGCTGAGAATTTTTATGCAATCATAGAATTATTAAGGTTGGAAAAGACTTCTAAGATCATCGAGTCCAACCGTCAACCCAACACCACCATGCCCACTACACCATGTCCCTAAGCACCACATCTACCCGTCTTTTAAATACTTCCAGGGATGGTGATTCCACCACTTCCCTGGGCAGCCTGTTCCAAGGCCTGACCACTCTTTCAGTAAAGAAATTTTTCCCTAATGTCCAATCTAAACCTCCCTTGGCACAACTTGAGGCCATTTCCTCTCGTCCTATCGCTTGTTACTTGGGAGAAGAGACCAACACCCACCTCGCTACAACCTCCTTTCAGGTAGTTGTAGAGCGCAATGAGGTCTCCCCTCAGCCTCCTCTTCTCCAGACTAAACAGCCCCAGTTCCCTCAGCCGCTCCTCATAAGACTTGTGCTCCAGGCCTCCACCAGCTTCGTTGCCCTTCTCTGGACACGCTCCAGCACCTCAATGTCCTTCTTGTAGTGAGGGGCCCAAAACTGAACACAGGATTCGAGGTGCGGCCTCACCAGTGCCGAGTACAGGGGCACGATCACCTCCCTGCTCCTGCTGGCCACACTATTTCTGATACAGGCCACGATGCCGTTGGCCGCCTTGGCCACCTGGGCACACTGCTGGCTTATATTCAGCCAGCTGTCAACCAGCACCCCCAGGTCCTTTTCCTCTGGGCAGCTTTCCAGCCACTCTTCCCCAAGCCTGTGGCATTGCCTGGGGTTGTTGTGGCCAAAGTGCAGGACCCGGCACTTGGCCTTGTTGAACCTCATACATTTGGCCTCGGCCCATCGATCCAGCCTGTCCAGGTCCCTCTGCGGAGCCTTCCTACCCTCAAGCAGATCAATGCTCCCACCCAACTTGGGGTCATCTGCAAACTTACTGAGGGAGCACTCGATCCCCTCATCCAGATCACTGATAAAGATATTGAACAAGACCAGCCCCAAAACTGAGTCCTGGGGAATATCACTCCTGACCGGCCACCAACTGCATTTAACTCTGTTCACTACAACTCTCTGGGCTCGGCTGTCCAGCCAGTTTTTTACCCACCGAAGAGTGCACCTGTCTAGGCCGTGAGCCGCCAGTATCTCTGGGAGAATGCTGTGGGAGACAGTGTCAAAGGCTTTACTGAAGTCCAGGTAGACCACATCCACTGCCTTTCCCTCCTCCACTATGCAGGTCACCTGGTCATAGAAGGAGATCAGGTTGGTCATGCAGGACCTGCCTTCCATGAACCCGTGCTGGCTGGGCCTGATCCCCTGGTTGTCTTCCATGTGCCTTGTGAGCGCACTCAAGATGAACCGGTACCGAGGTCAGGCTGACAGGCCTGTAGTTCCCCGGATCCTTCTTCCGGCTCTTCTTGTGGATGGGCGTCACATTGGCAAGCCTCCAGTTGTATGGGACCTCCCCTGTTAACCAGGACTGCTGATAAATGATGGAGAGTGGCTTGGCAAGCTCCTCCGCCAGCTCCCTCAGTACTCTGCTTTTTATAAAAGCAATAAAGCCAAAAAGTACAACTTTCCCTAATCCCTAATCCTGAAAATTCTTTCCTAGTTGTATTTGAAACACTAACCTTAGTGAGTTATTTAGGCATGTACCTGTAAGCAAATGTAAGATATTTACAGATCAAGGAACCCAGAGTTTAGGACTTGTACAGATATTCTTCCAGCAGTACTAATGCAGCTAGAACAAAAACTCTACTTGTCCATTAAATTTGGTCCTAATAGAAGTGGACCTATTCAAATAGGCTGCAGAAAATTGGAAGAAGTTGAGAAGATAAGATTTCTCTGATGAATGTCACAATACAGTGCTGTACATATTGGAGGACAGAGTTTAAAGTGCTTTCCATCTATTTGTTATTTCTTGCTCCTTCAGTTTTGCCTGTCATCCTTTGCTTGAGATCTGTGTTTGCCCCAGCTCAGAATATCTCCATAATATGTCTTTTTGGATCATGTACTTATACCGTAAAGATCCTCGGAATCAAATTCCCACAAAAAATGTCATCCAAACCCTTTTGTATTGTTTAGGTTGACAGAGGCTATTTAAATGGTAATAGCTGCAAATGCTCGCATACAGTATTTCTCCCAAATATGCTATCACTCCCTCTTTCTGAAACCATCACCAGTGGTTATCTCAAGCTGAAGGTTGAACAAGAATTCTAAAAATCTTTAAATTGGATTAACCAATATGATCAAAGCTTGATGGTTTCATAAACATCAGCATATCTGCAAAACAGGACTTGAAATCTCTAAATAAAGCCAGGTGCACACTTTTTTCTATTTAGGGATCTTAAATGCTATTAGTTTCAACTTCAGGTTTAGCACTGCAAAAATGAATGAAGTATTGATTAACCTGACAAAGACAAGGAAATGTTATGGATTCAACTAGACCTGAAAAGGAATTTTGTTGAAATTAATTACACCTACCAACCCAATCTAAAATACTTTATATAATTTAGCCCTTAGAAACATATTTTGGAACAAAACAGTAACATTAAGAATAGACAAAACTGAAAGCTCTTAACTTTTCCTGCTTATACTGGATAAAACAATCTCTATTTATATTTATATAAATTAATTTGCAAACAGCTCTAGTCCATTCATATATGCACTAAAAAAAAAAGGTTGGGAGGAAAGCTATGCAGTAAACCCTTTCACTGAACTTCCCTCAGGTCTACATCTCAATTGAATGAGAACACTTCTAAAGACAGCAGAATCATTGATAGATTATGACCCACCCTGCTGGAAAATTGATTTACCCACAGTGACTCAGAGAAAAAACTTCATCTACTGAAGAACTGCTACCTGCAGCAGTTATATATTTAGTGATTCCGATCCATACAGACTGAAAGGCTGCTGTATTTAGCTTCCATAATTCGTATAACTAGAATGTATTTTTATAGGCCCCACATGCACAGACTCATTTAGAAAGAGACATACATAAACAGAAGTCTAAGGAACATAGAATCAAAAAGCAAAGAGATTATCAAAAGTGAACAGCCAGAAGCCTTACCCAAATTCTTGAAAACCACCAGCCTGTGATTGTGCAAACACTGTATTTGTCAATGCAGAGCGCTTATGTCCTCCTGCATGTAGCTTGCATAGCATCAAACCTTTTCCTGGTTTGTGGTCAACACCTGGTTTTGCCTGGCAATGGTTTACTGGTGATATTGATTCAGCTGGCACACTTGATGATGGAATTTGTTACAAAAGATATTGTGAGTCTTTAAGTACCATTGCATATGTAGCACCTGAAATCACCTCATTTATAAACACTTTTGGTGCTTGCTGTAATCTGTATCACATAGCAACAACTCCTCTATTAAAAAAAAGTAAAAATCTTTTGAATAGCTTGACCAACGTAGATCAAAAAATCACATCAACTCTTACAGATTTTCTGCCAAATCCTCCTGGGCAAACTAGCACAACTCTCCTGATTGACAGAATTATCCTAATTTGTATCAGCTGAGAGGCTGATCACATCTGCTGATGTTTTACTTTATGGTCAAATATGATTAAGTAGTTTATAACAATTATGGCAATCAATATTTCTATTATATAGATACTTTATATAAAATATACACTCCCCAGTATCATGGACATTCACATCAAGTTACAGATTGTTTTGAAGAAAGCATATGATGAACTAAGATTTAGCATTTGGGACGGTCAGTAGCTAAAGCAAATTTCTAATAGACTGGAGTACACAACTAAAACATTAGAAGAAAATAAAGCGTCAAAACTATAGTTCTGTTTATACTGGCACTGATGTTTTCACACTAGCTGATACACATACACACAGAAATACTTCCTTCTTCCTCTTTACCCTTCCATCCAAGAACAGCAGTAATTCCAAATCCTCTGCAAATGATGGTGGAGAGTCCTATAAATTCAACATTTTTGGCTTTCTTTCCAAGTAATCAGTCTGATTCCAGGCCCTCAAGCGTAGCTTGTACTCTTCACAAAACTTCCTTTCCTCTGGTACCTGTGTACACAAGGAGTCAAGCTCCTTTTAAATCATAGGCTCTGATGACAAATATGGAAACACTGCAATTGCAAAATGTCTATTCTTTGCAGTTCCCCACTAATCAAATGCCACATCACTGAAGATCTGCTTTGCGTGTAGCCTTGTAATATCAATCAGCCTCTCAACCACATACCATAACGCTGCTGTGGTTAACTAAAGTTGCTAAGCTTCCAAGAGCATTGCTTAAAATTTCACAAACAGTATGCGGAATCATAACCTGTTTCTTATAGGATATAAAGACAACACATATAGAGTTGGTTGAAACATTTAACAAGACAAATGAGATTAAAACAAATTTTGCCGCTATGCTGCAAAATGACAACACATCTTTGACTGCATGCCTCTTGCACTACAGGGTATAACTTTAATCTCCCATAAAATGTTTTAACTTTTGCTATCCCTGTGTTTTTGCATTTGACAAAGCTGACGAGCTCTGACAAAGTACTACAGCCCACATACTTGACATACTATGTCAAGTATGGAGCTATTCTGCTCCAGCATCTTTCAGTTGAAGCATAGCAGAATAAAGTCTGTGTCAGTCAGAGTAATTCAGCTTTCTGTCTCTTAATGGACTTAATCTGCTATCTATGCTGTGAATCCCGGATAGACAGTACCATTTAACTCTTCGCTAGTTGATTGCTGGTGCAGAATAACAATCTGCACAGCACGTATCTCAGGAAATCTGACATTAGAAATGTATTATTTTTGTGCAAAACCATAATTGGTAAGATGCCAGCATTTGGGCTGTGGAATCATCCTAGCTGTCTTGAGCTTGTCAGCTTGTTACAATACTCTCTGACTGATGGCCAGCAAGTCATCAGCTCACAGTGTTAATGATAGGGTGATATTTGAATTTTCCTTACCCACAAATCATGATGGCATAGATTACCCAAATTTCAAAGTCACAACTAACATTAGATTAAAATGCCTACTACAATGTGTGCTTGTTTGTCAAGCAAACTTAACAGTGTATTGGAGAAAGATTCTTCAACTCCCTGAGTCTGCATGACAGAGCACTGCAGTCAGTGGTGGTGTAGCAAACACCAGAGAGCTCCCTCACCCCTTCACCCCCTCACTACAAGAAGGACATTGAGGTGCTGGAACGTGTCCAGAGAAGGGCAACGAAGTTGGTGGAGGGCCTGGAGCACAAGTCTTATGAGGACGGCTGAGGGAACTGGGGTTGTTTAGCCTCGAGAAGAGGAGGCTGAGGGGAGACCTCATCGCACTCTACAACTACCTGAAAGGAGGTTGTAGCGAGGTGGGTGTTGGTCTCTTCTGCCAAGTAACAAACGATAGGACGAGAGGAAATGGCCTCAAGTTGCGCCAAGGGAGGTTTAGATTGGACATTAGGGAAAAATTTCTTTACTGACAGAGTGGTCAGGCCTTGGAACAGGCTGCCCAGGGAAGTGGTGGAGTCACCATCCCTGGAAGTATTTAAAAGACGTGTAGATGAGGCGCTTAGGGACATGGTGTAGTGGGTATGGTGGTGTTGGGTTGACGGTTGGACTCGATGATCTTAGAGGTCTTTTCCAACCTTAACAATTCTATGAGCTCTTCCCAGCATTGCAAGGCTGTCACGGGATATGGATAAATGGAAGTGTAAAACGCATGAAGTCAAAGGTAATCCTTTTAGGCTTAAAAAGTTATTTCCTAGAGGACTTGTATGGAGAAATTGACATGTTAAGGTCACTCTTGAAATTAAAATACTGGAAGGAAAAAAAAGAAAACATCCAAACATAGGTACACTATTCAAAGTTTAAGTAAAGGCCTCGGTATATGCAGTAAAACATTTGTCTTGCCCAAAAAAATTTCATCAGATGGCCTTCCATTTAAAAAAATAAATTACACATGAACACATGCATTTTTTTTGTACTTCCATACTAACATGTCAATATTTCTGGTCTCATTCATGCCATAATAGAATATATAAATTCAACACAATAAGCTTTAAGACTGGTGACTTAAAATTCCAAATCCCTTTTACACTTTTGAGCCAAATAACTTTGGAAGAAAAGTGTGCTTGCTGGGTGAATTTTGATGACTTCTTCCAATTTTAGTACAATTGCCATATTTGCAAAACAAAGAACACAAAGCAGAAAAGCATAAAAAGAAATGGATAATGACATTTGCATTTGCACAGTACATTCAATGTAAGTTTGATTTTTTTCTACTCAGCATCACAAATGTGTTTTGAAACCTCAGTGCAGTAAGCATTATGCGTTCATTTGAGGAGTTTCATTTGCATTTAATTTGCCTTCAATGGCTGAATAGGATATTAATTTTGGAGGCTTATAATCATTTCTTATGAAATAATACTATGATCTAGACATGCGAAATCTCCACATTTTTACAACATTTTTCACTCAACACTGTCCTGTTTTTATTATGTGTTTGAAAGTGGAAATTCTTAGCACAAAGTAGTTTCTTTTTTTTAAATACGTGCTCTATTGTTCTGAATTTCCCTTGAAACTGTTTTTAATGTAGAAGATTATATTAATTTATTTCATTAGCAGAGATTAATACATCTTGCTAATATTGGATGCTAGATCATCTTTAGTGCTGGGGGTCTTTAAAGTTCTCCAGCTGTCTGAGGCCAATCAAGGACTGCGAAAGCTTCACCTGAAACTTAGTGATTAGAAGCATAACTCTAAGAAACTTTGGTACCCTATGAAAGCCTTCGTTTTGGTACAGATATCAGGTCCTGAAGGAAAGAAACTTCTTTCACTTGTGGTATAACACCACTGATTTGATCACTGACTCAAAGCGTCCTTAACTGGAGGACTTGACCATTTTAACAGCCATGAAATGATGATAATGGGAGAAATTAATTTTACTAAACTTGAAGTAAGTTAGAAGAGAGACTGATATACAGGAATGGAAGGTTATTCCAAGAATCAATGCAGCTATAAAGCTTGTTGTGAGAAAAGACTAAGACCTTCTCTTTAAACTCAAGAGTTCTGTATGAACAGACCATCATCTCTGGCCAAAGCCTCAGGATTCAAGATTACAGAAACAACTGGGCAGACTCTGAGAGCAACCATAGTGACCAAAGAGATACTAATTTTCAACACTAACTTGTTTTGTTTGGTTTTTTTTTTTTTTTTTTAAACTTAGCTTTCCTACCACAATGGAAATGGTACAAAACGGGAAATAGAAGCAACAGGGAGAACCTTAGGTTAGATGAAACATATTTTTATTGCAACCAAGCTGAAAAGCTGCAAGTTGTCCAGATATCACGGGGATGAATAAAATAAGTACTTAGCTAGATTAGATTTAGCAGAACTAGAGGAAAATTAAAGCTAAAGGGGTTACAGAGGCAAAACAAGAGAAAATGAGGAAGAGGAACAACAGAGTGTAACACTATGTCAGGAATTTACAGACAAGCAGAGAAGAATATGGTCAAAATGGTAGTGGAAGCAAAATTACCCTACTACAGTTAGAGAAAGTGAGGGCAGAGATATGATTGAAAAGATCCTTGCTCACATCTCACAAGTGTTCCCCCTCAACAAGGGGAGGGGAAATCCTCAAATTCAAATCCTGCTGAGCCTCTTATTCCAAACACAGTCATTGCAGTACTTAAATAACACATAAATAACCAAGATCTTCCATCCAGTTTAAATGAAGGTCAAGCATCTCTTTCTATTTCTGCAAGCCCTTTGAAGACCTTATTAAAATATGTATTTAATGGACTACCATGAGATGCAGTTCTCTTAGAGATTGTATTGGCAGGTCCACCCACATATATGGTAATGAATTAATTAGGGACATTCTTTTGGGAGATTGAAGAATTTAATTATATATGTTAAAGCTGCAAATGTTCCTGAAGAATCAGTTTTGTGGATGCTGTCATCATGCCAACTACAGCAGTGCTAGTTACTAATGACAAAAAAAAAAGAAACAGAGCTGGTATTCATACTGGTTACTTTTTAAAATATTGGCCACTGGGAGTCATGTTCAGTTAAGAGATTTGTGGTCTCACAAATTTCAACAATTGAGAGAGAAAAACTACTTCATGGCATTTAGGCTTCAAAGGAGGCTGGCTAACAGCTGGCTGAATTCAATGGATCATTTAATTCAGTTTTTGGGGTCAGAATATATAAAAGTTCAGTGTACTCAGAAAACACTCAAACATAGTAGGCACTACTTTTGATAGCAAATTCATCAGTATGGGTGATCTCGCTAAGGATCCATTAAAAGGAAGTCCTAAATTGCTGGCCATCTGTTAGCAAAGAGTAAGGAATATATACAGAAGCGATTTCTGATGGCTCTATGATGCAATTTATAACCATACAGTATCATTTGACTTAAACCTCTTTACATAACAAGAATTGATTCCAACCACTTTGATTTCGTAATTTTTTTTTTTTTAAAAAAACACGAGAGAATTCATTATTTCTTAAATACCACTTGAAGGATGTGGGAAGGAAATCCTACGTAATTTTAAGAGGCTACCTTTAAGAGTGGGAATGATTGCATTCATAAAGTTATTCTGATCCTACACCTGACTTCAATGACGCTCCTTTGTAAGTTCAGAGATCCACCCACGCTGCCATACACCCGTTCAGTTGTAAGACTGCTGGCTTACGTAATTTCCTAATTCAAGGACTAAAGAATCTTGGCAGTTTTTACTCCTTAGCGCATTTTTTCTTTCCTGATTAAAATTCAATTCTTGAGAAACAAAATTTTATATTATCAGAATATACAAAAAATAAATGGAAAATTGAAATCAACAGTTCTAGGAGCTTCCTTTCTTCTTTTCAGTAACTCTTTAGATATCATTTCCTCACCATGAAAATGGTGCAGGGCAGCAATGTATGAAACTGTTACAAAACAGTTTTTTCCTGTTCTTTGCTATGGAAGGATTGATCAATGCAGTGAATTTACATGAAAAATCATGAGAAAATTCAGAGGCTGCACAAGAGTCTGCAATGATTCTTGTGGTAGGTAATAGCAGAGCCAGCCTCTTCCATTCAGTTCCACACAACCCTTAGTATTTGCAACAAACAAATGAAACTTTTGGTGCTGATACTTCTTGAGCCACACTCCATGTGGACATTAAGACAATTACTTTTGCTTACTACTCGTAGCATCTTCACAGCTGAGTAGAACAACATACAAAACCAGTGAGTATTCTGAAAATCCATCCGCATCTCTGTCTTCATATTCAGCACTAAAAAAAAATTGTCCACTCTCAACATTAGGGCAAGTTGGGCTTAAACAAGACTGCTTCAAAATCCAAAGTCATGTCTTAACCACCTAAGATCGTACAGTCATCACTTTTTCTAACTGTAGCCTTGCCACACAGGACTGATTACAAAAAGTCCATGCAGTTGCTCACTGCAGAGACAACTGCTCCACAAACAAATTTCCAGGCACTTACATTGCTTGGGTGGTAGCTGCACAGACTCATCCCTAGCCATCTCCTCAGCCTCCCACCCATTCAGAGGGTGAATTTCCCATCCCAATGGTGGACTAAGCCAATGAATTATGTACAACCTTGAACTGACTAGGATGCATGATGTGTGCTTGTAATCAGGTCTTGTAATTAACTGGACTCTTGGAAGATCAGCACAAAATAAACACAGCTATGGTGTACAAAGGCAGCACAATTATCCTGCTGCCGCCACCGCACTAGCAGCATTTGCCAAACACAGGCTTCTGGAGAAGAGCTGCAAGTGAAACCACAATTCCTAACTCAGCCTGGGGCTTCTGGCTAGGTCAAACAGGAAACTGCCCTTACAGCATCACTCCACCTGGGATCTCACTCTGCTTTCCAAGACAAACAATACTTGATAAAGCTCATTAGCAATATCATATAACCCCTAGAGTAGATGATAAACACAGATATTCTGCTCGGCAAAATCTATTGTCCACATTAGAAAGGGTCATTACTAAGGTAGTGATATCCTTGTTCAGAAGAAGTGATCTTAATAACGTTTGTCCCACATAACAGCAACAATAACCCAGACAGTGCATACAATTATAAAAGAATTCACATCAACATTTTAGCTTTCTTTCAGTAACAACATTATTTAAATAAAATACTTATGAGCAATTAATAGACTAAAATAAATGGAATACTCATACCATAAAAAAGCAAGTATTATTGATCACTGATCAAACCTAGTTACTAAGAATAGCTATTTTATCTAAAGCATTTCTTGCACACTCACTCTTACAGTGTACAGTATATGTTTTAACCCCTAAGCTGTATTTGTAGAGAAGGATATGGAAGAATAAATGCTGACAAGAATGACCGTGAGATTACTGGGTTAAATGGGTTAAGGCCATTGATTCATAAACTCATAACTACCATACCATTTGCTAGCTCTTTGGGTTGGGTTTTTGTTTGTTTGTTTGCTTTTTTTAATGTGAAAATTTCCAGTGCTGTATCCTTTATGCTAGGCAGACTTGCTTAAAATAGATTAACACAGTAATTTAACTTTCATAACCTCATTCATCACTTTATTATATCAATCTTGCATCAATGTTTCTCCACAGAACCTAGCAGCACTACATCTACATAAATGAAACAAAATAATTTGATTTCACCGGAGTTACCACAGCTCGTAAGAATGGAGAGAAAACTACCAGAAGCCTAGTCAATCTGATCGGGTGAATTATACTGTTACAAAAATGTTACGAAGAATAGAATGAGGATTCATTTTCTAGGAATATTAGAGAAAGAACAGAGGGTGATAATAACGAATATTTTGGAAAAACCACTCAATTGTGAATTAAGTATCACTTCTAACCATTATTTTGTGTTCTGATGATCATCTTAGGCTGGTAGAAATGTTTTTGTCGTCTGTTAACTCAAGACCCCTTCTCACCATGTGACTATTTTTTCCTATTACTTTACATAATGAAATAAGTTTCAACACATATTTAAGAGCTGACCAATAATTGTCTTCTGTGATTTTTTTTTTTTCCAATCAAATTTTGAAACAAGAAAATCTCTCTTTTCTACCTTATGCATCAGGTTATTCCAGTAAAAAACCCGGTATGTTTATTCTTTTCTGCTGCCCATTATACAATTTCCTTTATTGAAGACATTTTGGCACACTCTGTAAGATCTGAAGCATGACTACATTTGTGCTCTAAAGAAAATCAAGTAGGCGATGCATATCACTGAACTCATGCATTGCTTGAAGACTCCCGTCAGCCCCTAGAAGTCCTATTTTATCATTACAGCTACTTTTCCAAATACATCTGGATTTTTGAGCACTTGTTATACTATACAGCACCTTCATTTGTCACCTGAATAGGCAGCATTTTCCTATCCAGTATGTTCTGGGAACAGACACAGATCTATTTGTTCTCTCTGAATGAAAACTACATTGTAGAAACACTCCTATTGCTGCTTTACACTTGAAGTTCATTTACAACAATAGTACTGCTCCACTTTTTGAAAAATAAATTAGCCCCTACAGATGTTGATATTAAAGTTATTCATGCTAGTAAGTCAAATGTTCAAGGTTAAACATATTTGTAGTAGTAAATTACATTAATTGATCTATATACCAAAGGTGGTCAGATTTCCTTTAGTCTTGTCTAATAAACAGCACCAACAGCATCACTATTGTGATTCACTTGGAATAAATATGAGATTTCACTGTCAAAACCGAAACTTAAAGACTGAATAGGAAAAAGATGTACTAAAGTTAACATAGAGAATCTTGGGCCTCTTCAGTTAGTATGTGCAAATTCCTCTCTGTTGAGAATTGCCCTAATTACAAACAGCAGCAGCAAGCACTAGTGCAAATTGTAAAATCCTACTATAGACTGGCTGAGCTTACACAACCTGCGATTTCTCCTACTGCAAATAACACTACGCAAGCCACAGCCTACAGCAGCTTTGCCTTGCTGCAGTATGAGTTGCACTGATACAGTCGCTCCTGTTGGCTGCCCACAGGCAGCTGGATGCCAACTCCTTGGGTCATAATAAAAGCAATAAAAATCCCAGGCAACAGCTTTTGTCCAAAAATGTTCAGGGAGATTTTTAAATCTTTAGACACAGATGAAGATGAACTTTCCACAGTACTAAACTTTTGCTAAAATATGGCTGCCACTTTTGGTGCAAGATAGGGAGTAACTTTTGAAAAATCTGCCTTTGCTGGCAGGTGGGAATAAAGTTGAGTGGGAAGGCATGATTTTGGAAGAAAAGAAATTTAGAAGCTTCCTATCTTTTTCACTGAAAAAGCCATCAATACCCATTACCATCTGGCATAGCAGAAATTCATATTTCCTCAAACTGTAATGATTGTGTTGTAATCATGTGAAGTAAATCATTTTGAAACCTGAGTGGTGTAAGGCCATTCTGACAGGAAACGTTTCATGGCTTTTATAGGGAAAGTGCCTTGATATAACAACTGATACAATCGCAATAAATTCCATTTAACAACTACAAAAGGTTTCCAACTAAGATCAAGGATTAGTCAGCAGAACATTTACGTCAATTAAAAATAACTATTCATGGATACAGCTACAAATGTTATTTACGTACAAACCGCATAAATACTAAAGCCTGTGTAGTGCCGAGAACTGCCTGTCTTTTATATAAAAAAAAAAAATTTAAATAATGTGCAGAAGGTAGGAAAGAGTAAAATTAACTGATACTGTTGATCTGTGTTTTACACATTTGTTTAGCTTGACACAAATGACAGGACACCATTTGGGGTAGGAGGCTGAACACCAGGTTTTTCCTTCCCTGACAATAAGGACAAAGAGGTGCAAATGAAAGAAGACGACGACTGGTTTTTAACTACTGCAAAGATTCTGGAAAAGGGACGAAAGAGCTGATCTATTATTTCTACGGTTTCCAGCTTCTGCCTGCTAAGAGCAAAAGCACTTAGGAACAGGCACAGTCTTGCAGCACAGAAACTGTGGTTGCCCGGAAGGAAGTTACCGCTCTTCACCAGAACCCACCTTGAATCGTAAGAAATCACTTTCACCATTATTAAGGCTGCAGAACCTACAAATACATGTGAGGAACTATATTGGATGTCCCTTCTAAAACTGATTTAAATAAAGATTTATCTGGCATATTCTCAACAGCCGTAAGTGGATTCAGGTCCTACTTTTTGCCATATATGATAGCTGTAAACCATTTGAAGAAAATATGAAATTTGACTGCATGTCTGAAAGAGCAAAAGTATAAATTTGTCACAACATCACTTAGAGGAAAAGTTATCTTAGGTCTGAAGTGCTTCCTGTGAACCGGCACTCAAAATTTCCCCTTAAAGAATAAAATTTTCTATAACTGTACAAAATACAATCATATATAGTTATATACAGAAAGAGGACTATATGTAAGAATTTCCCATCAACACTGGGATATTAAAATCCTTTAAAATTATACCTAATTTAATATGTAAATCAGATCTAAATAATCTTTATCTTAGTTTTGTGATAACAAAGAAAAATACTTTAGGGAAGACCTAGGACATTGCATTTTGCTTCCAAGAAATTTTGCAGCCATATATTTAGACAATCTTTACTTTTATCAACCAAAACGCACTGTTGCAATATTGACAGAACCCAGTATATTTAAATCAGTCCATGCAGTGGTTAGGACAGGATAAAAGTTTCGGATATGTAAGTCAAATATTGATACAAATTGGTTTTCCAAGATTATCTTTTGGGAGGCAACAGATGTATAATGCTCCTGAAAACGAAATGGACTATGACAGGTATGCTAAATTCTGCTTAGATAGGCTTCAGTGGGAACTGGCCCTCCTTCATAATTTAAATTACCGCTCTGTCACATTTTAATGTAATAGACAGTGTCTCCGCTCATAAGATTTTCCCTGTTTTTAACTGCAGAGGACATGTAGGTCCTAGTGGGGATTTTTTGTGATTAATAGTAAGATTTCCCTTATTTTAAGGAAAGACAAAAAAAAAAAAGAAATTAAAGAGTAAAAAAACACAGAAGAAAATATACATATATTTCTGCTTTAAAAAAGGAAAAAAAAAATTTCATCATCTTGTATATTGTAATAAAGCATAACATAGCTAAGAATGAAGCATTACACGGTTTAGAGTACATCAGTCTACACATTTTGCATTTTATGCGCATTTACTTTAACATGTTTTTTGGGAATGCACTCTTTAGTCTTATTAATGACTCTTTTAGTGGCAAATACTATCTTTATGCTATTTTAGGTTAGTCTAGGCTAATTTTCTATTGTCTAGTCCTAATTTTCTATGGACTGTCTCCTAGACCTAACCAAAGCAATATCTTTCTCATCTAGAATCATAGGGCTGTCTACAGCTACTTTCTTATGTGCGCACAATGGAATTATTCAACCAAAAGGAGATCAGTGGGTGTCTCAAATATGTCTTTTCTTCAATAAATGTCCTTCAAGTCATGCAGATTTTTGGATTTTACAGCAATATTTTAGCTGAAATTTCTGGGTCTTTTTTAGGGAAACTAGATTACCAAGAACAAAATATCTAAATAACTGCAAAAAAATTTTTTTTTTTTTTTTTAAATATTCAGTATTAAATTAGAAATTTTAGATCAATTTTTTGTCTGACGTTTGTAACAAATACTGGCAGTGAAATATCTCCCTCCAATGGGTCAAAAAGCCTCTAATATCCAAATAATCTTTATAAGATAATGTCAGTGGAGTTGGTAAGATTAACTGCAATACTTACGTGGCCATTTATGAGCTCTAAACTAATGAGTTTTGAACAGGTAAAAATGTATAATCACTCAAGTAATTTGTAATAGCTGCTATAGTTATTAGCTGAATCATGCCACATTTTAGCTTTGCCATGTTAACTTATTTTTTGTAGGATCACCCAAGATGTTCCTCTAGTATCAGATTTTGTTTTCTGATTTAATTTTTTTACCTCCTCTACCCCAATAATCACAAAGGATACTAAGATAGAATGCATTGCATCTTCTGACATTAACACCACACAGACCTTTACAACAGAAAATGAAGAACAGTTTGTACAACTGAAGGGATCTGGATAGCCAGACTTGCAATTATCTGATGAACTTCGTTAAATAAAATACCAAGATCACTGATTGTGTGGTCACCAGTGGGTCATCCTTTCATGGTTTTATTCAAAAATATAATCTCTAGTGAAATTAGGAGTTTTAAGGAGCACAGCAATGCTGGTTCTTTCAGTTTCTCATCTGTTATTAAAATGGCTCATCTTATTACTGAACAAATTACTTTGCAAGTACACAAAACACTGCAAAATAGATATTTAGATTTTTATGAAAGTTTATTTCAGCTGTATATGTCCTTTCCTGTAACTCTGAATATTTTTTCAGAGATATATAAAGATGTAGACATATACCCATAATGGTTAAGCCGTTGAAGCTTTTGCAAGCAAAATTTTTCCTTCTGGTTCAAGTCTGAACATTTCAGAGGCTCTAAACATGATGTGATCAGCCAAGTGAGAAAGGGACATCTTAAGGGCACACAAAATTGACAGCTGCTTAGACACAATTAAGCGCCTATATCTTTTGGATGAATGGTCAGTCCAACCACTGTAAAATTTTCTAGATCCAATTCACAGCCATTAATAAAATATTATGAATATTGCTTGCCACAGTCTATTAAATTTAACATAGCAGTTGCTTTGGATATTTACAGTGTATTATGAGAGATATTTTATTGTCCCAAATTCAAATATCCATCCAGATTCAAGCCTTAATGGACTTCATGTGAAACACCAAACCTTTAGAAGCAAATGATGACAGAGTTAAAAAAATATCCTTGAAGAACAAAATACTTTTTCACCAGTTTAAAGACCAAAAGTCTGGAAATGTATGTCCTAGATTTTTTACAGCAACTGGTCATTTTTGAGTCTTCTGTATTTCGGTGGTTGATTCTAGATAGCCTGATTTTCAGAGACTACATTATGTTTAAATATTTGCAGTGCAAACTCCCTTACAATGTAGTAAATTCAGTATCCCAGAATGAAGGTATCCAATTCCACTAATCCTTTTCTAAAATCCTGGTGGTGGACCCTAATTTCTTTCATTCAATCAGAAGCACAAATGGAGAAAAACAAATAGGAAGAGTGAATGTGAAATCAAACCTATTTAGAGATGTGATTGTTTTCTTTTACTTGACAATTTGCAGTCACCTAATGCAAAAGGAAAACAAAACCAGTAGCTCTCTAAGAACTCTTGCATTATTTTGATCAGCTCACTTAGCACATATTAAAAAAAAAAATGCCGTCACTTCCAACAGACAGAAACCATTTGTCTTGTCCCTGTTTGTCGTTATTGGGCTGGTTGATCTAATTCTGACATCAATTTCACAACTGATCCTCTGCTCAGGGTTTGCCAACAAAAATCATTTGAACATAAAATCTAAAGGTTGGTTGCCCAGCCAAAACTCTATTTCCCACCGCTACTACATATAACTGCACTTTAAATTTCATCTTTAACAATGATCACTTAATTAAATAACATACAGGTGTTTTAAATTGTTCTGCTTTTCTTGAATTTGATGAAAAGGAGTGTAACATTTGACAAGCACTTGAACTTAAAAGAGAACATATTTTTGATGTCAAGTGTGTCTAAAGGATTCTCAAGTAAGAGTAATATGAAAATGGGCTCACCACCACTCAATCTATTCCCAACAGTTACCTGCTGGTCTAAGTGCCTCTGTACCATTATAAAAATCTGTCAAGCATTCAAAACCAATTACACACAGGATGTCAAATGCTGTCATGCCAGCTGTCCTTTCAGTCCACAGCGGCTCTCAGTGCCCATTTCCAGTTAAAAACACATTGAGCTACAACGTTGTTTTTCTCAGCTGTGATTCACTGCAGTATGCTAATCTGACTTCTATGTACCTTAATACCTTCATATATGGAAATGAATATTTATACATAACAATAGTATTCTAAAAATTTGCATAATTACAAGTATAATGAAGAATTAAAAGCTATTTCAGAACATATTAACATCAATTTACAATTTTAAGGGGAAACCATTAAGTAATTAAGACTTTCATGTGTGTTGCCTTTTTCTATGATTGTACATGACATTAAAACAGGAAAGGAGGTTTTCAAATATTTCTCTTGCTGTCTCTTCTACATGGCACACGGACTTTCATGCATTCATTTACAATGACATGCAGTAGGAATGCATGGTACAGTCATTTAAAGCTGTACAATCATTTAAAGCTGCACTTGGCTACACAGGCAGTCTTCCCGATCTTACGTTGAGTAACATACTATTTCCAATGTTAAAAACTGTTTCAATATCCAGTAATTTAGAGGCACAAGATGCTCAGCTAGATACTGACAATAACTGTATTTGATGTGAATTTAATTAATAATTTGAATAACGTTGTACTAAACAACAAAATATCCCACTACTAAACCTTACCTTTTTATTTTGTGATAACTAATTTTCATTTTACTGTTATTTGTTGAGATAATAATTTTTTTCCATATGAATTTTGGCATTATATTTACTGGAAGAAGTTCTATTTGTGTCATAGTAATTTAAGTCTTTCCAAGAAGTAAGCTCTTGTTCCAGGCAAAGCTTTTAAATGGTTTGCAAAATTCATAGAAGGTGGTGCTACAGCCTTTCACTGAAACCAGAACAGTAACAGAAATATTTTGTTTTCCTACAGTGTTTTTAGTAGGAAAGTTTTAGAAATCTTTGAAGAAAAAGAGAAAAATCAAGGTTTCTGAACTGAGAGCATCTGTTCTGACACAATTCTATTGCAAGAAAATATTCAAAATGCTTTATTTATTTTCAGTCCAGTGGGGGGGGGGGGGGGAGGGGGGGAATCAAATCAAAGCTGTTGTGTGGAAGAACTGACATATCCCAAAAAGCGGAAAGAAGTTTGCTAATAGTGTCAGGGACACATTTCAATAAAATCTCCAAAGGAATTAAACATGAGTTATTTGTCAAAAGCATTTGTATACACTCTATTGTCCAACTCTGCCTTCACTGGAGACAACAGCAAAATACCCCTTTTGAAAACATTGTGTTAAGAGAACGAACAGCAAAGCATATCTGGTGACAACTATACTCTAGTATGTATCAAATTCACACTTGCTTTGCAAAACCTCTGTAAAATAACTTAAAATATTTTAAAAGACCCCAGTCATCCCACATAGCTGTTTTTACTGTTCCTGCTAAAGTTCGGTCTCTTGCCAGCAGCCATATGTAGCTGTGAAATAGAGGTTAAGTCAGATAGCACAGTGAAAAATCAATGATGGGATTTTAGAATAGTGTGGTTCCACATGTGCTAACATGTATGATGACATTCTGTCTCTGATATACACACATTATTACGGCTAAGGAAAGCTATAAATATATTTTACTCTTGTTTCAAAACAGCAAGAAAGAGCGCTAATTGATTTTTTTTTATCATTATTTGCCTGCACATGGAATAATTGTGGCTTGCTGAATACACATAACTACCAGCAATACTGAAAAATGAGGGCAGTCCTCCAAAAGATTAGTGATTTCTCACACGTATCCATTTTAAAGAAATGCTAAAACTTAATGTCAATAATTAAATAAGGTTGAAAGTATGCTTTCTAGAATAGTGTAATCAATGTTATGCAATATTAATACTTGTAATTTCAAATAAAAAAGGAAAATAAATTCCCAATTTATCTTTACATTTGTTACAGCCTTCTCAAAATGTTTTAATTCTCCCACGAGATGACTATAAATGGGACCCTTCTTATAAAGTCCTCTGAAATCTATTTAGCAAGTAACAACTTTACCTGCCTCCATTAGGCCTTTGAGCATGATCTCTCCAAAGCAAAGACTGTCTTTTTAAATAGAATCCAAGACTTCGTGCTTCACTCCTCAATGAAGTTCTTCAGTGCTACATAACAGGGAAGTGTTCATTAAATGTACTACTACTATTAATAATAGCTTAAGAGTAATAACAACAACAGCAGATAAGTCATATAAATATATTTTAACAAATGAAACAGCGTAATTCACTTTCTATCCAAAACATTTGGACACTGCTGTAATAAATTGATTGTCTCTAGAATGAACATATATCATAGTTTCCAAGGTTACAGAAGTCTGCAGTCCTAAACAGGTTTTGTATTAATTTAAAAATACGAAAATTTTGCACTAGTGATTCAGAACAACGGTACTAACATGATGATAGTCTAATGCATAGACCTGTCCATGCAGTATATATTGAATAATTTGTAAAAGACAAAGAAGGATGAAGTAGTCTTGTTGGACATCATCCTCAGATTATGAACAGACACTGGCCTGAATAAATTACTTGATGCGGTACTGTTCACGAGACCATCCATTAGAAACTTGACACTGGAAAGCTATGATGGTAATCTATCTGAAAAAAGAACGATATTGATAACTTTGGCATGTTTCTTCATGCTTGGAAGCCATTCGCTATAATGCCCACCTGAAGAGTGTACTGTAGGACCAATAATAGCAAAAAAAAAAAAAAAAAAGATTAAATATTTACTTAAAGATGATGTCCCTTCAGTGACCCAACCAGGAAATTTAGAAAATGTCACCATGACAACATAAACCAGTGTCTCCGAAAAAGTTCAGAAATCAAAATGAAATGCAAAAAAATCCTTTAAAAGTGCAATAGAAACAGCAGAAATACCTGTCTCTTATGTATCTTTGACCTGTATGTATGCATAGAAGCCCTTGAATAAGGGGACAGGAAAATGCCAACCATTGTTTTCATGGTCCGTTTAAAGAGGGAGGAACTTAGTTAACTAACAGCATCACAAACTTCATAGCCAGAGTTATTTGAAAACTTTCTACTGTTTTTGAAGAGTAAAGTTTGAAAAGCCAGAATCTGAGCTTGTATAAAGTCAGCATTTTCCCATATATGTCAAGGAATTATGCCTACTTATGCTGCTTAAATGTTTAGTTTCCTCTCCATCCAGACACCTTAGCAGTTGACACCCATTTTTATTGTACTGCTATACTAAAGCCACACTAGAACATGTATCCAGAGCAGAAAGTAGTAACAATTTTCAGTTTTTGTAGAAAAGCCATTGCTTCTGGTGCACATAACACATAATGAATGGGTATAGGTCTAGTCAATATATAATAGTCAATGCTGGTAATATTCTAATTTATAGTAATGTTTTTATGCTACCAATCAGTGCAGCTCATAGACTTATAATAGGAGAAAATCTGCTTAGTGCAGCCACATAAGACATATCACTTTCCTACTAAAGATGAATCTGAAACTCTTCAAACATTATACACCTGCCTTCTCCAACCTAGACCCCAGTAGACCCCAGATGACGTAGCCATAGACTGAGTATGGAATACAAGCATTGGAAGCAGCTTTGTAGCAGTATGTGTTCTCTCTCTCTTGCTCACAGTATCAATTATGGACACATCTCTCAAAAGCTCTGCCAAGTTGACGGGGCACTGTAGCAAACCAAAGCAAAAGGTTTGACAACTTGCAAACTTCCTGTTCTATTTTTGATGCATGTCCTAACCTGTTTCTCTAAAGCTGTAAATATTTGAAAGCAAAAACTGGACAGCGAAAACTGTCCCCACTGTTCCCACTCTCATCTACTACCAACTCTGCTGTTTGACCAAAGTAATAAATAGCTCCCCATATAAAAACTGTGTACACCTGCATCTAATGAAAATGCTATCTTCTGCCATGCACACAGCCATATACCCTAAAAAAAACTTCTTCAACCAGCTTATCACAGTACCTACTCTTCTTTAAAAATAAAGGAATTGGAAGCAAGCTTTAAGAGCAGCTTAATTTAAGAGACTGATGTTTACTCAGGCGGTAAGGAAAAGGTATGAGCCAAAGATCACCTACAAGAAGCTGAAAATTTCTTCTCCTCAGGAAACATAATTTTGTAAGAAAGCTTGAGCTCCGAGAATCCAGAGTTTGTGGTGGACTACCATATAAAGACACACGATCCTTTGCCAGGCAGAAGGCAAAGAAAGCTCATTTTTAAAACATTTCAACAAGCCTGTAATGAACAGATAAAACCAGGACTTTTAGTGTTTGCCCTAAACTCACAACACAGTGCATTCTGCTTATGGAGGATAAACACCAAGTTTTGTAAAGCAAGTACCACATGCAGAAACTTCTTAAAATAATCCTGCATTGAAATCAGGAAAACACCTGATCCGTTGAACCCAACTGTGTGATGAGTTTTACAGTGGTGAAATACTACATCAGTGACAGCTAAGTATAGTGCGCAGGAATTCAAGGTAGCAAGATGTTGTTCTCTTCCTACCTGATAGTATTTTGTGAAGAGAGATCCCCCTCTACACAAACAAGCCAGATATCTGAAAGTTTAGATGTAACATGTGCACACAGTTCATTCATCTCCTGCATTGTATTGTGCAGTGCCTAAGAGCCCATCCTGTGGGCTAGCAACCCTGTATGGGATGGGGGGCTGTCACAGTACAAATGCAATCAAAACAGATCCAGTTCCTCACCCTGAGGAAAACAAATCAGTTCAAATATCTAGTGCTCTACACCAAGAACACACAATAATGGTTGAAAAACAAATCTTGGGAGTGCTTTCACGATGAAGATGGTGACGATGAGTTTTTGATGGTGAATGACTTTTATTTAATAGCTGACATGAAAAACAGTTAACTGAGTTAGACCTAAAGCCCTGCTTAAAGAAAAAAAAAAAAAAAAAAGAACTCTTTCTATATTCCTCTCATAAACCATTGCGCATTTTCACATAGTTTTCAAATCTCTGTCAAGTCTACACTGTTTTATCACTGGCTGCCAGTGTTCTCAAACACAAAGAAGCATCATAAAGAAGGAGAATTTAGATCTGATTAGAAGACTAAATTCAAAATGGTCAAGACATCAAGTAAATACAACTACTATGGCTGCAACCACACAAATAGAGGCTTTACTTCACATTGCCTTTTTTTAAATAGACTTCATCAGCACATCTGGCCAAGTGAGCTCGCTCTATCTTAATCAAACTAAACAAAGGTATTATGACAGCAAACAAATGCAGTTGGGGAAGACCAACCATACAGTAAAGGGATTCTTTGTTTAGTTGACCAGTAAATAGCACTGCTCAGCCCAATGTTACAGAATTTTTTTAAGACTTAGGGCCAGACTAATAATTCCTCACTTTATTTATGAAAATGGAGTCTCACAAACCAGTTCTATTTGGCAGCTCTTCATATTAAAATGCTTCGAAACCAATGATTTCAGGGCTGGTTCATTTAGACCACGAGAATTTACATCAACTCCCATTGGAGAACTAGTACACTGATGGATTTGGCTGCATGGTCAAAGGAGGTCTAATTGCCATATGATCTGCTTATAATGAATATTATTCTTCCTCATCTCCTTTTCAGCTAGTCATAAGGATCTGCAGAGACTAGATAGTGAGTTAGATTCACCAGAAGGATAAGGGGAAGCCAGGATACTCATCACTGGGCATGCTGAGAGAAGCACATAAAGAGTGGTGGTATGGGTAAGAGGCATTTTACATCCTTTTTGTGCTGTTAGGCAGACAAGTAGCAGCTACTTGATAACCTGGTTGTGCATTTGAATGAATGATGTGAGAAAGCCATTTACTCTGTAACTCAGAGGAAAGTTACAAAGGCATGTCAGACAAAGTACAACTTGGCTGCCATTGCCAGACAATGCCCGACAGACGGATGCCCGATACTTGCAGGACACCTTATGCACAAAACTCCATTACAACGTTACAAAAACAGTGACAGAGGTGTGAAAACACAATACACATGGGTAAGCTGTTCTGTTTCCCTAGCACTCATTGATATGGAGAAGGTTATATTTGCTTGATTGGATTGGAGAGCACCTAGAGTGGCTTGTGGCATGGAGCAGCAGAGGTGAGGTGTGGCCCCAGGCCCAGCAGGTTTGGGAAGTACATTCCCACATGTATTGGCAGCGGTAGCCAGATGTGAAGGACTAGTCCTCTGAAAGAAAATGCAGGACAGATTGATGGACCTGCTGGCTCAACAGCTCATTCTGCAGCAGTAAACTGCACTAAGTAGGAGAACACTAAGCTTTTTCTGAAAAACAGGGTATATGTTTTCAAGTAGGTATAGAACTGGTTGTCTCTGTGTCTTACACAGCACGATACCAAATCAGAATGAGGTACCCTTCACTGAGCATTGGCTATGCATAAAACATAGGAAAGTAACTATATAAGTATTTATTAATTTATTTAATATTTAACACAGTTGTGTTGTGCTGTTCAATTCCACTTCAACTTTCTGTATCTTCCTTTCACATCATGACTGAACCATCATGCTAAAGGGTGCCTCCAGGACAAAGTAAATAATTTGTTCCCCCTATGTCCTTGAGGAAAGGCCAAAAAGAAACAGAATTAGACTGCAACAGGACATTTAATTGAGAGATTATGATTATTATTTTGGGGGACATTATGGACAATTAACCAGCACAACACACCAGGCTGCAGAAATGGGAGGTGGAATCTCCATCACTTTAACTTGTTCCTAAAAACACACATGCATTCATGAAAGCAAAGACACGGATTTGAGGTTTATCCAGCCCAACATCATACTGCTAAAGAAATCTTGTATATAAAGAGAAAAATGTGTAAGACATCTTACAAAGTAGTATATATTGAAATGCATAAAATAGCCTATTACCTGATCTAAGCTTGTTGAATAAATCTCAGAAAAATACATTTTCAGTTTTCCTCTTCAGTGATATTCCATCTACTGTGGAATAATATCCAGCTATCCATAGCCAGATAATTTTATCATTGCAAATGGTCTTTATTTTTGACCTACACATCACTGGGTACTAAACTAAAAAGATTTTAAAGTTAGCTTTTAGGCAACTGCAACATTTACAAGTTTGGTTTTTCTAAAGGATTTTCTTAATGCTATAAAAACTAAACTAAATGTTCATAGCCTGATAGATTGTACCTGTATTCTTGAAAATTGCTAGTCTGTAGATTCCATAACACTTAATATATTAAAGGGCTATGATGAGTCAGACTTCAATTGAAATGCATATTTTGAAAAGACACAGGCTGTAAATTATTAAGTCAGAAAAACCCTAGACTGCTAATCCCTGTTACCATCTGTATTTATAGATTTGTAACAGAATGGTGACTGACCTCTTCGTTTGAGACCGTTTGCCAATTCTGTCAGTATTCAGTGCAGTGTAATATTATTCTCCAGGTAATGCAGCTTTGTTGCTTAGCAGCAGGTTCTGCTTGTGTACCTGACAGTTCTTGGCTAATTTAGATACAAGGATCATCCCCCCACTCAAAATAATAAAAAAAAAACCCAAACCCACACCAGACCAGTAAGAAGATTCTACTATTATTATCACTGGATAATGAAACAAGACTGGGAAAAGAAGAGAGGAATACTTTTTGAGCTCTGACTTGTACAGAAGAAAATAATCTGACATTATTAAAGTTTGAAAAACTCACATTTTACACAAAATTTCCTTTAGCAACATATTGGTTCTCACAGAGGAAGAAACGACTGGTGGTGTTTAAGCATTCAGTGGGAGTGAGATATCCAGGAAAAGTTGAAAGAGTTGACATGCACTTTTTTTTTAATCATCATCTGTGGATAACAAAGTTCACACCCCATTGCAGAATATTCTACTAGGCTTGAGATAGAGGCAGAAAGTACAAAATTCAAATCTTCTATTACATATATAGGCTTAGTGGTACAAGCAACAGACTGGCTTGTGCTATCAAGGTTTACTCGCCTAATTTTGGCCAAATTTTTCAATGGGACCTTGGGCTGATTTATTTTATCTCAGAGAAATGAAGTACTTAACAATCCATTATCCCTACCTTTTGTCTACATAAGCGATAGCCATTCTGCAGAGAATTTTTCCTACACTGTTCAGGGGGAGCCACAGCAGCACCCTTAGTGATACTGTGACAAAGATGGTATCATAAATCTCACACACTGATGTAAAGCCTTAGATTTAGGCTTCTCTTTAGATAAGTAGTAAACCAGTTATATATTGGAGGAATAGTAGAGTGAAAGGGAGATAAATGAAACATGATGGTCTGCTACCAAAATTTTGTCTGAAATTCACAAAAGGGCCATACAAAAAATTGTTAATGAATTACAGAAAGTTAAAGAGTTAGATACAAAGCCAAACAAACTTTATTTAGCTGTTGGCATATGTATGTTAGAAACCCCTTTCCTTGAGACACCTATGAATTATTCTTTAATGGGTGGTCCAGTATTTTACCAGTGCATTGCAAGAGACAAAGATGTGGGTGAGCAGGAGAAAAAGTGGGAATAGAGGTGGTAAAAGAAAAAGTCTCCAAGAAAACTAACAGGAATACCACAGCCCCTTTCTGATTTTTAATCACATCATGTGTTTGATGTTTCTCAATGCTACCGAATGCAGAAGAAGAGAGAAGGGTCACCACCAAAACTACAACACAGTAACCTCCTGAGAGCAGCAGGACTGTTCCCCTAAGAGCCCTTACCACAAATCAGAGACAATAATCTACCAGCCTTCTCCTTTGATTTGAAAAAAGGTGACAAAGGTCACATAACTAGCCTGTCAAACTATGTTTTAGTGTTTTGGGGACATCTGAGCGTACAGAAATAAACACACTGGCTGAGTAACCATACTTCTATGTATAGTAAAAGCATGAGGAAAAAATCTGTATGAAAAAATGTTAGAGGTAGGTTGACCATGACCACTTTAAATTGAAAGAAGGAAATGTTTCAGTTATCTTCAGTAGTCACACCAAATCCATAACTAGGCCAAATTCTTGAGATGAAATCGCTACTTCTTATTTAAATTGAAGGGGGGGGAAGGTGGTGTGAGTTCATTACAGTCAAATTTACAGACTGCATCCAAAACTGTTTCACCATGTTGGAAACTGAACAAACACATACCAGGATTGGTCTAGCCTTGAAGTTTCTACAGTCTAAATAAAAAAAGTCAGAAGGAAGACAGGAACATAAGAAGTTAAAAGAACTATCCTGAAGCCACAATACACAGCACTTATGGAACCATCTGTTGAAATCATCTCTCTTGATTTTGACTATCGTATGTAAAAATGTTAGAAATCACTGTTTCTCTTTATTTGGAGAGGCTATCACAGGACTGAGATAGCGTCAACAGCGTATTTAAAGGGCATTCCTAACAGAGAAACATTTGGAAAGCATAGTGCTGCAGGATTTTCAAACTTAAAGCAATTTTTAATATTGGAGAAAAAGGTAGACAAGATATTTAAAACATTAATCTAAGCCATCTCTATTTATAGACCTTATTCTTTTGTTATTTGTTATTTATTCTTTTATTATTTTGTTATTTAAGTTAAATAATATACATTTTGAGATAAACAGGTTATCAGTAAATAATACAAGCTGAATCTACAAAAACTTCAGCCACTTGAGTCTCACACTGCCTCATTTTTAGAGTAAAACATTTCTCAGTTTAAGAAACTCACTCCCTCACTGTATGTACGAGACTGACTCTGAAATGGCAAGGAAAGTGTCATTCTTCTTTCTTCCTCTTTTAAGTATTTTACAAAACCCTGGTTTTCACTATTGAAGCTATTTCCTGGCATGACCACTGACTTGAATGGATAGTGCCAGAAGCAGACAGCAAAGTATACACATTCTCCACTCTAGTTCTAAATGTACTGCCCCTAGGTATCTAGTGAATAGCACAGTATTTGAAAATCTTTTCTAGACACAATGTAGGTATTTCTCTCTGCAAAACTAGACAACGAAAAGCAACTTACAGTGGGCATAGAGAAAGCCACCTAGGTTATTGACTTTTTAAAATAGAATCATTCACTGGAGTTTGGATTGTTTAACATAGTTTAATAACATGGAGCACACACAGAAGAAACATACATTGAAATGGGAGAAAACAAACACAAAAAACCCCAAACAGCCCAGCCTCAAACCTAGGTCTAGTTAAATTGAACCGTCAGACTCTGAGGTTTGGATCCTGAAACTGCAGAAACAAAGCAGCGGGTAATGGAATGGAAACTGGTGTTTATTTTCAGGGAATGCAAAGATCAGACTGATTAATTAGATATTCTCAAATTAATATGCATGATATAGCTAAGACTGATGTTTTGATGTTTGACAGAAGAAATGATTATATCATGTGCTTTTGTTTTGCCAACACTACATACAAAGCAGACTAAGAAACAGATAGGGCACTTATTTTACCTTTTGGAAGAGATGATTATATTTTCTTTCTGACCTAAAGGAATAAAACCAAACAATTTTCTAACCAAGAAACTTTCATTGAGTTCTTCACTTGCAAAAATGACCACCATAAATGGACAGCCGAATGAATCTGAAAATCCATTTTTTATTTAATTTGGAGGGAAATAACTGACAAAACATATATAGGTACCCCTTCTTTAGAGCAGACAGTCAATCTGTGTCCATTTTCCAAAATATCTTTATTTCTGTCATAGCTATAGGTTCAGCTACACAGTAGGTACTCTCCAATTTGACGACTTTTTTAGAGAAGGATTCTTGAAAATTCGGCATTTTGTGCTAGAAGGAATATGTTCTTGAATAATGGAATTTAGGTAGTGAGGTGGGTTTTACTCTACGGAACGTAAGAGGGAAAGAGGATAAAGTCCTGATGAGTGTGATGAGAAATAGCACCCCACTATAGAATCACACTCTCAAAAATTAAGCTCTATTTCTGCTGGTGTTTTTTTCAGACCGCCATGGCATTATAAAATTTCTTTGCAGTCCTAAAAGAAAGTAACTGTTGTCTTGCATATTTTTACAATAAGCTCCTTTCACTCATGAAGACAACAGTGTAGAAAAACATTTGAGAGGTGCTTGACTGAATATTCAAGAAACTACCAACTTTACTGTTCCTTGGTGGAGTAGAAATTGAAATCAAAGCCAACTTTTAGTCCTTCTACACCCACACAAGATGTGTTCCCTGACACAGTCCCAAGTCCATCCCAGAGGGACACCCAAGTGAGCACCAGATCTCTCCTCTTCCACAGAAAGGAAAGTAGGTGGCTGCACTGACCAGGATACCATGGTATGACACACTGAATACCTATGGGTGTGTCACTCTTAAGTCTTGCTATCAGCTATGCTTATCTTCAAGCTGCACAGAATACAAGTCTTTGCTCATGCACATGAAAGCCAGAAAGTTAAAATTACAGAACTCTGAATTCATCATATTCTTTTTTCTAGGTTAACCATATCTACATGAAGAGCTTTAGCGCGCTCATAGACAAATTATACAGTTTCTGAAAAACAATCACATTTTCAGCACCTCAGAACAAAGCTGCATGCCACACACTTGCTTCCTAGTAACACAAGGATATTTTATAGCAGGAATAGCTGCATTACTTTCAGTAAAGAGACAAGTGAAGAAAAGAAGCTTAGTGTAACAACAGATAAAATATACTTCACTTTTCTCTTGTAAAACAGAAGTCAGCACCTCTGCGTTTGCATAGTGTAAATTAAGGAAATGGAATAAACAGTCATCTATAAATCAAGCTTTCAGATTAAAGGATTTGTCATTGAATATTCTATAAAAATAAAATTGTGTAAAGCCTTTGGCATTATGAAGAAAACACCCAAGTCTGAAGCAACAGAAAGAAAAATATTTCACCAATTAAAAGTTCTTGAATTAATCTGTGTGATGTAGCTGTCATATTTTCATTTTTTGTCTTAAAAGAGGATATAGTTACAATACATTCCTTTGTTCTGCCAATAGCAGATCAAAAGCAGACATGAAACAAGGCAGGATTCTTTTGTTTCCCTGTTTATCACTTCACGCCGGTTTATTCATGACTCCTTGCAAATTGCTGAAGGCCTAAATCATACCCAGCTTAGCCTGAAATGGACAGGTTGTTTCAAATATGCTCAAGCAGTTTTGCAAATGATAAAAACACTGGGGCCCACATCTTCAAAGGTGTTTAGGCTGATAATGAGATTAATGGAAAGTATGCCCTTTTGAGGAGACAAGTCTTGATTTGTAAAAATGGAGTTCAAACGGGAGTTTTAAGCAGGGTTATGTTCCAGAAATAGTTAATTGTAGCTGCCATTTATGTGGCAATAAAAGGGTCAATTTTCACTTTGCTATATAAGAAAACAGTTAAAAGATGGGCTTACACATATAATGGACCACGAACTTTATATATTTTTGTCACTTTTCAGCTGGGAGGCTATGAAGAAACATATAGCATACTTTTTGGTGTACTTCAAGGCAAAATTAGTTTCAAGATATGAAGATACTACTTAAAGAGGTGGATAAGCTCTGTAGACTTTTGTTTCTAGAAACCTGACTTAGGATCTTGGTGTTTCATTACAGGCAAAAGTACATGAGTACATGTGTGTGTGTTGCTATTTAGCAGGGCCAGAAGACTCAGATGAACAATGGATTTAGGAATGCCACACCTAACAAAGGAGTTAAAAATATAAAAGCACAAAGGTTAGTGAAATAGCAGCCTGAAATGAAATTTACTGAAAAGAAATCATCATACAAACCACTGTGGAAAACAGTATGATGTCATGACTTAAGCATAGATCATCATCTTAAAATCATGTGAGGGACACTATTTTCTGAGGTTTGACTCTTGCTAAGAGGAGACAACTTGGATTCTTCTAAAAGCACCTCCCTGACATTAAGAGACAGCCATCTTTTCTGAAAGTCACAGAAAGCCTACATTATAGAAACTCCTTAAGAAGTGCTTAAGATAATATCTAGGTGTGTCTTATAAAACTATGGACCTGAGCCACATATTTTCAAATGTTGGTAGTCAATCTTGGCAAATAAAGAAATGAGGTAAATACATAGTTTTTGAAAGAACAATGCAATCACTGATTTAATGAGATGAGTCAAATTAGAAGACTTGGAACAGCACACAATTGCTTTGTTAATTTTCCATGTATTTTACCAATTTTGCAACGTACAAAGGAAACTGTCTCAATCAGATTAGCCAACAGAATCTGTTTCTTCTCAACTCTCATCACTGTCCTCATACCCTCATAAACAGAATTTTTTACATGTTTTTGCTTTATCCTTAATTCATATTCCCTTCACATATGGCTTCCAACAACCGTGATAGGCAAATCATTTTAAAAAAATGAAATACAGTCATTAACTACAGAAATATGAAGTTTAATTATTTCTAAAAACAGCTTTCATCTGGGCAGCCCTTGTCAACAAAAAAGGCCCCTGGCTAGCAGCAGGACTTCAAAACTTACTATTTTACTATCCAGACAGCATTAAGCTGGTGCCACCCAAGAATAGAAGGAAAAATAACTTATTTTATCTGACACTGATGGATTGAAATTAAAATATAAATGAATTAGGCACATTATAGGTAATTGTTTTCATAGCTGCAGTTACTAGATGTCAGGATTTCAGTGCAAATCTCACATCGAATATTATTTTATGACTTCCCTTGAAAAACAGATGGTCTTCTCCAACAAGAAGGCACACCAGAGAGAGAAAAGAATGAACCTGCACTAATTCTGACAGCATACTTTAAAGAGAAATTAATCCCTTCTTCAGTCTAAATTTAAATAATCATTTAGGTCTCAAATCGGTAACAATGTTTGGCTTCTGTACTAGAATAGCCCACATAATGCCACAGAGGCCTTCAGCAGCCCAGCATGACCATCTGCAACGTAGGAGCCTGAACATATTTTTTTCTTTAAATTGAATTGTACCCTTTGGTGGTAGCTACCCAGGTCCTATAATTATCCAGGAGTGCAAATGGTAGCTTAAAAAAACAAAACAAAAACAAAAAGCACACACAAAAAAACCCAACCAACCTAGCGAAATGTGTATGGGAGGTGAGGGGAGAGTTATACAATTGCTTTGTAGGGGAGTAAACTCTTGGCCAAGTAGATAGCTGCCCCAAGAAAGCACAGAGAGGATGAATGCCCAACTCTGCTGTCCCTCAGACTTCTTGCTTACTTCCCACCGCTCTCTGTAGGGGCACTCATCTGGGCGCAGCAAATGCCCGGCGGTTCCTGTTAACCCTGCGTGGCTGCAGCCCTCTCCAGGGGAAGGCAGGAATCCAGCCACGAATTCTCTAGAAGACTGCAGGAGACACGGGTACCTACACCATAGTTTGGACAATGCCTGGGGCCTGGACCTGAAGTTAAATGGGTGGGTTTGGAGTGCGGGACCTAAGTGAGGTTGCTCAGGGCAATTTAGGCCCATAGAGGCCTCCTGTGCACTTGGGGCCCTGATATTCAACAGCTCTTGTGGCACAGGCAACAACGTGCTGGATCCGGCCCAGACACCTCTCTGCTGAGACGACAACATGGTAGGAATCCATGCCGGCTCGTGCTAAATGATGGAATGCTTCATCATCAGCTAATGAGGTTTCTTTGGACTACAGACACCATAACAAAACATATATGAAACAACCATGCAATTATCACACAGTACTACATTTACAGTGTATGAATATTTCCTAGCTGGATTTCTTTGTGACTAAGAGCACACCGCACAAAAGCTATCCAACCTGGTCTCACCATGCCCCATCCTCAACTGGATTAAAAGTCTCCTATGGGCAGCAGTTTGGTCCCATAAAGTGTTTACCATGGTTTTCACATAAATAATTTTGATACTTAACAGTACATTGGTTCGTCTGAATTCAAAAAAATGTTGAGAAATAATGACTGAACAGAAGGAAAATCTGAAACAATTTGATATTGTCTTTGTTAAGAAGTCCAACAATGTTTATAACTGGCACTTCACTAGAACTCTGAAACATTCTACTGCCTATCAGCAACTCATCTAAGCAAAATTCCTGATATCCAAGTAGTTATTCATTAAAAAAACTGTGAACAAACAGCCCTCATCAGTAAATTTCATGAAGCTGACCTTACAACACCAGCAGAAATGAATCCTTCCCTCAGTTCATCTTAATGTGACGGTAACTACAATGCTTCATTATGATGAACAATTCTAAGAAGAAAAAGCATATAGACCAAAAAAACAACAGGAGTCGTTAAAATTAAATTTCTGAGTTATGGACAGGTGGGTTCTTTTTTGAATACTGCTAAGCATTTTCAAAGGAACCTATATAGCCAACATCAAACTGCAGCATCTCACATCAGACTTGAGAAACTAAGCAAACTAGAGAGGAGATATCATGAGCTACACTGGTACCAAGTAAGGAACACAGTTTTGTTCTAATCCACATCACTGAGGATGAATAGATTCCAAAGGCCAACACTGGAAGGTCCCTAATAAGTAAACAACAGTAAGTACAGCCAGATATATTTATCATAAAAATCAAATACCATTACTAAATATTAATCTCTGATTTTTTTTTAATAATTTATTAAGTAGTGAAAGTTTCTAAGCAAAACAAATAATTGCCGCTGAAAAGTGAGGAACCATGTATAATCCTGCATGAATACCACTGCATGGGCCCCATTCACTTGTTTCGTTTTTGCCTCACACTGATCACCTGAAATGTCGCCATACCAGGAGGTTGTTTTCCTCTTAATTAACATCCAGTTACATCTTCATCGTGTCCACTTCTCCTTGCAGATGTATCTCCCTATTTATGGCAAGATTTGGAACAAGAATCACAGAATCAGCACGTGCAGGTCAAGCACAGAGCATCTGTGCTGTTGTTGTGTTGCAAATAATTATCTGTAGCAACAACATCATTATTCAAGTATTATGCGTGTAATATGCTCCTTAAAAGTGAACATAACAGGCAGTGAATGAAGTTAAAATAAAAACAGTTACAAATTCAGTTTACAAATAATTTTTTATCTAATCTCTCATTCCTTTTTAATTTTAAGTGACTTTTTCTCCCTGAAAAAATAATAGTCATAATAGCACATACAATTTTAACACATCCCTTCCACTGCCCCACTCTAAGTCTTCTTTCCTCTGAGCTTAAAATGTAGAATTTATTAAAAGCAGATAGGTTAAAATATTCTTACGTAGCATTTATTTGCAATACACTCACAGAACTTTCACTCCTTTTTCTCAAGTGTTCTTGTTAACAAAAACATGGTTTTTTAAACACATTTCAATTACAATGGAAAGGGCTCGTAAACATAAATAAGCACATGATGAGCAGTCACAAAAACAGCCACAATTTTCACCTATTTTCAAATGTCTGAAATTTCGTGTCATATCATCAAAAGATATCATGTATCAAAAAAGAGGTCACCTTTAATAGCAACAGCTACATTACAAATGCAGCTGTAATGTTGAAGGCACTTCAACATCATCTGAATTTTTCTATTATTTTTCTTTTAATGAATTTCAGCTGCTACTTTTAGCTTTTTATCTCTGTGGAAATTTCAGAATACCTACAATCTTGAAAACGGAGCAGGAATGATCCTTGTTAGAGGAACCCTTTGCAGTTAGATTTGATTAAGACTCCGTTTATCTAAAGAAAGTTAGCACAGGTAGTTTGATATTCATGTAAACACATAATAGCACTTCTCCACTCATTCGAGTTTATATATAAACTAAATCACCACTGACTGTCTTTATTATGAGAAAAATTCAAACATACTTCATTTTTGCACTAAGGAGGTAGAATTTTTTTTTTTATCTGTGCCCTTTTTTTTTCCTCAAGATACACAATTAAACATATTGTAAACAGTACACCTGCTGTCACTCCGAGCTTTAAAGTCTAAGCCACTCTGCTATTTCTACTTATGTCTCTATGAACTGAACACAGAAGAAATTCCCAGAAAATCTTTTGCACAGGCCCAGATCCTTCAGAATTCTGCTGTTACTGTTAGAAGAGAGTGGTTTTTCTCTTGTGAAATCAATGGTATTTAATGGAATGTGTCCTTTAAGGCTGTTTTCAAATGATTATTTTTTAAAATATGTATTTGAGTGTTCCTCTAAAACACACCATATTTCAACTGATAGAAAATTGCTGCTATTTCAAAGAGACCTGTGATTGACGGAATTAGGCATACAGATGTCAATGGAAACAAACAGGAAAATAAAGACAGTTAATAAAAAGCTATTTGAAACACTGTTAGAAGTCCCAGTTCAGTACCTAAAAGAGTATATCTAAAAATGTGGCTGTGCACTATAGTATCTGCAGTACCAACGAATTCCAAAAAGTAAAAATCAGCCAGAATACTTTATCTATAACATGCATATATATACATACACATATATTGTTCACACACCCCACATCAACTAACCCTATCCCCGTTTCCCACAAAAAGTGATCACTCATGCTAAAACTATGAAAGAACTATTGAGATTGATGTCCAACAAGAAATGCACACCTATGCAGAGCCTCATCCATGAAACACTGCCTCTATCCAATAATCAGCAGAAACAAACATTTAGCTTGCAAGCTTTTCCTAACACAGACCATCTCTTCATTAAATGAGTAAGTCACAGCTGTTGAAAAGCGACTGTTGTCTGTCTTACAGCCTTGAAGTTGTGCCATGTTTTGGAAAATGCAGCCTGCACTTACTATTTTTCTGCAGTACTCCATTCATGTTTTGAACAGAGCTTATGACTAAAGGACAACTCAAGTACAAGTCAGCGCTCTTCATCAGTTTCTACTGAAACAAAATCTCCTTAAAACAATACAGGAAATTTTGTTCTAGAAGCAATAAAATGACCATCCTGAGAACATCCCTGAAGGGAAACTGCAAAGAAAAAAAAAATGTAACAGTAAATAAGTAATATAAATATATAAAAGGAGACGGCACAAAGACAGACCCTCAAAGCTCAAATATTTAATTGCATTATATGCTCGCCACAATGAAGAGCAGAGCACCCTTAAAGTGACATTTTTGCTGTCATGCATTTAAAGGCACAGGAAAACACTTTTCTTATAGTACACCCAGAAGTAGTTAGCAGTTTCACACAAAGTGATTTCAACAGTGATTTTTATAATTATTTTTCTATCACAATCCATTCTCTCATCACACTAACTGTATAAATGCCTTCAGATGGTTCTGTAGACACAGTGTGTAAGCATGACACCACAGCAGCAGGTTTTATCCTAAGTCATGCTCACTTCTAGAGACAAGAATGGTATTTTGGGATATTGAATTTCTTAAGCAAATATTTTTAACCGTTGTGCAATATATTTCTTGCTAATAACTTGCTCTTCTCTATCAATCTTGGACTAGAAATCGAAGGAAAATGTGCTTGGCAATATCTCTTTCTTTGCAAATTGAGATAATGTACATATTGAATATTTAATCTGGAAAAATATAAAATGCAGTTTTTTCCTTTTCTCCACACCCCACCTCCAGCTAAGTTAAAAAATGCCCACAAACACTGGAAACAGACATTGTTTATTTCTGGATAGCTATGGTAACCAACCAAGTATGAGATTTAGAAAGACGGGCACAGAAAACCAAAGGTCTTAAAAATTAGATGGAAAATAAGAGTCTGCAAATTAATAATACTTTTTGTTCTTGGAGAGGAAAAAAGAAGTTTCACAATGAAGCAAGCTAAATAGCATTCCAGAAAAAAACCAATACCATGGTAATTCTACAAACATATAAAGATTTTGTGTGCTTACTTCTGGACCCCAGTTTTTTCTTTGAAAGTGTACCCCAGTGAGTCACTATAGCTAAAAGGCAGCAATAACCACTGCAAAGTTTTATGTGCCTATTTAGTCTGCTATTCTGTAAAAATACCTATTAATTACCGGTATTTCCCATTTCACGTGATGTGTACATTCCATTCATGAGATGGAAAAGACTGCAAATGAAGTCACATAGCTGCATGTAGAATGTTTCACACGGTGCATATTAATACCCTTGTATACAATTTCCAAAAAGAAGATACTTAACATAAATGAAAAGATAAGGGTCTGTCACGGCAACAATTAGGGCTTTCCATTTCCCCAAGAAGCCTTTTATTTCATAGCTAACTTCACTGACAATATAGCAGAATTTACTTTTACTCTATCTTCAATTGCAGCCAACAACAGATAAAAAACAAACAAACAAAAAATGCAAAACCAAAAACCTCATGGAGCAGTCACAGGCCATGTCTGCATTGCCAAGCAGTGCTGTGCAATAGAAGCAAATCTGTAGATTGAAATTACTGCTGCTAAGTAGCCAGTGTCCACACAGCACACATCTCAGACTAGCGCTAATCTGCTGCTGACGATGAACAGCCGCTAGTGGCACATCCCTGCAGTGACCTTCTGGGTTAGCATCATTGGGAAGAAATCCCTTTCAGAACGCTCCAGTGCTGCCCTGCAATGTCAACCAAATTAAGGTAGTGGGGAATAGTCAAGAAATTCACTGCAGAAGAGCAGAACTGTGTGACCTGAAATGCTAACACAGATGCACCCATAGAAGACAACCCCCAACAACAAAATGATCTGATCACTCCTCATCCTTAGAAAGTTAATTCACGAAGCTTTCTACAGTCTGAGCCATTTCAGATATTGCTTACAAGAAGGCATAAGGAGAATATCCCACTGGGGCAAATAGAGACCAACTAAAGCAAGAGAAAAGTAACTTGTTCTACTTTTACTGTCGACTATCACTGCAAACAGTCACTTTCTACAATGTGATTATATCTGCAAGGTGTAGCTGTTGATTCACTGTTAGGTAATGAAAGATATTTTATTAATGAGGAAAGGAGAATTACTGCTCATTACAATGATTTCTCCTGATAGTAGCCTAGGCCTTAGAAAGATTTTAGTCTCATCACAGGTTTTATCACTTTTAAAGATACTTCAGAAAAAAAATCCACAATGTATTTTATAACTAAACCTGTGCTAAATAATGACCGGTGGCAATCAAATAGAGCAACTCATTTAATAACTAACAGTGTGATAGGCACGAGAAGTGCAGTGGGGAGGAGATAACAAGAAAGAGCCTAAGTATTAAGCTGACAGTAAGAATAAGGGGGGAAAAAACGATCACTGAAGATCACTTCTACAGCTGCCCTTAGTATTTCAAATGCTCCAGCAGGAGTATTATAAAGCCAATGACATTCAGAATCAAACTTTAGCCATCAAACTCTTAGATCTACTCAATGCTGGTTACGAACATAGGGGTTTCACCTACAACAGAAACAATTCCTGAACATCAGAGTATTGGTTTGATCACACAAGTGAAGGATGACATGAATATGGAAGTAGGGCTCAATGACAGACCATTGCACATTTATACGCATGTAGGTGCAAATCTTCAGACATTCCTGTGTCCGGCGCATGGGTTCAGAGGCACAATATCATGCCCCTTTTGGAAGGAGATAACAAAGTCGCTTGCTCAAATTTGTTGTTGTGCAAACATGGAGCAGGCCTGTGTTTACCGACCAATCCACCCTTCCATCCAGGCCTACCACTCTGCCTCCCGGTATTTAGAAGTACAAAACTAGCCTTTGACCATAGTGAGAGGTCTCGCAGTCTGCAAGTATTTTCTCATTTTTCTCCTCCTCAGTAGCTGTAAACTATGCAAGGCCTGACATCAATGTGTCAGTCAAGTTCACCCTGTGAAACCAGTCCTAAAAATAGCAAGAGTCACAATGATTCATCAGGGAAGGGTCCAGGGCAACTTCTACCACATTTTTTTTTCCTAAAACTAAATAAACTACCTATCTAAAAATCATTCACCTGCTAGCATTCATGCTCCATGAAAAGTTGATGTTGAAGCCCTACAGAAATGACAGCTCACTCCAAACAGACTTCCCTGATCTTTCTGGCTTAGCCAAGACACATGTACAATGGAGAAGCATACATGGATATTATTTTTTTAAATACAAAGAAAACTCTCAAATATCATTTCCAGAATCTGTTATAAATTGAAGACAGTGTTTCAGAGTTGTGAGGGTCTGAAAAGCTGTTCAGAGTGCTTTAAAAAATGTTCTGTTTAGACCTGATAGACTGAGACAGCAAAATAAAAATTAACCTTGAAAGAACACATACGCTCTATTACAAAATTTTATGTACATGTGCAGACATAACTAAATAAAGCTGCAGTTTGAAAAAAAGACAAAAAAAATCCTGGGAGTCTGGATGGCCTCTTAAGCTTTAGCTTGATAAGGAAATGTAAATTCTTGCTTTAAGTCTGATAGAACACACAAACTGAATTCTAATTGGCATAAGTTAAGGTTATATAAATAAATATTTACTCACAGGGAAAAAGTCTTCACAATAGTAAGAGAAAACAGCTGGAATTTGTATAGCATTTTAAATACACATTTACTTAATGCTTTACTTATTTAAAAGTTGACTCAGGCCTTTTGAAGTTCAGGTCATATTTCCACTTGACTTTTATGAAAACTGAACCAGCACTTCAAACAGCAAAGAAAAAAATACCTGAGGTACAAACAATGAACAGGAACAAAATCAGATTTGTAAAGTTAATGAAGCAGAAACCAAAGTTTTCTTGCACTCAAAAAAGTAAAGGGCTGTATTGCAAAACCTACCTCTGTTGCAGGTAGAATGAAGCACCTCTTCTGCTTAATATATTATAGAAATCAGACATTCAGGATATGGTTCAGTAAAATGTATTAATTTGTTTAGATTTCATGCTGCAAATGTTCAGTAAATGAGTGGTTAATATTTAAAGGAGCCATTCTGTCTCCTTTCAGGGAGGGGAAGGAATTGTTTGAGTATAAATGTAAGTAACAGAACAACATCATCAATTAAATATATTTTGTGTTTTAAAAAACTGAATAATTTTGTCCTGAAATCTTTATCCTCAACTTCATGAAAGAATAAGAAAAGTTTGTGAGCTTGCATACATCATTAAATTCCAGAACTATGCATATTTATTTTTATAACATGCTAGAATGCTAATTTGAATATTATAACTCCTGCTGTTTCTATTATATCACCCTCTTTCTTAAAAAGGTGTTCCATGAATTTACCTCACTTTGCTAAAGGTGTTTGAGGAGGTAATTTTCCCTTCAGAGAAAGAAAACCAAATAGGATATCTCTGCCACTGACACAAACTTTAATCCTCAAAAATTCCTACAAATGTGGGTGTGAATCCTTTCAACACAGAAGTAGGTTCAATGTAACACTTGGTATATGTTAGGAAGATGCCACTGCCTTCTCAGTTATATCGTCCCATGATGAAACATTATCTTTGATGATCCCCAAAAGCAATATTCCTCATTTATTTAATTTTTCTCTCTGGAATCACTTCGTTTTATTGTCTGAACCTTTCTGGTTTATGTCCTGTTGTATATATCAGCATTTAAAGTTGAAAGGAAGAAATGAATCTCTTTACTTTTCAGGCAATCCATCCCCACTACAAGAAAAGCTTTTTTTTTTTTTCATGTTATCTTCCTTTGGATTTGCCTTTTCTTGTTCTACAAAATTTACCAATTTAAAATTTTTTGAGTCTAACAGTAGTATTAAAATCAAAGTAAAAATTTACAAGTTAAATAAGTATTATGAGGCCGCTTTGAGAATTCTGATTAAAAAAAAAAAAGAGGTTCTGTATCAGGAAAAAATATTAATAGCTTTGTCAATAATTCCCCCCCGCCCCATGCCTTACAGGAGAGCACAGACAGCCGTACCAGATCAGAGAAAAGGCCCATTAAAAGGCTCATTTAACCTAGGACTTCATCTCCATAATGGCAAACAGCAAATGTCTGAGGAAAGGCACAATAATAGCACGAGTCTACTGTGATGCTTCTCCATAACCCTATCCGCTCTTCTGCAGCAGCATCTTTTAAAAGCAGGTGTAATTATTTGCTTACTTAGAAAAATGCAGACAATTCTTTTTATAGTATTTAAATGATCACTGGTTTGTTCAAAAAAAGTAACATTACATCTTTACAAATTCTTCCAGTCAGTTTATCAGAAATAGTGTCAATTGTTGCCCTCCATTTTTCCTAACTCAGTAACAGAAAAACAGTCATTATCTCAGTAAGTCACAAGGAAAAACAACATTTATCTGTTCAAGCATTCCAGTCCTGAAATATTCTTTCAAATCCCAGCTAAACCTGCAGCACTGAGACCCTCCTCCTGCATGGAGTTGGATCCACTGAACTGGCTCATCACGCCCAATTCACACAAACTATTTTTATTTTTAGCTTTAGGGCAAAAAAAAAATAATCCCTCATTGTTTTAGCTGAGCTGCAGCCAACTGTTCTCCACTTTAACAAATTCAAATTGCAGTACTCTACACTGCACCGGTGCGGCCCCACCTCAAGTACTGGGTGCAGTTTTGGGGACCTCAATATAAGAAGGACATCAAGAGTGTGTCCAGAGGAGGGTGACCAAGACTTAAGAGCTCGCTTGGTTTGTTCAGCTTGGAGAAGAAAAGGCTGAGGGATGCCTTCATCACAGTCTACAACTTCCTCAAGCGGGGCAGCAGAGGGGGACAGATCTCCTCTCTTTGGTGACCAGCGATAAGACACAAGGAAATGGAATGAAGCTGCGTCAGGGGAAATTCAGATTGGACATTAGGAAAAGGTTCTTCACCTGAGAGGGTGGTCTGTCAGTGGAACAGGCTCCCCAGGGAAGTGGTCACGGCACCAAGCCTGTCAGAGTTCAAGGAACATATGGATGACGCTCTCAGTCATATGGTTAAGTTTTAGGTAGTCCTGTGAAGAGCAGGGAGTTGGACTTGATGATGCTTATGGGTCCTTTCCAACTTGAGATATTCTATGATTCTATATTCTTCATAGCTTTTTACAGTTCACCAGTTAGCACTCTCTGACCAAAGCCTTTGGGTAGTGGTAATGAGTTCCTGAACCATCAGGCTGCATAGTAAGATATACAATACAGAGGCTGAAATAAAAGTGATTTGGTTTTGGGTTTTTGTTTTGGTTTAGGTTTTTGTGGTTTTGTTTTTGGTTTGGTGTTTGTTTGTTTTTAACTAGTCTTACTTGCAATGTTTCTCAAATTCTAAACCACTGAAACTTTAGATTTTTACTATATAAGGAATTTTACAAACAACATGCTTTCACAGTTCAACAACTTCCAAAACTAACTGTAATTTTCAACACATAAATCTTGGATTTTCCAGTAATCTTCAAGGGAGGGAAGTGATCAAAAATACTTAGGCATTTAGGATGAGACATAGGCACCTACCCAGCGCTCTACTGAACTTCTTAAATCCCACCATGCACACACACTTCTTCATTTTTAGTTTACCCTCCCTCGACCTTTTTTACAGTGATTGTTAACTTCAATACTTTTATTTTTTAATACCCTGTTAGCTTTGTTAAGTCTCTTTTTAGCTATTAAGAGATTAAACACTCCACATTAAAATAAGACCACCAAAACAGATAAGAAAATTAAAAAGCACCCTGATATTGCAAGACTCCATGTGGAAGCTGATTTATTGAGTGTTTCCTCTGCGATCTGCTGTGTGGCCTGCACGTACCTTCAGCTACTTAAGAAAAAAAGTTAGTTCAGAAGCACTCCGCCTGGAGCAGCATGGACTTCTGCAAGACAATTTCTCAGACTGAACTGCAGATGCAAAGTTTTGAGCTGTTTTGTTCAACTGATAACTGATCAAAGGATATAACATTATAAAATAATTTAATCACTGGCCAAACAATTTTACATGAGTACCTGTACAAGGCAGTCACCAAAGGGGTGATAAAGATGCACACAGGAAGCATCCAAGTAACAAAACTTGCCATACAAAGGACAAGATAAGCACAATGGTCTGCAAATAGACAGCATATCCACCTGGACACAAAAGATGACTAACAGGAGGAAAGAAAACAGGATATGCAGTATCTAGGCAGAGCAGACTCGACTCTCATCTGGTTTTGGACGGGGACAACAGCATAAAAACAGAAGACATTAGCACAGAATATCGAAGAAGAAAGAAGACAAGACCACTTCAGAGCTGCCTTCTCTCAAACAGTTCTCAACCCTATCACCTTAACCTCAGCAACTACAAACCACCAAAGACCATAAGCCATCAGCACTAACTATACAGGAGCTCCCTATAGTTAGCTCCATTGTACAGTATACTCGCAGCTAACTTAGAATATAATTGTTAAAACAGCTTTGTGTACCTCGTGATGATGATTAATATAAAGAATTGACTATTAGCAAGATGTGCTATTAATGAATACATTTAAAACTGGCCCGATTTGTCAGTCTTCTGAACCCTCCCATAACAACAATCTCCAATTCCCTGATATTGATATATGTATGTGTGGTGTGTGTATTTTTATGTGCAAATATCTATTTAAGTTATCCCATATATTCAGCTGCAACAGCAGCTTCATGATCCTCAAAATCCTGAACAAATATATATGCTGCTTAATCATGAAAAGACCAGGACGCAGAGACATACCTCACAGCAGAGAGGTCAGCAGTAAATGGGAACTTGATTAAAAAAACAACTCACTGAGTTAAATGCATCTGTTTCCAGGTATGAACTTTGCTGGACTCCCTGTCTTTTCACTGCAAAGCTCTTTATCTTTAGATGGTCCTCTGATTACTTTCTTCAACTCATCATTATAATAAGCCTCAGCTGGAGAATGTTCTCTCATCCTTCTCCCATGAGTGGGAAGCTGTAGAGTAACCGGTTCTCAAGCTATTGACAACAAGAATCTCTCCTTTAGACAATGAAAGCATGTCATTTGCACTGGCATTCACATTTTATGATCACTGTAGTCCTTGAAAAATAGTTTTAGCAGAACTCACAAGACCAGAGCTATAGGCAAAAGCGTAGCAAATTTTCCCTTATTCTCTGAGCTATTTCATAATTTAATATTTAAATTTTAAGACCAACCCAGAATAATTAATTACTATTGAGAGATAATTTACATGCATCATCATATTTACACATCAAAAATAAAACCTAATTTGCTAAAGGAAGTCTTATACAGCGCATTTTGCAACATCACAGGTACTAGAATTAATTAGATCTTGTTTAAAATCCTCAGAGTCTTTTCCTTCACACCTTTTTGAAAAAAAGTTATGCTATTTTTTGTTTTGTCTTCCACTGGGATGAGGAAAATGCTACAGCACTCTACAATCATTTTGTAGAGTATGAACTAGCAATAGGTGTCAAATGATGATCTGAATATTTATGATGTGATGTATAGAGAGCAATTTAGAACATTTACATTGCAAATATTTGAAAATAGAAGTCAAAATAGAAATGATGCTATCTAATTAGACAGGTCTTACAATTAATTCAAACTTTGCTTAGCAGTCTGGGAGTCTTCTTTCAAGGTACCTTGATCAGATTAATTGGATTCTCAAGAACATGACAGAAACCCCTTGGTAAAACCAGTGTTTGAAAGTTTAAAAGTTGAGACATTGTTATAGGACTGGTGAGCAAAGTGGCCACTGAAGTATATTCTGCAGAGATGGAGCAGTTCAAAACGTTCTGCCTAAACAAAGCTTTTGGTTTGCTTAATAATATGAGTATAGATTCAAATTTGTTCAACAATATCACAACTATTTGGCAGTTTTGGCACGTGTTTCAAGACAATTGTTAAAAGCGCCACTAAAATATATCTGCCCAGTACTACTGCAGCTTACCTAAGATTTGTGTATGGAAAAGCAGAAAAGCTTAAATTAATTGAGAAGTTGTGACCATTCTAACTCTTTCTTGTTAAGCCACTGAGAATTTTTAACATAAATGCCTTTAGAATTATTGAAATGATTGTTTAAATTAGCTCTGTGTGTGCTGGAAAATTACAACAGTTTTCAGCTATTGCAAGGAAGTCATGATCATGTCCCAGAACAGCCGAGTTATACAGAAGGCTACAATTTCTGTTTGTCATACCTGTTCCAGTCAGAAGCCCTATCCAGGCACAGAGGACTTTTCCCATGTGCTTTAGGGTAAGGAAAACAAAAGGCCTTGCAAGGAAGCACAAGTAAACAAGAAGAAGAGCCAAATCTGTAAGATCTTGAAGATCTTCCTCAAAGTGCACCCCCACGCTTCCTTCCATACTTTATTTCTTGTCTTTGGCCTTAGCTCACAATCCCACTACCTATTACTCATTGCTCGCTGAGGACGTTGGTAAGCAAAGTTGCAGGTGACCTTAGCACACGTGGCTGTGTGGCAGACAGGCACAGGTGAACACACTCCCTTGAGAATCCACTGTATATGTTGATGACCATGGAACTCATAGAAGGTAGGAAATGAGGGACCTTAAGAATCCCTTCCCCATGCCATTATGCTGGGGAAGAAACCATATCTATAACGTTGCTTTTTTTGTTTGTCACTACACCTGCATTTGAAATTTTCCAGTAATTAAAACTACACCTCTCTCCTCACTAACATATGACTGAAATGTTGCATGGTGTTTGGCATAATGAAGGTGACAGTAAAACGTGGTTTTACAGTCCCTAAAAAAAAAAAGCCAAAAAAAACCAAACCAAAAAAAAACAAACCACACCCCCAAACGAACCAAAATAGAACTGTAAGCTGTACTTACTTCCCTCCTTTCAGCTTCCATTCTGTTTTCATTTAAGTGTATTGTTCTTTCAAAGCTACTTTAAGTAGCCTGGGTCTTCTTTCCCTATACTTTCAAGCTTTGCCCTCACAAAAACTGGATATCGGTCCCACTTCTCTTTGAACATGGAATAGAGGATGCCAAGTTACTTAGACACCTTTGAAAAATTTACTCTTAATATATTTTTTTAAACTTCCTACAATTATACATGATTTGCTTTTATCTGCAAGAATCGAAGCTCCCTCTAACTCAAGTGTGGCACACACTCCTCCCTACTCCCACCTTGCTTTCTAACCAGGGCTGCATTCAGCACAAAATTCATGGATTGTCTTCTTGCTTTCACTTTGATTCATATTTATAGAAATAATTAACAGTAATGTACAGGGGAATTTAAATTGCAGTAATTGAAAACTGGGTATGGAAACCTGAAAAGTGTGAGATTCCAATACTTTTTCCTTTTCTTTTTTTTTTTTTTTTTAAAAAAAAAACCTTTTTTTACCCTTATGACATGCTATCATTGGAAAGACATAAAATAAATAATAAAGAATTTACCAGGACTTAAATAGGCTTCCTAAAAATCATCTCAAATTAATACAATTTAAAAGAAATCACAGGCATATATTTATAAACACTTTAAATCACTCAGATATTCTATTTTCCTTTCATAGTGTTAGTCACAGCTAAATACTGCATTAAATAATTACATGGTTTGGGCAAAAACGAATTTGACATAATCACCAGTGCATATATTAATATTCTAATTTTACAGTTTTGTTTAGGTTATATGCAGTATTGCAGTTATAAATTAATTATGCAATGGTTCATCCTTTGTGTGTTAACTACCTTCACAAGTAATCAGCCAAGAAAACAGAAAAAAGCATTATCTGAAAAATTCATTTCACCACACTATTTTTTGATCTCTTTAATATGTGTTGCACATTCATTAACTCTTCACTATATTTTCATTATTATATTCTGTTTGTAGCTGAAAACAAATCCAGCTTGCTTCAGGCAAACATTTGCAATCTAAGAAAATCAATTTCTATAAACATAATCCATCTTATGCATGAAATTTTAACACACACCCTCCCCTAAAAAAAGTAAAAATCCACAATCCAAACCCCCTAAAGAAACATAAATTTCAGTCTACTTCATTGTTAATTGTTATTCCCTTCTAATTGACAACAGAAAATAATTAAGGGTTTCCACTGAATAGCGCAACAGCTGAAATCTCTTTTCATATCTTGGGCAGACTGGACCAACTTCTTACCGGAAAATAGCACTGGGTGAAGTTGACTCTGTATGAAACCGCTCAATTAGGTTTCTGTAGAATTTTTTTTATTATTATTTAGAGTATTTAAGCATCTTCCAGATATAAAGCAATGTGTGAGGGTTTTTTCTATTAGCTTTTTATTTTGGAAAGGTTTGCTTAAACAATAATTCTTCCACATGTTGGTTTTGCAATTGAAATAAGTACTCCTTTACATAAGAATTCCTAAGATAACAAGAGAAACAGCATATCATGTCATAAGTATATATGCAAATTCAATTAAGAATATTCTTAAGGGATGTCTAAAAATATCTCAAGTGAGGACAAAAATTGGCAAATTATTAAAGTCTACATTAAACATCAGGAGTTCTGGAAAGAATATTTTCCGTGGTTAAGATTCTAGCTATCTACATTTCTTCAGCTTCTTTGTAACCACTCCCTAATTTCCTTGTTAGAGTGTTTCTTGTACGTTTTTCACAAGTCTTCAGTCATAGGGCATTTTGGGAGATCATATGCAAAATTTCAGGGCTTTTAGATGAAAAAATATATGTAGCTTGAACAACAGATTTTGCCTACACAAAGTTTAGCTATTGAAGAAGTTTCCTCTTGCATATATATTTATTTTCAACAGTTGTGCATAATGAGAATAAGTGCTTTGAGAAGATTAAGTCATTAAAAAGAACATCGGACCTTGCAAGAACTTACCCCTTTTAGAAAAAGAAAAAAAAAACAAAACAATTTAAAAAACCACCACAACCACACAAAGAAAAAAAAAACCACCACACAGAAACTTGAAACAACTGAATGTAAGTCCCAACCATCCAAACTACCACACACACTTGCGTAAACTTTTCTCTTTACTTGAGCAAGTGCACTAAAATCAGAGGTATCTTGCAGCATATTTTTGCACAGAGGATGAAGGTAGGAGAGGGAATCAGCATCTCTAAGGAGTAAACCTATCAAGGAGATAAGAGTTTGTCACAAATAGTTTTCTCATATGGCTGTTACTGTTAGAAACAAATTAGAGGTCAGTCTTTTCATGCAGCAAGTTAACATCCAACAAATAAAGAACCAAAGAAAAGTCTCAGTGTTTCTTGTATGCCTTGTACTGCCAGAGTTAAAAACTGAACTATGTGGCATCTGGACTGAGATCTTACAGAGATTTTCTCATTCACATTATGCGTAACTGTACTGCAGCCACCTTCCAGAAGGAGGAAAGCAAACAGCACACCTTTCCATATGTCAGTATATGGGCTGCTAACAGGTCTAGGGTAATGTGCCTAATAGGACAGACAGTGAAATCCTGATTTACTTAACAGCTTGAATGAACATTCTGCTAATGTATTCTGCCAAAACTATATTTCACATATGATTGACAATTATTAGCCATTATCTACCCCAAGCATTGTTTTATCTAAATATAAAGATTCTGAAGTTAATTGGACAAAATGTAGATCCTGTAATCCATACTATTCACCTCATTAGTGTTAATCCTTTCCCCAATCCTCTGATTTAATTGCAAATGTTTGGTTCAGTGAAGCTAATATCCTTTTTGTCATTGTTGTTCAGTTAAAAATCAACACAACTCTGCAAAAGATATAGATTACCAATAAAGGTTTATCCTTTTATAATTACTTTAAAGCTCATAGCAGGCAAACAAAAGTCATTATTATGCAGGCTAAACAAAATGACAAAGGATTTTCTAATGCTGAATATTCAACAAATCAATGCAGGTAAGTTGTCTTCATAAACACATTACAAGAGTTTATAATTTTAATGCATTTTGGAGCAGCATTTAGATGTTTCTGGTGTTCAGAATATTGCTCAAGTGCAAATGTGAACAGCTTTTGAAAAACTTAAGGCTCAATACATTTTTTTCAACTTTTTCAAAAGCCATTGTTTTCAAAGAGACTAAGCCAAAATTAAAATTTTAACTTCTGAACCTATGACATCTTTTGAATTTCTATTTATGATCTTAATAAACCTTGTAATGGTTTTACAGATACAATATTTAATACTTTCACTTCTTAATATGATTTGTGATACTCTGAACATGTAAAATCACAGAATTAACTCAACTGGTCAACTAATCCATTATAAAAGCCGCTCCCATTAAGTAAACTCTACTGGGAATAAGAGATTGCTCTAGTAGTAAAATTAATCACCTGCAGATAATTTTCTTGAAAATGGTATAGTTCTAACCATGTGACTCCATTCTATTCAGTCCTGAAATGAATACAAAGTAAAAAAAGATTATATTCTACTTATTTATTATATGGTCCCATGTAGTGCCAGCATGAAAATGAAAGGTACATAAATACACGGGAGATAATGGAATTATTATTAATTTCAAGCCACTACTCAAGGATGTTTACAATGGAAAGCAATAATATTATGGATTCCAATTTTCTCTTAGGTTATTGGTATTTTCTTGACAAGTAGCTATTTCTATGACAAAGTTGTTTTTTTTTTTTTTTAGAAAAGTTTCCTAGGAATACTATGGATTGAATATTGCACAAAAACCTCAGGATCTTATTTTTTATATCTGCAGATATTATTAATGTACTCTCAGAAGTAGCAAAACTTGCACTGAGGTAAGAACATACTTGCTGGCCAAGAAGCTTGTTGTTTTCCAAGTACTATCAAAGAAATAGCAACAAGTTAGCAACAATATTTAAGACTAAGTATTAGTCTTAGTGATATGCTTTGTTAATCTCATTTTATATGATGCTGTAAAGCGTGTAAAGTGTGCTCGGCTCAGTAAGACATACTTATACTGGAAACTATAGTTAGGCTATAGCCCATTCGTTTAGGCTATCCTCAAAACTCAACACAGCAACAAAAATTTATTTCCAGGATCATATGCTACCTCAGCTCTCTGCTCACTTTTCTGCAGATAAATACCAGCACACAGTTGAAGATGTGAGAATTCACTCTCATACGTTGAGTGATAAAAAGCATGCTACTACAGGAGCGGAGAGAGAAACGAAATCAAAAGAGTTTGGTGAAATAAAAAACAGAGAGGAGCCAGTGCTAAAAAATATACCACTATCTTAAATATATGGTCAAAGAGCATTGTACAAAAAAACAAAAATTGGAGAGACTATCCTATTCAGATGTGAAATAAACAACTGAAAAGAGCCACAGCTCAGAGGGGATCACACTTCCATAACCACCTGGTGGTACAGTATTTTCTTGGTCCATTCGAGGCCATTTAAATTGCTTCTCATAGGTGATGTAACTTGAGCAGACATAAGTCCAGGAAAACTGAGATCATACAGCATTTTGCCAGTAGGAAGCTAGAGATACTTTACAGCCGTGTTGGTATATGAACTCCAGAGGCAAACCTCAAATGCAAAGTGATGTTTTCAGAGTCATTACTCTGAGCACATACTATCCTAAAGGTTTTATTCTGACATGACTAACTCCAAAGGACACATCTACCAAGTGAGGACACAGGTTCTGATTCTACTCAGTCGAGGAACTTCACACGCATGAGCACTCTAATGAATGCAAAGAGACTGTTCACACATATACAGTGACTCAGGCACTCTGTGGCATTACAACAGTTGCTCACAATCGCGAAGGATAAAGCCACCACACTTAAAGTATTTTGAGGTTTTACTAAAGTTTTGTTTTGTTAGCATGGTAAACGTCACACCAAGCATAGATTTTGCTGTGAAGAGCTAAACAAGGGAACTAACACAATACAGCCAGCATGCTTGGGCTGATACCGCAATTCCAGAGGAGCTACACAAGGCACTAGTAAAACAAAATATGCAGTCAAGTCATTACTTTCACGTGTATATCAATATAGAGAATCCTCTTGCAACTTATAGTGAGACAAGTACGTTCTGAAGCATCTGAGCTTCCAGATCAAATGCAAAAACTGGGTATTTTCTTTTGATTTATTGAATTGAATTTGCTCATGTTCAGTTGAATATTCTTGATAAACAAAGGGGTTTCCACTTAATCACTGTTGAAACATACTTGAACTTAGCAAATCACATTCACAGCACAGAAAAAGTTAAGCAATATTCAAAATAAAACGTAACTTTCCACTAGATAAGCAAAAAAATGTATCTTGAGAGTTAACAGCAAACAAACTGCAATGTTACCATCAGAATGTACTTCAATAATATTGGAGTTAAGCAATCTTATCAGAACAGCTATTGTATTTTGAAAAACATTAATGCTTAAATCAGCCTAGCTTAAACATTATCCAGAAATCTATGCCCTGAATGTTCTTGTTGAACAAAAGGGACAGAGCACTAAGTCAGTTGCAATACCCGCATCTCAGGACTTCATATCTCATCACTTGCACCATCTGACTTCATCAGAGAATTCTTCTCTAGGGAAAGTGATATTGGACTCCTCAGAAGCACTTCCAGAGAAGAACTGGGCAAAGTCCCAGCCTGCTACATTCTCTGTTGCTCTCTTCCCATATTCACTCCCCTAGTCTGATCTCTTCCTTTCCATGTGTGAGGTAACTGCCAAAAGAGAGAATGTAGTGTTTGTTGCACTGATGCTCAAGAATAGTCTCTTTGAGATACATATATATTAAAAAAAAAAAAAAAAAAAGGAAAAGAGAGTTCTTGGCAAAGGGTAAACTATCACATCAGGGATCAGATCACTTGGGCAATACAGTCAACCACTGTGTCTGGATGGTGATGGGAGTCTCCATTGCAAAAGTCCTTGCAAGGGCTAAACAGAGTGAGTTGCCCTAAACTGCTGCTCTGCTCAGCTCTGCAGGTAGCTGATGGTCCTCAGGACCACTCCAGCACATGTGTGATACATCACTATTGATCATCCTAAACTACACACAAAACCACAAAACCTCTCCCATCTTAGCTACACGCAAAAGACTGCCCTAGACCACTTCTGCATCTACAGTAACAGTTTCTACTGATTCAAGTACTCTGTGTACAGCTTGACCAACTTGGCAGCAGGAACTGCCTATGGTAGTCTCTGCAAAGCGCCGGATTTTCCACCCACAATATTAATGAACACATTGAAACATAGGCATTGGTCTAGACACTGCAGAAGCTGCCTATGGAAATCTTCAGGACAGTCCAAAAGTCCCACCTGGAGACTGCTTGCAACAATTAGTCAAGTACCTAGTTGTGAAGGTGGCTGGGCTCGGTCACTCACCTTGTCTCAATCCATTACCTCCTTCTGTGCACAGCTGGGGAGTTACTGCACAGCCCGGGGAGTTAATGACCAGGGCACTGGGTATGCACACAGCCACAATCCTGACAACCAGCTACACAATTATAAGACAAGCTTGAGTTTCATACTTCTTAAATTCCATAGCTCTTGCCATATGTCATCTTATGCTCCTCTATATCACAAATTTGTTCAGCAAATCAAAAAATCTCACCTGCAGTCTTCTGAGTTGCACAAAGCAGAAAAGCTTTGCATGTTGCCTTTTGATGCGCCACCAACTGCTTGCCAAGGAGGCCTTGCTACAAAAGTCCCAGTAACATCAATCTCTCCCAAATGGGTTTTTTGGTTGCTTTTTTGTTTGGCTGGTTTTTAGCAGTACTTGTGAAATGCAAGAAGGGTCTTGTTTCAGAGTTCTGAGAGGTAACAGAGAGGCATAGGGAAATCCCTTTGACAAAACACGGCAGCCATAGCCATGTCTCAAAGAGACTTAAGTGAAAGTGGTGTGATAGGTAGTATATGACAGTTACTAACCATGCAGTCTCAAGGACACCCTTTCTATATATTCTTTAAAAATGTTATTTATCCCCCATATCCCTGAGACACCATAGCTTTTCTGACCCATAAATTTGGACTGTACTTTACAGAGATTGTGTGTTGACTGGAGAAAGTTTACAGCTCAGATTGGTCACATTGGGTGTGCTTCTTTTAAGGAGACTTTTTATTACATTTTAAGTGACAGCTGATGGCAAAGAACTTATTTAATTAAAATAAGAAAGAGCTTTCAGTGTATGTTACTATATGTAATTACGGCTGATTAAACCGACATCTTGATTTTGCATCTATTTGGTTGAGAAGACAACACGAATTATGTAGTACTGAGTTTTAGGCTCTACACTGACTCTCCTACTTAAAAGTTTCAAATAAATCTCAAGGGATTTAGTACACTCCAGCAAAGGTCAATGGCACTGTTTGGAAGTACAATGAAATCCACTCTTTGGGTTATATAAGGAGATCTTTCATAAATATTTTTCTTGAGCCGGTCAGAAAACTACTTTTTTTTTCCCCCATAAGCAATCTAACAGAAAAATCCCCCTTTGAAATACTTTGACTGAAAATAAACCCTATTGGGAGAGACAAAAATATTTTGTTTAAAAAACATTTCAGAGCAATTATTTCATTCTTCAAATGAAATCTGCATATTATTTCATTTAGCATTTGACTACAACGTATTACACGACACCCTCCTCCTTTAAATCCAACCTCTATTTCATGTGCTATGTGCTGTTCTCTGCGTGAAAAGGAACAACCAGACAATCCTGATGACCGCTGGCATTGCAGACGTCACTGGCCCAGAGAAAGCTATCTGACAACCTGAACGACTGAATTACAAGATTTCTTATTCCCCTCTAAAGATGGCCTAGTCAATGGAAAATAAATTCTTTATAAGGAATGGTCAAGTAGAACAGGTTGGACTTTTCCAATTACTGTATATAGTAAAAAAGGTACACCTGTCACACAACCACCTCGCAGGTATCTTCCAACACTCACCAAAGGACATTGGACACAACTCTGCTCTACATGATCAGCAGTACCTCAGTGTACTGGAACTAACGTTCTGTTCACATGACAGATCCACGCCCAGCCACGCCCTAGGGGCACAGCTACGTAGCATTCCGAAAAATTCCAGCAGCCTATGACTTGTGCTCCTGGCTAAGATGCAGGTGAATCTCAAACGCTAGATTGGGCTGATGGGACATTGAACAACACACAGAAATACACAGAAAAATCCTCCGATACACGATGAAATTTGTTACTTTCTAGATAGTTTTCCCCCAGTTTGTTGTTATTCAATGACACTGAACCACCTGCTTCTCAAGGGTGCCATAGTTGCTCCTCGTCACTTTGCCTGTGACATTTTGTTTTGTCTTACATCTCAATTTCATTGTCACTCAGACCTTTAGAAGTGGTTGATGTAATACTGTAATCTGTTCTCATAGTGATATTTAAATACTATGTACCTCATTCAGATCACTCTTATAGTTCCCTAGAAAGTCCTTGTCAATATGGATTATCAGTCATATTTTGTTTCCTATTAATCAGCTCCTATTTCTCAATATCATTCTGTAATATAACTGATTGTTGGTCCTACCTCACTGTAACGGGACATAATTTAAAAATATATCTTAAAAAAATTAGTCTGCCTTAATTCAGCACTTTTTTCTTTTATTAAAGCAGAATTGATGTTGCAGCGGCTATTAGGTTTATTTAGGCACAACTATTTCAGTTCAGCTTTCTTGTTTGTCAGTTGCTTAATGAGGTCAAACAAAGGGTTTACTGAAGAAGCTCTGTATTAACAAAAGCATCCCAAAAAATTAATAGAACCACAGTGAATAACATAAGAAACAAGCAAAATCAATAAATTAGCTTAAAGTTAGAAATCAAGTTTCTATACGTGGTTTGCCCAAAAACTGTAGACATTCCAATTACAAAGGGTAACAGAAAAAAGCTTCAGAAGTCAAAGCTCATAATATGTCTTAACGTAGCACATTAGCCAGTGTTGTTTTCATTTTGAGTTATTTTAACAACAATAATACTACAATTACAAAACACTTTAAGGTAAAAAGCTTGTAAATTGCTAATAAATAATATATGAACTTGTTGCTATCAGCGGCAACTCTAATGCTTTTAAGCTGGTGGGGATCTCAACCATACGGCTCCTCCATTATCAGTAGTATTGATACTACTATATTTAGTTGTGCAGGAAAACAAAAAAAATTGCCAGTAACTTCCTCTTACAGGCCTCATTTCATGCTCTGTCTGAATTGCCAAATGCTCATCTCCACAACCTTGACATTTAGCAGCAAAATACCTGCCAAAGGCTGGTGCACATGCAAACGAAAGCACAAGAACTCTGTAACAAGTTTTCTCACCATAAAAAAATGGGGCAGGGAGCGAAACACACAGTTATACAATCAATCCTTACAGCTCATCTCAGGAATGAAATCACAAATCAACACTCCCTAAATATTTTTTACATGCTGTCTTTTGCACTCTGCCTGGGCTGCTGCATGGTCATTCTCTGCAAGCTCAGAGACAGCCATAAAAATTGCCATGGAGGACTACTGTGCCAATACAGTATACTTTTTGTTCCAGTACCTTTCGCTGCTGGGCTTGGTGCTACTACATGCATAATCCATGCTTAGCCCAAGATGAAAATTACACTCAGAAGATTTTACAAAGGATTATAATGCACTGGAGGAGATAGACCTCACTATCCCCAAGTTAAGAGCCACCCTTGGAGGACACCAAAGGAAAAAAAAAAGAAAAAACAATCAGAACCATGAATTATCACATGCAAGTTGTTTATCTGTAGGTAACAATCTGCAACAAACATTTAGGAGTACACTGATTATTAGCATTACTATTATTTACACAGAAGGTCTTAGTAAAAAGTCAGGACTGCAGGAGAGAACAAGAGTATCATCGGTATGACACTCGGGAAACTGCAGACACTAAGAGTAACAGAGCTGTTTGTTTCCCTGCTTAACTTTGTTTAGAACTTATTTCAGTTTTCATGGTGAAGACAGCACTGAACATAAAATCACCTTTGCTGATAAACGCTTACTACATTTCATGTGTTTAAGAAAAGTTAGGACAACAATATCTACAGTTCATACTTGGCCCAAGCCTTAAAAAAAGTCCTACGTTGTGCACCCGTTCTCATCCCACATTCCCTCCAAAAATGAACCTGAGCAAAAAGGAAAAAGTGAAACACATGTATTTTGTAAAGTACCTTAGTGGGTGTTTTGTTGCCACACGCTATACAGATTATGTAGTCTCATTACATCCATCTCGGTGACGGTATATTATTGTGTTCAGAAATACAGCACTAGTGCATTAGCACAGTGAGGCATTGCAGAGCAGTCGGAACAGCCTCCACACAAAAGAGAAAATATGATTTGGTCTTTTTTTTTTTTTTTCAAGAAAGAGGTGACCACAGTATAGGCTTCTGGGCTGCTTTAAATATTTGTCAGACAAGTCAGAAAACTTTCCTAAAAGGAAGTTGAATACTTGGATTAATTTGCTAATACAATGGATATAACACATGGAACTCTGGTTCCCCAAAATCTTATTAATTCATTCCCCAAATTTATATTCAATTTTTAAATCAAAATAGACACTTTAAACATCATAAAATTGAAGAGTGAAGAAAAAACCTGTGCGCCTGTCATTTACTGTTCATGCTGAAGACTGCAAAATTGTTTCCTTAGGATTCAAATTTTCATGGCAAATAACTACTATCATTTCTAGTGCCACAGTACATAATACTGAATACATTGCAAAGCAGACAGTAGTTGATCATATACTCAAGTAGAAACACCTGACATGAAAAGAAAACACAAGAAGCTCCTGATTTCTCAAGCCACCAGCATTTTTCAGTAGTGCTCCTACTATGTACAACTTTACCTCTTCAGAAACATGGTATAAACAAAAGGATTTTTCTCACACATTTTCCTTGTGCTCTGGCACCCCAAATCTAAATTTTAAACATGCTATTGAAGGCTTTTCATCAGAAGAATAACTGTCTGATGAGATACCTGGCAGTACTTTCTGTTCAGTAGTACTAAAAAGAGATGGTTGACAAGTTGAATATGGAAGACAAAAGAAAAGGTGGCTGGGAAAGCAGCAGTTTTACAGGGTTATACAGTGCTTCCTCTAACATGTTATTAGATATTTTAATCTATGAAACTGTGCTTTTAAATGCCATTCCTTGGCATTTATAGACCAGGTTGAGAGATACAGATAGGTATGTGCAAGTGGTTCAGCCATTTGTCCCTCTCTTCCTTTTGGAACAAATAACCATTGGAGCATGATTTATATATTTTCAGTCATGCAAGATTCAGCCAGTGTCACCTGGATCAGGAACAACTGGACAGACAGACTGCCAAGAAACAAGTCTCAAGCTGGTACAAGCTACAACAGCTTTGGGGAGGGGTGGAAGGACATCAAGATTTTGGCACTTGATCCAACAAGGTCTCTTAATAAACCAAGACTCTCCTGATCATGGATACACAAGACAGGGTTTTTTTTGGTTTTTTTTGTTTTTTTTTTTTTTTTTTTTTTTTTTGACCAAGCACAGGATATGTTTTATCTCTGGGTAGATATAATACAGTTATAATTGAAAATTGTAGCTAGCTATTCAATTTGGTCATTTCAGCCCTTCCTCTGTATCAGACTCAATGCTGAAAGTATATCAGTACTAGCTAAATGAGCTTATGAAATACAGGTACACACTATCAGGTTAAAAAAAGAGATAAATAATCCTAATACAAAACATTTAGAGCCAGATTGTTGATAATGTCATTCAGACTGAGTGATATCTTAATTCACATGTACTCCCTTTATCTGTATTGTTTGACACAATTTAATCAATCAGTCTACAGAAATTCCATTCTAATATTATGTTAGCGCTTGCCAATTACTAAGTGGCCACTAATGTCAGCCTCCTTCAGCGCGTTGACTGAAAACTTACAAAAACATTGGCAAAGTAACGTTTCGGAAGATGACTGTTCCACAGAGCAACACAGAACAATCTGCATGGCTGGCCCAAAGCAGCTGCTTTGTAGATTGAGATAAAAATGCCTCTTCTATATTGGATGAATTCTTGGCTCGTACAATATGAAGTCTACAGCATGGAACGACTATCTAACTGTTGCTGAAACAATGCCAAAACACATTTATTACCATGGACAACACTAGGACACCCAGTCTGAACAGTTACCAGCTTAACTCAGAGAAGCCAAACAGTATATATTTAGGATGGCTGCAATGTACAAGAAATGCTCACCATTTGTGGCCATCTTTGTTGATTTTATCACAAGAATGTTGTGGTACTCACTATTCACCTCAGATTCATGGCCTCCAGAGGCACGCAATTACATCAGGTATCTTTCCTTAGATGAAATAAGCTTTAAAATATTATCCAGTTTTCATATAGACTTTGAAACTAAAAGACAAAAGAAACTAAAAAAACAAACTCTCTGAACTGATAATATTAGCAGCATTCATGTGTGCCAGTTTGTACAGGCACTAATCAGGGGGCTGGGAAAAAAGGATTTCAGTTTTGGTTAGCGCCTGTCTTAATAGCTGTCCATTTGTGAAACTGTAATTTATTTTCAATTATTTCAGTGAACAAGCTTTCATAAAGTGTGTTGATCCTTTAGGATATTTAATTAACTAATAATAAGGGATGTTACAAGCAATCAAACAGATAAATACATTTCTTCACCAATTTATCACTTGGATTAATGTTCAGCTTCTTTGAAAAATTTGCATGACTCTCCAGGCTTCATCTTTTACTCAAATCCTGCACCAAGCTGCACCCTTTCTGAAATCTGATATTTTAGCTTCAGATTTTCCATCTTTCCCAGAATAAACTCACAAAGAGAGCAAAACAGTGAAGAGACCAGCAGTGAAACTGATGGGAACTCTGCAACTGAAAGACTCCCAAGTCCCAAAACTGATTTGTAAACAACCATAACACAAAGCAGAAATTAATTTATTGGTGCACTGTAAACTTCTGGTTAATTTATCAGCTCATGCACTGTGCTGTGCAGAAAGCACTTGGAAGGAAAGAGTCAGAGAGAGGTCACTGCCCGAGCCGCAGCTTATTTCCACTGCACAGTCCGAGGCTCCGAACAGCCACCGGCTCTAACAGACGCCTATCAGATTCTCCGAAAAGCAATCCCCATGTCTGTCTTTCCCAGCCAAATGTGACAAACAACAGGCATTAATACAGATTTGAAAAGCCTTATAATCAATCTATTAGTTCAACTAATTCACAATAGTTGATTAGATTGTAAATTGTTTTCTGCTGCATCTGCAGACCTGAACCATCGCCGTTACTGTTGTCAGGCAGGAGAAAATCCACTTATTCAAATCTGTGTCAGCACCTTTGTTGAGAGCACTTACGAAAGCACCTGCGTGCTTTCTGTCAGTTTTGCAGGCATGGTGCTGCTCTAATTCCTTCAGTTTCTGAAAATGACAATCAAAATATGTCCCTCAGGGACAACAGATATTTTGCCATTTCAAACCAGACACATGAGGGAGGAGGGCATTGTGATACAGTGAGGAGGAGAGGGCATTGAGACTTCAATCACTATGTTCTCCCCAGTGCTTTCTCTGCAACCTTCTCCATCCAGCTCCACTGCTCAAACAGCAGCATCTTGGCAATACAGGCCAGCCAGACTCCTTGCTGTACCTCATCTGAGAGCCTGCAAGTGTTCAGTGCAATTTGTTCAGGGTCCTTCAGCTACCAAAATTTGAGTGAACCTCCCAACAGTCACTGTGATTGGTAGGGGAACCCATTCCCTGTGCTCCTCGGATTCCTGTGCATTCTGCAGTAAGCAACGAGAGCTCTGTCCCCTCAACTCCCAGACTGGCACACCACGGTTGGAGCTGTTCTCTTGATCAACATTTCACTTAAGCAACAAAATTCTTAATATGATACTATTAATATAGCCTACGGACTACATACGACAGTCAATTGTCTCAAAAATATTAAATCTATAGAGGCATGGGGGAAAAAGACAACAGAAAATGGACATGCTGCTAAAAGAATTTTCCTGACCTGAAGATGCCAAGAACATCTGCTTCACTTTAACTTCTGCTCTCCTTGTCCTTTTTGCTACACTACTGCAATCAAATGACTTGCTAGATTCTCTCTTAGACAAATCTATTGTAAAGGATACATTTTTGTGATTAGAAAAGCTGCAAACCTAGCATTCTCTTAACCCACCAAATCTGTTTCTCAGGACAAAAGACAAGTGCCTGTTTCCCAGCTTTGGGAAAAACTTGCTGCTCTCTTTCGATGAAAAAAGTATTTTCCACGACCCTCAGAGGTTGCATGGCTAACAGAAGCTATTTTTGCTCAATCAGGTAGCACAACGGGTTCCCATTTTGGAGAAAAGAAAACTAGGGAAGTTCAAATGGCATTTACAGCTGCCTCAAGGAGGCACGCAAAGGGGATCTGTAGGAACCTCCATGCTGCCTTTATGGCTCACAGCCTCAGAAGGTGAAAGGCGAAGCCAGAAAGGAGGTGGTACAGGGGTGCTGCGCAGAGCATCCTCTCCACAATCCCAGCTCAACGGTATCAACTCACATTGCTCAAATGTTTAAGCACAGAAAAGTAGAAAGATTAATCCCATTTTTTCAGTTGATAAATATGATCATGATTTCTCAACAGAAAATTCAGATCCATGACTTCTTAAAAGTATAGAATATACTTTTTTTTCTAGCTATAGTGTTGCTTTGAACTCACCTCATTAAGACACAAAGAACACATTACACTTTAGGAACCCAGATGAAAGAGTTTTGATACTCCCAAAACTGTTCCTACATCAGTGTCATGGATTAAAAAAAAAGAAAGTTATTCATATTTGTAAATGTAGTCAACTGCAGTTAATTTTCTTTTTAGAATAGCAAGGTATCTTGTATAGCCTGTAAGATGACAAAAAAAAAATACATACATTTTTGACCTGGGGTTTAATTTTACATATTTAAGCACAATTTGCTGGCTTACAACACTAGTTGGGCTAGAGCAAATATTGCATTTTAAAACTTTATGGAACTAATTTATAGTGTAGGGCAGGCACAGACTTGATCTCCCGGCAGCAAAATTTTATGTTTCCATTTCAGCAATACTGCCTAACACAATAATATCAGGCCAGCAAATCTTAAATATAAGTTAAGCTAACATGATCCATTGCCTTATAAAGCAAGAGTACCCTGTGGAGTCATGCAGAATATGCCAAGTGATTTTTCAAAATTTAATCATCCTAAATGTCAGATAAAGGTGCTTTTGCTGTCATTCTTTAAAACCAGGAAAAAAAATCTGAGTGTGCCTTCAAGTTATACAGAAAACTGTTCAAAAATAGCTATGTTAAAATATCAATCTGCTGTTTGCTAAATGTAAGGAAGGAAATATTGACATGTTTTATTGCAAAATAAAGAATTGCATATTTTTCCAATAAAGATCACCTGGTTTTGTATCAATATAGATATTACTGTTTCCTTCCAAGATCAATTTATCTTTCGATGTTGCCTCTACAGTAGATGTTGTACAATGACAGCAATGACATTCTGATAAAAAATTTTAGTATGCTTCAAATCAAACTTTTGTTGACTTTAACTGTTGTGTTGATCAAATAAACAAGTTGGAATGTTTCATAAGCATGCTTTTTACCAACCCCACTCATGGAGTGGGACTAATATGAAGACTGTTCACTAGAAGGTTGCACAAGGATATATGATAGCAAGTTTCATGTGGCTGAGTAGAAAGTAGGAATTGAATTATACTGATGAATTTGAGCATTTGTAAAATAAATTATAACAGATATTTAAAAAGCCTCCCCTAAAAGCCAACTTATTTTGGGGGTGGAGGGGTAGGGGTGTGTTTCCCAATTATTTTCTACAGTTTCACCTTTAGAAAGGCTGAATACCATTACACAAAATTAAGTGAAACAAATAACCAGCATATCATAACCATTAACACTAGAACATCTCAGAAAGAAAAGAGAAAGAAATGTTATGGCTAGGTAAATGATTAAGTTAACGACTTGTTTAGACTGCAAAGAATAGGTATGTTCTATGAACTGTGGATGGTGTCTATGGATTTCAATCCACCCATTCTCTTTCCTATTTTTACTAATGTCATATATGAAATAATTCTCCACATTTTTGGTTTGTACACTACCACATGGATCAAACCATTTTTTAAAGTGTCATATGTCCTGTAACATATATGATTTAATTTTAGGAGGATGTCAGGCTTGTAGTAAGCTTAGAGCTATAATTTGATCTTTTAAAATCTGTAATCTTACTTGGCAATTTACACACACAAATGAAATGTTCATACTGAGACATGGTCAAATTCAAGCAGTACTCCTATAAAGAAGGCTGTGATAGAAAACCACAGCAGATATCAGGATTGCTATATGCTGTTTAGCACACACTATCTTTCATTCAGGAGCAGTGGAATGTTAAAAAACAAAAAAAAAAAAACAAAAAAAACCAACACAAAACACCACATCCAAACCAAACCAAAAAACCCCCACACACCCACCAAAAAACAACCTCCCCAAAAACAAACACAAAAAAACCCAACACACACTTAAGGGAACAGAGACAAGGTGTTCAGAGCATGTTGCAATGCAAGTTGAAGGGGTGCCAAGAACACGGCAAAAAAGATATTCCTGGAAATTATCGGTATAAAACCTGCTTAAATTAAATTCTAGGAAGAGAGAAATATCTTTCTGTACTTTGAGAATACCAAAACCAAACATAAGTCTGACTAATTTCACCAGTCTGAAGTCAACACACCTATAAAACAGACTGGCCCAGTTATTGTAAAGACTTTCTTTGTTTTCATGAGTAATGAATCTGACCCATATCGCTAACCCTGTAGAAAAAATACAGTAGAAGCGTGATCCCCATGCCTCCTGTGAATGAATGTCCCATCTTCATTTTGGTTACCAGTTAAAAACAAAACAAATAATTTTTTTTTAACCATTTGCAAATTATGTTTTAATTTTGTTCATGATCTTTGCAATTCACTGATATCAAATATAGATACCATACCACCAGAACCACTGTGGCGGAGAGCATGAAAGTTTTCACTGGATCATTAAAATGCACTTTTCTCCCTCACAGAAATGGTTTTCTGTGTATGTGATGCGGCCATGCTTTCTAGGAATAAGGCTTATCATTTTTATAGCAAATCACTGGTTATTTAAATCTTTTTTATATATATTTTATTCTTTGCCTCAAGTGACATAAATTATGCTTATGACAAGGCCTAAAGTAGGGTTATAAACATGTGAAGTCTAACATATCTTGTCCGTGAAACTCAACCACAAGAGGCCTCCATTGAGCAACTAATGAAACCACTGCCATTATTCATCATCTCTATATTCGATGACTATGAGAAACATGTAAAAGGCAGCTCTAGAAACTTGGTGTTATACACTCTAGACAATCTTTTACTCATCTTGAAAGAAGAGAGACTCCAAGCTGTCAAATGAACAGTGGCAGGAATAGCCATTTAATCATATTTACTATTTCCCATAACTTCAGCTAAATAGCAAGCGGTGCCTTTGAAGCATTCTGCTACTGCTTTATTACTTCAATAGCTCTAGGCAACGGATCAGTGAAACGGCATAGCCTAGCATAAAAAGCCAAGGAGATGTTTCCACTCTATGTATTTCAGATACTTTGCCTGTTTAATCAAACTACTTTAATAATACAACAAATACTATCCAAAAAATTACTTCACTCTTTCTTAAGTGTTATGCTGCATCTATGTTTTAACATGTTAATTCAACCTTTGTTTGACTGGGACATGGTGTGTACTAATTTGTAAGGTAGAATCATAGAATCATAGAATCATACAGGTTGGAAAAGACCTCTAAGATCATCGTGTCCAACCGTCAACCCAACACCACCATGCCCACTACACCATGTCCCTAAGGGCCTCATCTACACGTCTTTTAAATACCTCCAGGGATGGTGACTCCACCACTTCCCTGGGCAGCCTGTTCCAAGGCCTGACCACTCTTTCAGTAAAGAAATTTTTCCTAATGTTCAATCTAAACCTCCCTTGGCGCAACTTGAGGCCATTTCCTCTCGTCCTATCGCTTGTTACTTGGGAGAAGAGACCAACACCCACAACCACAACCACCACCAACATTCATGACCAGTTTACAGCAGCTACTGTAACTATGGGGGGAACCATCCTCTCATATGCTGGACTGGAGAGCTCGGAGCCTGGGCAGGGCACAGCCGCAGTGCTCGGGCAGCACTGGTGGCTGGAACAGCAGCTCAGGGACTGTCAGCAGCCAGCGCCATTTTGAGTAACCGTATTCCAAGCTCCTGTACAAGGGCTAACAATCCATGAAAGAAGTAAACACTACGTCAACCTGAAGATAGTTCATGCTCTTATTTTATCCATTTTTCTTATTTTTCTTTTTCTTCTTTTTCAAAGATGACTAGAATATTCCCCAACATACCTAAAGCCATTCCCTTTGGTCAACACCTTTGGTATGTCTTATACACATACGCTTTACATTGAAAGCACTGCAATAACATTAAGAAAATTATTTCTGCATCTTAATGAAACATAGGATAGTTATTTCTGATCTTCTTTAGCAAAAATATGTAAAAGTATATAATTGTTATGTTGTAAAAGTCACTGCCTTTTTGATAATTCACCGAGGGAATATAAAAGTCCAGAGGATGAAAAAAATCAAGCAATAGACACATAGAGGCTGTCAATTGTCACAATAAGCATTTTACTCTGCATGGGAAAAAGAAGAGTTTATGCTTGACTGCATTTTCTACTAAACCTACAAATTACTTGTCAGTTTATCTTTTTTAAAATTACATTCTTAATTTACTTTATTGCAGTTGCACCACTTCTAATATGGATTTACTTGTCCTAATCACTTGTGTCCATATAACTTATCATCTCCATCAATCGTATTTTTGTTCTGTTGAACTTCCTCTCATATTTTCTTGTTTAAGACAAGAGAAATCAGAAACATAAAATGGATTAAATGCATGTGTAGTATGCAACCACATCTCAGTCATTTTGACATAAGATTTCCAATGTCACAACTCTATTATTTAGTGTTTGTTCACATTTGGCCAGTCAGTCCATGCTACTCATTCGGTTTTGGTGACCACCAGACTCTGATCCACAAGTTTCTCATTCTTGTTTGATTATTGTAAGGTAATGCATGTGCTCACAAGGTAGCAAGCCTATGAAACTACTATTTGTGAGGAAAACACTCCTACCAGTCACAAACAAAATCAATTCCCAGCTGACCAGCAACAGGTTTAAAAGCATTAAAAACATAAGAGCAGTCTCGATTTAGATACAAATGATGGCACGACTGAGCAAGATCAAATAATTTCTACAGTTAAGTAAATTTTTACCAATATATACCGGAGACAGAAGGAGTAGGAAATATTTCTGAAAAAATATTTATATTATTAACTCGTCCTGCCAGACACTATGAGTTTTACCTAGCCGTTGCCTTAAGTTTTGCAATACAAGTCTGTGAGCTAAGCAACAGAACACCCAATAAACAATACTGAACAAGACTGCAAATGAATATCAGTCATTTAGACTCAACCAAGTAAAAGGAAAGGTGAGAGCCTCTAAAGATGGACCACAAAGAACCCCAGGAAGAAAACACTCTAGGAATGCAAGCAGTAGAAAACAATTATTAAAAACACAGAAACAATCACATACATTTGTTCTCTTTTGAGGGTAGAAAGGATATAAAGTATGATTACATTTCAGATTTGTTAAGAAGCACAGCATAAATTAACAGTGATGCTGGAGCCCAATTTTTACCAGAAATTCAAAGCAAGGCAAAAAGTTAATGAAGGACTGGCAAGAACTTGCCCCACATACACAAAAAACAACGTACACATTAAGTTCTTCCTTTACCTTAAAACATAAAACAAGCTTATGTTTTCAAAAGGCTAGTGAGAGGGTCTTAAAAAAATACAAAAATTAAAAAATAAAATAAATAAATGCGAGTGACATGTACCAGAAAGAATAAGTCATGCCTCATATTTTGATATGTAAGGAAGATCTAGAATTAAGAAAAAGAAAGAGTTAGAAAACCTCTACAGATTCACAAAAGCAACTATGATTTGAGATTTTGCTTATATTAAGAACACACAGTTTTCCTTAAATGGTATAAAACTTAATTGCTATAAGTTTCATTTTTCTTAGCTCAGAGGACCTATTCATATGACAAGTCAATCAGCTTCCTTGATTGATGCAATCTGCAGCTGAAAGCCAGGGAGAATCATTCCCTCTGGGCTAGGTGATCACATTCTCAACTACTTCATCAAAAAACTTCAGATACCCCAGGGCTTTCCAGCGTATAAACCATTCAGAATTCTCAGCCAGGTAACCTTCTGGGATTTCTTACTTACAGCTTAATCAGTGGAATGAAGTCCGTGATGATGGGATATAGCTTCACCTGGGACAAATTCCTACAGTGTTGCAACAAGTGCTTTAGACAACCAACTAATACAGTTTGGAAAAAAATTTTTTTTTTTTTAAGTACATACTACTGTTATTGTTGCAAAGGAGAATGTAAGTAAAAATTTTTATTATTTTGGTTTTTTTTGTTTTGGTTTTTTTGTTTGTTTGTTTTCTTTTTTCTCCTTAAAGTCAGATAACAAGCCAAGTCAAACAAACAAACTACAAGTAATAGAAAATAGAGAGGTTGTAGAGTCTCCCTCCTTGCAGATACTCAAAAGCCATGCTCTCGGTGGTCCTGCTTGAGCAGGGGGGTTGAACAAGATGACCTCCAGAGGTCCCTTCCAACCTCAACCATTCTGTGATTCTGTGAAAATGTATTATGGAGGATATTAGAAATTATTGTGTGTAGTTTCTCAGTTCTTAGTTTTACCAGGCTCCACTTCAATGACACAACATATAACATAAGTAAATTTTTTTTTCTTTTTCTTTCATCATGGAATCCTCCTAAACTCTTTGTAACTGGTGAAATCCAAAGAAGATAATAATCCAAGAATAAACTTAGAGCTGCTGAGACTATATTCCTTAATTTCTGTCTGATTTGAGTTTTAAGTAAATGCAATATAATAGAATCACATTGCTCTTTTGTCTCTAACATATTGCACTCATCTGCATGACCCTTTTAGCACTGATGCTCCATGAACTTTCCTGAATTTTCTCTACACTCCTCAAGACAAAGCTTTCCTCAGCCATTGGATCACAGACACTCCCTGACTGAAGGAGACTGAACAGCAGGTTCTGAACAGCTACACTGAGCCTACAGACCCTCCAGCTGGTACTGGTTCTACAGAAAAAATAGAGTTTGGGCCCAAATAAATACCTATCTCTTAATATCTCTTTCAGCGTTGTTTTTTGTTGGTTTTTTTTTTCCTTCAGTTTGTACCATTATGCTTATTGGAGCCAAGAGAGAGCCTTCCCATTAAAAAGTAACCTTTTCCCAAATACTGAAGTGTTCCACCACCCTTTTTTTTTTTTAGTGTTTTCATAAACATTCATATATTTCCTCTAAAAAAGAACCATTTTTTCAATGAATAATTACTGTAAAAGATATCTCACAACGTTTTTTAGTTGAAATCAAGAAATAAACATTTTCAGTTTTGACTGCTTCCACTGTCTTTCTCCACATCAGTGGTAAATACAACAGATAATATTTGGCACATTTTGAAGAGCAGCTCAGGAGTCAATGGTCAGAGAGTCAAGAGCAGACACAAAATTGAAAGTTCTTACATATTAGGCAATCTGTGCTATTGAAATTCATGACCATCTTTTCTGAAGGTTTAAAGCAAGTATCTCAGCCTCCTGTATTTAAATAATTTTCTAAATAGAATTAACTTGATTCTCTCCCTGCTAGCCCCAAAAGTGCTTTTGAAAGCTTTCAGGGGTGGGAAGTAAAGTAGTGGCCTAAAACCACACAAAGAGAATTTCAAGTGGCAGAGGTAACTCAAAACTCAAGTGAGAACTCCAAGCCGAATGTGGCACCCCAGGATAAAATTGTCATTGAAAAATACAGTAACGATGTCCATAACGGTCAAGAAAGGAGGTATAAACAAGGGTTTGGGTAGAGTTTAAATGTTCTCCTTTAGGCATTTTGTACTGAATGCAAGGGACGTGTCAGACAGGTTCTCCAAACTTAATGTGATATTAGGGAATTTCAAGAGGGTTTTACCTTCAGTTTTGCTCTAGTAGAGATAGGTTTCACTCACAGAACTGCTGAAAATTTATTGCTTTTGTTTTCATTATTTCAAAAAGATAGGTATTTTAGAAAAATTGTGAAATCATATTCACAGTGAATGTCTATGATAGATTTTTTGGGGCTATCTTCCCCAGAAGACATGCTTTTGTCATAATAAACTATTTAGGTATTACATATGGAATGCCTCATACTCATATGTGTGTTGATAAAGTGGAAGATATGGGATTTTACATCCTATGGAAGGTACTGCAATATTCCTTTTTGGTAATATATTTATTTTCACAGCTACTTGCTCTATGGTTCAGCAAATAATCTTGGTACAGTTTGTGGTATTATCATCTGGCCTGTTAAGCAGATATAATATTAAGCACTGCAGGAGGCTGCCAAATTGGCAATCGTTATGAGTAAATCTTATAATGGAAATTAATTCTCTGGAAGTTTATTAATTTGTATTAAATGCCAGTGTGTATATATTGTATCATACAACACAAATGTATGTCTTTCCACACAGAAGGAGCATATATAACTCCTTCTTCCCTCTCTCTCAAATGACCCCTGGGTTTGGAAAAAAAGAAAGAGAAAAAAGAAAAGAAAGCTGGAGTAGACACTTAAGATGACACACTTTTTGTATCAGCTTTGTGTCCTCTCTAGTTTTGCCATAGCAACTAAGCTAAATCTTCCTCACTTGGCATCATTAACTTGATGATTTGGCTGTGGAGAAAAGAAATTGTGATTTGAGAGGGTTTTGAAGGCATGTGATTCACCTTTAAATTGGAATCTGTAGTGAAATTCTTAGCTTGGGGTCAGTATAACCATCTCTGGCATGCAGCGGGCATACTCCTTTCAGGAACCACATATAGGCTGGCCTACCTCCAAACTCTAAATTTCAGTGCTCTGCTAGGCTCTCTGCACTTTTACAGTCAGCAGTAAATCTATACCAGAAATAAAGGATTAAGCTTGTCCTTCCTCCCTGCCGCACATAGAAACAAGCCCCCGTACCTGGCCGGGATGACGATGCTGGAAGCAGCGCGGTCCCAGCACAGGAGCAGGGGTTGGATCTCAGGGGTTGGATTCGCTGCGGTTGGACACTCGGCACAGGGCAGAGAGCAGACCAAATCTGGGAAGATCTATAATGTGAGCTGTCACAAGCCCAGGTTATTCTCCTGCTAGGATCCTTTTTTCCCTTCAGCAGAGGATATATTCTGTCAGAAAAACTGTACAGGCTGGACAAGGATTTCTCAAGGCAGAGCAACGCAAAGCCGAATACTTGGACCACTGAGTACCAATCTGAATTTAGCCTCAGTGATTAAACTAGATAAAGGCTGCTATCCAATTTTACTCATTTTCTGCCCTGGAATTGAAAGTCAGGGCAGCTTTGTCTTAACTTCTAGCTAAATTCCAATACTTTCAAAAAATTTTGTCCGCAAACAAATATTTTAAGCATAATATGCCAAACATCTTATACAGATCAAAACAATTTCCCTTGAGAATAGCTGTTCTTCATTCACCCAGAAAAAAAGAGCAAGATTATTTGTTAAAGGATGATTAAAAAGGAACTGAAATAAACAGAAACATCATATTTAACTCAAAATAGTTATGATTTCTGACAACATCAATAACACTAAGTGCAGCTTTAAACTATTCAATAAAAATTATTCTGGTTTTAGACAGCAGTATTTGAGAGAGGAAAGCTACATACTAAACAATGAGATTACACCATTTACACAAATAACTTGTGCATTTCTGTCATAGAAATAATGTCATGCATCAATGCATATAAGCCATAAAAGCAGGATGATGAAGCAGTCCTAACAACAGAAGATAAGACAAGCTTGTTAGCCATCTATTGGCAATTTTATCTCAAATAGACCATTTCACATTCTGACTTCTGTCTATATTTCCATTAATGAATATCATATTCACTACAAGACAGAGCTGCAACTTCTTGCAAGGGCAAGAATTATCTATAAAAATATCACTTGTTTATATGAAGCATGTCATCCATTTTCAAATGAAAAATTGTGCAAAAGCCAGTGATTTTATATACTTCCAAGATAAAACTTCACAACTTTTCACTTTCAAAAGCATTTTAATGTCAATTTTAACTTTATAAAAATTAAAGGTTAAAAAGAATTCTTTTCAGTCAAGTATTTATAATTTTTTTCCCCAAGTGGTATTATCCAAAGTGCCTCTAAAAAAAAAAAGTTTCAAATTGATTCATTTTTCTTAATTTCTTCTTACTTTCCTTTTGTTTCAGCAGTCAAGCAAAAAATCCATTATTTGCCCAGTTCTGCTCTGCTATACTTAATATTTTTATGGTGCTCTCAGGAACAGAATACAGGACAGCATACCAATCACTATTTGCAACACACTGAATAGTTTGCATGTTTAAGTCAGTGGGACCTCAGATTTTTCCCTGGTTCATAGAGGTCACTAACCCACAGTCAAGACTCTGCTGTATGCTAAGCATTCGTAGTAGCAATCCTTCTCAAAGGTATAACCTATGTCTAATTGAGAGTGTAGCTATATTCAGAATGCAGTATAATATATACCAGATCATCAAGGATTTTCAATGAAAGTTGTTTGCATTATTCTTGATATTCAACCTTTTTGGCAAGTTTTGCCTTATTCTGTCCATGAACACTGAGGTTCTGCAGATAGCGATTCCTACTTATGCCCTATATTCAAAATATTTTGACTTGCTATTTGATCCACCTGTCATGCCCAGATGATACTGATGGGCTCATGCTAAATGATTCCAATAACACTGCTAAGTACTTTTTCCCTGTCTCTATTACTTGATTATATATTGCATTAGATTCCTTGGCTTTGTAGAGACCTGGCTTAAACTAAAGACCTGTCATTTCATCTTGTATGTTTTCAATGGAAGACTTCCTCCTTGTCATCCTAGGGCAACAGCTGATTAGCTGTACCTCACCTTGGGGAACAATAAGGATAGGAATTTGGAATATTTGGAATAACAACATGGAATATTGCTTCTATGCTTAGCATGTATTAAGACTACTTGGACAGTGAGTCTTCATGTTGTAATCTACTGCCATCAGTTTGTAAACTAGCTCTCCTCATCCCAAATTTTATAGCAACATAAATAAATCTTTTGTAATTAAATGTCTATAAAGAACAACATCCTTTAAATTTGATTATTAATATTCAGAAAAGAGCTACACAGCAAGATGTAATTTAAATCAACAGTATTGTTGACTTAAATTACAGTATTCCATAACAAGATATTTCATTTTTAAAAAGTCAGTCTCCATCACAGTGATAGCAAATGCAGCACCATGAGTCCCATGAAAATCTTGGAAAGATTTGCTCACAGGAAGCGTGGTTTCACCTTTTTCTGGCTTTTCTTTGTTGTCCTTATTTTCTGTCTGACTTTATCCAATTCCTTAATCTCAGCTTTGAAAATGTGTATTATTTTCATCTTACACATATTATACAATGACAATTCATTCTTTTTAGTTCTTACTTTAACTCTTCCTCAGCTCAAATTATTTATTACAGTTCAGATTCAATTATGTATTGAAAAGTTTTAAGTAGAAGACCCAAAACTTTCCCAGACCTGAATTCTACAATCTAATTCAGCTTTTTCTCACAAATATAGTAGCCATTAATCATCACACAAAGCACGTTTTTGCTCTCTCTAGGCAAAATGATTCTGTAGCACCATCTAGTGAGATGACATCACTATCTGTGATGGAATTTTCAACTCCCAATCAATATTAATTCACCACTTTCAGTTTTGGAGAACATAACAGGTTTCAAGATTGTCATTTAAATTCAAACAACCAGTTCATGATATACAGTGATGCAAGGTGTCATGGGAACCCTTTTTTGCAAGGCCTACCTTCTGCGCTCAGAATGGAACGGGTCCGTTGCGAGTACAGAGATGGAAGAGTGACTTGACCATCTCCTTCCCCTCTCCTTGAGATGCGTGTTTGGAAGTTGTAGTAGTACCCGCTAGTTCTTCAGCAGTCCACTGAAGCAGCAGTGCTATCATCTCACTGGATGCAGCAAGAGGAGGAAGCAGAGGAGGACCCTCTCGAATGTCTGCACAAAAGGCACTCACAATCTTGCCTGGCATGGCCAGTCCAAAAAGGTATGCTTACAAAAGCATTTGGAAGGCTCGTATTGCTTCTTGTGTTGCTATACAATCAGAGCGCTCAGACTAAACTCAATAAAAATTCAGTTTAAGGTTGTTTATTGTAGATTTTACTCATGTTACTTTGTGCAGGTTTACAAAAAAAAAAAATTTCAAAAGCCACCTACAGGAATCTTAAATTTGTGCACAGAATGAGTACACACAGTATTCAATTTCTACCTCTTTCTTGCTGCAGGTTCTTGGCATTACTCATTAAAAGCCATAGCTACATTCTGAACTTCCTTCACTACTAAAGAATGTAAATTGAACAAAGGCTGAAAATTCCATCTTATTACTCTGAACAAGCAGAGGACATGAGAAAAAGGGGCCAGGATTTGGTTAATGAGACCCTTCAATTCCAGCAGCTTTCATCTATTAGCAACCTAACACAACGTCTACAAGGAAACTGAAGAACAGTAAGTTCCTCAGTGCTTAAATCTGAAGAAAATTTCTCCTGAACTCCTGTGGTGATCAGCTTATTGGATGAAGTATGAAATTTGATTATCTTTCTCTTAGCTTGCATAACTACAAAGTTTTATCAATATAGTCTGGAAATCTTATTTTAATGGAGGTTTGTTTGTTCCAATCACCCTCCAACTAAGCCAGTGAAAAAAGACTTAGGCATGAGCTAATTTTTAATTGCTTAGGATAGGCACAATAGGGATACACCTGTTTAAGGAAGACATTTAGTAAAAAGGGTAAATAACATAAAACACTCCAAACATTTAAATTACTCTAATTACCCAGGAGCGAGTTCCTCAAGAGATCCACGAAATGAACACTACTGGAACACACCAGGAGAACCCATAGCGATGTGTCTTTCTCAGGCTGCTTACCAACTAAGAGACGTATCTGTGATGAACAGTGAAATAGGTGTCAAGGGAGGCAGTGGAATAGCTACTCTTGGAGATATTCATAACTCGACTGTCCCTAAGCAACCTGACCGAACCTCAAACTTGGAGGCTCAAGCAGGGGTCTGGGACCTGATGAACTCCAGCCTAACAAAAGTGGGTACACACTTCATTTTCCTCCTTCTCTTTCCCAATCCCAAAACATCAAAGCCAGCAGTCCCTGGGAGAGGTAGAGTAACAGAAACAGGAAGAGATTATTATGAATGTAGAAATCAAAATATTATCAGAATTTATATCCATCTTTTACCCTTTGAAAGCCAGATATGACTTCAGACCAAAGCAGCATCATACATAAACCAAATGCTAATGGTGGCAGAAAGCAGGCTGCATGCTTTGAGTCATTCAGTAGCTCTCAGGGGAAATGAACTATCCAATATATAAATCTAAAGAATCCAGGCCACACCTCTCCTTTAAATACTGTAATCAGTTCTTTAATCAAAAACTTTTCCTGCTACTGTATTTTCTACAACTTATAACATATGCACCTTTAAATTAGTTAATTTTGCTTAGAAGCATGAGCATGCACATGCACACCAGTCATTAAAAGAACAATGTGATCAATTCATGCTATGTTTGGATATTTTCTGCACTGCTTCTCATTCGAGACCACACATACCTACTGTAAACCTTTGCTTTCTTTTTGATGGATTTCTGACATTCTGCTCATTAGTCTATTATCTCGCTGCTTATCAGTCACATTCTCAAGCTCCCTGTACTCCCACTGCACAGCTACAAAAACCACCAGACTATTTTCAGGCCTTCAGCTACACAAACAATACAGCCTGTACAGCCCTTTCATCCCATCAGTATGTAATGATTCATTACTATTAAGACGACCAGTCAATAAAAGGCTCTGCAGCATGGTACTTCCTAACTGTTTATTAAAGCCTTTTTCTAGGAAAATGAATAAAATATTCCTTGTTCAAGACGGAAAGGAGGATGTGAGTTGATATTTTGGAAGCAGCTAAGTTATCTTTTTCCAATTTTTTTCCATCTGTTTAAGAACGAGAAGCTCCTAGAAATAAATTTGCCCCATATTTTCTTTTCATTTGCAATATTTTATGTCATTATTTCCATTTTTATCTCATTCTATAGCATCATTCTCTGTTACGGGTGTATGTGTATCTGTACCCATCCAATGTATTAAGTGTTTCCAGCATGAAGGATTTGGCTACACTTCAATACAATAACAGGCTAACGTTTTCATGTCTTTGAAATGCTGGTCCATCCATTTACTTGAAATATTTGAAAAGAATGAGATAACATTTGCATTTCTTTGTTCCTGTTATTATAAAGTTTTTAAGTTAATGTAATGTCTATCTACTTTATTAGTGAAGCTAGTCTCTACTAGCACTGTGGTATTGAAAGTAAAACACACAAACTGATAGTTAACTTGACATTAGATAACTCTTAGCTAGTGTAAATAGCCCCAATGCTATTGTCTCCTCCCTCCCTGAAAACAGGAAGCGTATATACTTGACAGTGAAGGACCATGAAAAGTAAAAAAAATTGTCAGAGAAAAGGACTGAAAAGTATCTGGGAGGTGATTTTTGGTCTTGGAAAACTGGGAAAGTTGTTCAGATTTTCAGTCTTCCTGTTAACACAGTTTACTGGAGGCTGGGAGTGTATGAGGAAATTTTTTACTGGAATATGTAGACTCTGCTGCTGCAGTCTAGCATTACTGCCTGAAGCCCTTCCAACTAGACATTTTTCCACACGGGTTTACCATTTCTTCCCTAAAGTAAACCAGCATTAAAAAGTGTAGTACACTGCTTTTCCTAGTGTGAGGCAGGAGGATGCCAAATGAAGAGCTGCTAATTTTTCTTGCTCCACCACGTAACTCTTAGCTGGAGCACAGGCCAGACTTTCAGATTTTTCGCAGGTGATGCTCAGTAAAGCTTGGACAGGGACAGGCTCCACTGTCCCCAGGAAAGAGCTGCCCAGCCCACCCCTTCTCTCTCCTCTCCTTTTCAAGGCAACGTCATTCTGATGCTTCCTTTTCCCTAGCAAAATTTGAGTCTAAACTCAAAGCGTTGATCAGGACCCCATTCAGCTGAGCTCTTCAGTTTCATTCCAGGATCACTTGACCATGCAGCCCAGTGCCTTGCCAAATAAAAGCAGGTATAAGTTTGAATGAAACTGAATGCCATGCTCCATAGTGACCACTAGTGACAGTGAGAAACACAAAGGGGGATAAACCAAAGACCAGCTCTTTCATATTGCTGAAGCAAGTGGAATTTTACAAAACAGACAGGTTACATGGACAGAAGCTGTTGTTTATAGATTGCTTTACAAATTCCAAATGGCAATGGGTAAATGAGCTATCAACTCCTGTGACACTGCTGAAGTTAAACCAAATGCCACTCCGTAGAACACTGTAGACAGTGTCTCTTACGTTTTGCTCTTGCTCTTTAACTTAATGTTGCTGTCCTAGAGAAAAATTGTTGACCATCAGTAAAACAACAGGGGGGGAACCCAGTAAGTTGTCAATTAACTAAAGTCAATGTTCTCATGATCAGATGTACAATGCACTATCCAGAAATTATTAACGTCTAACATAAGTATCACCTATTACTTTAGAGCTGGGTAAGTTTTCTGTATTAATGGGAAATAAATACCCAGGTGTGAAATGTCATTATTCACTTTTTATGCTCAATTTGCTAAAAGTATAATTTGTTCCTATTATAAATGTACATGCTCTTTAAATCATTCCCCTGTGGAGTCTTGAAACTGAGATACTGATGGATTTGTACTGAATACCTCCTCAAGCCTCCCAACCCTGTGTTTTTGCACATTGAGCTTTTCTCGACTTAGCTGCCTAATGATTTTAGAATATGTATAAAAGCTCCACAATAACAACTTCTCCACATAAATATTTTGATTGCTATTTAAAAGAGGGAGGGATTTGGTTTTCTGTGTTCGTAATTACTGTATCACTTGACTTATTTTTCAAGCACCTACTTAACAAGGCCAAATTTAATTGAATTGCTCATTAGAAGACAGCTGAACTGCAAATACAAGCATTTTTATTCTTTCATATCATACTGTTCATTTTCACACTTCACATCTTGTGAACCATACCTGTTTTTACAAGGTTCTATGCTACAACTAACTGCATGAGCACTGCAAATTGCTTGGTATTCTAAATAAAGATTAAGATTTTTCGAGATTGCCTCATGGCAATGCATGGGAATCAGACTTTTGTCAAAGGAAGACCACCTGTCCTGAAAAATCAGACAGCTTCAGGGTTTCCCCAGATTATGGCTACATTATATACTATTACTAAAGGTGAGGTGAAAGGAGAGAAATAAGAGTGTTTTTTAAGTACTTCTATGAATACCTTGTATTTTAAAAGCAGAAAACTCATTCAAATTAACCATTCAGGGTTTGTCTTATTTATATCAACTTTTGTATTTACATAAGTTTAAGTAAGATTGGACCATAAACCAATCTGAATAAACAATAATACCAATGACAGTCTACCCAAACCTCAGTTCAGAGTGTTCATGTAAACCATTTAGCCAGCATCCTTCACAGTATTACATAGTCTTAAATATAGTACTGAAAGTATAGAGATTACATGATTTCAAAAATAAATATAGGAATAAAAGGATCCAAGTGATTCTTTCCTATGTACCATCTGAGGTTAACAGGTATGATGTCATTGGTTTTGTACGAAGAATTCTTCATTGATTAATTTTTTCTGTCCAGCACCTATTAACTAGCTAATATACAGTCCCCCTCTGGTGTCATTCTGTCAATTTAGTAATTCACGCGGGTGAAGAAGCATTTAATTGTCTTCCCAGAAGAATGAAGTCTTCTGTTCAACTAACACAGGTAGGAAAATTTGAAGTTTGACCAGCCAGATCCATCAATGTTGAGAGATTTTTTTCTTTTCTGTAGTCTCCAATTAGCTTATAAAATGACACTCGTGACAGCTTACCATGTTATTTAAGAACAGGCAATTCTAACATAGCTACAAAGAAAATGAAAAGAATCCGAGTTTAAGAAGTAACAGTTGGGAGCGGAAGACTACGTATGCATATATATGTATTTATATTTGTGTGTACATACACTCAAAGATACTACAAGTCTCTTGGGCAAGGAAACGTAAAACTAGAATTTGTAGTGCTGTTTACATGTGCAACTGCTTCCTAATGATGTACCTCTCACCTAGAATAGTTTTGAGGGAAGCAGCTGGAAACCACTGCAGTAAACAGGCCTGGACAGAACTAAGATCCCATTCAGAAAACTACTATGTTCTACATCTTGTGATTAAGACGTTCTGAGCTTTGAGTCTTTGCTTTCCTTCTGTGAAAAATAAAGAAAGGGAACTTTATGAAAGACTGCTATAGGCAGCTGTCAAGGAAAAAAAATTATTTGTTTTTTAACCTTTTCCATTAATTTTTTTAAGGGAAATTAAGTATACTACTTTTCAAAGTGGGTTTGGCCAGACAGCCTTACTGGAAATAAAAGACAACATAGAGGATGGGAGTTAGAGTCACTCTCTGACTTCTATCTAAAATACCATATTAATGTGATTATTGCAGTAAACATCTCTATAAAGGTCAATCTAGAAACCTGCAGAACCCGAATCTCTCCCAGCCGTAGGCAACTGGCATTCTTACTTGACTGTAGACCCAAATTTCAAATCTCAGCAATACATCATTAAGGCAGAAGAGATTGATTGTTACCTGATACAAGAGTAAAAATCTTGTTAAAACTAATAGCGTTAAGCTAATGTTAAATGAGGCAAAAAAAAACCCAAACCCAAAACATCCTTTTGTGATTAAATGATGGAGGATAAAGTTTTTCCATGACAGGATGTTTAAAAATAAAATCATATTTAAAGAAGTCAAATTCACACAACTGTAACAGTAACACATTGTGCTAAAACGCACTGTGGTTTAAAAAAAGGAGTGCACACAGACACATTGTTGGGTTTTAGCAAAGAACAAGTGCTTACAGATTAAAAAAAAAAAAAAACACACAAAAAACCCAACTGTACTTCATAGTCTGCAGCCTGAATCAGAGATCTATCAGTCAAGCTACATACTGCAGAATGATGATCAGTAAGTTCCTAGATGATGACCTTTCAGAGAGGATGGCACTTCTTATGGAAGAGGAGAGAAACAATTAGGTGGAGAGGAAAAGGGCAGGGGAAGAGAAAAAGAGGAAAAAAAGAGTGATCTCTCTGGCTTCTCTCATTCCAGACCAACTCCTTCTGAAATGAAAACTAACATTTGAGACTCTACTGCTAAGATCTGAAGCACCTATCCAGCAGCAAAAGCAAAGGAAATACTAACAGAAAATGAAACCTCAGAGGATATAAGAACTTGCCATTAAGGTTTGTTCATACTTTGTCAAAAAAGCACCTTGAATACTGTGTACTGCGTTCAGTTTTGGGCCCCTCACTACAAGAAGGACATTGAGGTGCTGGAGCATGTCCAGAGAAGGGCAACAAAGCTGGTGAAGGGCCTGGAGCACAAGTCTTATGAGGAGCGGCTGAGGGAACTGGGGTTGTTTAGTCTGGAGAAGAGGAGGCTGAGAGGAGACCTCATCGCGCTCTACAACTACCTGAAAGGAGGTTGTAGCGAGGCGGGTGTTGGTCTCTTCTCCCTAACAATAGGACAAGAGGAAACGGCCTCAAGTTGCACCAAGGGAGGTTTAGATTGGACATTAGGAAAACTTTCTTTACTGACAGAGTGGTCAGGCCTTGGAATAGGCTGCCCAGGGAAGTGGTGGAGTCAGCATCCCTGGAGGTATTTAAAAGACATGTAGATGAGGCCCTTAGGGACATGGTGTAGTGGGCATGGTGGTGTTGGGTTGACGGTTGGACACGATGATCTTAGAGGTCTTTTCCAACCTTAAGGATTCTATAATTCTATGAAAAGCCTACACCTTAAACAACAAAACTCCCCACCATTATCGAAGGAAATTGTCTTAATCCCTTTTCCGTTCTTCATATACGTTTTTATTAGATTGACTACATTTACACTACAGATAAATTTAAAATTTACATTAAATTCTCAGTTGCCCCCAATTCAAACATCTAATATTTCTAACAAATTATTATTCATATATCCTCTTGGCATACCTACTTCAGCTATATCAATAGTAGAAATTAGACGCACACAGGATTCCCCATTTTCAGTATTAGACTACAAGAACAAGTCTCTTGCGCTTGGAGCACCATGCATATAAGCATAAAGAAAGAACCTCAAACAATCACAGTTTTAATCTTTTAATGAAACAGTAGGACAGTGTTTTCAGCCAGTGAAGCTACTCAGATTTACATAGCCAAGAATATAATCACATGTTTCTAGCCCCATTTCTCACACATTCTACAAAAGGAAAACAAAGAGGTACGCTAAGAGAAACAAAAGTGGACTCCACTTTAAGAAAAAAAAAAAAAAAACAAAAAAAAAAAAAACAAAACAAAACCAAAAAACATCCAGTATGTTTGCAAGAGCCCCTTACACATACTTATCCAGCTCAGTGCTAGCGGCATACTTTGGAGAGAAAGCATTTTTCAGGGCCACTCACAAGACCAGCTCAGCTATAATGAATCTCAGAACTAAAACTCATTAAAGCAGCAGAGATCACAGTCTCTTCTACAGAGATTCTTACAGATCTTGGTACTGCAATCATTAATCAGGAACAATTCCCTTAAAGGTTTGCTTGAGTAACGATTCAGAGATAATGACTAATTACAGTCCTCTTCAACTCAGATGCTACAAGCATATTATTCAGTTGTGGTAATACATTATTTTAGGGTGAGAATCAACTCAGATTATTTTTTAATATTGAAACATGGGTGTCTAGTCTAGGTTTATTATCTATATATCTCCATAGTCAAGAAAGAGAAGTGCCTCCAGAGAGAAACTCACTCCATCCTAAAATAGGTCTTCTGTAGGGGATGAACTGCCCTGTGGAGTTGCTTGCCCTCTCTACTGACTAGAGAAAGAGCCTAGAGTAGTGACTCAATTTTTCAGTGAGCGAGATGATTGAGATGGAAGTGCCATGTATCGGAACGTTCCGTTTGTTAAAAAACTGACTTTGCAGTTGGATCTGACAATGACGACTACTTTCTCCAAACGTATTACAAAAGACAGCAAGAGACAATTTCCATGTTTACATCATTTTGAGAAAGTTAATTTCAAATATTCAAACATGGCTACTTCTCATGAAGAGTTCAAAGAAATTTAAACTAACTCCACTATGGCGAGACTGAAAAACTACTACTAGGATAATTATTCATGTAGACTTTGCACTTTAGGAGGAGGAGAAGTGAACAGAATAGGTATGTAATCTTTGTAGAAATTGCTGCTTCTGTTTTTAATTCTTAAATAAAAACTTCCATCTCTCAGGGTCTCAGAAGAAAGTTGGAGGAATCATTTTCGACAAAGAGACAAATAAGTAGCAGGTAAAAAGTGTGGGACGATAGAGATACTAAAAACCTCCTGACCTCTGGTGACAGAGAACCATTTCTCTAAATTTTTGAAGGATGAGTGAAATGCAGAAGTAGATGCTACTGGTACAATGCCTGAATAATAATAAGTGAACCTGGCACTTCTGTAGGCTATAGTGACTTTCATCAGAGAATTGCAAAACACTTTGAGTGCATTTCTTTTTCTAGAATGGTAGGATCTTGCAAGGTATTGAGTGCTTCAAGCAATAGAAATTGAGGGTGTACAGCACAACACAAGAGGTACTTAGCAGCTTGGAGAATCAAGTCCTTTAGCCTTATTACAAACTTACAAGCAAAATAACATAGTGAAGTAAATAGACTTTCAACAGCAAGAACGCAGTATAAATGCAGACAGACAGCTAGCAAGAGATTCAAGGGGATGTGTTGAAATGGCATGGATCTGATACTAACTTATATGAGCTTATTTTTCTTGTATCACTACTGCTATCATAACTAAACAAACTGCATTGTCCTGAACTCCTGAACTCAAGAAATTGGCTATTTGGGACTCTCCGGTGAAGCTCATCTGGTCTAATACAAAGAAATGCCTAAAGCCAGTTGAAACATTGCCTTTTTAAAAACCTGGTTACTTTGAGACTTGTAGGACTATAAACAAGAATGTTTTGTTAATGTGAAACAGAATCTGCATGGTTAGATTCTCCAGCTATGTAACTGGAGAAGTCAAAGTCCTGTTATTTTAATTTTATTTATGTTTGAAGTGCTGAACAATTAGTTCATGTGACCCAGTGATAGCTATTTAACTCTGTACATTTACAGAATTAACAAGAATCCAAATAATTTTGTCTGTAATTATCTAACACCCTTAGTCTTATACAAATATCACTGCCATAAAGAGGACATGTAACAGTTTATGACTTGTGAAAAATACAACCATCTCAGGCTATTTTACATCAACGCCTAGACTCCATTAAACCTAAAACAAAAATGAAAGGTACGTGGTAGCCAAAAGTAATAGAAAGCCAATCCCCAGGGGAAATAAATCACAACCATCCTGAAGCCACACAGGAAAAAGAATTTAAAACAACAGAGAGAGAGAGAGTGCGCGCGAGCGGGAAAGAAGATATCACATGGTATGAACCCCATATCTGCTCTTAACAATCTCATATTTGGGTGAGCCCTGTACACCTCCATTAATGTTATGACATCTGTGGCTGTATTCCTTCCTTCCTATTCATCTCCACTGCCTAGGGACCACATGGTCTTGTTCTCCAGTGACTGGTATCCTCTCCTGCTCTTTGACTGCCACCTGTCTTTCTGTTCTGTATTTAAAGCATTACATAATAAAACTATAGAATGAAGAGAAGTTAAATGCCTGGCTTGGCTCACCCTCTTAAAAGGTATTTCTGTTATGGAGATTTCTCCCTCCCTCCCCAGATCCTGGCAAATTCAAAATGACTTGACGTTTTCCATTGTGATTCTGCAGGCGTAAATGGTAGTTTCTCAACAGGGAACCAGAAAGGAGTGAAATAGTTTTTAGATAAAGGCACTAGTTGTGATGTAGTGCCTGTGAAAAACAGCAGCAAATGAGCTGCAGTCGTTACACCACTAGCTAGCACAGCAAGCATAGCCAGGCTGCAGGCCATTGCTCAGAGCCAACCGCTGCTGATGATTGAGGAGTGGGAAACAAAGTAGAATCAAGAACAGATGATGCCACGGAGGGCCAGGGTGCTGGACAGGGCTCACAGCTTCTCTAAGCCCAGGGTCCATATTTGGTTTCACAGTTCCAGTGACCCCCAGAGTAGCACAAATACAGGTTCAGCACAGGGTAGAACTTAGCTCTTACTCTTTAGTCATTATTTACTCCTTATTTAATCATTTTAGTCACTATTTTTCCTTAGGCATTTTTGTCTTGATAGTGTGGCAGCACTGGCATCTGCTATATGTTTGTGGGGATCAGATGGCAGCAGCAAGAGTGTCCCTACTCTTCCTTGTCTATGTCCTTCCGGCACAGGAAGGCGGCATCTGCCTCCATTCACAGTCAAACATTAACGTCTCTGCTGGAAGACCCCAACAGCTTTTGCCACTTGCAACATGGAGAATTCTCCTCTGTGAAGCAAACTGAAGACATTAACTCATTTCACACAGGCCAGTGAAGCCATCACATACAAATTACTTTTGATCTATGGCAAATGGGGCAGAGCTCAGTCAAATGATGTAAAGGTTAAAGTCTTGGCATGCCATTATCTCTCCTGAAGTCAAAGCATCCCACTTGTTAGGAGCTAACTCAGTTGTACGTAGACCTGAAACACTGAATTTTCTATTCAATAGAAATAGTTCAACACTACTTAAGTGGAATTTGCAATAAACTTTGCTAGTTTATCTGTTTCTGAAAACAGGACATTTATATATACTTGGAAAAAAAAATCAGGATACTCTAGCCAAGATTCAAAAATATTACTGTTTAGCAAGGAAATAAATAAATTACGTTTACTCTGAAAAAACAGAGCACCAGGGTGTCCTTGATGTGACCAAAGTGCTACATACCTGTAGTCCCCTCTTACCTTGCAAGGAGCTGAGGTGCATGGCACACCCTGGAGCATCCCTTTAGAAATTATTCAGCTCCCGAGTTAGAAAAGAGCAGTTTTACTGCAGCACTCATACAAACATCAAAGGTAACTCAGCTGAATTAAATACAGCCCTACCAGTATAAAATTAGTATGCAAAACATACGGACTGAATCAACCAGGTAAGTCTACGCATAATTTGACTTACAATTCTCAAATATTAAAAAGACATTGCTACAGAAGCCACTCTAACAAAGCTTTTTAAAACCCATTCTTGGTTTTAAAAAGTGTATGAGCAGTGAACTTTTCAAACAGGCCAGAAATACTTCACAGCTAGAACTATGAGAAACATTCACATGGAAACTTGAAGCGATAGCAAATTTTTTTATCCTCTTCAGAGTCTTAAAACATGCTTATCAGTGGAGTATCTGAAAAAAAGACGTTTCCCGACTTTTCATTTGAGACTTGCAATTCTTGAACCTTAGTAGGTTGATCACAGTTTACAAAACTTTTTTGTGAAAATACACCAAACTAGAGTAGATTTGCATAAATGAATCAAAATCGTAATATACTCAAATCATAAGATACGATAAGTTTGTTGATTGCACAAACACTTGAAATGTTACCCCTTCTGATTTCACACTTCCAGTTAAAGTCTTGAAAAACATTCTCTGATTCTCTTTTATTCTAATATCATAATTCAAATATGAAATTTAGTGAAACAATCCTAACCAAAACACTTCTGTTCGTTTTTCCCGGTTCTTAGCTACAATCTGCATTCATTCCTACGAAGTAGTATCTGTAACCCGACTACAGTAAAAGCAGTATCTGGGTCTAGCAAAGACTAAATGCTCTGAGCAAGTACAGGAGGCCCCCCACAGGAGGGCATCAGCCTGGTTTCCTCACACAAAATTACATTTAAAAAAAAAAAAAAGAGTAAGGAAAAATTCATAGCATTTTGTCAAGCACTTCCATTTCTGTATAGGTCTGATAAAATAAATACGTTGTAAATAGAGTTATGCCCTAGCTCCCTGAGGAACAAAGTAATAAATAAAATTAGAAAATAAAAGTGGAAAGGCCTGTTACTATCTGGCTTTTTAAGAACATTACTGTTAGCATCCAGAACTTCTCAGTCATGTCATACCACAAAACAGCACACAAACTTCAAGACTACAGTGGAGCTGAGTAGCCAAAGCTACCTTATTCTGTTATTTTCTTTAATGAATAACAGTATCAAAGCCAGAAAAATGACAGCAGCTGACAGTGTGGGTGCTGATATAGAGAAATATGAAAAAAAGTATTCTAAGTCTGTCTTTTTTTTCCCCCCTCCCCACTAATATCCCATAACACACATCCATATACCACATTTATTTAAAGGCTGATAATCAAAATTAGTCAACATGTTAGCTCCCTACAACCTAACCAGGATATTTTTAGAGAGTGGTTCCCCGAAGACACCAAAAACCTGTCCTTGTGCCTTTATCGTTAGGCTGCAAAAGTTCTGAGCAGTGTTTAATCAAAACAAGTTAGGATAATACAGCTTACTGCCCAGTGCCTCGGTGGATGCATTACCAACACGTAATGGAAAATGAATGAAGAGGTAGTTCAAGTACAACAGTGAAACAAGGTAAGTCCTGCAATTCTGCAGGCTGTCACTGAGGTCTCCTGACCTCCAGCGGCGTGGTGATAGGTAGTGTGAATTTACTGCTTGCTGCAGTGCGCTGCATGACATCGTGTCACAGAGTAACAACAGTAATAAAGCATCATCTAATGTAACGACCATGCAGGTGCTCAGACTCCCATCCCCACCAGAATACTCACCCTGTAACACTGCATACTGACCCCAAAGTATTCCTGCCTATGTCTCCAAGCATCCTTCTTTACTTTGTGGATTTTGGGGAGGGAGAAGGAGGAGAAATGGGCTCAAGTCTTCAATGTTGGCACTGAACTGGTCCACAGTGGAAGCCCCTTTCCAGTTTTCTCTTTCTTCGATACAGATTTCAGCTCTTTACCTGTCTCTAGAATCTTTGTGCCTTCACCTACTGTAGCTACTTCAATAACCCAGGAGTTCAAAACTGATGGTGCAATGCCCAAAAGTAAGATTTCTAACCTTGCCAATAACACACGGGGAGGTGGTGTTGCTCATAACCAATACCTTAATTTTTTTTCTCCAAAAGACATTTCATGTACATACAAGAGAACTAGGAAATGCCTGTACAGCCACAGTTTTGCCTTCTCATTAATATGTATTGTGACACATAGTTAAAATTTACTCATGAGATAATCTGTTGTGCCCCTGCCTCATTCCTTGACATACCAGCACCAAGGTATAACGACGAATAAATGTTACATTGACAAATGTAGGTATTCCCACAACTGTTCATATGCGTGCATGTAAATGCATAAACATACATACACACACAGACCAGCGCTTCTGAACCACGGTCAAAAAAGTTGAGCCTTAAGCAAGAATTATTCCATCTTTCAAGTCATGGATTCATTATTTTTTAGTATCGCTGACTTCTCAACAATTCATGAAATACTTATCAAAATTTGATATGCACTTCATGAATTCATTACTTTTTTTTTTAATAATGATGGGCAATAAATACTGACTCCTTTAGAAGAATCTGGTGCTGTGTACACTGAATACAAGGATATTACAGCTGTTTCAGGATTAAGGTCTACAAGTGATAGGAGCTAACATGCAGGCAGAGCAGGCATTCAAAATGGGAAAACTTTGTCGTTAAGCATTTTGCTACATGCAAGCAACAATCAGGTTCAGTTATTGTCATCACTGCTTACAAAGCAAGCTTCCCATAGTTAAGGAAAGTCATCACTTGCTAACAGAAACATGAAATGGCAACAAACAGTTGCCAACGAGGCTCTCGCCTACCAGCTACCCCATGAGCAATTTCCACTTGTCAACAGGAAAATCCAATTTGCTCTGTCCTGTCCACCCATATGTTCTACAACAAAGGCAGCCTCTATCTACAGTACTTGTACTTCCAATAATCCCTTTCAAACTGTACTATCTACGTTGCAACTTGACCCATGTGAAAACAATCATTAAAATATTTTCAGATCACTTTTGCTTAAGTTTGATTCCTAGAACTTTTGTGGAGTATGAAATGTATCTTAGAATGAAAGATTGCATTTGCCATCTTATTTTTGATAACATGAAATATTTCAATTACATTCACACACGGGAGAAAAACTAAACTGTGATAGCTATAGCAATTCCTTACTTAGAAAAGTAATATTAGGAAAAAAAAAATTCAGAACACTTCTCCTTCAATTCAGCTTAGCAGCTACATTTTCATCATGTAATCTACCCACATTGTATGCATCACCATCAAATGGACAGCCTGTGGCCCACAAAACTATAAATAAGAATAACTCTTTCAGAACACTTACTAAGAAACTATGAAACAACATGATTATATGCAACATCGTACTTCTTATGCTAAAGATTGCTTTTTGAAAGCTGTACAACTTAAATAGTCAAGGACAAAGCAAGAATCTGATGGAACTCCGCAGCTGGATCTAATACCTTGAACACTCCATTCTATTTTGAACTTCGCTTTTCTTCTTCAAATTAAGTTCTCTGTTTATAAACAAGATCTAAATCCCTCCTGGGGTTAACCAAATGAGCACAAAATACAAACCCAAAAAAGAGAAAGCACCTTCAAAGCTGATATTTGCTCAAAACCTGGAGCAGTTGCCATGGAAATCATATTCTTTTGAGCCATAAATATCGTCAAAATAGCATGAGTATTTGAACCAGGTCCAGCTAGTTTGAAATCAGAAAAAGAGGGAAATGAAAATGACAGAAAGAAAAAAAGGTGATAAAAATCTCCCAAAAAGTTACATTTACCTCTTCTTTTCAAACTTTCTTCCCAAGTCTGTGTTTTACTAAAATCTTCATTTTAATCATTGTTTAATGAAAATTTAAAGTGCTGAAGAGGCAGAAGATTTAAACAAAGAGACTAAATTAAGGGCAAGATTGTTAAATATTGCATAACATAACTATACTAGCAGTGTGAATGCTGTGTAGTTATTATTATACATAGTTAAGAAAACATTATTGTCCTTGAACATGTCTGCATTTAAAGTTATGAACAGATAATTTAATTCAAAAGGATTACTCATCCATCTAAGTACTCAAGAATCTTTGCCATAAAGTGAAGATTACATCAAACTGTACTCTTACAGATCTAGGCATCATGGAAAAGGCTTCACCACACAACTGTATCTACTATACACAACTTGAGTAGATACTATCTTACTGGTAAGATAGTTTTTCCTAAACGCCTAGATTCTACCTGCACTTCCCCCCCATCCCATTTTGCACTTTCACTGAGTTAATTGTGACAATGATCCAGTTTAACAATTGGTGGTGTTTTTTTTAATATAAATAAGATAACAACTGAGAAAAGGCAGTTTAAGTGTACCAGTGCTACATATGGTGATATGCTACACTTCCCAAGAGTAGCTGTAGCACATTCCTCCATAGTCTTAAGGCATAGCAATGCCTGCGTCTATGCCTTAGGGTGGTGGGGGCAAGCAATGTAGCCGCCATCGTGCCTTCATCTGTGCGTTGTCTCACCCTTATCAAGAGGCAGGAACCACTACACTTGCAAATTGGGAGGACTGACTAAGTTTAGCCCTGTTCTAGGCTCAGTTCTCCATAGCTTTTACAGACAAACCAAGCCCAGGAGACCTAGACTTCACTTCATGGTAACTCTCATTACTTACCATTTTCCTTCAAGAACAGAAACAACTGAGCTCAGATTTCCTATCTCTGGATAGTAGTCTATGCTGGAGATGGCTCAAAAGAGGCAAATTTATATGGTGTCGGATTATTTGGAAATGCACCACCTTTTATCTTGTCCTCCTTTTTCACCTCCCTGCATAGGAAAAGATTGAGGACAGCTTCAGAGTTTCCTGGGTGCATTCCTGGAGATCACACTGCAGAACAGCTATAGCAGCTTCTCCGTCAAGCGAAGTCTGGAGGCAGGAGAATTTCTTTCCTCTACTTTAAAATGATACTTAGAAAAATCCTGTTCTGTGAGCTGCTTCATCCTGCAATCTTCCCAGGTTTGCTCAGACAGCTCTTGCAAAACAACTTTGGGAATGAGAGGGTGACCCTTCATTCATCGCACTGGCAGTAGTATCTGAGATGTTATTCCTTTTCTGGAGAAAACGGCTGCTTACCAGTCCTTATTTTATCTTGCAAAATGGTGCTTCATTGGGGTGAAATAAGATCAGTAATTGCTGCCTTGCAGCACAACCTGCCAAAGCAGGAATGTGGTTGTGGAAAGCAAAGACTTTTCTCCATGCTGTACTGGAACAAGTCTCTAAAAAAAAACTCACACCACTTGCTCACCTACAGAATGACCCCACAAAAAGTACGATAAAACAGAAATTTATAAATATCAACATGAATTAAAACGGGGAAAAAACTGAAACAAACCTGAGAATTGAACTAAAATGTAATGTAACTATTGTATTGATGTTGTTGTAATGCAATGGTCAAGTTGCTTAAAACCTATTGGACTTCATGAAATATTTTAAACGGCATTTTTCAGAAAAAGAAAGAAAAAAAAAAAAGAAAAAGTCAGCCTTCCAAGATAGATTTGTCAGAAAATGCTGATTCGTTTTATAACAATTATTTCACAATATTATCTTCTGTTTCTCTTATATCTGAGATTAGTACAAGTAGAAAACTTCCTTACTGTTATCCCCCCCCAAAAAATGACATATGTAGAAGTAAAGAAAACATCATACTTGCGTTACTGCACAACATCTACACTACAAACCAGTTCAAATGCTTCAGGGGAGGCCCAAGTATATTAGATACTATGAAATATTTATGAAGATGTATTCCTTTGTTGTAAGGAAGTCCTGGGCAAGACCTGAAGAAGGAACGAAAATTAGTTATCTATACACCCTGCTTTCCTATTTGTATACCTTTGAAAACTTCCTTTCAGGCAGTCAAAGATTCAATAGCACTTTCTGCTTCTTGAGTCATCAACAGCTACCCAACAGCCTTTCAAGGCAACACAGACAGGTAAGGCTAGACAGGTTTGAAGACGACAATAGGCACTGGGCTTATGGCTCAGGTAGGAGAGCCCCACGTACAGACTGGCTCAAGGGCTCCTTGTGAGCAGATGACAACCACCCCTCGCTGCCCGTAGAACAGAGGAAAGGGAAGGCAGGCAGCCACACTCTACAAGGAACCATCAGAGTGCCACAAACTGAAGAGTTAACCGATAGCAAAGAACAATACCAGTGATCAATGACTATATCTCTATATACGGACTTCCTATTTTACAAGGCTGCTGAGATATACGATACATGTAAGTGATTTGTAGGCACTGCTTTGGAGCAAAGATCTTCCAGAGGATTTCTTCGCAAATGCGGTTAGATTTCTGCTTATGTTAAAATTATATTGGAGATCAGGGAGGAAAAGAAGGAAGAAGAAAAAGACAGAGCTCATATAAAATATTATTTCAGGATTACTCAAAGAAACATCTGAGAATAAATTTAGTGTGATCAAGGACCAGAATTAGTGCCTACGTCCATCAGAGGATGAGATCCAGCAACTCAAAAATAGCTGGACAGTGAAAGATACGGTACATTTAAAACAAGCAGATGTTTTTCCTGTTAGTTAAAGGTGTCAGAATTTTTCTAAAATTCTGAAACAATTTGTCCCCAGATCAATAAAGTCATACATATTTGGGTTGCAATCCTGCAATCCAATATATGTAAGAGCATACATACGGGAACACATTTTGTGTACAAGTATTTGCACATCAGGATCCTTATTTTCCATTTTTATGCCTATCCTGGGTTATTTTCACCTTCAAAACTTATGTACTAGTATTCCAGGGCTTTAATTATGTCTTTTTTGACCGGAAGGCATTATGTGCAAATACATTATAAATAAAATCTGTTTGGTGCATTAGTGACAGCTCCCTGTTGGCTTTTCATATTTTGACACTTCTTTTCAAAAAGAAATGCAGAAATAAAATATTTTCAAAGGTATGTGCCTCACAGAGTTCCTTGAGGCATGTGTTATCTTACTGCTACATATTCCTTGGCATATGCTTTTTTTTTAATAAAAAGTTCCTGAACAAACACTGTCTCTTTTGTTCAGCAGAGGAAAAACAAATTATTCTCATTCCATTTAAACTGTGCAACTATTATGTAGAAAATCAGACTACAGCTTTCTTTCTAAAGAGAGGTAGGCCCAAAAGCAGATCTTTAAGCAAGCTGATTTGTTGTGCTAAGGAACATTATAGGTGGGTGTAAATTAGTCAGAAAATGGTGGCAGATGGTAAGGAAGTGCAGCTTATAAGAACTCATACACTATAACCAAAAATTATGTGTAAGAGTATACATGAAACATAACTAGAGAAAGAAAAGTATAAATTAAAGGTGGTCTTGCTCTTTGTTTGCAGCTTTCTCAAATACACCTACAGCTTTCCCAGCACCCACCATCACAATACGTGGCTGGAGGAGGCTTGCAGCAAAGCACTTAAGAGACACCATTCAGCTGACCTCCATGAACTCTCCCTCCTCCAAAACCTGACAATCCTGGTATGCTTCCACCCTTTGAGCTCAGACCACCTCTTCCTTTAATGGCCACACTAGCAACGGGAGGAAGAGTTTGCACTGTCCCGGATACGAGCTGCCGTGTCAGAAAATTTTGGTTTCTAGCCTGAGTAAACTAGCCTATTTTTCATTTTTGGGAGGAATTGAGAACTCCATTCCCTCTAACAGCCTGCTGCAATTTCTCCAGGCTAATAGGGAGTTCCCTGAATTTCTTTTTGAATGCTTACCTCTGCAGTTGTTCACCACCTTCCTCTCTACACCTTTCAGGCATGAGTCACCTCTATATCCTTCCTCCCATCTGCTCTGCATAAAATCCTGATCCTATTTCTTCCTAGTAGCTATGAAATTCACCCTTCCCTTTCTACCTGTACATCAAATCACTGGTTCACAACTGCACCATTACTTACTGAAACCTCATTCTCTACAGGTTTCTTTGGAATCAGCTGTCATCTTCTGCTAGTCTAAAACATCCTCACAAAAAACCATCTTTTTAGCAACTAGACTTAAGTTATTGTCTTTGCTCATTTCTCTGCCTAAACTGTGCTAAGATTTTGCTCTTAGCGCTCCCCATACAATAGACCCCAAACATCATTGCTTGCAAGATGTGTACAGAAGTACTGTTTTTAGAAGATCTTTTGAGACAGATACACGCGTGATCTAAATTATTCCTGGGATGTTATCTGCAGTCCTGCTTTATTCTCACTTCACTTTGCTCTTACCCACTCAGTATTTTATTTCAGATCCTAGATGATAAACGCTCCAGGGAAAGCTGCTGCTTCCCTCTGCTTTGCAAAGTGTCAAGCATCCCTTTACACAATACACAGGTAAGAATATGCAAACAGCATATACTCTGACCATACACAGGAAAAGGTGTTTGACAGTTCATATTTCACCATGTAAAGTCTGAGGAACAGTTTGTTGCCATCAAGGTAAACAGGACTAGAATTGCACCCCCAAGGAGCAGTGCCAGGGGTGGCAAGTACAGCAGATTCCCTGGCTTGCTCCATAGGATCACAACAGAATAACCAAGATTGGCAGGGACCTCAGCCCAGGCTTCTGCTCAAAGCACAACATAGTTCACACGGTCTTCCCAACAACCGAAACATATGCCTCGATGACAGGAAAACCCCAACCATACTGTCTCCTGCAGACACATACAAACTTCTGCATGGTTCTGATGTTTTCTTTCATTCATTAATTTATCTATGAAGATGGGGAGTATTTGAAAGTATTCCAGGCCAAATTCTTCTTTAATTTCTATTCCCTGCAAGCCTAATGATTTCAGTGTTGAATTTCCTATAACTGTAATACTGATAATGAAATTACAGACTTTTCCCTTTGAAAAAAATCTGACACTTCAACAAGGATTTTGAAAAGAAATTAAACCATAAAAAATTTCAAACACAGCACCAGCATAAAAAGGCAATAAATGCACGCACCATGTGAACTGGCATCCCCCCTCTCCAAAACAGTATTCAGATTGTGGGCCTAGAAAAATAGAGAGCGTGTTAATGGCATTTATCCTGAGAAAAGACTTAAGATACATGCCTTTTAATTATATGCAATAATTAGGAGAATGCCTAATTATTGTTAGGCATCCTCTTAATTTTATATTAAGTGCACAGTCTTATAGAATTTTTTTAAAATCTGATACAAGATCTTCAGAATTACAAATTTTGTTCTGTCAGAAGTTACTCAACTGGACAGTATAAGTTTAAAACAGCAGCATTTTGAAACAGATCTTTCAGTCCTATCATGTGGTTCTTTGGTGTACTGTTTAGCAATATGGAAGAGAGAAAAATTCTAAGTAGAAAACATGAATATAAAAATCAATATCAGCTCTCATAGTGAATGAATAGAAATGTTTGTTGGAAGGGACCCCAAAAGGTCATCTCATCCAACCTCCTACTTTAAGCTAGAGCATAACTGCCACTAAATCAGATCAGTCACAGGTTTACACAGCAAAATCTTGAAAACCTCCAAGTACACAGACTCCAGACTGTCTGAGCAACCTCTTCTGGTACTGCACTACTCTCCTAGTAATCCCCCCCCCCGCCCTTAACTTCTGCCAAAACCTCTCAAACCAGTGTTTATGGACACCACTCAACCCTGTGAGATTGCATCTGGAGTACAGTGCCTACTGGGCAGCCTGGTTCAAAAAAAATGCTCGGAAGCTTGAGAAAATACATTGGAGGACTACCACAGTGGCAGTAGCACATGATCTAGAAGGAAAGGTTGAGGGAGCTGAGCTTCTTCAGTCTGGTTGAGAAGAGTCTAAGGGGCAATCCAAAAGTGCCTCCCAGTTTTGATGGATAGCATCAAAGACGGAGCCAAACTCTTCCAGACAATATAACAAGGTCCAGGGATCTCTCACAACCAGTATTTCTGTGATGCTACAACTCTAAGGAAAAAAATTGGCCTCAATATTAACTCCTGGGGCACTCTGTTCATTATTGGCCACCAACCCTTTGAGCCTGGCAGTGCAGCCAGTTTTGAGCCAACCATTTATCCAGCCCTTACTTCCTAAATTTCTACATGACAACGCTGCAAAAGGTGTCAAAGCCGCACCAAGGTCAAACCATATTACAGCTTCAGTGATCTCCCCTCATCCACACTGCCAGGCACTTTTAAACAAAAAACAGTTAAGGTTGGCAAAACACAGCTTTCTTTTGGTAAATCAATATTGACTACTTCTGATTGCATGCTTGTTCTTTATGTGCTTGCAACTGGCACTCCAAAGATGTTTACCATGACCTTTCCAAGGACTGAAGTAAGTCTGACCAAATTATAGTTCCCCAGGTCCTCTTTTTAATGTTTGTTTATTATTTAAAGATAGGTACAATGTTAGCCATTCTCCAGTTGTCAGGGGCCTCCCTTAATAATTATGATTTTTCAGCCTTGCAATCACATGGGCAATCTATTTCTCCACCATTACGTGAATCCCGTCTCACCCATGGATTTGAACACAGAAGAGCAGGAAGCCACATTACTTTCAAAAGCGACCACGCCTTATTGTACCCTGCTTTGGAACAGGCATAGAGAAAGATTCTACTCTCTATAAAATACCAGGGATGTGAGGCTGATTTAAGTTAACCCTCATATTAGTAGTTTATTCCTCTAATGCATAAATACACACAAGGAGAGTCTTACTCTGTTTTATTCTGAAGTTAGGAAATTCTTCTGATTCCTTACAAGTCCCAGATGAATTAGTACAATGCCTCTGCCATCACAAATGTGCAATATAATCACAAGAAACAAAATAATGTAAACAGGCATGATTTATTTAAGAACTGTGAGGTTTTGCAGGCCATATGTAAAAAACAAAATTCCTTGTGCTTGATCAACCTTGCTTTATTATGCCTCATTATAGAATGGTTACGACATCACTTTGCATTATGCAAATCCTAGAAAAATCCTAGAAAATCTTAAATAGGTCACTCGCATAATTTCCAAGTTATGTCATGGCGGGGGGGGAATCAGTCACACCAACTGCTGCTTTTTTTTTCCTTTTTTTTTTTTTTTAAAATGTGCATGGAATGGCAAGAAGATTTGTTTACTACTTTGAGGGCTTCAGGAGGACTTTTGTTAAAATAAGAGATTTAAACTTGTTTAGTAAATCTATTTTGATTGAGAACTGTTAAATGATTTATCATATTGGCAATAAACACTTGCAGCACACACTATAATGGTTCCATGGGACTTTATAGTGGGATATGCTGAGAATACATATGAGGAATATTACCAAAATAAAAAAAAATCCCATTAGCTTAACAAGTTGCTAAGCCAAAACAGAAGCACTTTTTCTGTGTTAACATCATTCATCTAATTTTTTTTCTAAAAGCTAAGCAACTGCATCACAAACATTTTCTTTAAACAAAAAAATATCTAACAGCAAGCAAATTCAGATATTTGGATGCAGATCTCTGCACATCGCATCTGTTACTCCTCAGTATGGATGCAGGCTTCAAATTTGGGATGATATTTCATGCTGTACATGACGGAAAACAGTGAGTCACAGATGGAGCTTCCCTGCTTGAACTATCTATTCCCCTTTGAGTTCTGGTCAGCATTTTCAGCATAAAGGGGAATGGATGAACTTTGTGGGCTCTGAAGTTCTGCAGACTGTGCACCTTTGTGTGTGAGCAAAGGAGGCAGAGGGGAATACGCCAGGGACTACAACAATCCATAAAACTAACTTCATCATAGCAATTATTTTTCTCTGGCACTGTATTCTTACTTCATCTTTCACCTGAGCATTCCAAGGGCAATATGAAAGGGCTGGTCCTATATTCAATGTCATTCCAAGTGCAACATGAAAGGGCTGGTCCTATATTCAATGTATCTTTCTTACCTAAAGTTCTTTGCTATGTTTGTGTGGATAGGGTTTGTTGTTGTTCTTCATTAGTTGGGGTTTTGTTTACACAGATGAAATCAATACACTGCTGTTCTCACTTTCTTCCCCCCTCACCAGTGATTTTCTTAAGTGTAATGGGTACTTGATAACATTAGAACTGAATAAACTTTTGAATCCATAAACGGCTTAAAAAAAAAAATATAAGAGTTTGTTCCCTAACCACGAAATGTGTAGAGTGCTACCAAAAGCAAAAGGAAATTCTCAGGAGTCCCTTGATAAAGTTTTCTAAACAGTAGATTTCTTGTTTTGCTTATTTTGCATCTCTCAGGTACTGGGTTAATTTCTGGAACAAGTAATGCTTTTTTTTTGCCAGAGGAAATCCCCAATGACAGAAAGCTATCCAGAAAGGTACAGTAACCTTTTGCTCCAGTGACCCTAAACATTTATTTTAAGAAAAGGATTAGAAACAATTAACAAGAAGTAGGTGAAGCAGAAGGCTGCTCCGTATTTGTTGTTTATGCCATCAACTACAGTGGTTCCAGAAGTTTCATGCACATTTCTGCTCCTCCGAGACTGAAAAGATAAAACACACTAAAAACTGATCTTATAGACTGCAGGGTCACACCAGAAACTACTTTCATCTCTATCTGGACATCAAAAAAAATTATCCTCCCATATAAGAGGGCCAAGGTTCAACTGAGATTCATCAATGCATTTTAAACACTAATAATCTGCAAGCAATTCATGGCTTGAAAACAACAATCAGAATGAATGCAAAAGATCAATTAAAACAGTAAGTACATCTGAGAAGACATATTAGGCTTTCATAGAAGATTTGTTAATAGGAAAAGAGGAGAAATTCATCATAGGGATTATCCACTATAAATTACTTGCTTAACCATTTAACTTCTCAGAAGCACAACAGCTTGGATTCAAACCTCAGCCACTTACAGTTTATTAATACATATGGACACACATTTATCTTGAATGTATCATCTTCTATTTCTTTCCTTAAGATACATGAACTTCTGACCTTTCACACATAAGTCTTGGATAGCCAAAAGGTATAGAAGAGCTGCCATTCATACACAGAACATGAAATCCACACCATCTATATGAAGGCTGTTTGATATCCATTCAGGAGGTTATGGAGGGAGAGCAGGAAGAAATGAGACCTAAATCCTTTGAACAGCAGTTCACAAACAGATACAATTCCACAAAAACATAAAATAGAAAATAGAATCAAAAAGTCTTCTATTCTAGGGTCTATGAGATTAAAAAAAGATGTTCTCTTTAAACCAGATGAAGAGATTCAATATCCTGCAAAATGCAACTTCATGAAGAGAAGTCCAATGACATGTTTTAAGAAGCCAATAAGCACTGTAAAAGCAACCCTTGAACTAACAGGCTTGTTTTAATTCTTATTTCCAGCATTGGCAAGCATCAAAACCAGCATGCAAGCAGCGGGGAGTCCAGCACTGAGAACATACTCAGCGCCAAAAATCTCTCTCTTCTGATCAAAAAACATTCCAAAAAACATAAGAGAAGTTGTACAAAGTATACTTTCATTGGTATGCAGATACTAGCAGTTGGTCAGTCAGTCTTTGGAAAGGAGCATTTGTCATAGAACCACATTTTGCATATGGCGTACTCACCTAGTGAAGGCTCCTTTGCTTAGTTTTGGGCTAATGCAACCACTTGCGTTTCACATATGGAGGTGGTATACCAAACGTATACAGGAAGAGTAAGACCAATAGGGAGAAATGACTGCCTTCCTTGTCTTTACAACTGAACTCTGTTACCTAATAGTTATATTTTGAAGCACAGATGTCTAAAGTAACGAGACGCACTAGAAGCTTATTTCTAGAGTCATTCCAATACAATATATGGCACAACTGACAAAAATACTACTTACAGACATAAATTAAAAGAATTTACAACTACTTCATTTATACATTTGAACATAACCAAACTTTGAACTTCTGGCCATCACTTTGATGTGATTCTTCTAGTTGAAAAGTTTTGCCTGTCCCAAGGTACACTAGAGATCAAATATTCATTCCAAGCTGAATAATATTCTAGTTAGCATATTTGCATTTTTCATAAATAAAGCATGAATTACTCTTCACCTGACAGGGGACTTAATCTCAGTTTTGCTTGAAACCACATGTTTCAGTATCTGAAATAAAAAAGCTCTTTCAAGCCTTAATTTACTATAAAAAGCTATTATCTTTTTCTTTCTTCAATATATCTAAATTGTAGAAGACAAACTTCTGAACACAGTATTATTTTTTCACAAAATGGGTACAGAATTGACATAAACAACAAGAGTTTTGTTACAGCATTCTAAAAACATGACAGAGAACTAAGAGGAGATTGCCCTACAATTAATCCTAACTGGGTTAAAGACAGAATTACATAGGGGCTTACTTTAGTTTAGATTTATAACTTTAGTGCTCATACTGCTTTAAGCACCAAGACCTAGTCTTCCAGCTTTATGGACAGAGTGGCAGCTCTGTGAGTCATTTTGCCTGCCCTGCATATGTGTGTGCCAGAAAGTACATTGAAATCGGTCCTTTAACAGTACAGCCATTGGATTTTCAGACTCAAGCCCAAAACAACTTTTGTGATAAAATGGCATTTAAAAAAGAAATTAAAAGAAATTTACAGAAGCACAGGCTACTTCCAGAACTGTCAGCTTTGAGGTCAACAGGACTAAAGCCCACATCTCAGAAGCGGTGAAAATGCAGTGCCTTAAGCATTTGTTCTCATTTTTAAACACTTCGCACATTTCATTTAACATCTTGAACAAACAGTTTGCATTTCTGACTCTCTACCACAAATCTTGCAACTGATTTACATGAAAAGTCAGGGCATTGCAGCTGTGTGTTCTTTAAAAATTTTGAAGGACACTAAGACATCTTACAGAAATCCAGCACAATTAAAAGAAAACCAGTTTGGGTGATTAGTGTTTTTTTTTTTTAAGAGGATGATGAATCTTCTACTGCTCCTGAACTGTTGAACTGTTGCATTCCAGCAAAAGAGACAATGTGGGGTTTTGTGCATGTTTTTTTCCTACCAGTTTTTGAATGCTAGGAATCTTCAAATGGACTACTTTGATGCTTCTAAAGGCTTTCAAAATGACCTTACTTTTGGAAGTGTAAACCAATCCTCTGAAAATTGTGAGTGATAAGCCATTTGAATTTTGAGACAATCACTTACTGCTTTTGAAACTACTACAACTTTCTGCAAAGTACTCAAATAGATTCTGATGTTTGGCCTGAAAAATAATTATTTCAAATTCCCTATCAGTAAGTTACAGGATGAAGAAGCAATCAAGTAATATCACAAAAATTAAAAATTCATAAGGCAGTTAACATTCAATCAGAGAGAATCCAATGTAGTGATCTTTAGTTATCCTAGTTGGAAGTGTAATTAGCTGAATCAAAACAAAATAATCATGGCCATTCACAAAGTGTAGATAGATATTTAAGCCAATTTTGTTTCAAATTTTGCAAATTGTTTCAATCTCTTCCCACACACACATATTCTTCTCTTTTTTTATGGTTAGACTGCAAACCCAGATGCTTCAAGTCTTGGTATAAGAAAGTTAGTTCAGCCTAAAATACAAAACAACAAATAAGTTTGTTGTCTAAGGTGTCTAAGTAGGAAGTTAACCTACGCTTGATACACAGCAAATGAAGAAAGATAAGCAACCCCCAGAGGAAGTCAAAGCACAGGCTGAATGAACTGCTTCCTGCAGCTGCTGCTGCTTCATTTACTATTGCCAGCTCAAGATAACTTTAAGTTAAACATGGCTCCAAAAGAACCATGCCCTAGATCATCACCCAAGATTAGGAGGGAATAGCTAGTTCTTTGCATGTATGTATCTATGCACAGACACTGAATATATAGTAATTTGACTTCATTCTACAAATCATTTATTCTAAAAGTTAGCTTTCATCAGCATTCAGCAAGCCAGTACAGGGCTTCTAGCTGCAGCTTCCATGAAGAATAAAAAGTTTATCACATTTGTGGCCTCAAAAATGGAAGCACTGAGAACTGAATTAGAACAGAAGGCAAAAGGGAAAGCAGAAAAATTGCTTAATGTAGACAAAGATAAGAGCAACATACTCTAAAATAAATAATTTTGCAGAAGGATTTCTTGAAACCAAACAGGAAACTGCAGGGCCCACAGTCCTGCCATCAGAGAACACGTTCAAGAGTAACAATTTAGAAGCACATATCAAGCACACTTTTGGCTGCAGAAGACCAGCCTGATGAGGCACACACCATCACTTCGCTAGGTCCCATAAAATTAAAAACAAAACCCAGGTACAAACCAGAAAAGAAAGTTCAGCCTTTGGCAATAATATTTCCGCACATCAGTGAAACTAGTAGTGAAGCGTGTTGAATCTGGTACCTGGTAGTCTCCACATCTTTTGTTGCCGTACCTGTACACACATTCCATAGTGGCCATCCTCCCCCATGCATACTGCTGCTTGTTGCACCAGTCCTGCTTGTTTATCCATGACATGGATCAATCTGGATCCGTGTCCGGACATTTTTTCCCCAAAGATTGTTCCACGGGGAGTGGTGCTCTTCTGGACACTGTTCAGGTGTGCTAGGGAACAGCTACGCTTCCCTCAAAGGGGCACAGCCAGCTGCAGCTCAGTCACAAGCAGCTTTGTCAGCCAGAGACAGTGCTCCCAGAGAGAATTTTGGACAGCCTCACAAAAAAGGATTCAAAGGCAACAAAAATAGAGTTGTAGCACATAAAACCTTGAGTGCCAGGTAGAATAAGCCTGAAAACCTCATTAATGGTAGCTTGTTTAATTTACCTTATGCTGTGTGTACTTCCAATGCTGTACGTTGTTTAAACAGACAGTACTGAATACACTACCACACAACTGATTCATCAGGTAGGCAGTTTTTATTGCCTGCAAGCCCTAGCAGGCAAGTAGGAAATGAAACGTACAAAAAATATATATGTTGCCATGTATTTCTAACATCGCTCCCCTATCACTCAGTATTAAAAGTCCTGCGACACTGATATGCTTTTGTTAAATTCCATATCAAAAAGAATTTATTTTTTTAAAGTAATTCTGGCCTCTAAGATCTCAAGAGCTGAAGCCCTTTGAAAATCCAGATGCTTTTTAAAGACAACATAAATATGGGCTTGGATACTATAACTTCAGAATTTTATTTTCAAAATAACAACCTTTATGTTTATAAAATAGATCAAAGGGAAGAAAGTTAAGTCTTCCCTGTTCTCTTGGAAGAGGTTTCAGAGGCTGGTCCTGCAAGAGCTTCTGCCCTTTCCACATAGATGGAATAAAGTTTTGCAAACTAAATTGGACTTGTGTCCTTTGTGGAAAATGGGTTGCACTGCCCTTACAGTATTACTGAATAGTATTTGCTCCCTTCAAAACTGAGGTTAGAGATATAATTTTAACTTGCATAGACTTTTTTTCCTAGCACCTCTACCTATAGGTATTGTTGAATTGATTTAAACACTTGAAGTTTTGACTCAAAAATATGCCGTGTAAGTTACTGGTAGTACATAAAACATTGATCAAGCTGTAGATAATAAGCAAAATCCTACCTTGTATATATTTAATTGATCGAGTAGTCTTTTCAAATTATAATCTGAATTCTGCAGATCTGACTGAAGAATTGCCCTAAAGCACAGGCCTGCAATATACAGTGCTCTAGAGTAAGTTTGTGTTCATTTTTGTTAATTTTGAGATTTTTCCCAATGGTGAACTGCAGGAAAAAAGCTTGATGTACATAGATCATGGTAATATTGTTTTAATTAGACTTTCTGCATAGTCTGTCTGCATACACATTTATTCGTTTTCAATATTAGTAATCTGTTCTTCCCCAAAACTTAAATACAGTCTAAAGAGCATAAGCAACTACTTAAATCTTTTGGTTAGCTCATTCATAATGAAAGATATTGCTCCATTCTGTGCAATTAAATTAGGATCAGTAACCTCCTGGGATCATAATTGGGAGAGGGCAGAAAAAATACCTTCTGGTTAAAATAATTGTTTGTAATTGTTTCTGCTTCCAATAATGATTGGGAAACTTATATATTAGTAGACTGGTTGTGGATAATTTTGCATTCAAATGTTTTTTAATCACCTAAAGGCCAAATCTTTTACCAACTGCTGACTCCAATAATATAAAAATTATATCTGAGGTAAGAAAAAGAGGACCTTTTGAACAGATAAGTATGGCTCCAGAAGACACCGAAAGAGAGTTAGAAAAAAGAGTCTTTTATTTTGGGGTAAAAGGAGGAATAAAAACATAATCTTGGAAAGGTCTTCCACAAAGCACATTGTCAGAGTCTAAGCAGGTAACCTGTAGCCACGTGGCTGACTTTCGCAGGGCCACTACAGCCCTATCCTGGGGATTCGGAGTATCCCAGAACCCTAGGAAGGCTACAAAGATGCAGGAGATCCCTAACAGCCACAGACCTGCTTCTCAACAGAAGATTAATGGTGTATATGAAGAACGAAAACGCTGCACTACCTCACAACAGGGAGAAGAGCACTCACAAGTGACAGAGCAGTAATTCATTGTCAATAGGCAAGATATTACTCTGAGCCTAGGAAGCAAGTTTTTTCTGCTCCTGAAGCAGTCACAGCTACAGTTATGAAAACGGGGAATGTTAACAAGGTAAAAAGAGTGAAAGCATAACTAATAGCAGTTGAAAGAAATATTAGAAAGTTGCCTACAAGCAATATTTTTCTCTTCAAAGGGCCAAATCCTTCTAGCCTCTCCCTTAATCCATCGGAAGTTGCCTAGTGCACATTTGAAGCTTCAAGTTGTTTTCAGTACTTATGCAATAAGAACAATTAAAGCCACTTGTAATTGCAAATACATTTACAAAATCCAAGTTGTACAGTTGCATTTAATATGCCTCTACCAAAATAAAATAAATTAGTAGCAGTCTTGTATAACATCAAAAGTTGCCATTATTGAAGATGGGAGTCTAACAGTGTTGTGAGAATATGAATACAGAACTTCAAATGTACGTCCGTCAACAACCTTTTTATAATTATTTTATTGCAATCAATTCAGTACCTCAAACTCCCACGGAATAAATAAGGACACTTAAACACTTACTAAGGTGAGAAGCATGACATTCCAAAGTAGCATCTTTTTGTTTTCGTATGTTCCTTAAATATTCTATAAACTGCACGAAAAACCACTTAAGACACAGGCTGACAGCATTTAGAAGGGCTAAATATTATGATCCCCCTCAGCTATTACGCAATCATTATTAATGCAAGTTTTCAAACAACTTCTTTAAAAGATTCTTATTTTATGAAGTAACACCCTAATTTTTGAATTTTAGAATCTACATACAGAAATCCCAACATATAATAAATAACATTTAATAGGTTGTTATAATTTTTATTTAAATTAATGCTTACACTTATTACCCAGCCTTCAGGCATTCCTGCAGTAGGTCCTTCATATCAATTTCACCAGCTATATACAAAGAGCTGGGCATGCAACAACTCAGGCTGAGCATACAAAAGGGCATGTAGGAAAAAGTTACAAATTCTTTTACATGGTAATGTTGATTTTTACTTTTCCAGCGCATTACAACTAAATATATGTTCATCTTGATAACATTATCTTTATTATAAACAACCCAGATTTGCTTTTGTCTTCGTGATACTGTTCTCTTAAACTCCTTCACATTATTCGTGTACATACAGACATGCACACACCTACACTGAGATCCCAACCACCTAAAAAAGCAGGCAACTAGATGTCTGATCCTACTCCCAAAACGTGCCACCCAGTGTCACTGTTCAAGCCCCAATGCAAGTGTTAAGAAGCCACCTGCACCAGCGCTACTTAGAAAAGCAGCGCTGTAGCGCACACACCACATCAGCATCCACTCAAGTTCACCAATTCAAATGGCCAGACAAAGCACAAGCTGTGAGCTAGCTGTCTGTAAAATATACTGAATTCGTAAGTGTGGTATGGATGTTTCAAGCCTGAGTTACAGACAAGTTAGGGCCAGTAACGTGGATGGAATATCATTAATCATTCTGATTAGCACTCCTAGATGGGGCATATGCAAGAAGCTTCAAAGAAAAAAGTGAGCTACAGGTGAGAGACGCTAGGCCTTCTTAAATACCTGTACTTTGAAGTGATATTGCTCTTTCTTGCCCAAATTAAAAACTATTTATTGCAATTTTAGATTCATTACCAGGCAGATTGCAGTAGGTGGTGCATAACTGAGCATGCTATTGATGACCCTGGTTAGGGTGGCAACTTCACAATAAGATTTGCCTATCCGTCTTAGTGCGAGTCATACGGGTTGGGCACCTACACAAAACTTCTGATACAATTTTTTGTTTAGTCTGACCGCACAGGAACACAGCAATCGATTATTAGAAAGTTATGTACTCTGGATGAATAGTATATTGGAGAACACAGTCAAGCAATTACCGAAAACTGGAGAAGCAATAGATGTTATTAAGTTATTAAATTTGCAAGAGAATGTCTATGTATTTAACTAGAATTTGACAAAAGTGCTTAAGCAAGGAAGTTACAGATTTTCAAAATATCAATTAGTATTTTAGTAGTAAATTGTTATCTTATTATCTTGCTTTAGTAGTTTTGTTAAATGTCACTTAAGAGATTAACATCTTTATAACCAGGATAACAGTAGCAATTCATTTGGAGAAAGAGCAGCCTACTTCTACAATCACATTTAAGAGCCAGTCTTTTCTTTAATTGTAGTACATCTCCTGCTGCAACTGCAATCACAACATACCTTTTTTCAGACTGAATTCTTCAATTCATGAACCTTTCCTCTTCACACAAACTGAGGCAGAAGATACTACTTTGACAAAATCAAGTTTCAGGTACTTGGATAGTAGTTGCTGCTTCTTTTATTACTAGTGTTCCTTGAATTCTCAGGGTGGAATATGACAGGGCAAGGTGTATAGAGAGCTTGGATTATGCCCTCTGCCTATAATTTCTCAGTCTTGATAACAGAGTGCTCAGTTAACTGACAGCTGTTAAACTGACTGGCCTAAATTTGAATACCTTCTTGTCATCATTCTATTAAATATGCTTATAACCTGAGGTCTCTTATCAGACAAATATACAAGATGGAAAGGTGAGGTAAAAGCTCAAAAGGAAAACTCCGAGAACTTGAGCCTAAATTCCTACATCCTTAGTAATAATTTCCCTTCTAGAGCTTCCAGCATTCACATTTTCTTTGTGAATTTCAGTTTTATTCAATGTTTTCTAGATTATCAATGAATCTAAATGGCGCACATCAGTAACTTGAACTCCTACCTGATTTGCACACATAGCAAGTACAGTTGAATCTTCAGCTACATTTTTCAGGAAACAAACCTGGAGGAAATATAAGAAAATATGTGCATCTTTGGACATGAATGGGTAACACCATCCTCAGTGAACATCAACCAGTGTCAATTTGGTAATACCACAGTTCCTTTGTTCCTTTAAAATGTAGCAGAAGTAGAGCATGGGGGTGAAAATAGACAGTTTCAAATACATTTGAGGTCACTTCTGCAGGTCACTGAAGATATGACCATTACACCTTCCCACATCCTTGAAAAAGAAATGGCACTAGTTAAGAATAAGTAGATCTTGGGAGGAGATTTTTTAGCTACATCACTAATTCCAGCACAAAAGGGAAGTAGACCTTAAAAATTAAGAGCAGTCTAAAATAACTTAGCAGTTCCTAAACTGTGTTTGCTTTTCCTGTTACCAGTGCTGACTGTATCTCCATTTAACAACAGGATTGTGGAGGAGGAGGAGGTTAGTTTTGCCTGAGGTGAGGGGTGAGGGTGAGGATACTGACAAAAGTATCAAGAACATCATTTCCTCACTAACAGAGTCACAAGTTCGATTCTCTCTTCACTGCAGTTAGACTTACAGTCTTGCACAATGTGAGAGAGGAGGTGGTGTCATTTACACATTTGCAGAATGTTGCTTTGGAAATGGAAAAAGCTGGCAATTCTTTGACTGAAAAACAGACCCAGACATGAGCACTGAATACAGAATACCATCACTACATTGTCTCATTTGCTTCCAACTGAGCAATTTAGTTTAGACTGCAGACATGGTTAGCGGGCATACTAATTATGAAGAGATGGACTGCAACAACTCTACCTCACTGAAAATCCTGAGCCAAGAGAAAAGTGCTTTAAGGATGGCAGTGCAGTGAATTTCTTACAGGGCCCAGCAATAAAACAACAATAGACAAACCTAATGGCTTGGTGAAGAAAATAAAAACAGATAAAAGATAAACATAAGGAGTGATTAAGATCCACCTGCTAATCACAGTGCTGTATTTATTTATCTGCTTTAAGTAGGTTGCCTTTTAATTTCCCTATTTAATTTTTCTCGCAGTATGGAAAAAAGAGAAAGATGGAAGAGTGCAAATTGCTGTTTCCAAACCACATGCTTTATCTTCTGTACCTTTTCCTTTTTTGCTTTTCTCCTTTGTCCCTTAGATAGAATCTATCCCTTTCATTTTCATTTTCCCCATATACCTTTGAACACTCCACTCTGGTCTGTATCTCTTCTATATCTTTATCTCTTATACATCCTAAGGATGTATAAGCAAGGACTAAGAATTACTAGGTCTGCCAGCTGTGCTTAGCAACTTCTCCCTAGCCTTTGCATTTCTTTGCCTTAAGGCCCATCTAGCATAGAGTGGCAGACCAACCTCAAGAGCATGCAGGTTTCCTCCAGCTTTAAAAGCTTCTGTAGGAATTTGATAAATTGATCAAGCTTATGAGCTCACTATCAAGCACCTATGCTCTAACTCATCTTAGGGTTGCTAGACACAATCCTAAAGAACGCCTGTCTAGCACCAACAGCTATGAACTGGAACCCACTGTCAGTTCATCTGTTCCCATCGCCCTGGGCTGCATACTGAGTCTCCCTTCTCCACATCTGAAGTGATCCTTCTCCAGGAGCATACAGTTCAGTTCTTTGGGAAAAATAGCTATGAGCAAGCAGCCACAGATGAGCTTCACAAAGAACTTCTCTTTTCCCTCTTTTTTTAAAAAAACAGCACACAAAAAAATAAAGCCTTTGATGATAACAGTTTCCTGAATGTAAAGTCCTTTCCTCTGGTCCTCCATGCCCTTGGCAATTCACACAGACCATTTGTATTCAGAAAGCCAGGTTTATGAAACTCCTGGAGTAACTCGCCTTGAGCTGATGGAAGTCACTGAGAAGTATGAGGGATTGACCTCCTGCTCTTTCATCATCTTTGAGGCTCTCCCATCACATGCTGCCCCATCACTCTTCTCACACCACAGCCCTGCCAGGTGACCTTGTTGCCAAGGTAACCTCTTCCCTGGCAACACGATTTTCCTCAGTAAGAGCTGGGTTATTGTCTCAGATGTTTGTATTAAAATAGAAGACCATCTGCATTTAATGACCTTCTCTTATTAGGGCTTTGTTCTCATTTCATCTCAACACAGCAGTGAACAGACACTGAAGAAGGTAAAAGGTCATGCATCCAAAATAAAGTCAGCAGTTTAGCAGGGTTAGATACAGTTCATTGGGAAGAATGTATTAATTCTTCATGCATCAGAGACCTTCACATTGTCAGTGGACTGCTTTGCTAAATGGAAGGGAGCAATAAACCCTTTCCCAAGATATGCTGTGCTGTAAACTGATTAAGTGGCATAGAACTAATTACAGCATATTATGCTTCCTGGGTCTTTCAGAGAAGAGACATCTAAAGGAGTAACATTCACTAATTAACAATTGTTTCAGGCTACCTGGTTTAAAAGAATCTAGAGCAATAGAAAATAAGGGTCTACAAACGTGTTCTATGCCCATTAGCTTTAAGGTGTCCATAACAGCATCTTCCTTTCTTTCCTACTATGCCATCACCATACACATCCAGCTACATTATAGGAATTCCTCTCATATGAATGAGAGTATAATCATCCCAACAGGTCTGAGAACTAAGTTGCTCCTGTTTTAGTCCATCTCTGCAGCCAATGAAGAGAGAGAGCAACCCCAGAGAAATGCAAGAAACTGTCTCCTGAAGGCGTCTATCTCTTTCTGTTAAAAAGACAAGAAGGCTGGAAGACACACTTTAACACTAGACTTAAAAGTTTCAGATGCTAAGTTTTGGTGGGATCACACTTTAATCATTAGAAAACAAATGCATACAGCTCCAGGACAGATTTCACCTGGAGGAGAGAAGACCATGGGAAAAAAATGAGGTAACTGCCAAGATGAAGAAGGAAGTAAATTGTTTTCACAGACCACCATGCACAAAACAGGAAATATTCCAATGTTGCAAGAGACTTAGATTAGGTATCAGGGCAAAAACATTGCAATTTTAGTAACAGATAAGTAACCAGACAGATTGTCTAGTAAGATTACAGCATCTACAGCCTTTGAGGTTTTTAAGTATCCATCAGATATAACTGACCCTACCCTGCTGCAGAGGGATATCTTCAGTGAGGTTTCATCTTCCATGGATTTTATGACATTCTGTTGTTTATTTTTTTTCCCTCTGAAAAGATTGCTCATTTGAATGTGTACACCAAGTGCTTATTTCCTATGGGTCAATGTGCCTAACTGAAGTACAGTATTTGAACGAGCAAGTGACCTGCTGATGATTTGCTGTTCTGAGAATCAATGCTTTGTAAACAAAAGGTGTAATTCCACTCTGCTTTCTACTAAATGAAACTCCATGCATATTGTTAAGAGTAATCCCCAAAAGTCTTTGCTACAATACCATACTTGCCATATAAAAAACATGCATGTCCAAGAGAATGAAGGACAATAAACAATAAACCCTACAGCAGTAGGAAAATCAAAATGCCTTTATTAAATTTAATAACTTCTGGGTATCGACAACAGAAAACCTAAAAGAACAACAGTGTCATTTTAACTGATTGTTGAAATGCTTTTTGTATTGATATTTAAAAATATATATAGCTTGTCGTTTATTAGTATTTGGTCAGTTGTCATCTGCTGAAATGAAGACATACAGACAGTCCTAAACCATTCTACTTTGACCTTTTCAAAATTTTCAAATTTTAGTTGTTGGCCATTCCTTTTATTTCCTCTGTAACCTTAATATTCTGTGAGCAAAGAAATGGAATGGTTGCCTACTCCAAACAAATACACTGTAAAGGTTAAAGTAGTGTAAGAGATTGTCGCTGTTCTTTTGCTGTCATTTGCAAACTATACCGGAAGCCATGACTAGAAGGTGCTGCTCAGATGAGAACGACGAGTGGAAAAATAAGGAGTGACAGAACTTCAATTCCTTTTCATAATAATGAGCTTTACAAACATAAATTTACATCTGCTCTCAGCAATCATATTAATACATGTGATAGTTTACAAGTAGTCCAGTTGATGCAGTGCTTGAATACTTAGTTTCTAAGTGTTTAATAGTGCTATATGTTTAGCTAAACATCAATTCATGCAAGTTTAATACATCACATTATCATAATTTCACAAAGTGAATGTTGCTGTGCAGTCTTACAAACAGGCACCTATTTTGGTGTCATACTGAATCAGGACCTAAGTATTCTCTCATTAGATGTCTTACACAGACGTTCTTAACTTTTCTTTGTTCACGCTAGTGGGAAAAGGGGGATTAATTCCCACTGAAAGCTTAAAACATGGCTTGAAATGTTAAAAGTTTGCCACATGGCTAAACAATACATTTGTTATTTGCAGTGTTACATATATTCCTACTGTGTAAGAAACAAAACTGCAATCTGTCACAAATGTAAATACAAACAATTTCTAATAAACATTAAAAATACTCATTGACACAAAACAAATCAACTGCTGTAAATTACTTTACTTACAAAAAGTATTGTTCACAGTATTTTTTTTTGCAATAAATAAAAACAAATGGGATATCAGCCTTTATTTTCTAATCTAAATGCAAAGGAACTACAAACAAAAAGTTACTTTTTCAATTCAAAAATACACGTGACAACAGGACAGAGTGACCTTTCAAGTATGGACTAGCTATTCCACATACCCTTGTAAATGCTGCAAGAGTTAGTCACAAATACTAAGCTTCACTGAGCGCAAGTCAGGAACAACTTTTCTCAGTATGTTGTCACTACCTCTTGGGCTTCATTACGCTCAGAACCATGCAACAGGCAATGCATCATTTAAGTAGAGCCAAGAACATATTGGTAGTTCAATAGTGTTTTATCAGTCCAATAGTCCAAACTAGTGTCTTGTTACAGGAATTTAACTAATCTCATTGCCGATATGAATATTAAAAAGTCTCATTACTAATACAGATAACATATTCAAAAAACTTCCTAGCATCTGCCTCATTCTCTGGTGCTAGCTCCTCCTTTCCACATCCCCCAGGGTTAAAGTTTGACAGCCTCAGCCACCCTCAAGCAGAGCCAGTGGGGAACATCTCTTCTTGCTCAGTCTGGGCCGCAGGGGAGTTTGGTTTTACACATTTTCTTATGACACTCTGCTTCCTGGGACCCTGCTCTGCCAGAACAATACAAGCCTACACTAATAGCAAAAGTCCTGTTGTTTACACCTTTTTAATCCTATCATCAAGTGATAATGGCAAAAGTCCTACTTAGTGGATGAAGTTGCAACTTGCCTTCCCCGCCCCATGGATGCTCACTTCATAGGTAAGTGTTTCCTCACCAAGACAGAGGAAGGGTGTTTTCATTTGTTATTTTTATGCAGGTAAACAAACTGTAACATAAATATTTAATTAGGCATGAAGCGCTAACAATGCACTGTTTACCTCCAAAATTTAAGTTAAAACCAACAGAAATCCTTCTAAGAAAATAATTATCCAAGTGGTATAATTTTGCTCAGGGTTGTAAAATCTTTCCTTGATTGAATGCATCCTAAGGGTGAATACATTGAACCAAAAATAGCAACTAATGGGGACTTGCAGGTTTGCTTTGTATTATTAGTAGAATTAGAAATACTTGCAGCTAACTTGAAACCTACTACACCCTGCCCCACACAAAGTTTTAAGCAAACCATTTCTGTGACCCTTCAGACCGGCTAGAAAGCTGATGAGCCTTGAAACTACTGCTATATTTTCCCCTGTACATCTTTCCATCTAAGAAATACACCTAAATTAAGAAAGGCTTGGCTGTAGTTCTTGGCAAACAGAGGATAACTGGGATGAGAAGTAACATAGGGATTTCCTCATGGGTTCAAGCTCATTATAGAGTTTGGCTCCTAAATCTCTTCTGCAATTTGTTTACAAATTTTGTCTCTTTTGCAATTTCTAGGCTCCTCTAGATTATTTTGAGCTGTGTCAAGTTAAACTGTCAGACAGCCCACCCTGGAATTCGAGGTGACTGGAAACACAACATGCATACTCTAGAGAAGAAGGTGCTGCTGCAGAATATATACTCTATTAGAGTCAAGTGTTAACTACTTCTGCCACTTGAACTTCTGATAGCAGTTTAATCACGACAGCTTGAACCACAGACTAAATGTCCAAATACTTTGTCAGGGTCTTGTGTTCTGTGGAGAACCCTGTCATGGTTTCATGGTTTAACACCAGTCAGCAACTAAGTACCACACAGCTGCTCGCTCACCCTTCCCCCCCCCCCCAGTGGAATGGGGGAGAGAATCAGAAAAAAAAAGTAAAACCCGTGGGTTGAGATAAAGTCCTTGACTTAGCGTAAGCAGTACTTAGGAACAACTAAAACATCAGTGTGGTATCAACATTATTCTCATGCTACATCCAAAACACAGCACATACCAGCTACTAGGAAGAAAATTAACTCTATCCCAGCCGAAACCAGGACAAACCCCCAGTACTGCGACTAATATATTATCAATTTAGTTAAACTAAATCTGACTTAGATATATATAAAGGAGCTGCAATCACTCTTGTCAGCTCAAGGCAGGAATACCCTGCATGTGTTTTCTCAGCTTAGTTGCATGCATTAAGAGCATTTATTACTGCTCATGCCTAATAAGACTTGCATAACTGCCCCTGAGGGACTTGGAATCATTGCCATCATCTGGAGGTTCAGACACTAGCAAACATATCCAAGAAAGTCAAGTATTTGCAGCAGATACAGCATTTGTTTGAAAGCTAAAATGTTATATAGTCAGAAACTTAACAAGATACACATGCTGAGCATTAATAATCCTTAGAGAAATTTACCATCAGCATTCAATTTGAATGTCACATAACATTTGATTAGAACATTTAGCAAAACTGTTACCTATTTCCAGAAATTAAATAAGAGTGGAAACCTCTGCCTATCACTTGTTATTTAACAGCCTTAATATCATAGAACCACACAATGTTTGAGGTTGGAAGGGACCCCTGGAGGTCATCTGGTCCAACCACTCTGCCCAAGCAAAGTCACCTAGAACAGGTTGTTCATTACTATGTCCTTTCAAGTACACAGCTTTCAAGTATCTCCAAGGATGGAGACTCTGCAAACTCTCTTGGGCAGCCTGCTCGCATGCTCACCCTCACAGGGAGAAAAGTGTTTCCTGACGTTCAGATGGAGCCCACCACATTTCAGTTTGCACCCATTGCCTCTGGTCCTGTCACTGGGCACCACTGAAAAGAGCCTGGCTCCATCTTCTTTACACCCTCCCTTCAGGTATTTATATACATCAATAAGATCCCCCTGAGCCTTCTCTTCTCTAGGCTCAACAGTCCCAGCTCTTATCAGCCCTTCCTTATATGTGAGGTGCTCCAGTCCCTTAATCAACTTTGTGGCCCTTCACTGGGCTCTCCAGTATGTCCATATCTCTCTTGTACTGAGGAGCCCAGAGTTAGACACAGTATGGCCTCAGCAGTGCTGAGTAAAAGGGAAGGATCGCCTCTCTTGAACTGCTGGCAATGCTTTGCATAATGCAGCCTGCAATACCATTCACCTTCTTTGCAGCAAGCACACATTGCTGGCTCATGTTCAACTTGGTGCCTACCACGACCCCCAGGTCCTTTTCCGCCAAGCTGCTTTCCAGCTGCATGGCCCCAGCACATATTGGTGCATGGGACTGTTCCTTCCCAGGTGCAGGACTTCGCACTTCTTGTTGAACTTCATGAGGCTCCTGTCAGCCCATTTGTCCAGCCTGCACACATGTGTACATGAGAGGTATTAAATCTCATTCAAGTCTTTTTCTTAGATGCTGATAACAAACATTTTTATTCTCATCTTTAGTTAGAGAAAGCTATGGAACTAATGAAGAAGGACTGACATGCACTGTCCAAACTAAAAATAGAAAGAAAATATAAACAGTAGCGTAACAAACACCAGGAGGTCTGCTACTCACTTGGGAGTAGGAACATAGCCACCCCAAAGCTTTTCACATCAAAGGAATATAGAGCATATATATATGCTGAAGTGCACACAGTTAATCAGAATACACTTGTTTGTTTTTTGGTCATTTGTTTTTAGGTAAAAAGCCCAACATAGACATCTTGGCTTCACAAGCTGATTTGTATAATTTACTCATACATGAAGCAAACAAGCGTTTTCCACTGCAGAAAGCCCCGCTTGGGACCATATTTTGCCACCAAGACAGAACTCTGCCCTCCTCATTTGCAGACCTCACAGGGGAGTTTCTAGAACACCATGCAGTTACTACACAATGGTCTCACAGCACTGGTGTCAGCTCTCCTACAGTAATTTTTAAATTCGGAGCTAGAATGAATATACTAAGATAATGTAGGGAGTAGGAGTAAACGACATGGATTGTGCAGCTGTTATCCACTAAAATACAGTTAAAGGATTCATAATCTTTGAGACAAAATAAAAATATCACTGGAGATTGTTTAGAAGTAAAGCTAGATTTCACTTCTGAAGCAGTGATTTTCAAGTAAAAACAAAAAAAAAGTCAGTGGGTTGGCAACTTTGCCACATGTCTGTGCATGGTACCAGACTCCCCAAATAATATTTATATTTACAGGAAGGTACAAAGAAAGATCAATATGTAAAGCAGTAGCCAGGACCTACTCTGTACAGTAATTTGAGAGGCCAGAAGTGAAGCAGCAACCAGAGAGGGTTGTTACACAATGACTATTCACAGAAATGGTTTTTGGACATTCTTTCAGTCTATAGGTAATTCTTGCTAACAAACATCACTCCAACTTGCATTTTCCTTGCAAGACAGTAAGTGTTGGCTACCATCAAAGCAAGTTCTCATCTGCTTTTTGAATGAAGAGTTATGACTATGTTTTGCTGCACTCTGGCAGTAAACGATATGTTCAATAACTTACTCCCAAGCTGTATTTCTAAGTTGGTGTTGAACTTCTCACAAGGAATAGATGAGCAGAGCATTGAGTATTGGTGATGCTCCCATTTTACTTCTATCCACAGGTTGATATATAGAAACGCATACATGGGCTGCACAGATTATGTATGAACATGGAACTAATCTCAGCTGTCAGACTTGCACATGCACAGATAAATCAGCTTCACAAATATTTTGCAGGTCAATACTTTCTGGGAGTGTACTCACTTGGAGTGCGCTTCGCACAAAAAATGGTAGACCAACATTTCTTGAATGCAAGGAATATACTGCATGAGGAGATCACTAGATCAGCACACTCAGTAATGAATGCTTTCCAAAAACACTCTTTTCACTGCCACATGCTCTGTATAGAGCTGTTCTGCACATGCACACATGTGTAAAGGACAACTGGGATGCCATGATGTCTACCAGCCCATCTGGACTACCTGCTGAAAGCTAGAGGAAGGGTCCTGTTCTGTAAAGGAATCAGACCTTTGTTTAAAGGATCCATCCATACAATGCAAAACCACATTTCAAGGCTGTGGTTTATTTTGTAATTTCCTGTCACAGTAGCTCACTCAAAATTCTTATGCCAATACTTAAAAATGCAGACACCTCTAAATGTTTCAATAGATAGGAAAAGAATAGTTTGTGGGTCTTTCTTTAAATACGCTTAGTATTATACACTAGCAGTATCTGTTTCACAGCAGGATGTATAAAGTACTTAAAACAGACTTGGATTAAAAAGCTAAAACAGCAGTTCTTTGTTATTATCCTTAGTATTTGTCACCCTGTCTTTCATCCTTTTGTACTCTGATAATCCAAATCTTGAAATCCTTCAAGAACTCATTTGGGGTCTGGGGTTAAGAAAGATTTAGTTCAACAGAAATGCTAACGTTCCTCTCAAATCTATGCTTTCATGATTATACATGAAATAAAAATATTTTAAGATATATGTATATAATTATAAAAAGTTTTAATGAATGATGAAGAGTTCAGCATTGTATAAACATATTTCACAATAAAGCCTGAAGAGACTTTGTAGAACTGTTACTCCTCTGATAACTATTGGTTTTCAACAAAAGCTATTTGAAAGAAAGTCAAACTGTATCAGGTATGTTTCACAAAAGAAAAAAAAAAGGAGAAACATGGAAGAATCACCTCTGTTGGACACTAGAAAAATTAGGTGATTAATCAGGTGAAATAATGCACTACTGGTTGTGGTGCCAAAACACTGTGCAAAGAGTGGACACTGAGCAGCCTGGTATTAGTTAAACATGATAACTCTGTTGAGTTTTAGCAGAATTTGGTTTAAGCCAGTTTATTTCTTCAACATTCTATAATTAAAGAGGATTTTCTAAAGTTAATAAAAAACTTATTATGGGTAAAAGGGAACAACATTCAAAGGGAGTTAAAAATTTATTGTTAGTCCATATTATTTTATCATAAAAGCCTCATTGCTTATACAGGTAAAAGTGTTATGCAAAGCATCCTAGTATGTTCACATCTCAGTGTGTCCCTGGGTCTATGGCTGACCATTTCCTACTGCCTAAGACAGAACCAGTGGGGAACATCTCTTCCTGCTCAGTCTTGGCCACATGAGGGTTTTTTCCACACATTTTCTTATCACGCTCTGCTTCCTTCCCACTGGACCCCAGCCACAGCCAGGCAGGTGCCCACATGCCTCCTTCAGCCTCAGTCAACATCAGGCTGTGGGTTCTCACATACCAACACCCCAGGGCTGTGACACACCAAGCCCAAGGAGGCCACAGGCACAAGGCTGCTGGACACAGGAAAACAAGCCCGAACCAGCTCAGGCCAACACAAGTCCAGACAGCTCCCAGGGCCTTTGCTACAGGATCACTATGTATGGGCCTTTTACTGGTAACAGGGAAAATACCCAAAAACCTCCAAATATTTTGCAGACCATACCACACACTGCCATGGCAACATGTCTTCAGTCTCATGTACAGAGTTAGGAATCAGTTTCTCTGAACTTTCAATCCTTGGCTGCTTTTTAGAGCCCATCAGCAGCAATGCCAAGCAGCCTTCAATTGCAAGGATGAAAAAAATGAGAAAAAACAATTATTAATGTGCAGTCTACTGCTGTGCTGGTTTCGGCTGGGACAGTGTTAATTTTCTTCATAGTAGCTGATATGGGGCTATGTTTTGGATTTGTGCTGAAAACAGCCTTGATAACGCAGGGATGTTTTCGTTACTGCTGGGCAGTGCTTACACAGAGTCAAGGCCTTTTCTGCTCCTCACCCGACCCCACCAGCGAGCAGGCTGGGGGTGCACAAGAAATTGGGAGGGGACAAACTGTGACAGCTGACCCCAACTGACCAAAGGGATATTCCATACCATATGGCGTCATGCTCAGCATATAAGGCTGGGCGAAGAACGAGGAGGGGGACGTTCAGAGTGATGGCTTTTGTCTTCCCAAGTAACCGTTAGGTGTGATGGAGCCCTGCTTTCCTGGAGATGGCTGAACCCCTGCCTGCCAACAGGAAGTCGTGAATGAATTCCTTGTTCTGCTTTGCTTGTCTGTGTGGCTTTTCCTTTACCTCTTAAACTGTCTTTATCTCAACCCATGAGTTTTCTCACTTTTACCCTTCTGATTCTCTCCCCCACCCCACTGGGGGGGAGTGAGCAAGCGTGGTGCTTAGTTGCCAGCTGTGGTTAAACCACGACAACTGCACACAAATAAAGTGCTCTAGTATCAAAAGTCTAATTTATCAATGCTTTGAAATGACAAAACCCAAAAATTAGAAAGATCTGCAGGAAATCTAAGACAGAAAATAGAGCTAATTTCAGCTCCTGAATGGACACTGCAGAGTAAAGGGAGTGTCTAGGAAAGCCTGTGTTCAATTATAGCAGAACAAGTTTCCAAGACAGCTGCCAATAACTTAACTAGCTTCTCCAAAGGCATATTGGGCACATTCAGATCACTAGTGGTATCAGGTCACTTAAATATCTTTTGTGAATCTGAAAGTCCCTGCATGATATTGGAAACTACAGCATCCTGGTCTCTATGCTTATGGAACAGTGGTGTGGAGAATTTGTGTGAACCCACTTGTGTATCCACGCAGCATCAGACCCCAAAACCCAGCCCTTAGTTTTGGGGTTGGTTTTTTTTGGTTTTTGTTGTTGGTTGTTTTTTTAGGGTTGTTTGGGTCTTTTGTTTGTTTGGATTTTGTTTTGGTTTTTTGTTTTGGGAGGTTTTTTTGTTGGTTGTGTTTTTTTTTTTTTTTTAAGAAATCAGTCTGCAAGAGAAACATTTTACAGAGATCTTCAAAGAGTCTGTGGAAATACTTCAAGGCTTCAAAATGAAATTTAGTACAAATGATTGGGTTTGGGTTTTTTTTTAGTAAAAATAATAAAAAGTCAATTGCAAAATGACAACAGAGCTATCAGCATGTAGGCAATAACTCCGCTGCTGACTAAAACTGAAACAGGTCAAGAAAGAATAGAGAATAAGGGCAATGAATAAGCCTGATTCATATCTGGATAAAACAAAGTATTACTTAGCACGGCTGGAAATAGACTTTGATGTAAGATTACAAAGAGTGCAAGGAGAGGTTGAAGCTTTCAAAGTTACCCTATGGTTAGTAGTAATGGAGGGTGAAATGAGAGCTATCTGCATGGGTTTCTACCCCACGGCAGAAGAGGCACTTTCATCTCCTTTAAAAGTCATACTTAACTAAACCAATACAAACTCATGTTCTTAATGATAAAGGAATGGCAGGTTTAAATTCTTCACCTTAATTTTGCAGCTAATTATAAAGCAACACAACCCCTTGACACAAAACAAGAAAATCCAACTTTTCTAGAAGATTAAGCAGCAGAAAAATGATGCTACTACATAGCAAAACACAAAGAGGGCACAATGATACAACATCACCCTGTAACTGATAGGACACCTTCACAATTCTAAACTCCTGTGCAAAGCAACTGTATCAGCAGGGAAATGCCTCTATTTCTTCTGACCATCACCTAGGCACAGCACAATGCAATTACCATTTTACTACAAGACACCTTCTGGCACAGCATTTGGGAAGCAAACACCTCCTTAATGCACAAACACCTTCAGAGCCTGTCTCTAGTTTTTGTGCAGGGGTATTAAGTAAGTAAGAACTGTACACCTCTTTACAACCCCTCTCTTAGTCTGTTTCTGAAGCACAATAACTTAGTGCCACACCTTAAAAAAAAGCACAGTCACAACCCAGAATGAGCTGTGGCCTATAGCCAATGCACCAGCCTCTTAGTTGGAAGTGAAATTCAGGTAGAGCATTACTAACCAGTGAAATATCAAGTTTGATATAAGTGGCATCTTCCAACTGTCTTTTCCTAAGTTTCACTATGTATCTTTAAATCCTGAAGGCAGCAGATGACAAATCAATGATTATGTGTCACAGAGAATATATCAGAAAATGGTAAAAAAACCCATATCTCAACAAGCATGGTGAATACATGAGCCCAGAGCCTTGATCCAGATTAATCTCATGTCTCACTTTTTGCATAATGTCTTTAACTTTAACTAGTAGCTTTCCAGAAGTGAAGGTATCTTCAGTTTGTACCACTCAGGAGAGCTCAAGGTATGCACATGCTGAACAAACTAATTTCTGTAATGTGAACTCTTTTATTGGCATAACAACAGTAATACAAGTTTGTTTGCATGACTAAGAAGTTGCAACATTGAGTCAATGTTCACATGCGTGCCCAGCCAGCCACAGCAGATGCCAGGTAACTTGTATTAGAATTAGCTGTTTATGAAAAGTTCACCTTGTCTCTGGGATTGTCAGAGAGACTTCACTCAAATTCTGTGACACTGAAGCTCATAGCTCCTAATATACTGATATCATTATAATATGACTTGGAGCAGAGCCAGGGCAAGGTACAATGTCCTATAACAGCTAATCAGCCATCCCAGACTCACCCCTACAAGAGGGATCTTTTTACTTTAATACCAACAGAGCAAAATATTCTAACTCCAAAGCATCACAGTGTCTGCAGATTAGCTACAGATAATCACAGGCATAACTATTGGCCTTATTTCCCAAAACTACCTAATTAGACTCCCCATGATCCTGGAAATGAAAGTCACTTGCCCTATCCGCCTTATTTCCTGCAGGCTGCCTCTTTTAGGCCCTTTTATTACTAATGGCATGTAGCTGCTCACAACACACTGGCTCCCAGAAAACCCAGTCCTGCTTCCTTTGTCACCATGAGTTAAGAAATTAAATTCCCAGGTTCTACGAACTCAGTTGGTTTCCACTTACAATTCTAAGTTCACAGCTCTGTCACAGTAAAGGCAACATTTTATTCCAAAAGCACTAATAAGACATTTTTCCAGGGGATTGGCTATGAGATTTCAGAGTTTGCCACAGAGACACATTATTCTCTCCTGCATTATTGCTGTTACAGAATAAGCCTCTATGGAGGATTTAAATTTAAAGAGAGGTTTCAATAAGCAAAACACAACTGTGCAAAACCTCTTATTGACATGTATTTGAAGGAAAAGATATGGAACAGAATCCAGCTGCAGAGTAGACACCTAAGTACCTCTGAGGAGCTGAGACATAATCAAGCAGCATTAGACAAGAACAGTATTAACCTTGAACTCAGCTATGAAGAGGCCAGATAGCAAAACACTTGTTGAGACTGAAGGACTGAAAGGTGCCAAAGAAGGAAAAGCCCTGCTTCTGATGGGAAACTGGTAGAAGCTACAACAGAGAACTTATACAGAAGGTATATGAGGCATTTCAATGGGATCATCATAGGCTGCTAGCGTATTATATACACACAATGGATTCCTGACTGCTTTTTCCTCTCTTTGCTTCCATGAGTCTACAACATATGTCTTCCACTCTGTCAAATGTCATGTGATACTTTTTAACTTACACCCACCGTCTGATCTTTCCTCCTGCCATCTCCTTTCTGCCAGCAGAACAATATGGTTTGATCATGTCTCTTGGAACCCATTAATGCCACTTTCTCATTTTCCAGAGATTATTTCTACAGAATGGCAGTGAGGTATTCCTTCCCTTCAAATGCTGCGTGCATTCAATGTCTGCTCAAAGCCATTTTCTGCACTGCAAATCAGACACTAAATTCAAGAAGTGCATGCAGTATTTTAGCACAATAGAGCAGAGAAATAGCCTAGCCTAAGCATTAATTATGTTGATTTGATTCAGAGTGAACCTTAACAAATTTTCAGTCTAGATAAAGTTTTGATACAAAAGACTGAAAATAGTTAAGACAGTTTTCTTAAGTATAGTTACACTGGATGGTTTGTAGCTGCAAACCCTCTATTTAAATTTACTAGGTTAGCTAAGAATTAAGTGCTTTATAGCAACACTGAAGATCAAACTGACAAAGCTGACAGTACCCTGTTGCACCCAGATACAGCAGAACGTAAAATATACTGAATGAAAAGATAAATATGTATTACACAAAGAACTATGCTAGGACAGCAGGAAGATTGCAAACCAACTCAAAACTTGGCAAGTACCAGAATTAGGGCTGCCTGTATACCTAGAAAACAGGAAACATATTTGAGACAACTTTTAAAAAAAGCTGAGCATAAGCTTTTTAGCCAGTATCCTGGGCAAGGGCAAGGATGCAAAGTCACCCTAATTGCAAAGGCAAGCTTAGACATTAAAGGCAGTCTTAATTTATATTCAGGACTGGTCAGATATCTGGAGGTGAGTGAGTATAGTGCTTATAATTACAGTTATATAGACTGATACGTCCAACAACCACAGGCTAGTAAGTTGGACCTCAAGAGTATTCAAGGTTTTTGAAAAATGTTGAAAGAAGCAATACGGCAAAACTAAGTCAGTATTACCTTGAACATACATATGTAAAACTAGTTTGTGATCCAATGTTGTTACCTTAAGATTCTCCAATCTATTTTATAACACAGCAATTTAAGGACCAGAAAGTCATTTAAAGACTTCAAAATTAACATTTGTTGATAAAGCAGAGTCTCATCATCTTTAGATCAATAGAAACATGCCAAGTTTTCTTATAACATCAGCTATTTGAACATTTAATTAGGTTTGTTCTAAATTACAGAACGTGTTATATGGAATTTAATATCGATGTTATCTTCCATGGAAGTAGAGCCTGTTAATTTAAACTTTCCAAGACAACTAAGCAACAGAATGGGCTAAGTAAAAAATGGAAGAAAAAAAAACCTCTACTTACAAGAATGCCACATAAATATAGTGAAAGTTAATTATGTGTAGAAATATGTTCATTTTACACCTTTATGGTTAAATCTACAAGTTTATATTCTAGCCCTGAACTGATTTTTTTCTTTTAAGGCACAATTACCTTTCAGGATGAAGGAATCTGATTTGGAGTATAGAATCATGTAATAAAATGTTTATCGTTATGTAGCTACATGTGTATTTTAAAACACTATACCAGTATTAACTAATAAGAAGCAATAGCAGTTATTTAATAGTCTTGAGATTTGGTCCATCTCCCATTAAATTCAGCAGAAATATTTCCCCATGGAAGCAGGCTTTTAACAATAGGCAAGATTTTTTGTTGAGCTAGAAAAAAAAAAAATTATAAAATTCTATATGAATATTCACAAGTCTGCCTTGGTCACACTCATGCCCTGCAACTTTCACTTGTTAGCCTTTGTACCACTGACCTTAAAGGTACGACAAAAAGTCATACTTATGAAATGGGCATACTCACAGAAGAATTCAGTTTGCATAGTTGTATTCTCACCAAGGAAAAAGATGACATCTATTCCAGAAGCAATTACGCTAACACTGACTGTTAGCATTATGCTCTTCCAAAAGAGTAGAAATCCTGTCTGAAATACACCTACACACAAAAAGAGCCATTTAACCAAGATTTCATCATGCAAACTTTCGCCATCTTTCTGAATCCAAGGCAAAAAGGAATCAACATATACAAAAAGGAATCAACATATAAAAGGTCTCCATCAGCTGCCATTACAGGATTATTGAAGCTTTTAAACATGATGTTGTGGAAAATGCATCATACATTCAGAAAGGCAGGGGGAAGAGGAGGCAGGTAGAGAAGAGCACTGATAACTAAACCGGCTATTAGCTGGATTATCCAACAGGTGTTTGTTCTTACCCAGCTGGGTCTTATTTAGTCCTGCCTTAGTAAGCCTGAAATGCTTTAGAGACACCTCAGGGAGTCAAGCTCTCTGCTGTTAAAATGACAGTGACTCAGTTAAATGGGTTCTTTATACATGCCAGCATACTCTGCATTTGCCTGTATTTGATTACACCTTAACTCCTTCAAAAAAAAAAAATTAAGAAATTAGAAGAGATCCTATTAGAAGAGAAAAGAATCATCTGCAATTCTTACCCTTGAGTTCCTTCATAACTATGCAGGCCCCATCTTGAAAATATTACTTAAATCAAGACCGTTCTATTACAGAGATGTTATGTTTATATCTGTACAGTAAGAGGAAGACATGAATAATCCAAGTAACCAAAACCACTCATTGCTAATTACGTTACCCAGTTTCACTGGCGGCCAAAAAGTGTGCTGGAATCTCTCACAGTACTGAAAAAAACCACAACCCACATCAACACAATGAAGAACAATGACTGAATATTATGCAGAAGTCTATGTGAAAGGTAGCAAGGAGCATAAGTCTGATCTATATTGTGATTTTTTTCAGGTAGATTCAGGGTCTCCACATGCTGAATCCATAGGAGGAAGGAGAGCAAATCATAGCTACAGAAGTAATATCTGCTTATAATTTAAATTATAGAAGAAAGTTATGTAGTTTCAAGGGAACATGATGTTACCCTCCCCAATAATAGATGAGTTCACATTTATCACTCCACCTCCAGTCCATATTGAAGTAAAACCAAACCAAGAAAACTGGGCTCCTAAGAATTATGGTGGACTTGGATTTAAGACTGTTGCTGATTTCACAAGTAATTATTCCCCTTTAATATATTTCTCATACAATTCAAATGATATTTTAAGATACATGCCTCCCATATGAAACTCATGTCAGCAAACATTCCCCATCACTTCCACAAAAAGTAGGTGGGGAGGAGTGTGATTAAGAGACCTCTGATTCTTCTGATGGATACTGAAACCCAGACACATAGCATCCAACAAAGAATAGAGTAACTGGCAGCTTGGCCATTTGGTATATCGCCTCCCTTTGCACACTTCAAACATCTCAGCTAACCCACCAAAGGTCAAAGTTGGCATCAGTTTTAATTTTCATAGATTTCATCTTTCAGGGGAAAGAGTATAATATAAACAATGCCTCACATATTGGCAACAAAGGTACTACAGACATAAGCAAGGGTACATGCTATAGGTTTGATCTAAAGCACAAACTGGGAGAAAACACCTGACAAAGCAACACAGTTAAGTGAGTCCCTGGGTAACAGCAAGTTTACCCATTCAAAGAAGTCACATTTACTTAAGTTATTCTGTTTGCCTAAAGATTCTTCATGTGCATGTTGGTCTGTAAAGCCAGGCCAGACTCCGGAGCTATTTCATTTCTAAACAGGGCATCTATTTTTACTTCTCTGCAAATGACTATGAAGCAGGATATCTGGAAAAGAATTTGTTTTTCTTTGAGAGTGAGCCTCAGCAAACACATATGTAAAACTGACAGTCAGCTGATGACTTTCTTGACTCTGTAATTACTAGGTTTGAATCCAAGTCAGATTTTGCAGTGAATATAAAAAGCTGTAAGAAAATACTAGCAGAAAAAAGCTTAGATAATCTACATTTGTCTGTGGCAAGCTATCTATAAGAGTTAGCTGTAAGAGATAAACAGTGCTGCATAGACTGTATTAAAACTGGTGAAACAAAGGATCCTGAAAAAAGTCACTGTTCTTAAAAAAAAAAAAGAAACCTCTCTCTTTTTTTATGCTTTAAATGACTTCTATACACAAGGGTCAGGTAATGTAAAGCACTGCAATGTTTGTTCACATAAGGAGATTAGAAAGTTTGGAGAGCTCTTTGAAACATGTGGTTCTTAAAGAACAGAACAGTAGAAACAATCAATATTCTTACAATATTTCAAGGAATATTACATGCAAGTTTCCAGTGGATGGCTTACTTTCTCCCTGAGACATGGTATTGCAACATCAATTCTGATTGTATACTAATTTCACAAATAAAAAAAATGAGCCAAATTCTCAGCTGAAGTAAATTGGTGTAGTTCCACTGAGAGTATATTTGTTTCAATGTATTTAAACAAAGTGACGGTCTGCTCCTTCATAAACTTCAGACTTGCTTTTGCAAGCAGTATTTTCACCTTGGCAGCTGCGAAGTTACCTGAGGCCCACTGTAGATGAACATCCAGCAGCAGTAACAAGCAACTAGTTATTAAAGACTTGCAGGAACAAAATTAACAGCAGTTATGGTTGTGCAGCAGCAATTAATTCAACAGGGCAGCTAACTGCACTTAAGTAACAGACTGGTTAACTAACCAAGAACATGGGTCAAATTCCCCTTTATTCATGCCAGTGCAAACTAGCAGGAATTTCACTGCAGTCAGTGGTGACACACTGACATATTGGCAGGACCGTCAGTCTTTGGCCAATACCTTTGTGCAATTACAGTCTACAGCAGGATGCAGTGGCAATCTGCTTACGCATTCTTGATACCCCTGAATAAAACACAGAATAATCTATCCCATCACAGTTGTGTAGCTTAATTCCCAAATTCTACCTTCTTTACATCCTAAACATGCTTGAGTAAAGTATTATTACAACCTTGAATTGTCTAATATAATTCAATTGATTAGGACAAGGCAATGTGATCTATAATACTTCTGTACTATTGACCTCTGGTCTGGGTAATAATTTTTGTTGTCAAAAATTGACTAGTAACCATTGACTGAGACAGAGCAACACAATCTTTGACCTAAAATAAAGACTCCTCAACAATGAAAAAATACTGATAATACAGCACAGGGGGGCTTAAAAATCTCACTGTATAATTGTTTTGTACTGCATCTTAAGATGGACATATACAAGGAATGCACAATTAATAAGAAGAATGAGGGTATTGATAAAGCTAGACACAAAGACTGGTCTCTAAGTACTCCTGCCACAGTGTAAGAAACTAACACACAGTATCATGCACGACTGCAACAAAGTATTACCAAATGATGCAGAATTCCAGGACAGTGGTTTTCTCATTTATTGCCATCTCAACTGTTAAGTCACCCACAAACTTCAGTGATGTGCTTGTGTCACTTCTTCACAGCATACGAAAGCATTCTTTGTAAAAACACTTCTACAGACACAACTTGTCTCTAACAACAGTCTATGAGAATTCTCAGTGACATATGACAGTGATTATCAGAGTGACATTAGCTTAGTAACATCACTGTGTTCACTGACTGCTGGTTGTCACCTAACCATAAATGATATCAATGTCATCTCTCTTAACAGGAGTCTTTGAAGATATACTGTAGCATTTTTCAGCACAAGGAGTAAGAAAATATGATAAGAGAAAATTCCAAGGACATTGAAAGATAACTTTAAGGTTATAACATTATACTTTTATAAACATAGTATGCTTTCACAGTATACAATATGGTATTTCTTTTGTGGCCACAGATTTGAAAAGCTACAGTAGTTACCCTGGGAGGCAGGAAAAAAAAAATCTATCCATTGGAATTTTCCTGCAATAGCATTGGACAGACCCTCTAAATGACAGAGGTTTACTCTGCAGAAAAGAGAACAACAGTTAGCCTCACAGAGCAGAAGGTTTAAGATACATATACACACACACATATACACTTTTGGCTTGGTTCCACACAAGCATTTTACTTTGTTACTTGCCACTAATTCTCACTCAATATCCACTGAGAGGAGAATAACCACCCCTAGTGCATTTAAAAAAAAACAAAAATTGACAGTGAAAAACATATCTTCCATTCCCAAAACTAGTCCTCAGCTTAAGAAGTAAGTACATTTTGCAAGAGATGTGTATTTTGCCAATCATCTTTTTGCACATCATACTTAAAGTGCAGGGCATATGTTTTCAGCCAGTAGATAAGTAGGGATCTTGTGTATTGGTTTGTACCTGTGAAAAGTCTAACGCTTTGAGGGATAATTGAATTGAATAACATAAAAAAGTTTGAATATACTTAGAAAACTCATACTCTTAGTGGCAATGACACTTCTAAATTGAAATGCTAAGTAAATAAGCAACTGACCATGAGCTGATCTCACTTTCTCTTATAGATGGCAATTTGAGCTGTTGATTGTCCACTGTAGCACAAATTATGAAAAGCTCATCAAAAAAATAAAAATCTGTGTGATATACGGGATGTGTGGGGAATTGATGAAGGGAGGTCATGAGGAAAGAGTGTTACCGTTTCCAACGTGTAAAGGTTTTCTTTGTTGCCGATACCTTCATCTAATTCCAAAGACAAACAAAAACGTAATCTACATACCCCTGGTGCAGGATGACTGGCAATAGCACTCAGTGACCAAAGAGCAATTACTCAGAGAAACAATGCTGCTTCCCCTGGCTATGAGAATTTTTACATTTTTGAATAATTCTGTCTGACCTTTCTTTCTGTCCTTGACTAGTTCTGTCACCTATCCCTAGCCAACCATGTTTAGCTGTATTTCCATCCCAGAGAGTACAGAACTGCCATAAGGACTCGTACTGTCCTAGTACATGCTTCTCTCCGAGCTTCCTGCATATCTCAGCCCTGCTCCTGCCTTTTGGTTGTTCTTGCCTGTTAGTTATGGGTTTTAATTCCTTACTCAGTCTAATTGCTTGTAACTATGCCAAACATAAGTGCCGAAAATATAAAAATCACTTAATACAGCAATTTTAGCATCTCAAAATTTTCAACCTTCACATCTTAAGTCCAAAAATGAGCCTGTGACAAAGTTATTTCATTCTGATGTTTTAGAAATGCCTACCAAACACAGAACAGCTAAGACTCCTCGTTTCCAATAAATGCCTATTTGCACTCATTATCATTTTGTTTCATTTTAAACATGAGCTCCCTTTCCACTGCCACTGTCTTCCCGGCAGTGATGTTTCTATTCTTTATCACATTGAACAATACTTCCTTCTGTCAAAAAGCTCCACTGTGACATTTTGCTATGAACTTTTCCAGCAGCAGAAAACAGTGTGGTCACACACAGCTCACCCCTTATCGCAGAAAATCTCAGAGTCAGTGGTGAAGTCAGATAAACTAGAAAGCCAAAGCTCATGTCAGAGTGGTAGAATCAAAGATTTATTTTGGCATAAAAGACCACTGACAGCAGCAATGCTGGCATTTTTGCTTTCTTGGGCAAAGGCCATGCATCTATGGCCTTCCCACATGTCCAGTGTGGAATATTGCTGTGCTACAGCTATTTATAACTGGTACATTATTTGCAGAGCCCAGAGGAAGAAGTTGAGAGTCAAAACAACTTCTGAAGTCCAGGCACTGAAGATGGATCCTAAGAATCTTTTGCTTACCTTTTAACAGCAAGCATTAACCTTCCATCAAGAGTATCTTGTCAAAGCAGAAGTTGATGTTGGGGGGGGGGGGGGGGGGGTTTGTTTGGTTGTTTTCTGTAGAGGGGGTGGTTTTGTTTTGTTGGTTTTTGTTGGCAGTGGGGGCTGGCTTGTTTGGTTTGGTTGTTTGTTGTGGTTGGTTTTTTGGTTGTTTTTTTGTTTGTTTTTATTTGGTTGGTTTTGGTTCTTTGTTTGTTTTAAGAGAAGGAAAGAGTTTGCAAGTGTGGTGAAGAAGACGTAGATTTCACAGGGAAAGCCACTTACCCAATATAGGAGTGGGGGAGTAATCATTTTAAGACTGTCAGTGGAGAACTCATCTGGAGGCCTAGAATAGGACGATGGTTAGAAGCGAGATTGTTAAAATTGTCCTCCGTCATCAAAGGGCAAGTTCCTCATTATGTGACATTCCTATAACCCCAATGAAGTCCCATTTACAGGTTTTACTTGTGTACTGTGTATCAGTATCTGTGATTTAGATTGAAGTAATGCATAATTGTTTCTGAAACCAAAGAAGTGTCATCAAGTGTAAAAAAAAAAAAACAGAATTCAACCGCTACTGGAGAAAACAGGTCATGAGCATTGATTGTCTGAATGCATAGGCTTCTATCAAGTTTTTTAAATGTTTGCTAAAAAGAATGTAAAGCCTTTCATGAAAAGTTAAGTGGTTACACCTATTAAAAAAAGCACCTTTGCTTCCTTTTCATACAGACTTCATTGTAATCCATAAGGAACATAAGAAAATTCACCATATATACACACCAAAGAAATACTGGTGTATTTAAAGCAATGACATGTAGTTTATTGGCCAAGAAGGCTAAAATTCTTTAAGCACTAGAATACTTTAAACCACAGTCTTCATGAAAGAGGCATCAGTTTGCAAACCAAGAGAACAGATTTTTTGCTAAATTCCATGCTAGCACAAAGGCTTTTCTTTAAAATATTACTTTCAGAGATTATGACTAAATCATACTTTGTGCCAGGTAAATAAGAGATCTGCCCTATGACGTTCTCACTATAAAACATCCTGGATGTGTCCCATTTGCATATATGCTTAATAGAAGCTGAAGTAGGCAGAGAAGGATTTGGGGAGAAGTAAAGCATGAGCGTAACTTTGCTTTTGCATTACTTAAGTGTATAAGCAATTTCTTCAGATCCTGCACTACTCAGGTATTAAAAAAGCGCTCTGTAAAAAAGTATTATTTAATCTCAAGATTAGTATTAAGGAAATAAAGCAGCCTCCAATGCTAAGCTAAAGGAACTTTAACGAGTAAACAATGCTTTATGAACATGTCAAACAAACTGTCTGAGGAGGAGTATTTCACCTCCAGGAATTTTATTTTTGCTCTTCTGAAATATCCTTGCAGAAAGCTTATTCCTCTGCAGTTCCACATCTGCAGTTATCATCAGCTATCCTCAGGAAGCTCTTGCATTCTGCTAATAACACACATATACTAGACTCTAGCAACAGTCAAATTACTGTGCTTCCTCTGCATAAGAAATAATTTATCATTTTCTTATTACTACTAGGGTTTTAGGGGCACCTACTTACTAACAGTGTCATATCAACTAATACATTTTGATGAGAAAAGAACAGCTGGCCTTTCTCTCCATGTATGCAGATTCATAATTAGACACATAAGGCAATCCTGTGTTGACTCTTTTTACACAAGTGTAAATTTTTAGCATACTCTAGCAACATTTAAGTTAATAAAAATGACATTTTAGAAAAGCCTAAAAAAATTAAACCCAAAAAACCTTTGCTGCACTAATTGTAGGCTAGACATATTAATTTTTATAGCCTACCCAATAAGAAGATACAAACTCCCAGAAACATATTCAGTTCCTGAGTTCAAAGGAAAGAAGCCAGATTTGAAATGGAGTTTGAAGACTGAATAACAGCTAACAGAAAATCAAGTAATATCATTACAAGGACAAAGTCGTCAGCAAGAGGAAAAAGAATTAAGAGGTGAAAGTCACACTCAGTCAGAGGGATATAATAGATACAGCATACACTGACAGACGAAAGAACTTCTGTAATCAGTGACACTGGAATGAAGCAATAGCAGTGGAGAACAGATGCTTCCACATGAGAAGAGTGGAAATTGGAAAGCAAGCACACTGGATGAAACAGAAAAGGTCACAACAAACAAGAAAGTAGTTTTATCTGGAAAAATCCAAAACAAGGTAGTAAAATACAAACTTGCACAAAAGTACCAGATACCACCCTGTCAAAAAGTTAATTTGAGACCAAAAGATGTCAGCAAAAATAAGGTCATTTTAGGGACAAAAGCTGCAAGACATCTAGTTTGTTCAGTTTGGGGATCGGAAAAAACAAGTAGTTTATACCAACAAGGATCATGTGAGTTTTGTAATGAAAGATAGATCCATCTTTCATGAAGTAATAGTTTTGCACTCTCATCAGGGTATTTTTTCCTAAGTATGGGGGGCGGGGTGTGGAATCACATTTCACAAAAGAGTAAGAATAGTATTAGTAAAAAAAAAAAAGAGTCAGAGCAGTGAGGTGTATCCCAACCTGTAAAGGACTTGCATACTGTTGACATGTAGGCCAAATGCAAGCATTTACAATACCAGTGCATCCTCCTACTAGAGAGCCAGGATGAGCTTACCACAACAAGGAATAAACATTAGAATATATCTTACACATACTCAGATCTGAAACACCACACAGCCAGTTCTAGCTTTCAAAACCTCTAGCACCATTTTTTTTCCCCGAATTTGTTTTAATCAGTATAAAAATTCAATACTTCATTATTCATTAAAACAAGAGCATAATAAGTAGTACATAAGATGCCCAAAAAAACCTGCAAAACTTATCCTCCTAATATGGAAGTTGTGCACGCACATTTGTAGTGCACAGACTGTAGACAGAGCAATTTGAATCAGGTTGTGCCATTGACTCCTGTTACACAGTATCTCACTCAGGGAGGAGTTTCTCAAGTGTCAGTAAGAAATCCACATACAAGGGTGGAAAATCAAAATGTATACCTGAAGGATCCCATAGCACCCATAACTAGTCTAAATATTTTCTAAATGCAAATAATTCTGAGACAGAGCATGATAGCTTTTCTTATAACACACTGTAAAAATCACTGTATACTAGTCAAAAGAAATCACAGCCTGAGTCAAATCATACTGGGTAATCATTATAAACTTTTGTTTTACTCATTTATTTGTTCAAGAACAAAGGAACATCTCCTCCAGAGATACTCAGTTTTGACATTTGTGAAGCTTCTATTTCAGTTATGTTAAGAGTTTAAGTTCATAGAAGTGGGTAGAGTTTATTATTAAACACTTTTAAGGAGAAGCTCTAGCTACAGAAGTTTTTATGTGAAGGTTATATACTGGGTAGTCAGCTCACATCCTACTTCTCCCCTTGATAGGCAACTATCCTTGGACTTTCAAGATTCTCCTAAACATACTAGTGCCATTGATATTGACTGCATGAATAGCTTAACTCTGTTCTGAATGTGTTTGCACATTTGTGAAGGTTTCATTCTCAGAACTCAACAGAAGACAGCAACATTGAGTCTGAGGGTTCATACCAGCTGAATTCTAAGGAAGTATTGCACAAAGATTTCTGAAAGAATCAAATTTAATTTAGCAAAACTCACAGATATGATGCTACCAAGTCTGATTCTGGTATTAATGGCCTGGTGCTTTAAGTCCCTGCTTAAAGGGACTTTAACAGAGAGGCACATGAGAAATTTCTCATAACACATACAGGTTGTTACCATTTTTTTAATCTTCATCTAAAGGTGCCACTAGTAGTTACAGACGAGACTATGTTTTGGTCATAGAAATGTAAAAAGGGTCATAAATAGATGTCTTTTGAAAAAAAAAAAAAGAGATACGAGGAAGAAAATTAGTTGAAAACAGATGCAGAGAAGTGGTGTAGTAGGAACACACATTGCAGAAGAGCCAAAATCTTGCCTCCTGACAAGTATGAAATTATCACCCCTTCTTTTCACACAAAGGTCTTCCTGAGGGTCTCTGTGCACATGTACTATAGAATACATGTTGTGACTAGATATAACCAAACATTGAGTTAGAATTATAGAATCATAGAATCATTAAAGTTGGAAAAGACCTCTAAGATCATGGAGTCCAACCGTCAACCCAACACCACCATACCACTACACCGTGTCCCTAAGCACCACATCTACACATCTCTTAAATACTTCCAGGGATGGTGACTCCACCACTTCCCTGGGCAGCCTGTTCCAAGGCCTGACCACTCTCTCAGTAAAGAAAGTTTTCCCTAATGTCCAATCTAAACCTCCCTTGGCGCAACTTGAGGCCATTTCCTCTCGTCCTATCACTAGTTACTTGGCAGAAGAGACCAACACCCACCTCGCTACAACCTCCTTTCAGGTAGTTGTAGAGCGCGATGAGGTCTCCCCTCAGCCTCCTCTTCTCCAGGCTAAACAGCCCCAGTTCCCTCAGCCGCTCCTCATAAGACTTGTGCTCCAGGCCCTTCACCAGCTTCGTTGCCCTCCTCTGGACACGCTCCAGCACCTCCATGTCCTTGTTGTAGTGAGGGGCCCAAAACTGAACACAGGATTCGAGGTGCGGCCTCACCAGTGCCGAGCACAGGGGCACGATCACCTCCCTACTCCTGCTGGCCACACGGTTTCTGATACAGGCCAGGATGCCATTGGCTTTCTTGGCCACCTGGGCACACTGCCGGCTCATGTTCAGCTGGCTGTCAACCAGCACCCCCAGGTCCTTTTCCTCTGGGCAGCTTTCCAGCCACTCTTCCCCAAGCCTGTAGCGTGGCCTGGGGTTGTTGTGACCAAAGTGCAGGACCCGGCACTTGGCCTTGTTGAGCCTTATACAATTGGCCTCAGCCCATCGATCCAGCCTGTCCAGGTCCCTCTGCGGAGCCTTCCTACCCTCAAGCAGATCAATGCTCCCACCCAACTTGGGGTCATCTGCAAACTTACTGAGGGAGCACTCGATCCCCTCATCCAGATCACTGATAAAGATATTGAACAAGACCAGCCCCAAAACTGGGCCCTGGGGAACACTGCTCCTGACTGACCACCAATTGGATTTAAGTCCATTGACCACAACTTTCTGGGCCCGGCCATCCAGCCAGTTTTTACCCACCAAAGAGTACACCTGTCTAAGCTGTGAGCTGCCAGCTTCTCTAGGAGAATGCTGTGGGAGACAGTGTCAAAGGCTTTACTGAAGTCCAGGTAGACCACATCCACAGCCCTTCCCTCATCCACGAGGCGGGTCACCTGGTCATAGAAGGAGATCAGGTTGGTCATGCAGGACCTGCCTTCCATGAACCCTGGGCCTGATCCCCTGGTTGTCTCAGACATGGCTTGTGAGCGCCCTCAAGACAAACCACTCCATAATCTTCCCCAGCACCAAGGTCAGGCTGACCAGCCTGTAGTTCCCCGGATCCTCCTTCCGGTCCTTCTTGTAGATGGGCGTCACACTGGCAAGCCTCCAGTCATCCGGGACCTCCCCTGTTAACCAGGACTGCTGATAAATGATGGAGAGTGGCTTGGCAAGCTCCTCTGCCAGCTCCCTCAGTACCCTCGGGTGGATCCCATCCAGCCTCATAGACTTGTGAACGTCCAGGTGGCATAGCAGGTCGTTAACTGCTTCCTCTTGGATTACGGGGGGTTTATCCTGCTCGCCATCCCTGTCTTCCAGCTCAGGGGGGCTGAGTACTCTGAGGATAACTGCTCTGACTATTAAAGACTGAGGCAAAGGCAGCGTTAAGTACCTCAGCCTTATCCTCGTCCTTGGTGGCAACGTTCCCCCCTTCCCCCGCCTCCAATAAAGGATGGAGATTCTCCTTGGCTCTCCTTTTGTCTTTAATATACTTGTAAAAACATTTTCTGTTGTCTCTCACGACAGTGGCCAGGTTGAGTTCTAGCTGGGCTTTTGCCTTTCTAATTTTCCTCTCTGCACAACCTAACGAGATCCCTTATTCTTGAGTTGCCTGCCCCTTCTTCCACAAGTGATAAACTCTCCTTTTTTTCCTGAGTCCCAGCAAGAGCTCCCGGTTCAGCCAGGCTGGTCCTCTTCCCTGCCCGTTGTTCTTACGGCACATGGGGACAGCCCACTCCTGCGCCTTTAAGACTTCCTTCTTGAAGAACGTCCAGCCTTCCTGGACCCCTTTGCCCTTCAGGACTGTCTGCCAAGGGACTCTTTCAGGCAGTGTCCTGAGCAGGCCAAAGTCCGCCCTCCGGAAGTCCAGGGTAGCAGTTTTGCTTACTCCCCCTCCTTACTTCACCAAGTATTGAGTATTCTATCATTTCATGGTCGCTAAGCCCAAGACGGCCTCCGACCACCACATCTCCCACCAGTCCTTCTCTGTTTGTGAGCAGCAGGTCAAGCGAGGCACCTCCCCTAGTGGGCTCGCTTACCAGCTGCGTCAGGAAGTTCTCTTCCACACACTCCAGGAACCTCCTCGACTGTTTCCTCTCTGCCGTGTTGTATTTCCAGCAGACGTCCGGAAAGTTGAAGTCCCCCACGAGAACAAGGGCTAGCGACTGCGAGACTTCTGCCAGCCACTTGTAGAATACTTCATCTGCCTCTTCATCCTGGTTAGGTGATCTACAACAGACTCCCAGCAGGATAACCGCCTTGTCGGCCTTCCCCCTCATCCTTACCCACAAGCACTCGACCTTATCGCTGTCATTGAGCTCTAGACAATCAAAGCACTCCCTAACATAGAATCATACAGGTTGGAAAAGACCTCTAAGATCATGGAGTCCAACCGTCAACCCAACACCACCATGTCCACTACACCCTGTCCCTAAGCGCCTCATCTACACGTCTCTTAAATACCTCCAGGGATGGTGACTCCACCACTTCCCTGGGCAGCCTGTTCCAAGGCCTGACCACTCTGTCAGTAAAGAAATTTCTCCTAATGTTCAATCTAAACCTCCCTTGGCGCAACTTGAGGCCATTTCCTCTCGTCCTATCACTAGTTACTTGGCAGAAGAGACCAACACCCACCTCGCTACAACCTCCTTTCAGGTAGTTGTAGAGCGCGATGAGGTCTCCCCTCAGCCTCCTCTTCTCCAGGCTAAACAACCCCAGTTCCCTCAGCCGCTCCTCATAAGACTTGTGCTCCAGGCCCTTCACCAGCTTCGTTGCCCTTCTCTGGACACGCTCCAGCACCTCCATGTCCTTCTTGTAGTGAGGGGCCCAAAACTGAACACAGTATTCGAGGTGCGGCCTCATCAGTGCCGAGCACAGGGGCACGATCACCTCCTTACTCCTGCTGGCCACACTATTTCTGATACAGGCCAGGATGCCGTTGGCCTTCTTGGCCACCTGAGCACACTGCCGGCTCATGTTCAGCGGGCTGTCAATCAGCACCCCCAGGTCCTTTTCCTCTGGGCAGCTTTCCAGCCACTCTTCCCCAAGCCTGTAGCGTGGCCTGGGGTTGTTGTGACCAAAGTGCAGGACCCGGCACTTGGCCTTGTTGAACCTCATACAATTGGCCTCGGCCCATCGGGGCTACTCCACCTCCTCTCCTTCCTCGCCTGTCCCTTCTGAAGAGCTTATAGCCATCCACTGCAGCACTCCAATCGCGAGTCATCCCACCATGTTTCCGTGATGGTGACTAAATCATAACTATCCCACTGCACAATGGCTTCTAGCTTCTCCTGTTTGCCGCCCATGCTACGTGCATTGGTGTAGATATACTTGAGCTGGGCTACCGATTTCACCCCCAACATTGGCATGCCACCCATAGGTTCTTCTTTAGGGAGCCTGCTTTTATCTTCTTCCCCCTTCGAACCTAGTTTAAAGCCCTCTCGATGATCCCCACCAACTCATAAGCAAGAATACCTTTCCCCCGTGAGACAGCTGAACTCCATCTGTCACCAGCAGACCCAGTGCCATGTAAACCTCCCCATGATCAAAGAAGCCAAAATTCTACCGATGGCACCAGCCCCTAAGCCATGTGTTGATCAGGTGTGTTTTCCTGTTTCTTTCAGTATTCTTCCTTGCCACTGAAGGGATTGAGGAAAACACTACCTGTGCTCCCGATCCTTCCACTAATCGCCCTAGTGCCCTGAAGTCCCTTTTGATCACTTCTGGACTTCTCTCTGCAGCCTCCTCCCTGCCAGCCTGTATAACCAATAGTGGGTAGTAATCGGAGGGCCGTACCAGACCAGAGAGTTTCCTAGTAATGTCCTTAACCCGGGCCCCAGGGAGGCAGCAGACTTCCCTGTGGGATGGGTCTGGTCGGCATATTGGGCCCTCCGCCCCGCTCAGAAGGGAATCACCTATGACAATTATCCTCCTTTTTTTCTTAGCAGAGGAAGTCATAATGCATGGGGCTGACTGATTCACCCTAGGCAACCCCCCGGATGGACCTTCATCTACATCCTCATTTGCCTGGCCCTCAAGTTCCAGGGCCCCATATCTGTTGTGTAAGGGCAACTGGGAAGGTGAGGGAGGCCAGGCGGGGATTCGCCTGGCATCCTTAGGAGGGACCTATATCCATTACCCCCTCCCCTCCCCCCATCACTTAGGTCCCCTCCTTCTGCCTGGTGGCAAGAGGGCTGAGGATCCTCTGCTTCTTGTGGAGCCTCCATCTGCTGCCTTTGCCTCAGGGATGGCAGGGTGTGGCTCCACCAATCTATCTCCCTCTCACACTCCCTGATAGTCCTTAACCTCTCCACTTCCTCTTTCAGCTCTGCCACCAGGCTGAGCAGATCATCCACCTGGTCACACTGCACACAGGTGTTGTCTCTGCTGCCCTCCAGTACAAGAGTTGCAGGTGTTGCTATTTGCAAAGCTAAGCACACAGGTTAGGTATATATACTTTAAGTTTTTTGTTTTGATAATAAAGTGGCTAGCGCAACAGTTCATGTAATAGCACATTAAAACCTTTTGTTAGCAAGAGGAAGCTCTAAGTAAAGCAGCATGCATTCCCTGCATCAAATGTGAAATACATACTATACATGCAAATTCTTCTAAAGATGATACAGTTTTATGTAGTTGGTAACAAAACAGAAATACTATTAAGAAGCAAACTGACATGTTTATCAGTTTCTGGTATATCCCTGACATCAGCTAACAAATGTAACAAAGCATTAAGGAAAGTGCCTGCCTTCTTTCTCACTTCCAAAACATCCCTCCTTCTCCAGTGAAAAATTCCTCACTGATTTTTGGCAGACACTAGCTCAGACCTAAATCCCATTGTCTAGCCCTTTGAGTAGTCTAAATTCAGTATCAAAGGAGTACTAGAAGGTTTGGAATATTAATGTAATCCTTGAAGGGATAAAACAAGGAGGGCAAGGGGGATATAGGGGTGTTTTGAAGTTCACAGCTTACAGGAATACAGCTTTGTTCAAAGTCTCAAGGAATGGAAAAGAGAAAAGGAACCTGAGGAACTGCAGTAGGAGGTGCTTACCCCAAGGTCCTTGGTAGGAAGAACATATTCTAACTACCAGAAAATTCTGGTGGATAAGTACAGCCAAACGGACTTTGAATGTGCAGGTCAGGTGCAGAAGATGGAGAAAGCAACTAGAACAGCAAGTCTTCTAAATGCAGCAGTGGAGGGCTGTAATAGTGAGAACAACTATAACCCATTGGAAGGGAAGAACACCACACACACTTCACACTCACCCCACACATGAACTTCCATAACTGCATTTTAACATTAGCCTTCTTTTCAGCTTTGTAGTGGCCTAACATTATATTTTGCTAGAACAAGCTTGTACTGTTTTTACCCCGAAGACTGTAAATCTGGGAAATGCGAGTACTTCATCTCTACGGAAAGTAACAAACCTGAGCAGTGCAGGCAGCACCTCACCTGACAAGTAGCGTATAAAGTAGCATATGCACTTGAACAATTGCAGCTTCAAAGCCGTGATTTATGTACTCTACAAGTGTAATTAATCTGGTATCATCTCCTGCTATGCACTAGTGTATTAAACACTCAACAGTAGTATTTCATGACATGTAGCATACATGACAAAGAGGCTAGGAGTATATTACACACATGGTTGTAACTGTGGTAAATCACTTCACTGTAGCACAGCTTCCATGTCATTCCAGCCAGAAATAACCTACACAACATGACCACCGCTTCAGAAGAAAATAAATCACAAGCAATAAAAATATTGCAGCATCCTACAATACTTTAGTTTACCAATTATTGGGTTCTAATGAAAACCTGGCACACAGCTGAGTTAATTACAAAGAAAGTGCTCCCAAGGGTTCAGCTCACCTACTGGGACTCAGCCCTCCCGAGCGGCTACCAGTGTCACATTAGCTGATGAGGTGATTTGCAGGAAAAACCTATTTAGGATAAAAGCCCAGAGGAGCTGCGAATTGTAACGATCAAGGAGGTAACGACCAGGTACAAAAGCCATTCTCCTCCAAGAACGACGGTATAGAAAGCAATGAGGGATACAACAAGGAAGCCAGTCTCAACCTGCCCCTTCCCCGCTCGGGGCGCTCCCAGGCCGCGGGGCAGGCGCCCCCGGAGCCCCGCGCCCCCGGGTGTTCTCGCAGAGCGGTGCTGGCGGCAAAAGTGCCGGTATCGTGTACAGAGCTACAAAACCAGGCGTACCTAATAGATCGCGGCCTCTCTGCAGAGATCCAACAGGAAAACTGCTCCCATATTTATAAAAAAAACACTGAGAAAAGCAAAAGACTTCAGAGGAGTGCGCAGAGTTATTGGAGGGCTGAAGCTCATTCCCTGCAGAGAACGAGACCTGAGGAGTTTGATCTGTGAGCTTACCATGGCATAGTTTTATCACGGCACACGTGCACCTAAGAGGGCTCTTCGCTCTCGCAGAGAGACTCGTGAGGAGATCCGAAATCGGAAATTTGAAGCCGACAACTCAGGTGAAGGGATCCGTGCTCGCACCAGGTTCCCGACAGTTGTGGAGAATTATCCTGCTCTAGCACTAAAATTAAGCAACTCTCTAAAAGACAACAAAAAAATTATCTGAGTATAAGCGTGGAAAACACACGGCCTAAGGAGTAGCCTTAACCACACCAGCCCCCTGCTCGAGCGATCCCCCTTTGTAAGGACGGGCCAGTCGCTTCCCCGCCCCTCCCCCCAGCTGCAGACAATTAAGCAGGCGGTTAATTGCGCCCGGGCATGGCAGGGCCGCACACCTGCCCCAGCCCCGTGCGGAGCAGGGCCCCGCCCCCCCCGCCGTGGGGAGGGCGTGGCCGCCGGCGCGTCCCGCACCGCTCCTGCTGCGGCCAGGCGTTCCCTCGCCAAAACCCGCCGCGTGCCTGTGCACCCGCCGCGCACCTGAGGCACGGAGCTAGACCCAGCAGCTGGGCTGCAGCCCGGCCGCGCACCAGCCGCCCTTGGGTGAAGGCAAAAGCCACACCCCTGCACCTCCAGAAGGCGTGTCAGCTATTTTGGAAAGAAAAGAAACAAAAACAAACAAACAAAAAGCAAAATAGAAGGATTCTGTCTTCTAATCGTTTTTACTCGGAAACAATGCACTAAAACAGATTACTTAAAATATTTTGAGATATGACACTTCATGGTCTTGTTATTGTCAGAACCACAGAATACATTTCTCCAGTAAATAGCTTCTGGGACTGTAGGCTGGCTTGTTTTCTGCAGCAATACCACAGAGATTCACAAGGGAAAGAAGACAAAATTCCCATGCTTCATTCCAAATTTGTGAGGGTCTTATAAATTTTCTGACTCATTTAGATCTTCTATAGAAATGAACTTCAAAAGCATTTCATAACAGGATTCTCAGAGTTATCAGATGGAGAAAATTATTAATTTCCATCCTAGTGTACGCACTGAGAATTGCCCAGCACGGAGGAACGCAGTCACTAGAGTGTAAGAATCTCTGAGGATGTTGGGGAGATTCACCTTCAAGAATAAAAGATTTTGAATATTCTTCCAGATCCCCACATAAAATTCTTCAAACCAAAACAAACCACATATTCTGGCACTTGTAATCTCACTGATGCTTTGTCTGCTGTGCTGCCCCAGTAAAATGTCCCTGGTATAAGAAAGGAGGAGCTAATTTTTAGTGAGTTTTTAATACTGCAGTGCATCCTACACTCTTATACATCTTACACATCTTATACAGCACTACTGCTGGCTCAGGTGAAAAAAGAATTGATTTGAAACCCAGCTGGAGAGGAGGTTGAAGTTTTAAAAGGCTTTTACTGCTTGATCCCTTGCTGCTACCTCCGCTTCAAAGCTTGGGAAAACCTAGGGAGAATCTAATAAAACAGAGTCAGGCCCCTCGAGATGAATGTCTTATGTTTTCTTTTACCAATTGTCCTTTGAAATTCCTTGATGGATGGCATCAGTGGCATAACAGATATATGGCAGATGAGAGTGGAAGGCAAAAGAACTATTTTCTGTCCTACTTACAGGCCATATATGGGTAAATGTTACGAATGGATGAGTATCCCTGTAACTTGGCAGGTATAGCCATTGATTAGAGCACTGTTAAATGTTGTTAAACATATTTTACACTTACACATACATAGATATCTCTTGTATGACATGTTGCTAAATGCTTGCTTAATACAAAAGAAGCAAATTAAATGTTAATAATGAAACATTTTCTTTCTAATTGCCCATTCATATCAAATTTAGGAATACTAACTAATATATTTTCTCTGTATAAATATGACAGCACATTTAATAAAATACTTACAATAAAAATAATGGGGTCATTTAATAATCAGTATTTAAAGGATACAACTCATGTTTAGTGTAGTAGACCTAAATCATTAGAATTTTAAGGTCAGACCGCAGCTATTGGGTAACAGTGATAGCTTTATCATAGAGCCTATTCGACTCACAACCCTGTGTCAAAGGCACAGTGATTATTTTGAGACCCTTTCCAAATCCCTTGAGTATTTTCTTCCTAAATAGGAGACATTTTCCTGAAAATTTCATACAGTATACATTTCCATTGTAAGAAAATTTTTGCATGTAGTTAAACAAGCAAAGCAGAGATGAATTTATTGACTGCATGTCACAGATGTTTAAAAAATCATTTTTGAATGTCAAATGGTCTTTCATTTCCCCACCTTGAGATTCCTGTCTCTATTCTTTCTCTATATTTCATGTCTACTTGTTCTTTCAACCTCCTTGGAGCGCAGCCAGGCTCTACAGCCTACAGTATGAATATGCCTGCTATATTCCTGTTTGATCTTCTTCCCTTGATGTGTCAGTTTCTTTGTGGCCTGCCTACTTGTCAAACCATTTTGACTCTTCAAAACTTTTTATGAATTTTTAAAAAGCAGTGCAGATCTCAGGACATTTGATGAATTTTTCAAGAGCTAATCACACTCAAATATCACAAACATTGCTGTTTATGTGTTTAATGTACTAAGGACAAACATTTATTTACAAATTTCTGCACCTAAACCAGCCAGATAGCAACAAAATACGTTGCAAATACACTGAGTGGTAGGTAAAAGAAAGAATGCATTCCTCTTCTAGCTATAATAGGAGTAACTGATTGTTAAAAATGTGAAAAACAGGGAGAAGTGCAATTAAAAGTGTCAAGTACAAGTAAAATACTGAAGTAGAAAATCCTAGGAATATAAAAGTTATGCAGAAGAAGAAATAACAAGCCATCTTCACTTAAAATACATATTTTAGAAAAAACATGTAGTGGTGCAATTCCTTAAGTTATGAGATAGCTTTATCCTTCTATGTATAGTTAAATGTTTCTTATCAGCCTTACTGATGTGACACACTTCACATAGGTAATGTAGCTAGTCCATCCATATGCATCCATAATGCATAGATCAATAAATTAAAAAATTCTGTTTGCTGATAGCCGTAAGACATTATTGAAAACACATTTTTGGAGGTTATTACACTTTTCAGATGGTTAAAATTACTTGTGTTATGAGCGAGTTCCTCATACAACAGAGGTATATGCTGATCATCAAAGTACAGTGTTCCCTGTATCAGATGAGTAAATAAATCCCTAGAATGCTATAATATCGGATGTCTAAAATCTAGACAGGAAACAATTTAAAATATTATATTAGTAAGATTGTAAATAATGTTGGTTCACTTTTAAGTTAGAGTTAGGACCACCATCAGACAAAAGGTATCAAATAATATAAAGTAAAATAACTCTTTTGCCCTTTCCCAGTGAAGGTCGCAAAAAGCGTACTTAACTGAAATGTGCAATATGAAAAAGTATAGCTAATGTCTCCTGAAGTCAATTTTTTAGTACTTCAGTGATACAGGATAAGGAGGGATAAGTAAATACATAGGAAAAACAGATATATGCTGAGTTGTGCTAATGCAGTTTTTAATATAGAGAATAGTCCAGCTGGGAAATGGTCTACCCTTCCAGGTCATTAAGGGGGTTTGTCATAAACTGTTACATGCTAAACTGAGGTTAATGCTTATTCTCAGACTACCTCTCATGATTTTTTATATTCTATTTATAGCATGACATTTTCTAATTATATATATTCTGTAAAACTAATATTGCATGAAGGAGCATTCAATATATTAGCAAAGTTTGCATGTAAAAGAATCTCTTTTTTTTGCAAACATATCTCAATGAGATTTCCTGTCCCAATTGTAGAAGACACAACATGAAAATTATATTGTTTTTCAAATAACTTTACCTTTCAATGAGACCTGTGGAATATTGCTTGCTTTATTTTATTTAATCTTTATTTTCTGTTTGGTGCATCAATATGACATCTTTGTTCTCTCATAAGAGAGTTATAGTAAATACAGTAATGTGCTGAAAATAGATTTTAGTTTTGAATCAAAGAATATTTCCTGGAAATGGATTAATAGAATGGTCAGTGTGGACATACGCTGACAACAGGATGTTTGTACGAACTCAATATCTGCCAAGATTGAAATGTATTAATTCGTCTGGTCCACTTTACAAACCACTCTGACATCTGCACCTTGAGGGATCAGATTCTCAAAGGCATTAAAGTTCCTAGTTCCCATGCAATAGATATGAAAACAGGTGCAAAGAAGTTTTTACAGCAAACCAGATCAATGAACACTTACTTTAATATCCTGCCAGAGACAATGGCCTCAGAAAAAAGAAGATTGATTATTTCAAATAATTATTAATTCAATTATCACAAACCACAACTTGAGCAGACAGCTTCAGGCATGCGATTCTTTCAAACTCAAAGAATCATCATAACTAAACAAAAGATAATTTTAAATTTATTGTTACATGTTTACCAATCAAAAAAGTATTCTGCACCATATTTGACACAGGTGAAGTGTGTCAGGACCCAGAGAGGACACAGGAAAGAAGAACCTAGCAAACTGTTAGTGTATTCAGCATTACTGAATTACTCCAAAGATTTGACTTTCTTGCTTATGAGGTTAAAAAGAGTTACCTTTAACAGGATTTGTATGATCAACTTACAAAAACTCAATTCAAATTCTCCTGTTACAAAACAGAATACAAAATATTTGGGAGGAAGGAGATGTAGATTTACATCTGTATTGGCTTAAAGGACTCTCAGAAACAGCTGAAGGAGAAGCACAAGCATGCTAGCCATCAGTATGATAAAGGAGTGAGAAAAGTACATATAGAATTTAAATTTAACATAATATTAAATTTAATGTAAATTATCAATTAAAAGAGTCACAATAAATGGTGAAAACCACAGGAATTGTGGGAGAACCACCAAGAAGCAACTAAAAATGTGATCACTCCTTCATAAAATTGTGAACTGACCTGCTCCAGTTTTACCAAATTGAAGCATTCACAAATTTTTGTGAAGCAAGAAAAGAAAAGGCTTCCAGAAAGGTGTCAAATCAAATCAAGTGCCATGTTGTGTTGGAAAGAGTTGGCATTTGAGCTAAAAACAATTATGAAATTTCATCATCTAACTCTTAGCTTAGAGTTCATTAACTGAATTTTAGCTCATATTAAAAAATTTTGATGATAAAAACAAGTTTGGAATGACCTTAGGAACAAAAGGTTTTTTAGAAAGCTATTGTCTCTTAGAAGGTTATGAATAATCTAAATCCTAGGAAGTACCTGACACAATATTAATTTTAGCTATATGGATTCTCAGACATTCATTAGCCTTGCTTATTGTCAAATAATTTTACTGAAATTCTGTAGCAGCAGTATATCATAGCATGGATATCAACTGTAAAATTACACTGAATATCTATCTCCCTCTCTGTTTCACCCATCACCATAGATTCTACATGCCAACTACATAATTAAACCTTACAATATAATTTTAAAAGCTTAATATTTCCTTGCCATGGTGCTGTTGGCAGAGACAACATACTGCAGTGGAGGGTTTGTTACCTTTAAAATTCTATGACAAGAAATCAAGCATTTCAAATGCCTCAGAGACGCATGGGATGTCTAAATAGGGACTTCACATATTCAAGCCATTTTCTCAGAGGGGATAATTTTTGTTGTCAGTCTTAGAAGAACAACTATGGCAGGTCATTATGGGATAAAAACATCATGAAAGAATTGAATCCTGCACCGACTGTCAGAAATGTCAAGATTGAATTTCATTCACTTTGGTAGTGGCTGTCCTTATACAGAAAGTTTTTCCTCACTGTGTCTTGTGATGTGGAAACATTTGTGTACAAATACACACTTTTATGCAACTTGTAAAATAAATCATTCCTGCAGTTATAAAAATTATAGTGTTAGTTCCTTCTGACGGTACTATTTGCATGAATTATTTATTCCAGAGGACAATACTTGGTATTGATCAAGCAGGATGAAATCAATTGATTGTCATCATATTTCTTAAAGTCATAATCTACAATAAAGCTGTTTTCAAGCCATGGATGTCAATACAACACAGCTACGTAGTGTTTAGACGTAAGCAGCTAGACTGAAAAATCCTGCAGATGGTAGGTTATGTCTTGTCATACTGTATTTTTAGAATATTTAATTTTATTTCATAAATCAACATGTTTTGCTGTTACTGTCATTATTTGTATTACTATTATGCAAATATGAGAAGCGCTATACAAACAGGTACTGTTTACCTTTCTGCTGCCTACACTCAACCAGATACAAAACACATAGGCCTCCAACTTTTAGTTAATTTCCAAGTTTTCTGCTGAATAGGCATAAAAGCCTACACATTCTAGTAAATCAGGGCCAGAGTGACTTCATACAAAGCTGTGGAAAAATAGATGGGAATAAAACGGTTATATTCCAAGCTATGACGGGAAGAGGACTGTCCTTTCTCTTTTTGTCGTTCTGCTTTTACAGAGTAGGCAAGACATTTACTAATTGGATGAAGAGGCTGTGGAAACAGAACCTAGAAGGCTGAAGTATGCAACTAAAGGAAAAATAAAGTGCAGCAAAAGATACTTACACAAAAGAAATGCAGAAAAAGTAACTGTTATAATAAATGAATACTTCCCTGGGTTGTTAAAAGAAAGCTGAAAGTTTGGGAAATTCGTTCATGTTTTTCTTTGATTATATTATTTTTCCTGTATACATATGCACATACCTATAAACAATAAAGAGAGGAAGGGAACATTTCAGTAGGCTTGTATAAAGGATTTGATATTACTATATTACTGAATTTTGGGTGCAAAGGTAGATAAGAGGAAAAATCCAGCACATGTGAATATTGCTTTTTTCCTACTTCCAACTACCTTTTTGTTATCTTTTTTTTCCAGCCATGAACTGAGGAAAGCAAGCCTATATACCTATACATACTTCCATACGCCATGCACATAAATTAAATCTTAATGTGGCATATCAAAACAACCCACTGTGAATAAGCTGTAGAAAGTAGTTTTAAATTATTATAGCATTGTGCTCTGTCTGAGCTGAGTAGTGGACAGCTTGCTAACAAAATACAAGCTGTGTAGTTCTTTGCAAGAAAAACTTAAAAAAATTTCCATTTGCTTTCACAATGGTTTTATAATGGGAAGAAAAAGTAATGGTTGTATACCATTATGGTTTAGATATGAAATATACAAGTTACAAAAATGTTATATAAATGTTAAAGTTAGTTTACAAACTGTAGCCAAAGTGCTACTCTGAGGCCTGAACAAGGATATGATGGGTCTTTGGTTTCTATTAGTTTGGGAAAAGGAACACACAATTATTATTATTCTTGTACTTGGGCAAACAGAAGGAAAGAGAAAAAGCTTGTATAAAAAAGAAACTCTTCAGCGATTTTAAATCTTTTTATTTTGTTAATCCAAAATGCATGTTGGATGAATCTGTGTGCATGTTAATATTAACAAAAGATCTCGAAAGATACATCCAAAATAAGTAATTTTGATTCATGTAATTTTAAATGCAGTATTTTTCAATATTGACAGAATGGTCTCCCCAGATTATAGTTACTTACCAATTCTGTGCAGATTACTCAAAAATTTCAAATTCTGCAGCCACTCCCAAAATGTTTATATCACTGTTGGAAGCTTGTTCTATTGTAGCCATTGGCAAAAATGCCTTTGCCTTATTAGTTAGGATACTACAAAATCTGGAGAATATCCGGTAAGAATTGGAGTCTGCCAAACTTCAGATGAAAAGTTCATTGGATTATTATCTGGAATACCTTCTCACGATAAAAGGTAATTCTTAGAGGCTAACAGATCAGTTCTTGAACTTTATCAAGATAACTTAGAACATTAAGTAAGTAGTTCACTTAGGAAAACAGGCAAAAAAAAATTAATCTCTATGAGGTTAAAAGTCACAAAGAAAGAATCTATGTATTATAGTCCTGCTTTATATCAGGGATCTCTGGGTATTTGCAGTCATGGAGGGTCGTATGAGTCAACAAAGTTGTTATGTTCTATAATAAGGTTATTCAAATCACAGACACTGATTGGGACCTAAACTGTGAATAAATTAACCTGGATCTTACTTCTCAATAGCACAAGGTCTCACTAATGAAAATACCTTCTCTTAGACATCCTAAAACCTTTTTGTCCAGATGTCTTCTCAGACATCATGACTTCTCAGAAACGGAGTAGAGAGACTATTTTAATTACCACATGAATTCTAGCAGTTGATCAAATGAGTTATTCCACTGGCTGATTCTGAGGAACAGGCTGAAGGTCAATGACTTTCCTCCTTTGCTTCACTGGAATCTTTGTATGGAATTTTTTGCCGTTGACCTTCCAGCTCTGGCTGCCTGCTCTATGGATTCAAAGATACTGCATTCTTCATAGTTCACCCGAACTGGCTCTATTTCTGCAGTAAATGTTGAAATCTTAATTTTATAAGTAGTAGGCTATTTTTAAGTGCAATTTTAAAATATCTTTCCAAGTGACTTTAGCCTTCTTAATCTTCCAAGTAAACTAAATAAGATGGGACAGTTTTCTTTTTTATAATGCAATTGTGATCATTTGATAAAACCCTGTCTCCAATTTATTATTATTCCTTCCTTATCTCTTTGTTCTAAAAATTCCACACTGTTAAACATTACTGTATATCAAACTAATTTCATCATAAAAAGCACTGTTATAGCCTATGCTACAGTAACAGTCTAGAACTTGTATTTTGATAAACCAGTTAAGAATCTGCAGAACGAATTTCTCTATAAACCTCTTCACATGTGCATATTTCCCTACTGACACAGTAGGACAGGGTTTCACAGTGATGTGCCTTTCCAAGTAGACCTTGTAGGCATAAACTCAGTGTGACTATAAAGTATTTTGAAACCTTAGAGAGAGTGGGGAAGGAAAAAGAATTTATTATAGAATTAGGGTCAGATAATGTTCTAGGTTATCTTGGTAAAGTTCGAGAATTGATCTGTTAGCTTCTAAGAATTATCTTTTATTGTGAGAAGGTATTCCAAATAAGAATAATCCAATTAAGTTTTCATCTGAAGTTTGGCAGACTCCAATTTTCTGTCTTTGAGAACTGTACTTAGGGAAAATGGATTACAAAAAGAAAAAAAAATCAAGAATCTTAAATAAGATCAGAAATGAACTATCAAATCAAGTTACAAAATAGAATAAACCTTTATGCTACTTAACTACGCTACAATAGAATTCCATGGCAAAGCTGTTCCTATCTTTAATTGACTCACAATCCTGCTTGGATATTTCCATGTTACTGTCATAAAACAGTCAATAAAAATAACATAAACATTTGTTGTTATTGGTTATGTGCACTGACCAACAAATAGGCCTTCTCCTACAACACATAATCATCTCAATATGAGTGTTTCTATCATATGACCAGTACAAAAACTTCACACTACTGCTTTAGATAACAGTCAATAACGTGAGTTTTATCAAGTGTGCTTTTTTATTGATGTTATACTATGAAAATTCATACTTATTTAAGAGATCTCTTCCATGAACTATCAAAAATTTTGAAAATGAAAGGAAGGTCCTTGCCAAGGTGTGCTTAGATCAAAACACATTTCTGCTCTCAGCTAAATTCTGTCAGTAACAAATAATGATAAAACAAATAAGCGCATTTTTTTCAAGAAGACCATTTATATATTTTTTTAACAATAAAATGGGGGAACTTGTTCCTCAAGAAAACTGTCAAAAGAGATTCTAGTCACAGAGGTCAGGCTCCCATTCATCGGTCAGCAGCTTGCCATATTTGACTTGCAATTCAACAGCCTTTTTCAAGCAAGAAAATGTTATTTACTTAAAGACGGTGCTAAACTGTAGTTCTGGTTTCAAAAAACAACTCATAAAGCTGTCTGAAAAACTGAAACATTGTTCACACCAAAACAATCCCTTTTTAATGGACATTTTTAGTCAAACTATTTCTATAGGAGAAAAATAATAAGGAATCGAATTAATTTCTTGTAAATACAGTTTCTTTTTCTTTTTTTCCTTTAAATGAAAAATGTGCATTTGGAAATGACAGCTGTTTTTCTGGGGTGTGTGCAGGGTGGAGTGTGATTTTATTTCTCTACTTCACGGACTTAATATTTAACTTTTTGTATGACACCAAAAAACCCTGTGCTTTTTATCTTGGATGTACCCATCTATCTATCTATCAATCTGTCTCTGTGGAAAATAAAAATATTAATATTATCACAAAAATATATTATAAATATTTAAATACTGCAACTATTTATATAGTAATATTAAATGGAAATATTGTAAAAAATAATCCAATCCATCAAAGAAAATTCTGCAACACCAGATTGACAGGTTACAAATTTGTAAACTCTACTGAAAATAATAATATTTTTAACTTTGAAACACTTCTGTTCATATTTACACTTGAATTTGAGAAAAGTTTTATTAAAAATAAGGCAATTACTGATATGTAATGTGCTCTCAGAATTAGGGTTTTGAGATAAAGAAATCCGTCTTTTCACATAAAATGAAAGTTGATGAGGATCTCCAAGTTCCAAGTTCCTGGTATAACCTCAGATCTCTCAATTATAATTCTAAAATGTGTCTTTTTATATCTTAGTCATATAATAAAATACTGACCACATCAGGTGTCTTGTTGGGGGAAGTTGTAAGTAATCATGTAAATAGTAAGTAAATAGGGACACCATCACTATGTATACACACAAAGCAGGTAGAAAAACAGGGAAATTTTGAGGTTGCAGCTTTTGTTTCGGCATTTCCAAGCTTTGAAGTACTTGATTTCATGCCTCCAATAGTGTTTATACTAACTACATAGATTAAAATGGTTCTGGTCCCTGAATCTCTAAATGATATTACTTCTCTGTGCTGAATAGCACAGATGGCACCTGATGCTTCATCCTCAATGCTTTTTTCTAAAAGTGTTTAATAAACCTAAAATTCCTGGCTTAATCTAGTTTCCAATGAAGAAAACGGGAACACTCATTTTGCCTTATGTGGTAGAAAAATTAGATCCAACCAAATATTAGGAAACACATTTGTACACTTCCTGAACTATGATCCAGCTGATAATTACACTTTAATTGTTCTCTACTACACCTTATTTATTTATTTTTCCTACACTGTTAGAAGAAAGGCAAAAAAAATCCACCATTGGCAATTCAGAGAACTCCTCTCATCTGCATCTTGTAAAGTTACTTTTGTTTGCTTCTTTTTCTAAATGTTTTTATTCCCGATGCCAAACGTATGCTTCCAATTATTATAATCATGTAATCATAATTCAAAAGATGCAGAACTCCTATTGGCCCAGTCTAAACTAATAAACAACAAAATACCAATTGGCCCAGTCTAAATGAAAAAAAAAACAACTTGATTTTATCTTTTCTGCATCTAAAAATTGCAGGTTTTTTTCTCCCTAACCAATGTTTTGATATTTAAAATTTCCTACATACTGTCATGGACTAAATCTGTATTAAAATACTACAAGAAAAATTATATTACCATATGAATAGTACAATTATCTACTCTCAAAAAAAAATTCAAATATGATCCGCTATCTACGAGACCTGGAAATAGATTATTATCTATCATGGTAATAATAATTACAATTTCTACTATTTCAGTATGTCACATTTTTCCTTGTCAGGCCCAGTCCTAAGTCAATGCAATCCACTGCTGAATTACTGGATGGTTAAATAGATTTTATTTATTTTTGTGTTCTGGGATTTCATTCTACTGCCAGATGGATTATGCTTTCTGCATAAATGACAGATAATAAAAAGTGGACCTATCTTTTTTTTATTACACAGCATTAGTTCTATGCCAAACTCCTTGTTACTAATATTTAGGTAGAGTTAATGTGCAATTAGTGCAGATTTGAGGAAAGAGGAGATCATGTGTTTGGGTTTTAAGAAGGAATAGCATCGTGACTCATGTTTAATGCATGATTTTAGAAATTAATTCCTTGTCCAAAGCCCAAAATGACTGTTACATTAAATTCTTTCCATGCTTCAAAGCAAAAGGGACTACAAATTTTAAGAGAAAAGCCCTGTACAAGCTATACTTTTTCCATTGTCTCATTAGTGCAGCATCCTCCACACGTTAGCGTCCAATCTGTAAACAGTACGAGACAATAAGTATTTAAAATGTGCACACCAATAATCCATAGTTTAATTATCCATAGCTAATGAAGTTAGAGAGTTAAAGAGATAGATTATCCTATGCAAGATCCGTATCTATTTTGCGAACAGTGCACCAAAGTTTGTGCATGTGTGAAACTGATACAATGCACTACTTGCCAGAAATACTTCACAGAGCTCAGATTCTGTATTAAGGTTATACGTCATACCTAAAATTAAAGTACATTTTGCACACTAAAGGCCACATGGGAAGGAAGTGTGAGAAATCAGCTGCGTAGCCCCTTGCTCTTATTTTGAAGCAGATTGTTACTTTATAATCTGCTTTAAACTGCAGCACTGACATTCTTCCCTTTGAACAGACCACAATTTCTCCACTGTGTCCATTTGGGCTCAGTGGGAAGAAGCTCTTCATCTTTTCTCAGCAAGGCACCTTCACATAAGCCCCTACCAAGACAGATGTGGGAGTGGGAACAGCCGACCATGGGCCTCTCTCTGCACTTGCCCCAGCAGGACAGAAGGAGAGACTTCTGCTTCCCTGAGAGAGACCTGACGGAGGAGCCGTGGGTCCTCCCTCTGATAGTACTGGAAGACTTTGGAAAGCATAGTAGTATACAAACAAAGTATTTGTAGAAACAAACCAACCCCACGAAAGAAATCGTTCAGCCTACACAGCCCCTTTTCTCTCCTCCCCTGTAGGCCAAATACTCCGCTTTATTTCTCATGGATAAATGTCCAGTCAGCAAAATGTGAGTTGGCTTAAAATGTATTTAAATGCTCTCCTATTCCTGAAGGAAAAAGGTTTCCTAAGAATCTTGCTAAGGAAACTGTAGCCATTTTCATGCAAAAGGCAGACTGCTTGGTAAGGATGTCCTGGTTTAACCCTGGGGTAGGGTTAAATTTCTTCCTAGTGCTGTGTTCTGGATTTAGTACAAGGAGAATGTTGATAACACACTGATGTTTTCAGTTGTTACTAAGTGCTCCTAGTCCAAGGACAGCTCCCGTGCCTACTGACTGAGCTAGGTACACGAGATGGGAGGGAACGTAATCAGGACAGCCAGTCCAGCTGGCCAATGGGATATTCCATACCATGTGACGTCATGCTCAGTATATGAATGGTAGGCGTGATCCAGGAGGTACCGATTGCTACTTGGTTATCGGTCAGCGCGGGTGGTGAGCAATTGCATTGTGCATCACTCATTTTGTATGTTCTATTATTATTATTATTATTATTTTCCCTTTTCTGTTCTATTAAACTGTCTTTATCTCAACCCACGAGTTTTTCTCACTCTTACCCTTCCAATTCTCTCCCCATCCCACTGGGGGTGGGGGGAGTGAGCAAGCGGCTGCGTGGTGTTTGGCTGCCTGCCAGGTTAAACCACGACAGTCCTTTTTTGGAGCCCAACGTGGAGCTCGAAGGGTTGAGATAACGACACATCTGACCCGAACGGGGTCAAAAAAAAACCCTTTGTGTTTTATTTCCTTCTCTTATACTATCAACAGGCTAAGTACTTACAAGCATCCAAGGGTTGGGGAACAAAATCTGACACTAGTTCAGTTTAAAATTAAGTGAAAAGTAATATTCATTTTTTTTGCATATTTTATTTAGCAGATGGACATAAAGGATTTGATTGTTCAAAATAAGGAAAGGCTGCCACTTTTGCCACTGTAACATTCAGCAATATAATATAAGAAGGTTAAAAATTAGATCCCACTTAATATATGCAGGGAAGATATTTCCAATGCATTCTGCTATCAAAACCTGCCTGTCTGTAGCTCTTTGAGGGTGCAGATTATGCGTTAGCTTCCCAATATTAGAATGTGAGTTGACCAAAACAGTGAGATGATCCTTTGTGCCTTAACCCCAGGTTTACAAAGGTTGTAGACATGTTCAGCATAGATATAACAAGTCTCCTTGATTTTAACAAGAATTTCTGGGAGCAATATTTTTGATTATCAGTCTATTTGGATTACTTAAGTATAAAAAAAGCAATAAATTCAGTATCCATTTGTAACACTGTTGGGTTTTTTTTTGTCTTTTTTTTTTTACATTGTAAGCACCATTATTAGATGCAAAAATATTCCTTTGATATATGTTTCATTTATTGACACTAAAAAACATGCCATAATTACAGAATCTTCTGAAGAAAAATACAGATTGCCTCTACTATGTCTAATTTGGTCAGTATTACAAGCATTAACATTAACGCAAGATTAAAGGGAGAAAAACATGCAGCACAAAGAAGATAATCTCTCCTCTTTTTCTATACTCATCATTAATACTAAAGAGGCTGACACATATTAAAGGAACCCCAGAAACATTTCTGAGGCTCTTTAGGTGTAGGTTTGTTTCATGTTTTTGTTTTGCTATATTCAAATATGCTGTCAAGGCTATATTCTGGTCTCAGTTGCGCCGATATAACTACACGATTCCCATTGATGAAGCCTGATATCACACTTAACGTCAGTAGAATTCGTACAATATCCCAGAGCAATAGTTTGTATGGGTTACAATTTCCAAAAAATGGTAAAGAACCTCTGTTCCACTGGTTTTAAGGGCAAAATACACGAGTACTTTGCCTTGGAAAGAGAACAAGAAGCCAGCCATTTACCATGGCTTCAAAATATGAAAGGAGCTGTTAAGTTACAATTTTTTTCATTTTTGGACATTGAACGTGCTTTCCAATTAATTCCCAAAGAACACATTTTAAACATGAACAGACCCTGTACTCAGTGCTTTGCCCTCTGTAAGCCTGGAACTCTAAGGTAGGTTGTTATGGCTTCCTGCTGAGTTGTTGCAGAAACATTTCCTTTAAATTTGAGCTCTATGTTAATTTGTGATGAAAAATAACAGGATGATTAGGGGTTATTAACAGATTCTTCTGATTTAAACTAGGATAAATCTCATAATGATATGAAAGAAGATCAACATTTCCTGAAATGCTGTTTTTTTCCCTAACAAGTCCAATCTTGCCCTGGAATTCATAAAGATCTTCTTTTGTCTTTTTATTTTTCTTTTTTTCCTTCTTTTTTCTTCTTCTTTTTTTTTCTTTTTTTTTTTCTTTTTTTCCTTCTTTTTTCTTCTTCTTTTTTTTTCCTTTATTTTTAGTGGAATGAAGCGGAAGCTATCAGATTAAAAAGACAAAATGTTACCAAAATTCAGTGCACTGTATTTTCCTGAAAGTCAAGAACTGTGAGAGTGAAGTTCGTAGAGCTTGGTACTTCTCAGTAGCCATATTAGTGCTGTTTCCCTGGAGTTATTTTTATCATGGACTTCTTATTGTCCGCACTTTTTCTTTTCCTTCTTTTAAAAAATAGCAGTATTCACAGTCATTCAGTCACCTGCACTCAGGCAAGTACATGGCCCTCAAAGTCCATGTGACCACTCCAGGCAAGGGGGCCAGAATTAAATGCTAGTACGGTTTTTTGAGGGGGGAGGTTTGATTGTCAGGTTACATCTTTGCAAAAAACAAATGATGGCCACCTGAAAATGGGCATGCCTGTTGTGTATGGGCACTGGCAGGCATTCAGGAGATTTGTCCCTTTATAACTGATCCTTGTTTGCATTTTAAATAAGACATTGCAGGCTATGAAGGAAAAACACTTTAAAGAAAAAGAATTAAGACATGACACATATTATAAATTCTGTCTCCAAGATCTGATTTGAATCAATGCTCTAACCTTTTTCATAACCTTCTAACTCATAAGTATTACCCAATGGGGCAAATTCTTTTCTCATTTCTGCTTTTCTGTTGAACATAAAAACATCCTTTAATTTATTTGAGGTTCTTACTTGCAAATTACATATCACTATTCCACATGCAACATTTTTCTTCTGGAATCCCTTTGCTGGATTCTTCCTTTGTGTTCTTTTAACCAAAGTGCATCAACATTCATGTTTCAGGTCAGACCAATACTGTGTTTCTGAAATGAATTTTCTTTTTTTAAATAAGTCAACATTACCATTTTGTGGTAATGCTTCAAATGTTTGTCTTTAGCCTCACAGCTTTTCCCAGTTGGGTGAGGTTAGAGTGGACTTTCTGTTTTTTAGGTATTACAAAGTATGGAAGTTAAATTTAGGACAAGGTCCAATATGCAAATCAATATAAGTACTTCATCTCAGTAAGGATCTCAGTTCTAGAATATTTTCCATGAAAAACCCTTTAATCTCAAGCTACAATTTTACCTTGCTCTGCTGGATGATTGGTCCATATATTGAACCCTATTTTTATCAGCCCTCAGCTAACAGATGGCAAATATCAATGCCACTGAGAACTGATATGTAATAAGCTGTAAAATTTGCCATCATTGTGAAACTTGTCTCATGACTAGCTCTATGCATAGTATTTGCCACAATTTTGCACTGCTCTATGACCAATCTAGAGTGCGAAGCCACATGGTAGAGATGAACAACCTTCTATTATGCCCTCCCCAATGCCAGCTTGATTTTTCATTCCAGCTGCAATTCGCACTGATGACTCTTGCGTTGCTGCCGAAACCCTTATCAAGCAAAATCTCCTGCATTTGCATATGATAGAGCCACGCGGTTTCTGGTAATCAGCGAAGTGCATGTACTGCTTCTTAATACAATCTCAAGCTTCTTCTATCATTCCTTCAAGGTGAAAAATCTATTTTTGATTCTGCTCCTCCTTCATTGTTCTTTAGGTCTCATTTTGATCAAGATATGTGCCCTTTTTCATGATCACTGTGTGGCAGAGTGTTAAAACATTTACCGATTAATGATTGTTAGAACGATGTGTATGAAAATATGCCAACACGTAAATGAGTCTCACCCTAATATTCTAGAATAAGGAAGAGAAATATATAATGTGGAATAATGGGGGCACGGCAGGAAGAGTTAGAGGACTCTCAGGAATCTTTTACTCTTCAATCTCAACTTTAAAGGTACTGGCTTTCAATAAATGGACAGAAATTAGCATACAATCACAGGTTTTGTACATAAAAACACAGTCATTTAGCCTGCTTAGTATTCTTGTCAAGGAAGAGTGACATTCTAAGGAAATGCAAATAAATTACTCTTATTCAGGTAGTACTTTGAAGACCCACAGGCCCAAAGACCAAAGTCTTTGTCACACAACTACATACAGATTTATGGATCTCACCAACTAAGTCCCAAGCAGAGCTCTGAGAGAGGAAACTGTTAGGAGAGAGTCATGAAAACAGGAAGAAATAGAATCATAGAATCATAGAATCATACAGGTTGGAAAAGACCTCTAAGATCATCGTGTCCAACCGTCAACTCAACACACCATGCCCACTACACCATGTCCCTAAGGGCCTCATCTACACGTCTTTTAAATACCTCCAGGGATGCTGACTCCACCACTTCCCTGGGCAGCCTGTTCCAAGGCCTGACCACTCTCTCAGTAAAGAAAGTTTTCCCTAATGTTCAATCTAAACCTCCCTTGGCGCAACTTGAGGCCATTTCCTCTCGTCCTATCACTAGTTACTTGGCAGAAGAGACCAACACCCACCTCGCTACAACCTCCTTTCAGGTAGTTGTAGAGCGCGATGAGGTCTCCCCTCAGCCTCCTCTTCTCCAGGCTAAACAACCCCAGTTCCCTCAGCCGCTCCTCATAAGGCTTGTGCTCCAGGCCCTTCACCAGCTTCATTGCCCTCCTCTGGACACGCTCCAGCACCTCCATGTCCTTCTTGTAGTGAGGGGCCCAAAACTGAACACAGGATTCGAGGTGCGGCCTCACCAGTGCCGAGTACAGGGGCACGATCACCTCCCTACTCCTGCTGGCCACACTATTTCTGATACAGGCCAGGATGCCATCGGCTTTCTTGGCCACCTGGGCACACTGCCGGCTCATGTTCAGCTAGCTGTCAATCAGCACCCCCAGGTCCTTTTCCTCTGGGCAGCTTTCCAGCCACTCTTCCCCAAGCCTGTAGCGTTGCCTGGGGTTGTTGTGACCAAAGTGCAGGACCCGGCACTTGGCCTTGTTGAACCTCATACAGTTGGCCTCGGCCCATCAATCCAACCTGTCCAGGTCCCTCTGCAGAGCCTTCCTACCCTCAAGCAGATCAACGCTCCCACCCAACTTGGTGTCATCTGCAAACTTACTGAGGGAGCACTCGATCCCCTCGTCCAGATCGTTGATAAAGATATTGAACAAGATCGGCCCCAGTACTGAGCCCTGCGGAACACCGCTGGTGACCGGCCGCCAACTGGATTTAATTCCATTCACCACAACTCTCTGGGCTCGGCCGTCCAGCCAGTTTTTTACCCAGCGAAGAGTACACCTGTCTAGGCCGTGAGCTGCCAGCTTCTCTAGGAGAATGCTGTGGGAGACAGTGTCAAAGGCTTTACTGAAGTCCAAGTAGACCACATCCACAGCCTTTCCCTCATCCACTAGGTGGGTCACCTGGTCATAGAAGGAGATCAGGTTGGTCAAGCAGGACCTGCCTTCCATGAACCCATGCTGGCTGGGCCTGATCCCCTGGTTGTCTCAGACATGGCTCTTGAGCACCCTCAAAACCAACCGCTCCATGATCTTCCCCGGCACCGAGGTCAGGCTGACCGGTCTGTAGTTCCCCAGATCCTCTTTCCGGCCCTTCTTATAGATCGGCGTCACATTGGCGAGCCTCCAGTCGTCCGGGACCTCCCCAGTTAACCAGGACTGCTGGTAAATGATGGAGAGCGGCTCGGCAAGCTCCTCTGCCAGCTCCCTCAGTACCCTCGGGTGGATCCCATCCGGCCTCATAGACTTGTGAACGTCCAGGTGGCATAGCAGGTCATTAACTTCATCCTCTTGAATTATGGGGGGTTTATCCTGCTCGTCGTCCTTGTCTTCCAGCTCAGGGGGGCTGAGTTCCCTGAGGATAACTGCTCTGACCATTAAAGACTGAGGCAAAGAAGGCGTTGAGTACCTCAACCTTTTCCTCGTCCTTGGTGGCAACGTTCCCCCCCGCATCCAATAGAGGATGGAGATTCTCCTTGGCTCTCCTTTTGTCATTAACATACTTATAAAAGCATTTTTTGTTGTCTCTCACGACAGTGGCCAGGTTGAGTTCTAGCCGGGCTTTTGCCGGGCTTTTGCAAATGTTTGGCACTCTGCTGTATTAAATGAAAGATTATGAAGTTTAAATAAATCTTATCACAGGGAGCAGTCGGAGGACTGAGAAAGGCTTTGACAGCAAAAGAGAAAATTCAGCAGTTTGCCATATAGTAATAATACGTTGCCCTTTTAAAAATAACTCTCAGCTAGATATATGCTATAGTGGGGAGACAGAGATGCTCGTGAAATAGGTCTTCATGGCGTGATTTTTAACTTCTGAATCTAGCCAGGCTGGAATGTAGGGCAAGAAAGACTAATGTTCCAGGGCCGTAATGAAGGAAGTGAAGAACAGAAATTATTCTGAACACCTTCTCCTCTTCAGAGCAACTGCTTTCTTCAGATTTTCAGTCATAATAGCATAGAAGTTTTGCTTTTGTTTTGGCTCCAGGAAAGTGTTTCACTTTCTATGCTAAAATGCATATTTATCAACATAATGTTTTTACTGTCTTGGTATCTAACAATAGCTGTAGGATCTACCATCAAGTTAGCATCTTTAAGAGTAGCTGGAAGACTTTTATTGCTATCTGTCAAATCTCTGATTGAGGCTGCAAGATTAGAAAATCCCATTTAAAAGAATTTTCACACAAATATATAGTATTTTTAGAGATGTGCTCATCATAAGATAACCAATTATTTGAAAAGATTTCAAAACTGTTTCCAGCATTGCACTGTCTTGAATTAGTTTGAGCTACAGTGGAACTAAAATGTTCTTTGGTCAGATTGTGGGCTTAGTAAAAAGTGCTCAGTCTAGTTTCACCAAGAAATTCTATTCATAAATAACCTTATCTTCTGTGGATAACTGAATGTAGTGCCAACAGAGGAAGCCTGAATCTGACTTACTGAAGCATTCAGCAGGGTGAAGGAGTGATATAATAATTTCAACAAACTTTCTGCAATCTGATTAAAAATATTCATAGATTGGAGGAAATAAACATATTCTAAAACTGTAATAAATATGTAATAAAGACATTCTAGAAACAAAAAAAGAAGGATCTTAAGTTTAGTATTACCAACGTAGTTACAATGGTCAATGACCATGCAATTGGTGATAGCCAACCAGTACAAGCTACTCATAATTATCAATATAGTTTATCTATTCTGGATCCAGAGAAGAGAAGCCAAAGAAACCACATATTTTTTCTCTGATGAAAGCAAGGAGCCATGAAAGAGCTATTCAGAGCTAAATTTCTTAATTAATAGCTTGTTATGACTTATTATGTGGCTCTCTTCACAGAAACACTGGAGTAAAACTATTTATATGAAATGTAAAACACTAACTTTTGTTAAATATTTTTCAAAGATTATTGAAACTATGATTATTTGTTGATATCAGAGTAGCCTCTAGAAACCCCAAAGTTCCATAAACCAAGCATATTCATATAGTAAGCAATCATCCCTCCCCACAGGAACTTGTAAACTAGAAAATGAAACAAAACAGAAGAGGCAGATAAAATAATTGTGTTTAGTTAACATGGAAATGGGGACAAAAAAGGGATATTAGATCACAGGAATTAAATGATCTGCTCATGGTTAGAGGAGGAGTCGATAGCAAACCCAGCAAATAAATCCAAGTTCTTCATTGCCATTACTGAGCACCCATCCTTCCCACTCAAATCTCTTGCCATCTGCATTTTTTTAAATGAGTTTGATGGAAAAAGGAATTGTCAAATATCATAGCCTGAATGTTTTCCCTATCCTTTGATATTTCTATACTTTGTTATTATTGCCTAACAACAATCAAAATCTGGTGTTTAGTTTAAAGCAAAATCTTCATTTAGAAGAATTTTCATATGTATTTATTTTAGATAGAGCAAACTGAATAAAAACAACAAACTAAGGGTAAGTCACTATTATCTTTTAAAAACTTTTTTTTCCTAGCTCTTTTTCCTCAAATGATCTCTTGCGATCATAACCTATGCTATTATAAATCTTTGACACGTGAAATACTGGAAACTTTTTTCCAAAACAGTCTGTTTTGTTTCTTTTTTTCCCCCTCTCAAAACTGAATAACATCTTTGCTCAAAATCTAAAGTGATATCATATTTTAGAAAGCCAAGTCATCAGTAGGTCTCCAAACAGGAGTCATGTCATCCATATTTATCCTATAACAGAATTACAGCATCGCTTCTTAAAAATGTTTCCATTGTAAGTGTTTATGAGCTTTTACTCTAACCCCTTTTGATAATTTTTCTAGAGGATAATGTCAGATCTTTTACATTGTAAATCAGTGTTTGTTAAATCCAAATAAATTAAATACCTACTCACAGCAATATCTACTTGTATATTTGTTCCAATGATAAAATTTCTGAGGGAAAATATCTCCCTTCCTTTTTGTTGTCTTCTCAATTATCTTTGAAACTATCAACTGAATTAGAGCATATTCTTAGAGACAGACAAGTTTTCAGGCTTATCTAGGTATATAAACACGACTAATTTTTACAACATAAATAAAACCAGGGGAGGGATTGCATTTCTGTGCTTCCTTTTTAGTGAATTATTGTGGTAATACAAACTGAATTTTTTTTACAATCTTAAAAAACAAGTAAACAAACAAACAAAACCCAACCAAACCTCTTCACTTCCCCTGAGCCTATGGGCATCTTTTTTTTCACCTTTAATACTCAGTTTTGCTCTCACAGCGTCTAAGAATGAGCTGCTGCCCCCAGCTCTTTCTCTTCTGCAGCTCTGGGAGAAGAAAAGTGACTTAAGGTATAGAAAGAGTCAATCATTTTCCTGTAAACACTACTCTAAACTGATTCCATTGCTCTAAAATGACTCAAGAAAATGGCAACATAACATCAAACATCCTGCACCATTGTCCTGTAATATACAGCTACAGGGACTCATCAACCAGCTACAAAATAGGTGGGACATGCCTTTGAAAAACCTCCATTGATTGTCAGGGTCCTTTATTTGTTTAAAACTAGATGACCCATCTTTAGCAGTTTTTAAGCGATAAAGTACACTGCAGTTAAAAACTTTCTCTCTGAAGAATGGATATAACTATAAAAGTGACTGTGATTTATGTGTTTCCTGGACTACAGGGATAGTAAGTGAAGATGGAAAGCAAATTAGATAGTGCAACTAGAAGGCCAAGGGAAGGAACTCCATCTCACCAAAGACACATCTTTATATATCTAAAAATATGTATTAGAACCACAAAACCAATTCCAAACCACATGCCTTAATTCAGTCCACCCTGCATGTCCTAGCACAAAGACATCTGGCCTAGCTTGAATACGGGAGATAATTTTGCCCTCAAATTCTGCATGTACAAAATTAACTTGATTCATTTTTCACCTCAACAAGGTGTTTTATTTCCAACTCTCAGTTTGGCTATCTGTAAAGCATAGAACCTCCAAGAGTACTCTAAAAACTGAATACATAGATACTCATTTTCTGAATGATCACTTTGGAGGCCAGAGAGAATAGGAGAAAGGACAAGAGAAACACTTCCCAAGTTATTCAGCAGAGAAGTCTAATCATAGTCTTGCCCGAAAGCTTAAACACCACCATTTATTTAAAGTTTTTATTACAACAGAAATCGAAATGCCCGCACAGTCCCTGTTACACAGAACAGTGCCAATACCCTTTGCACCGTACAATTACCAGGAAAGACAGTGGTTTCTCTAGCAAATGGTTCATTTGTTCCAGCAACAGAACCTCAAAGAACAGAGGAAATATTTGGCTCAATGTATAAAAAATATGTTAAAAAAAATCCACAGCAGTGATCTGAGAGTAAAATAAAAAAATATAATTTTAGAGCCCACTCACTCCAGCAAGCTAATCTGAATTGTGTCCATGTCCATGGTATCAAGACAGCAGAATTTTACCAGTCATGCTACCATCAGATTAACTTGGCTAATGCTGCTGAATTTACAGGAATCTGAGAAAATGAGTATGATAGGCATTGAAGGTAGCATTCCTACCTTCAGTGTATTTGACAGGTAGTGAAGAAAGAAATTTCAATAACATCATAGATGCAGGGAAATTAATATCTAAATATTAATATATCCTTGTCTGTGTGTTTTATAACAGTATTTAGGTTACTAAAGGATGATTTAATACCATGAGCTACTCCATATCTCAAACACAGAACCTATAATCAGTGAACATATTTACCAATGAAAAGTTAATTTTACTACATGGCCAATAACATATTAGGTAATTAGGTAATGGACTAATCACCATATATTTAAATACCTATGCTAAAAACAAGCTTATGAAAGATTGTAAAAATCAATACTGAAATTTCCAATAGCATACATATGCAGATTTCTGCATATTTAACTAATATCCTTTTATTTCAGAAGTGCCAATAAATTAGAGGAAATTTTGTTTCATATTAATTTATATGATGAAGCAGTAAATACAAAGCCTATCAATTACAGTGATAGAAGTAATTAGGCTTTCAATTCCTATGAATTAACAATGCATCATATTCTCGGTAATAAGTGGCATGCATGATTATGTCTGATTGTATCTATCTGCTTAATTTTTAATGAATATCATAGTATGTATGCAGATTTTAATTGATAATAAAAACATGTAGATTTATTAGTTGTTTTCAACTTTATTAGTTAAACTTCTTGTGTTATGTTAATGACCCTAATGCACACTAATGGAGATTTCTTAGCGTATTATTGAATGCACTGACTGCTATATACTTAGACGGGTGTCGTGGTTTAACCCCAGCTGCCAACTAAGCCCCACACAGCCACTCGCTCACTCCCCCCTGGTGGGAAGGGGGAGAGAATCGGAAGAGTAAAAATGAGAAAACTCATGGGTTGAGATAAAGACAGTTTGACAAGTAAAGCAAAAGCCAGCTGGGTCAGCTGTCCCCTCCCAGCTTCTTGTGCACGCCCAGCCTGCTCGCTGGTGGAGTGGGGTGAGGAGCAGAAAAGGCCTTGACTCTGTGTAAGCACTGCTCAACAGTAACGAAAACATCCCTGTGTTATCAACACTGTTTTCAGCACAAATCCAAAACGTAGTTCCATACTAGCTACTATAAAGAAAATTAACTCTATCCCAGCCAAAACCAGCACAAAAGGATAAGTGAGAGCCATGACAGTTAATAGTTAAACTGTTAAATATGGAGCAAACCCGCTGCATTCTGACTCTCCATTAAAGTCAATGAGAATCTATAATAAAGTCATAACACAGCAGGTAACATACCCTGTTGTGGACAGTGCAAGTGCTAATAGACTCCCAGAAAACTTGTTAGAGTTATAGTAAGTAGTTCACCAGTAGTTCAAATGGCTCCTTCTTCTTTTTTTTTTTTCATAATACAAATATAAGATATCAGTTGTTATACTTTTATATAAAAGCTTTTAGCCTTGAGCGTTATGGAGAATCTGGGTGCAAGAAGTGGGGATTTTACAAAACCTGTCATATGTCCTAACTATAATGTCTTAAATATTACATTTAACTAATAAATTTTATTTTGTTTTCAGAATTATGAGGCTGGGTACAATAAGATAAAGCTGGGTCCATTTTGTCCCAATGTGCAGACTACTTTACTCCACCAAATTTTTTTTCTCGGATTGAGGTAATCTTATTTTGTAGAATCATAAATTGAGGAAGATACATTTTAGCAGAGATAGAGCAGATAACTTAAAAATATCTATATTAATGTTGACCTTGATATACATGAAAACTTCGTTATACATTTCATTTTTATATTTATTTATATTAATTTATATATTAGAAAATGTCACACAAAAGATTTTTTCCAAAACACTTGTATCCTTCCTTTTTTTTTAATTAAAAAAAGGGTATTCACCCCCACACACACACACATATACACTGTTATTACCTACAAAATGCTGTAGTAATCATTTAAGCAATGTGCAGCCCTTTTTCACAAGAACTGGTGAATGAGAACTATGGCCTCATTGAAAATGTACTAGCAATTCAGTTATGATTGCTATTGAAGAAATGGCGTTAGAGTAATATCATTAATCATAACATATGCTTAGGGCTTTTTTATTTATTTAAACACATTTAATTAAAACATATAGAAGAAGGGACAGATGAGTAAAGGTCTGTTTCAGGGAAAATAATGAGGAAGATATTAACATAATTTTGTTTTTATTTCTGTACTTGTATGCGTGGACTGACATTCTTTTAATAGTTTCATGTTCGCTCTGATGTTTTCTTTGCTATCTTTCATTTGCAAGCCTTTTGGCACCTAAAACACCCTGGGCAATAAACAACTTTCTAACATTTGTCATCTAGAAAAACGTATTGCACTCAAACACTAAAGGACCAGAGGCCACAACCACATGAAAGTCACACTTCATTTAACATCTATTACACCACTCTTATTCCCCCCGTCTGCCCTTCCTCTTGCTTTCTTTTTCTCTACTAGGCACGGTGGCAGTCTCCATTGAAGGTTTATGCACCCCTTCAGGGAAGTGTTTTTGGCCTCTTTTGCTATGTCATTCTGCAAATTGATGTTTGGATCAACACATTCTTTTAAAATTCATGAATTTAATTAAATGCCACATCCTGTTCCCCATTTCACCAGACTTAGAACATTCATTTAGTGTTACTGGCCATAGCTTTTTCCCATTGATAGCAGTAATCACAAACAAACTGGGGGTGGGTGCGTGTGTTGGGTTTTTTGTTTATTTGTTTTCTCTTATTTCACATTAAAGAAATGAGTGCAAAAATCACTACCAAATGCATATTTTAGAATTATTTGTTACTGGATATGTTTTTTCAAGATATCCTACAGAAATAGGTATCTAATCAGTTGTCTTAAGATATCATCAGCTGTCATCATTAAGTGTTTTCTAGGTAAATTAGACCTACTACAAGGGCAATGGAATTTTACAAAATTCTCTTTTTTCATTGATTACCCAAATATCTTCCTAAGACATAACTCATCAGAAAAAAACATCAGTTTATTTTCTCCTCTTCTATTTGATTACCTTTTTTTCTCATCTTATCCTTATTTTCTTTTTTTGTTTTTTTTTGTTGGTTTTTTTTTCTAGAAGGTACGGATAACTACAAACCTCTGCATACAGTTGAGCAAAGAGCAAGATTTTATCAGGTGATCCAAAAGTGGAGAGATTCCAGAGCAGTTGTCTCGTCTGGAGACATTTTCAGAGTTGCATGCTCAAAGATTAGATGCAGCTCACATGTAGGACAGCTCAGCCACTCTAGTGCTTGTGGAAATACAGCTATATGGACACATTACAGGCAGAGGGATGCCTTGGCTGGTATATGGGATCCTTTTGAAGACCTGAGGTCTTGACACGCCAAGGGAAGTGTATGCAGTGGATACACAGTCTCAGCAAATCATTGATCCGTGGGTGCTATAGTTCAGTACCGGTGACAGACACAGTGCTGTTGAACTCTTGTTTACAGTTTGCAGTGATGATACAGGAAGGTCATTGGGACTCAGTGTCACAGCATTCTCAATTTGTTCTTAATAAAGTAAAAAATTCAGAAAGTCAAATTCTAAAGCAGTATATGCAGGCAAAGATAGCCTTAATGTTATCAAAATAAGTTTTCTCTCTGCAGTGATAACACAACAGAAACATTTTAGGTTAAAGAAAAATGGAAATACAGCTATTACATAAAACACATGTTATTTAAGGGAACAGAAAATATGAGGTAGGAGCCTCATATGGGAGGCTTAGTGGGAGATATATTGGAATTTAATCATAGATTACGAAAAACCCTTCAGAATTTCCCAGAAAGGGTTTTAGAGAGAAGATATAAACAAATCTTATCAAATTAATCTCTTCATTGTTCCTAATCTCCTGTGCTGTCATAAGATTACCAATGCTTGATCTCATATCAGATATTAAATTTCACCCCTACACAATGGCTTGTTGGAGAAAGGGGTTGTTTAGTGGCAGACAAAATAGAACAAATTAGATTACATTTTTTGGTACTTTCTAGTTTGAGATTTTCTCTCCTAGCCCATTATTAAGTAGCCACAGGAGCTTCTATGAAGGAGGAATTAATGCAAAGAGTATCACGGCTGGAAGACACAGGTCACACTAAATAATAATTCATCTTAGGAACACGAATATGAGTGTTATAGTCAACGTGGAACAGGTCCAGGAAACAGGTGATACTTTCACACATTTATTGTGAAGCTTTTGGATTACAAACATGATGCAAGATGGGAAGCAGCAGCATCTTTATCATCAGTGTTGTTAACCCTCCCATTTGTTTGAACAAATCAGGGTACGGAAGACCAGATCTGAAGTTCTGTGATGACCTGGAAGATTTTATGAATAACATAAAATGGTAAGAGATACACCCCCACTCACAAATCTATATTCTCGTATACACTGGAAAAGCCTGCTTTAAACATGGTTTTTAGTTCTCAGTTTCTGGAAACTGTTTATGTTTACATCAAACTCTCTACTGTAACTCCTTAATCTCTTGTTCTTGTTTTAATTCTACATTTTTTTTTTTGTTTAGAAGGAGCATAGTATTTCCATCTCCATTTTTGCAGCAGTGCTCTGGGAGGCTGTCTTTGTGCCTGCAGGTCCTGTGGGGTCTGGGAGAACAAATCCACTCTTCAGCGGCCAGAGAGAGGTGCAAACAGTGTGCGGAAGTGAGAATGATCACCAGAAAACAAAGTAAAACGTAAAGAACAAAAATAGGCAAAGATAAGGACCATGGAGTTATATTTTTTTAAATCCATTCAACCATCTCAGGTTTGGATTAAGCATAAATCTTCAGCCTAATGGAATAAGATGAAGGAACCACATATATCTCTGCTGTACGACTGGCCTATTCAGCTGCACAGTCAAAAGAGAAATTCAATGCAACTAAATAAGCAGGTTTTAACTGAAGTCTAGCTCTGGCCTGTAGCTGACAACAGATACAGTGCTAACAGGTAGGCAGGACTGTCTCCCACAAAAATAAGTCTAACACAGGTACAATTTGTGTTTACATACCGTACTTTGCAGTGTTTAGTAATAACTGTTTAAGTAATGTGAAACACCCAGATGTACTTTTACAAAAGTACTCAGTGGTTTTCAGAGTCACTTAAATACCTTTAAATTGGTACTTCTGGAAACTCTCACCTTTCAAAGATTCTCAGATTAGTCATACAAAATTTGAGGTGGTAATATGGAAATAGCATCAGTCTGCTCACTGCAGCTCAGTGATTCTTAAATGAATTTCAGTTCAAGAATCCTAAATGTATGGTTAAGCCAGACTCCTGTTTACCAACACATCATATTTTTACAGATCCGTGGACACGGTAGTGGTACAATCACTAGGTTTTTTTCTCTGCTAAAGTAGGCAAGGTTGGCTCATTGAGTTCAGCTTTTGTTTCTACTTTACACTTTTTAAACACAAGTGTCTAGTCTGCAATTTGCAGAACTTCAGTTTCAAAGGCTGTCAATTAACCACAAATTTTCAGAAAGTAAAGACTTGAGAAGTCTCCTAACAGAACCAAAGAATCCTCAATTTTCTTCCTCAGTTATGGTCTGACATTTCCCAAAAACAGGAAACAGAGTGGAATTCTCATATACAATAATGTCTAAATTGTTAGGAGATGAAAGCGTATTCAACAATGAACTATTAAGATAGCTTGATCATAAGCTGCACAGTGGGATATCAGCACTTTTAAATTTTTTTTTTCCAGTTCTGGACACAAACGGTCTGACCTTATATGCAGTATTTCCTTACATCATTTGACTGAAACATGTAACCAACAGAGCATCTTCATAAAATAACCTTTTGAAGCATCACAGAATTTGATGAGGGAATTGGATCTGAAATAGAAGAAAATCTAGCATTCTTATCATAGACGCTACTAAATATTTGCTGTAATGAAATCCCTTAGATGAAATGGGCTCACATAAAAACCATTAACAATTGCGAAAGGGTACAGACAAAAAGAAGAGAAAGCTGGTGAGACAGCTTGAAGATTCCCCTTCTGTCTGTCTGTCTGGTCTCAGGGCTATTGCTAGCATATGATTATGGTCACCAACCCTATGTTTCCATTTCGAACCTGAACTTTGAAGTCCTGGGTAAAGAAAATACTCCTCTGAAGTAATAAACGGTAAATATATTGTTAGGGGAATATTTTTAAGTGTCAATATGAAAATGATTTAAAGGTAGAGGAAATTAAGAATCGCTATCTCTAGGCACGGAATGGGGGTTTTTTAGAACAACTGTTTAAGCAGTATGAAATACCCAGATATACGTTTTCAAGTACATCAGTACAAGAAAGCATCAGAGAATGAGGGAGAAGGAGGGAGGGAAGGATACTTGAAAGCATCTTGCTATGGATCCTGAAATCAACCTGACTTTAGGCTTGTGCCAAAAAACCTATCAACCTAACAGCAAATAGCTATTCAGTCAGCTGGAGTGAAGGTGTTTACTGATTGCACCTCTCTGTGCATTTGTTATAGAAAACTGTGGTTTTAATCACAGGAGTACAATAGGTAGCTAGATTTAGGTGGATCTCTGAGCTAACAGTAACTATATGCCTGCAGAAACAAACTGCAGAGCCAAGACTAGAGCAGAGACTCTACTCGGCTATGTTTTCAATCCATTGACTAGAAGAGACATTCACAGACTCCATCACTTACTTTGAAGAGATGGTTGACTATTCTCATTGCTGCAGTGCTTATTCTGAATGCAGAAGAGTGGACCAGCATAGACTATGGCTCGACAAAACTAATTTGACTTTCTTTTGCGTTGCGCTATGGGATTCCTCTCCTCTTTATAAACAACATGGTGTGACTGCAGACTTTAAGTATAACATTATTAAACTTAACACAGTGAAAAACATAGTCAGTATTTCAGAGAAATCAAAAACTGGCTACTATTGTTGTAGTTTAACCTGGCAGGCAGCCAAACCCCACGCAGCCGCTCACTCAATCCCCCTCCCTGGTGGGACGGGGAGAGAATCGGAAGGGTAAGAGTGAGAAAACTCATGGGCTGAGATAAAGACAGTTTAATAGAACAGAAAAGAGAAAATAATAATAATAATGATAAAATATACAAAATGAGTGATGCACAATGCAATTGCTCACCACCCGCGCTGACCGATAACCAAGTAGCGATCGGTACTTCCTGGATCACGCCTACCATTCCTATACTGAGCATGACGTCACATGGTATGGAATACCTCATTGGCCAGCTGGACTGGCTGTCCTGATTATGTTCCCTCCCATCTTGTGTACCTAGCTCAGTCAGTAGGCACGGGAGCTGCCCTTGGATTAGGAGAGTACTTAGCAACAACTGAAAACATCGGTGTGTTATCAACATTCTCCTTGTACTAAATCCAAAACACAGCACTAGGAAGAAATTTAACCCTATCCCAGCCAAAACCAGGACAATCATGAAAAGGAAATAAGACAAAATATGATATGATATACAAGCCCTGGATGGCAAAACAGAGTAAACCTGCTCAAATGGAAAGAGCAACACCAGTTAACATTGGTTGAGGTTCTAGCTCTAGTTGTTTTGTTTTTTTTTTTTTCTTTTAATCTTTCTTGCAAGAGGCTGTTAAGAAACAAAATTACTGAGAATATAGTCCACGGAAAATGGCATAACTCCTCAACTCCACACTGTGATATAATTTCCAGAGCTGAAAGTGTACTAGCAGCAAATTATTCTTTTGTCACTCAACTTCAGATAAGAGCTAATATTTGTCATGAAATAAATACTGGCTAAGAGTCAGAAAACTGTAGAATTGGGCTGGTTGAAGTCTGCAGGTGCCAGGTAACGCATCTGCGAAGCAATAATCGCATCAGAGAAGCAATAATGTCATCTACTTTTACACATTGCTTTGTACCAAACTAACTGTACTGTAACTGCTTAGACAGAAGAGTTGAATGTTGTTATGGACAATTGAAAAGCTCAATTCAACATGCAACAAAAATAAAAATAGAAGGGTGCCAGGCAAAAACTGTGCATTTTTTTCTAGATTGTGCCTATATTATGAATGCAGGTAAGAACAGTAAGAGCCAATAAAATAAAAAGATATCAACAGTGGAAACAAAGACATGGGAATCCTTCTAGCTGATGACATTTAGTCAATCAAATTCATAGCTTCAAGGTATCTTTAGAAGGGCAAGTGGGCAGATGCCTAATGTATGCTTTCCTTTGCTCCTGATATCTTATTTATTTTGGTCAGTCATCAATATCTCAGGTATGATTTTGATACATCAGTAAGCACCCTCAGTAAGTGAGTGGGGTTTTCCTTACTGCAATTTAGATGGTAGGCAAATAGGTAACAGGAATAATATAATTTGGATCATGCATCTCAAAGAAGGAACACTCCTTGACCAATTATTTAGGAACAGTGAACTTACAATACAAACAACTCTGCAAAGAGCAATAAAATACAAGAATGATCTCCAAAGATAAAAAAGGACAAAGAAACCAAACCCCAAAGAACTTCTACAGCACTTGATTCTCTGTTGAGTAAAGCTCTGTCTCCCCCATGGCAACAAATATTTCAGTGTCCTAAAATATTGCACATTTGCTGCTGCTACTGTAAACTGGAAAAATATTTTTAATGTGAATGGATAATGGAGAAAAGCCATGTATACTAATAAGGAAGTTTAAATTTTCCTAAACAGGGATGCTATAATTTGAAACAGATTTAATACTTTATCAGACAGCTTTTGGTTACCTGTGGGTTCTTCTGTCTTGCTCTTCGTTCCTTTTTCAGAATTTTTTCTCCTGTATTTTGACACCTGATTAGACCCAGAGTTACTGATACAGATTCTTCAGCCTCATTATTTGTGCTTCAGAATCATAAGGAATCTACACCCAATTACATTTTCTTTCGTATTCACAATTATTTTAACTTTCTGTGTATTAACTATATCCAAATGTAGGTCTTTGTAGTTAATATGTGATTCTTTATTCTTTAGACTTACTGCATTAGATCAAATTTTGTTCTGCTCAAATCACCCACAAACACATCAGTTCAAAATAATAATGAAAGCAAAATTTGTTATTTTGCAAATCACTAGACTAAAATAATTCTAATTCTCTTACTTTGTTTAGAATTAAATTCCTGGGTATGCTACAAGGTTTCTTCAATAGCAAGTTAACTAGGCAATGATCCCTGACATCAGAAAACACTTCAAATGGGATTTTTCCCTTTAAATAATCCCTCTAAGTACAAGGCACTGGAGCCATGGAAACATAATAAATATGCTCTACAGAGGTTTATACGTACTAAAAGAAGACTGAGGACCCTTCTTTATGTGAAAATTGTATGAGCATTCATTTTTCTTATTTTTATAGAAAATTCATATAGGAATATCAAATTTGTTTACCCTTAAAGCAAAAATATTCCGATGTTTCACTTTGTTATGTTCAGTTGCATTAAAAATTTACATAAAACAAGCAAATTTTTAAAACATCAAAGAAAAGTTTTATAGATGAAACAAATATATTTTTTATATGTTCAAGTCAAACGTATCTTTAGAAATATATATTTTGCAAGAATAATAAGTAGGAATGAATCCACAACAAAGACTGTAGAACAGTGGTAGGCCTGGGCTCCTTTAAGCTGAAGTTGTCCTTTAAACATAATGTTCACTGACTACATTTTCCTTTGTATATGTGGAACATCATGAAGAGAGAGCTCCATGTCCCTTCCTAAAATTGTTTGAAACAGCACATCACATCCTGTAATGTCCATTTTAGTCCAGGAAGTCAAAATTATTCTAAAATTCTTAACTATATTTATGAAGTCATAGCTATAATTTCAGAGGATTTCTCACATGAAAAGCACCAACTTTTCATGTGAGAAATCTAATTTATTTCTGGTACTTAAAATCTAATGAAGATAATTGGTTGATATTACAGAATATGCCTTAGGAATCAACACCAATTTAACATGTCAGATTGATCAGATTTATTATATGTTTTTTTTTCTTTAATTTAAGAAGTTTTCAGTTCAAACAAATAGCACTTTAGAAAGTCAATTCAGCAGTAAGGAGGAACATGAAGACTTTCGTACTTCATTTCAGAGATTCAGAGGTCTCCAAAAAATTCAGAACTCTGAAATCCCTTACAAATATTGGTATTTCAGAAGTCCAGATACACTGAACTGCCTAAAGTTCATGGCATATTTAGAAGTCTTCTACCCTGACTTAGGTATGGCAAGGGCAAAAATTAGATTCCTTTTATGTCTTTTGTCTTGGCTCTTTATATCTGTAACCTAGAAATGAGGGTGAGCTAAACTTTCCCTGCCTCTTTATGACATTGTTAATTGAATTCATACACTAAATTAATACATTAAGTTAAGAAAGCCATCTCGGTGTTTATTTCATGTCCAGTTCAATACAGGGCATCTTATTTAACTATTATTGAAGTAGTATCATTCAAAATTATAACATGCTTTCTTATTTAAATCTGTCAGACTTGCGCTCTTCAAAGATAGACATGGGGGTGGAGGGTGCTTGGAAGTCAGGATGTTATTTCAGTTGTTTAGTTGTCAAGGAAAAGACTTGAGATTTGTTATAGAAAATGTAGATGTTACTCTCTGGATGTCTGCAAGATATTACAGCTTTGAAACAACATCGTCCCCCTACCCCTTAGAAGCAATCCTTGCGCACAAAATTCTTGTTTTCAACCTTTAAGAAAGTGTGGATCATGGGTCAAGGTCTAAAAATGAAATCAAAAGTCTGACCCAGTTCTGGCATCTGGTTTTCAGTTTTTCAGTTGTTCTTGATTCTAAACAACTATTAGTTTTAGATGGCTGCAATTGTTCAACCTAATTTTGCTTTGCTGCTGTTATGAGGAAAAAAAACATAGAGCTCCTGCCACTGAGACCACAATGAAAAAAATCCGTTCTGACTCAGATCAACCAAATCTACATCACTCTAGATGAAAACAAATTATAACAAAGCACAATTGTAGGATGAGAGGAGGGGTAGCAGCTCGCCTATACTTATGAACATCTCTAAAGCAAACCAGAAATTGATGTGGCACTGTCACTAGGTACTAGGAGGCAAAAAGCATAGTAGAGACTCTTTGTTCACCCTCTTTCTTGAGGTGTTGTTTGTTCTCCACAGTCTAGCCCTTCTCATAAAGCTTTATGAAGAAAAGGGGTCTAAATTTGAATATATAGTCCTGAAAAAACAATGTTTCATTTGGTGAAATATTTGACAAAAAAAAACCAGCACAACCCACGACAAAGAAACACAGGTCCCAACAGTGGTAGCTGTTTTAAAAATAAGGGATGTAACTGATGTGAAATTATTAAGTAAGAAGCAATGATGAGATCACCGACATATGGTATTAGATTTAGAATACCAGTGAGCCATCACGTAAGAATAGCTTTTGATAAGTAATAACCCTTACGTGAAAGGCTCCTTATCCAATTTCAATTCTGTTTTGCCTTCTCTCCTTTCATGCATCCTTTCCTAGTTTAGAAAGCAACTTTCATAGGCAACAGGAAATATTCCAGCGAGTTTCATGTATCTAATGAATGCTGATAAGTTATTTTTCTGCCCTACTGGATACTTGGAACTAAGCATCAATCTGAGAGCAAAATAATAGACAGAAGTTCATTATATTCAAAGATATTAGCATTGAAATTCTAGTCTGCAGTTACAAAGAACTGTGCTGTAATAGTTATTTAAAATTTATATTATTTCTGTTGCAGATATGAACTTTTCCTTAGAGAATTTCTAAAAAGACAGAAAAGGCAGAAAAAGTTTTCAAAGCCATGGGTCAATAAACCAAACTCTACTGAAGTTAATTCAAAACTCCCATTGTTTTACTTGAGCAAGAGAATTTTTTTGAGCAATCAGCACAGTAATACACACCTTCAGTACTTGTGAGGAGCAGACATAGCCATTAGCTTTCTGCCTTCCATTAGCTTTGGCTAAAATAATTTATTTCTCCACACAGCTGTGGAAGTGAATTTTGCTGCTGCTAACTGAGCTGTCCACTGTTCTGCCAGCAGACTTCCTGCAGGCTGTCAGCATCACCACAAGGGCAGTCAAAATCCACGTGTTTAAGGTATCACTGGGATGTTTTTATTCAGGAAAAAACCACAGATCTGTCTGCATACATTCAATTTCAATGTGGAAGAGAATTTAAAAGGAAGGATATTTAAGAGTTTACTACTTCACATATCCTTTCCCCCACTTTCATCTAACTGAACAATAGAATACAACTTGCTAGCTGCTTTTCAAACTAAAACCATATTTTGTTTGATTTAACAAAAATGATATGAAAATTTCAGCTAATGTGTTACAGACTAGCAAATAATCTGTAACTATTTCTGAATACAGGATTTAAACAGCAGTTAAATCAAATCTCCCCATTATTCAATCAGTTGTCAAGCATGCGTATAAAAAGAAAAAAACCCAAGTGTGATCATGGCCATTAAATGAAATAAAATTACGAGATTTTATTGACAGAGTATACGGTTCTGAGGAGATAAGGTACATTTATGTCTACTTCCATTTGTGCAATATATTTCAACATAAATATTGATTCAAAAGCAAGATTAGTGAGGCTTTACTCTCATAAATGAATAAACTACCTTCCGGTGAAAATTTGTAATGTGCAAGCCACTTCCATAAGTGATGCAAGTCAGAGTAGCACAGCTGAAATCAGTGGAACTATAATGATCACACAAGAAGATGACCCAGACCAAAGCCCTTAAGAGAACTGTTGAAGAAAGACTACTAAAGCCTGTATTCTTTTCCTCTCAGAAATTCCCAGGTCAACTGTTATTACCATGAAATGGAAAAGCTCTGTTGCCAAAGTACCAGAAGACAGTATCAGCAAGACAAGGTCCCATCAACGTCAATATAATCTTGATAAAAGACTCCAAACACAATTACAATAATAGTATAAAACTATTAAGTCATTAAAGTCAGAAGCAACACACTCAGGTGCTAACATGCAAATTATAGTTCAATCTATGCATTTGTCTGTGAAAGCTTGCAAAATACATATTTTTGCTTGATTGCTGAGAGATTAAAGCAGAAATGCATCCTTGGGATTCTGTTTAAGAGATTTGTATTGAAAATTAGGTGATAGAATCAGTCAATATATGCATGTAATTTATACCTCTAACGTTTACAAAAATCACACTTAAATGTTTTTCTTCCATGTAAAAATGGGGGGGGGGGGGCGGGGGGGGGGGCGGGGGGAGAGAGAGAGAGAGAGAGAACTGCCATTGTTTCGGTACTAAAAAGAAACTGAAACTTTTACAATCTGTGTGACAAAAACATTCTTATAAAATGTTAGGAAAATTATTTGTGCATGCTTTCCTAGGAAATAAAGAGGCACTCCTTCAGCCTGACGTTTAACAGGTGCAAATTGGCACAAGCCATCAGGTGCAATAGAGTTAAGAGAGGTGATATGAGCCATAGCTCTGCCCATAACTGTCTTAGGAGTGAAGCTATTAAAATCTGTAGCCTAGGTACCAGGAAGGGTATCGACAGACATGCTGCAGCACATCCAGTGTCAAGGTTTTCAGGCTTCACTCCCCAGCAGTGTGTTGCCACCTATATTGAGTGTTGAGTCAGCTACAAGGCCAAGTTGGCACACTGGGATTTCTATGCACATCTTTCTTGTAAAGATCTGCTATTCGATTTCCCTTTCATCTTTTCCTTAATCTTAATCGTGGTCATTTGGCTGAACCCACAAGCACGTTGACATATTCTGCCCTGTCCTTTCCCCTCCAGCACTGCCAGCCTCTGGGTGAAGCATGTTTAAATGCCACAGCTGTTTGCTAAGCAACATGTGTCAATACCAGAGCTTAAACTGGAAAAATGTTTCTTCTACAATGAAGTTATGCACAAGGAAAAAAAATTTATATGAAGGTCATGTTGGAAACTACATGTTGTACAATACTCTTACATTAATTTGATAGAATTTTAATATCTCTTAGGGGTTTATCCTGTTACCACAATATCTGAACACTTTCACAAAAAAAACCCAAAACCCAGCACTACAGGAAAATTCACAGAGCTGCTGACTTTTTCTCCTTCTCTGAGGGAATAGGTTCTTACCAGCATGTTTTTATTATAAAGGAAATGGACATCAGACTAGAAGAGAATACTCCCGTAACAAGAACCACTTGAGGCACTACCATTTTAAAAAAGAGATATTTATATTACATACAACAGAAAATGCTGCTTTCTTGATGTTTTGAAACAGCACACAAACACAGAGTTACTACTCTTTCAAAAACTAAACATGAGAGAAGAACTAACTCAAATATATACTGGACATCAAGAAGAGTGAATTACGCAGGATCCCGTAAGTCCACTGTGCCACTTTCTGTTCAAAATAATAATAATTTCCTTTTTTGTGGAAAGAAAAATTGAAGATGGAGGACAGGGGTGTGACTGTGTTGCAGCTCTGCAGGCAGATTTGTGTAGACCCATCCCCAAGTGAGGGGAAGACGCTACCCTGTCTGAATCCCTTGACCTCTAGCGCTCCAAGTGCCTCCTCTATCCAATGCAGGGAAAGCCAAGCTGAATATGGGCTGCAGCATAGCCCATAATTCTGTTTGAGGCAAGAATTGCCCATTTGTGTCCATCATTTATGTTCCACAACTAAGGTGATGTAATGTATAAAAAGTTCAAGCAAATTATATATGAAGAAATATAAAATAAACCCTCATAACAGAAACAAATGCAGGAAAGGTAACATTACAAGTGGGCTCATTTATTAGTCATATAAATTATCATTGCACTCTTTGTAAATTATTAGTTTTATTGATTTTAGTTATCATTAAAAATCATTTGGCGAGTATTTCGTGTGAACTAAATTAAAACTATGAAGAAGCTTATCATGACGCTTATTGACTGTTTCAGATGTGATACACACCCTGATCAGATGGCGTATTTTCTGTTCCTCAGTAAGGTATCGATGTGACAAACACCCCAGAAAGACAATGTATACTTGCTATCATAAAAAAAACCCTGCTTACCACTGTATACCAAAATACCACTGTAAGGTCTGCCATTCCCAATAACACTTCTATTTGAATATTTGAAGATACTTGAGTGGTTGACAATATGAATAGCAAGTCATGAACAGAGCAAGCAGCTACACAAAATTCACAAAAAAATTTGCAAAATCTTGTTTTTACTTTCTAAAGACCAGAAAATGAATCCCTATTTCTACTGTATCCTTCAGTGTCTTTCCTTTTCTTTTTTTTCTTTTTTTTTTTTTTCCTTAAAGTTTTTGTTAGTATAGTTGCTGTTGTAATTATGATTTCTGTGAGGGTAACTGCAGCTGAAGTTGGAGCAGCTGAAGAGATAAATGATAGACTAAATTATGTCAATGAGGTTTTAGATGCTGTGGACACATATTCCCTTTTTATAGCCATAGAGAATGCACAGCACTGTAAAGTTTCTTTGATTGAGTAGTCTGGGAATTTTTCAATGTAGAAGAATCAACAGTAATCTAAATCTGAATTTCAGCCAGTTCATCTTAGTTATTTTGTCTCGGAGCCACATGTGGCTACATCAAAAAATTCTGGTTTATCACCCTATAGCACCTCATGGAGAAACATATACCTAGAAAGTCAATATTTTTTTAATAAACCTTTTTGGCCTCACAAAAACAAACAATATGAGCAGAGATCAAAATAGATCTGTGCATTATTTAGATATCCATGTCTTCTGTTTCAATACGCCACACTTAGCATTTTATTGCCTGTCACTTTTCCCAGTACTATATAGTTGTCTTTCAAAAAAGTATATAAATCTCTGAAGAACTTCTCTGTAACTTCAGCTTACTTAGGAGAACTATCATCAATCATAATTAATGAGTCACTATGAGCAGTACTGTGCCTGCTGACTGGTCTTTTCAGTGCCATAGGCACAGACTAAGTCTGGATATTGAAAGCCAAGAGAGAAATTTAAGAAGAGCAGAATGCAGGGAGGAATAGGAAGAAACAGGGGAAAAAATAATAATCTGTTAACTTGAATGATGTCAAGACATTCAGTACTAATGAATATCAGGAAATATTACTCTAATTTTGGCACACTGAGACTATACAATGTAAAGATATAAACTTTCTTCAGCCTTATAAACTTCAAGGATATATGTGAGTTACTTTAGCTGTCTAACACTAGTCATTATGATCTATGGAATATAAAAGGATAATGTGCCAATATTGTAATGAATAACTGTACAGATCGATGTTATTTATTGGTCACCTGGATTTGACTACTGATTTGCATTTGTATAAGTTATCTAAAGTTTAGTATAATTTAGTATGTTAAAAAGTCTATGAGTGTAAAGATGAAGTATATTTTATTTTCCATAATAAGTCTCAGTTACCCAGGAAGGGAACTACTACATAATATAGATGACAAGTCAATTACCAAAATTAGTAAAAGTGAACAGATTTCACATAATACATAGACTAACACTCTTTATTTGCAGCACACTGTGGTACTGGAATGAACTGAACAATGAAGGAAGGCAAATCTGCTAAAAAAAAAAAAGTGGTAAATTGTTTTATTTGTTTTTCTTTGAAACATATGATGTGTTTTTTGAAATATGATGGCTGTATTCCAAAAGCTATAATCAACCCCACACTACAAGTAAAGTTGGGCAGAAGAGATTTTTTTCCCTTTGAAAAAAATCTAGTAGGCAAGATAACAATATATTTTTTTGAAAGCACCACATTTTTCTGGAAAATAGGGCAAAGTGTTTGCTTCCGGCAATCTGAACTCAAGTTTTCTGCTCTAATCCCTTCTACTGTCCTAAGACCCCTCTTATAAAACCACTACAAATAATTGGCAACGGCATTTAGCAAAAACCAATGGAAGGTTCTGAATTTGACCTCCCTGGATGCAGGGCCCACTCTCTGTCTAGATGGTGTCCCCAGAATCTGATGTGGGTTGTGAAGTGCGGAGGCATTGACACGGTTTTGGATAGCACCAGGGAGGTTCACCCTGGCTTCCCACTTTGTCCATATTGCCTCTCACATCAGGAAGAGGAAGGGAAAGAGCAGCCCTGGAACAGAGGCGAGGGGAGATCGGAGGCACCGAGAGCTGAGTGGAGGTCAGGGGTGGTGCAAGGAGAAGGCAGCAGCAGAGATGTTTCGGTACAGAATGATTTGTTTTGACCTCTGATGTTCTGTCATAAACTGAGAATCAAAACTCTTTCCTCAGAAAATAAAGATGATAAGGCACCAATGCAACTTTAGCCTCTATCCCAAACAGTGCCAGAACCAAAACAAAAACTTCACTTTTCAATAGCATAAGATCTAGAACAACTTTTTAACCTATTTTCAGTTTACAGTTATTCACACTGTAAAAATAACTCATAAAGGCAACTGTAAAGAACAACCACTTCCCCTGATCTGAATTTCTTCTCAACCTGCCACACCTTCTTCATTTCTTCATGAAGAAATTCCATTCCAGATGGAAAAAGATTTCAGGTTATGCAGTAAAGCTCCAGACTATGGTTAAGAGTTCAGAGCAGAGATCAGAAAAAAAACACCCCTCTGCATCTTCTGTACATATAGTATTTTTATCAGTTAGTGGAATATTTTCACAATCCTATGGTCTTGAAACTATACATAAAAATCAGCTTTTTTGAACTGAACTTTAGCTTTTTTCTAGTTGTCTATGAAGAATAGTTTTCATCCACAAGCACATATTCACTTAAGGTATACTATAGTCACAATTCATTTTGAAAAAAAATCAGAACTGGCAGGTTGCACATCCATAAACGCACTTGATCAGCAGTGTGTTTCTTAAATTGTTTGGCTACCACAGCTCAACCTACTTCTTCAGGCATTTCATATTAGTAGCCACCGGTCTATTATCATACTGTGGTGCCACCACTAAATGTCCTTTATTGCTCAGTTTAGTGTTCTTTTCAGCCGAATAATCATAAGCACAGCAGACAAACAATGAACTGAAAGTACTTCTAGAAAGAACAAATAAAGCCTATTTATGCTATTATACACTCAAAACTTCATACTAACCACACATAATTGCAACATCAAAATACACAACAAATACACCATAACTTTATCCTAGACAAAATACTACATAACATTGTGAAATGCTCTGCTTGTTCAGGTGATAGCATACAGTATATTATTTCAAAACACTAAATTATTAGATGCTTAATGATTGAGTGTCAGTTTGGAAATCGAAATACAAAAAAGTTACTTGCTCATATATAAAGAATTTTCTCTCTGCCCTGATCCACCACCATCAAAATAATTGTTAACCTTTCCCTGGGTTTGTTAGGGATTGGGATCAACTCCTCATCTGTCATATTTGCTTGCTCAGCCTGAAATTGCTTATTGCTGCTATGTATTATTGCCGCTATGTATTATTGCCTTTATGTCTGTAGAACCAACGTTGCTGAGCTAGCTTCATTGTGTGTGTGTGTCTGCATGTGTAATCTGTATAATTATTTTTCCTAAATCCCTGTTAATTACATCTGTGCTTTTTCATTAAAGAGAATAGACTGATAAGAGGTGACTGAGACCAGAAAACAATGTAGCTCCACAGCTAAACAGGGACATGATGATTATCGATAATAATTAATAAAAACCAAAATAATACGTATTGAATTTTTTGTCCTGAAGTGACTCTAAAGAACCTGGAAGCTAGAAACTAAAAATATGCCTTAATTGTAAACTAAGTATATTGTAATTGGAAGTTACTGGTTAAGAATTGGACAGAGTCAGTTTCCAAAGTTCAATAGCACTTTTAAAAATGTGCATTCAGTCTTCATGATATTAAAACAAACTTAAGATTAATTTACACTACTTTTCAGGTTCTGCCAAGCATGCTAGTCTTGTCTTAGGCTAAAATACAGCTCCCAAATTATTATTTTTAAAATATAAATAACTATGGATATATTCATATACACATATGCATTACCCATATTTAAATTGATTTATCTTAAATTACTGGAAAACAATATTTAAAAAAACCCAAAACTCAACCATCCATAGTGCAGAAAGGGAGGCTCGAAAGATCAGCCTCTGAAATGTTTGGTCTGGAGCCCAGTTCACAATCAGGGGAATAATAAAGCAAACAGAAAACAGACCAAAGGTCCTCAAAGCTGCATCCTCAGTTATAGTAAACAAGCTCTGCTAAATTACTCCACTCACTGAGTTGATCTATATTTTGGCATGTTGCAATCTGTTACCAAACCACTACACTGAACTTCAATAGGACATAATAGACAACGGGCAACAAAACAAGAAAATAATTTAAGAACAATTATGAAGAATCTTATGTAAGCTAGTTCTTCTCTCACTTTTAAAACCAGTTCACCCATCCTTAGCAAGAGATCTCTCAAATGACAAAAAACATAGCCAAAATCTTGCCAGGCACTAACTAGCTATGTCTTTGATTGCACTGTTTACAAATCTGTAATAGCATTTCTTCCATCTGTTCTGCAGTTTCCATCTATACACTCAATTTACAAAATGAAATAAACAGCTTACAAATTTGTTCCAAAGACCTCTTCCAAAGACTCTTCCAGCATATTGGGTATTATGGACAATACTCTAAAATTTGGACAAAAATAATGAAGTAAAGCAAAGAGGAGAGTTTGTGTGGAAAAAAAAGACTCTTGAGAAGAACTGACAGGGTTCTCAAGGGAAAAATTTAAAGAAATACATATCAATTACAACTCAGCCATTGACTGTCTCTTCAACATAATGTACAATTAGTTAACGAAGCTGTTTTGTTTAAAACATCAATGTAAAAAACTAGCCAGTTTTCAAAAGCAGAGTTAAGTGGAATTCCACACATTATCTCTGACAATTCTGTGGTAAAATGATCAGTAGTTTCTGAAATTTGAGCAAAAATCTTCCCTGCTACTCTAGGCAGGACACTGCAAAGCAATTGGGAAGTGGATTTTAAAAGGCCCAGATCCTCCTTTGAAGAAGCTCAGAATGATCTCTCTGCTCCATGTGGGTGATGAGTCTTGTCTTGCTCAACATCCCCCAGGTGTGAGCAAAAGTTGAAATGATAGCCACAAATAAAACTTTTCATATATAAAGTCTAAATTACATGTGAATAGTTTACATTACATCATAACAAATTACTATCACAGAATTACAACACTTTTTCTGATGTAAAAAGGAAATGAGGTAATGATCAAGTTTCTTTGAAAAAAGCTAACGTTGGTACTGAAACAAATGACATTCCTCAGAATGAATAACATTTAATGTTTGCTTACTGGGTGACGAGTTATGTGTTTCCCTGTTCAATTATCAAGCATTTCCAATGGAACCAGATTAAAATTATTTTTATGGTAAGTCTTCTACTAAAACTCTTTTTAATGTTGTGTATCTGCTTCTCCATTTGTTTGAAATCTATGTAAAGTAACCATGGATGAGATTTCATTTCTGTTATAATAAACTACTACCTTTGCTATAATTGTTATTATTGCTCAAGCGTGGCACTTGTTCCCGCATTTATATCTAAAATACCAGTAACTTTGTTATGCATTACTACTATTACTACTAAACAAGGGCCTAACACTTCAAAGGGCTCAGTAACTGAGCAAATACTCCAGACATTGCTGGAATTAAATAACATGGCACTTACGAATATAGCTCATGTTTCTGTCTTCATTTACAAGACACTGTGAGTCAGAAAAGTAGCACCACAGTATGATTAAAAAGAAATGCTTTCTGACAGCCTGCTCTACAGTGACTAGTGAACATTGAGTCACCATCACCACCCCGGCACAGCATCATTTCTACTTGATATTTGCCATTCCATAATTAGAACAAATGACATACTTGGGACACAGAAAAATGTTTTTAGTTAACTTTCTGCTTAAACCCATTTACAGAGTCTTTACTGTTCCTGCCTCAAAAGGTAAGGTACACAATCATGATCTGTACTGCCTCTATTTTAGAGACAGCCCTATTATTATAAAAGTAAATGCCATCCACTTGCTAACATTAGATACTAATTAACTCTGCAATTGCTGCTTAGTGAAGAGGGTAAAAATCACACTGCCTGTTCCAGCAGCTATCCTAGAAAATCAAGAGGATTAGATAATACTTTGTCTTCACTGCCCCCCCAAAAATTCCTTTTTCTTTCTCTTTTTTCTTCTTTCATTCTTTTTTTTTTAATTTTTATTTTTAATTTCAGCTTGTTTTACTTGTAAATATTATTTAAGTACTGTTTTTTGTGAAGGTGTAAAAGGTCTCTTGGTACCTCTGGTCATGAATCCATTTGCTAAAAAAATGTTTTTGAAATCCTTTTTGTTCATCCTCCAATACAGTTTTTGAAGTTTTGTCTTTTAAAAGCAAGTTCTTTACTAGCAGGTCAGCTAGTAAACTTTGGTTTCAATAGCTATAGTGAAAACTGACAGCTATATAGATTCATTAACCATATGGTACGGAAAGGAAATCTTTACATCCCAATTATTTAGGCCCAATTTATTTTAAAAAAAGCTCAGTTTAACTTGCACTTCACCATCCATATATCTATTTAAACGCAAACATGTTCACAGTATGAGAAAAAATTCCAAAAAAGTGTTAAATAAATATGCGAGTCATCCAATGAAGTAAGACCAAAAAAAGCAATGGCCAAGGCTCACAACACTGAGATATGCGTACCTGGAGGGGAAAATATTAGTTACAACAGCATCAATATGAATTTTGCAGTTCAATTAATTGGCATCAGGATTAACAGCACAATCAAGATGGAAAAAATATCTAATCTGGTTGTAAATCAGCAATGTTTTGTGGAAATTCTTACTTTACATGTACTACTTTCTGTCTCCAGCAAATACTGGGCAAATTAGCTTCTCTTGATTCTGCCGAACAACCAGCAGCAGGAAGGGCATGAATACAAATATTTTAGAAGCTCAGTTCTATAAGCACTTTTAAAGAGAACTCTTTTTTAGATATCTTACTGACCAATTTTTTCATGTCTAATATTGAAAGCTTATGAAAAGCAGGAATGAGTTTTGTACAGGACAGAGTTGCTCAGAAATGGACCCCAGTCACTGCTGGCTTCAATGATCCAGTGAAACACACTCCTGTTACTGACTGATCTGGTGGCTGGCTGTAAAGAAATCTTCTTCTTTGTTGTTGCTGGGGGTTTTTTTGGTGTCCTGTCCTAGCTCTATAATTCATAAAGAAACAGAGATTTTAAGGTGTATTATATTACTGGTTTCATAGGACTTGGCGGTAGAGAAGAATTGCTAAAATGACTCTCTGTTGCTACTTTTACAATATCTTGCTGTAAGGAGCAAGTGGAAACAGGGAAGGGTGTAGAGGATAACTGGAGCAGACCAATAGCTGGTATGTGCCACCAGCATCGCCCTACTACAACCACTTTGCCAGCAAAATACAGGAGGTACAAAGCAGCTTACAGCCACTGCTGCCCAACAGATTCCTGCAAAAAGCATAAAGTGACTGCAATGCAGAAAGGGGAATTTAACTATGAGGTTCTGTTAGGCATATCAAATGAGGTAGCCGAAGCCATGCATGAATCACCCAGAGATGTCAAGCTCTCTAGAAGACCCTAAGATATAAACAGGAAGAACTTAGCAATTGTTGACGTAGTATTTTTTAAAAATGGAAAATACGGCCTCTGAAGGCTTCCTCTTTATTTACACCTAGTCCAGCAGTTCGGCAGATGAGTCACAGCTTTGCAATAGGGCATACCTGCTAGAGAAAAATTGCTAAAACTGCCTCTTTGTTGCTGCTACTACCAGTCTTTCACAACTACGTAGCCCTTCCGTCTGTGACACATGACCTAGCTCAGGACCACAGGCTGTCCCTGTCCCTGTCCTGTCCCTGCAGGTACTCCCCAAGAAATCTGGTGCCTCCTCAGTGCGTCAATGCTTCCTAGTTAGAAATCGCACTTATTTGCATCTCACACACTTGATATTAATTAATAAGCCACATCAAAGAGATCAACCACACAATCCTTTGTTACAAAAATCAAAGTGGAATCACATATTTATTTCCCATTGTGGTAAATTGTGTTGTTAACTGATATATTATTTCATATAGATTATAGGTCCAGGTTTGATGTCCTTCCATGGATTATGTAAATCAGCATATACACACACAAATGGCAACATTAACCGTAGCAACATTAAATCATTTGCATTTGAAAAATTAAATAATTGCTGTTCCATAAGATATTAAAAAGTATAAGTATTCCTTACTGTAGTAGTGAAGTGTCATTTTAGTCATCACCTATTGAAAATTTTTTTTTTAATGTTCAGAAATATTCCATCTTTAGAAGATTTTTATTCCAAACATGGAAGAAATATTTTAAAATTACAGAAATTCCTGATTTAGAATTGTTAGGGGCCAGAATTTTATTTTGTTACATCCTGGAAAATATATTACAGATTCTCTTTACTCTTGAGATCAGTTGTGAATTAGTTCTGCTCAGCTAGTTATTAGTTAGATGAGAAAGAAATGCTTTTTTCTGGCAGCACAGAATTGAAAAATTGCAAGAATCAAAATGCTTATTTAACTAACAATTAGAATAACTAGATTTGTTCTGTCAACTTTAACTTTTAATATGTAACATACATCCTTGAGCTAAGTGATAGATGCTATTCCCTCTATACATGATTATCCAAGGGCACATTAGTAATATTAATTAATAAACAGGGACAAATGTTAGTGGTTAACTCATTTAATCAGACCCAGTAAGGAAAAGTAGCTTATTTAGTGTTTCACTGAAGCTTATAAGGAATCGATAGCAAATACTTTACTTATGTAGAACTCAATGTTCTAGAGATCTTTAGGGATTGCTTGGGCTATAAATAAAATTAAGACTGCAATATCTTTGGGGCAGTAATTTCATTACATATTTATACGGCTTCAAATATAACAAGGACTCCATCTAGATAAGATCTGTGGGTACTACAAAATATATGAATAAATGAAAACTAAAAAATTAGAAACAAGCTACTATTATCTAATTAATTAATTTAAAATAATGTGTTCACTTAGTATAAACTGTGAGTTTCAGATTTTTTTTTTTCAGGGAATATCTGTAACATCTATTAATATAAATCTTATTTTTAATTAAGGAACTTACTTTCTTTCAAGTTTTTCCCCTACAAACTGTGGTCCTGTTTTCTTTTCATCAAACACATGTAAGTTCTATTAATTCTAATGGGAGTTTAGCCTGTACATCAAGGCAAGACAAAACCCTTTTATGTTGAATGTTTAACTGAAGTTCTTTAAAGAGTTTCATGTGTGCTATAATGTGCTAATTATTTTCATACCTAACAAGTTAAAAACTTAGAGGGGACTAATAGAAGTTGTCATTCTGACTAGAAAATAAAAACACTTAGAGTGTGCATGTAAGTTCACAAATAGCCCAGATTCATCTAGTTACAAAATCGGGACACAGAGGGCAATATAATCATAATTAATTTCTAGAGAGCTTTTTGCATTTCATCAGTGCAACACTCATTATAGGCTCTCCAAACCATCAGTTATGTCTTATTTCCATCTAATAGACAAGCCGTGTTTGGGGCTCTACGTTTTCAGCCTACGTCAATGACTTACGAACATTATATTTTCTGATGGGCACCTTTAATTTTTTCTTGTAGAATGTTGTATCCTGATAAATGTCACATAGCAGAGTTCTTAGCAACGGTGTGTGCACGCTCATTGAGTGTTGTAGCAACCAATGATAAAAATAAAATGACAGTGGAAATAAGTATGTAGGACTGAATGACATCCAGAGGGTAATTGAGAAGGGATAGCTTGGTGATTCAGTAGGAGCTGAGCTGTGCTTTGTGTGTTGTTTTTGTGAAGCTAGAATGGCTACCACTAAGCATGCTGAAATCTGTCTGAGAAACAAATCACCTGACTTATATCTTACCTCCTGTTATTGCCTCATTTTTGGGCTGCAAGAAGGTTATAAGACGTTTGAGGTTTTCTGGAGTCCATGATCTTCTCCTTGCTGCTTTCATCCAAAGTACATTAAAGGGTCTTCCCAAGCATCTACTCAGAGGTACATCTGCCACAAGACCTATGTTCAGGTGTCCCCAAACGATGTTAGAAGAGATGTTGTAGAGTATGTATTAGTAGACTGGCTGTGTAGTCCTCTATGTAGAAGAGATATCTGGATAGTCTTTAGCAGTACATTACGAATTCCAATGCACTTCACACAATTCATGGGAGGCATTGCTCTTTCGATAGTATTATAGGTCAAAACAATCTGGCCAGACAGTTGCTAGGCTGGGAACTGAGACAAAGCTGACCTGCTAACAAAAGATTTGATACCTGCACCCACTCGGTGATAACATGAACTAGACTGAGGCATTTTGAAAACTGCAACGTGTGGGAGGAAATGTCAACTGAGGATTAACTCACTTTGCAGATATGCAACTTCATCATGCAGACATGATAAAGCCTCTTACTGGATGAAACTAATTCATTCTGCTAACTCCTAGAAGCTTTAAGGAGTGGCTGATGGAGGTAGGAGAGCAGAGAAGAAAAGATGACCACGTCCTAACAGCATCGAAGTACAATGGAAGGCTGCAGAAAACAACACAAGAATTAGGACTGCCCTATGGCTACACATAAGATCTGATCAAATCTCATTCAACTGTAGCTTTGCTCATTCTTGTAGATGTTAACACACCAGATTCTGAAGCTATGGATTATGAAAATCACATAGTAGGTGACTGCATCACTTTATTTTCACTTGGAATGCCATGATAAACTGGAATAACAATTTACTCTCATGGTGGAGGTTCCCTTGCCCACCTTCCTTACAAAGAAGCAAGAGCTAAGCAGTCAAAAGGATCTCCTCTGTCAGCAGGCTCAGCCAATGAGCAGCCCACAGCACTATCTAATCAAACATTTGAGCATCATAGTCTTAAAATTTGCACAGACTGTGAAGGACATTTGATAGGTTTGTTAAATTGTTTGTATCTACAGCTGGCAATTTTTAGCTGTGGATTTACTCTAGAGAACTTGTCCCTAAATTGAAGTCACAGGAAATTTGGATGTTGACATTGGCAGGAACAGCACTGGTTCTAAAGCGGGAATAATAAGGATTATATATATTATTGTTATTTGACCAAGTGTTAGACTGAATTCCTATGTGTCTGTTGCAATGGGAAGCCTTTTCCCTCACTTGTAGTACATCATCTGTTCCCAAGTTGAGGCTCCAATTATTTATTTTCAGCCCTTTTTGAATCTATAGCTAATCTAAGAGCAAATATATCCTTTAATTTTGTTTCTGTGTGAGAGCAAAGCTAAATGTTGACCAAATTTCTAACTGCCAAAACTAATAACATTTTAAAACATCGACATAAGGGAAAGGAACAGGAAACCATCAGGACATATCCCTTAACCACGCTGTAAAGGACAGAGGAGAAAGATAAAGTGTTTGAGTTGCAGAAAACAGATCCAAACTCATCTCCTATCTCCTCACAGTGTATGGGCCCCAGCTCTTCATGCAGGAAGGGTAAATAAAAGGGATATCTGAGGATTACAAGATCTGTGGTAGCATGGAAGAAGTTGCTAAACGGATGCTCAAGCTGATTAGAATTACTAAAATATCCTTTCATATCTAAATAGTTAATGATACTTATACAATTATCTCTGTAACTACTGCATCCACAAAACTATTTGCAAAATAAGGCCTTATTGTCTACAAATTAAATGCAACCCTGTGCTATATTTTGACAAAATCTCCAGGCAGTCTGAACTCTGCTACACAGATAGTCTGCCTAGCCTTCACCATCTGACATAATCTCACAGTCCCTAGACCTCCAGTCTCTATATGGGACTACTGCCATCTCATTTTCTGGAAGACAAGTAGAAAGCAAAACACTCTTCTTTCACCATCATGCATACCATTTCCACTAACAAGGACAGTGTCTTCTTTTGAAGTTTGATTTACAGGTGCTATAGAGCCATTGTGCTGACTGCATGTCAGTCTCCAAGGAAACAGTAGCATATATATATTCTAGAAGCATCCCTAGAAGAAAAGAAATGTTATTAAAAGTATTCTCAGCATAACCTCTGCTATGAGTAGAAGCAGAGTTCAAGGTCTTCTGTTGAATGGTTGAATGATGCTGTGTTCAAATAAAAGGCTCCTAAGGAAATAATAGCAGGTCAAGCTGGGGATCTGGCTGTTGTACAGTCTCCAGTTCTGAAAGAGTCAGAAACTGAAAAATAATCTATTTAAAGCTTTAGAAAGTCTTGATATTCTTTTATAATTCAGCCTAATTTTAGATTGGCATCTCCTCTGTATACTTAAGTATTAGCACTTGCTGTAATACATTGCCTTTTTGCTGCTATTACACTTTTCAGCCAAATCCATATCAGCTCGCACATCTGTATTTTAAAGTTAATGCTCAACCTCTATCTAGATTTTTATATTGCTCATTTAAAAGATTGAACAGAAACACAAGATACCGCGTCTCAGCCAGGAGGATTGCAGTCCTCTCTGCTCCCAGGAGCCAAGCAGCTGGGTGCCCTATGGCTGGGACAGGCGTTCTGTGCAGTAGAAAGGCTCTGTTGTTGGAAAAGACATCACATGAAAGTGTGCACTTCCATGATAACTAAAAATTTTCTGTGGCATTTTCAGAGTACGTGCAATAAGCGCAATGTCATACTTGAATTTTAAATGGGGAAATAAATTCCCCTTCTTCCCTAAATTCCCCTGTAAGTTCCCATCTGAATAAGATATGCTTTCCTTTTTTGTCTTAAACATGTAAGGACATTATTTATTTGATCATAGTGGAAGCTTTATTCAGGAGGAGCTAAACTAATCCTATTCTAAAGTTTAAGTTACTAAAGCACTTTGGGAACATGTGAAATCAAAGGTATTACATAATACATGAGATTCTCATTATTGTTGCTGTAGTACTGACTGTTAGAAATATAGCTGCTCAATATTGAAACTAATTTTCTCTTTTAGTGGCACAGTTCAGTATAACCAAACACAAATAAATGGAGCAAAAGACTAAATCAAACAAAGCAAATAAAAAGAGCAAAAGAGCACTGCCAATAATACATAGTTTTGTTCCCAGCTTGGATCCAAGTGGACCATGATAATTTCAAGCATTTTTCACAAAACAGTTTAATTTCACTTTGTGAAGGAGTTTCAGTTTCATAATCCTCTCTGCCTAAGCATGTATCTGAACACATATAGCTACAAGAAAACATTTGAAGACTCAAGAAGGAAGATTTAGGCATTAGCAAAGTTCAAATCTGATACTCAGTAAATTAACAGAACTGGCTGGGAGAAGAAAAAAGTTAAAGAAATTTTACAGAGGAAGAACAATTAAAGTAATTAAAAAGATATTGCTTGCAATTCTTTTTTTTATTTTTCTACTATTTAAATCAGAAAAATAGCATGTGATGGAGTTAAGTTCTCATTTGCCCCTGTTGTACTGCTTATCTTCACCTTTCGTATCTATGCGTCCTTAGGATGCATATAAACAACAACTTCAGTCATTCTAATGGACAGAGAAAACGAAGCATGTTATTGTAATATAACAACATAGCCAATCTGTAATTTTCTACAGCAATTCTATCAAATCCAGAAATGAAACAACTGTAAGCTTGGTAGCATATCACAGAACAAGAGTTATAGCTGATTTCCAGAAAAGATTCTTTTAGCAAATAACAATCATGCATACATCTTAACCTGGCTTATATTTTCTTCTCAGAACTGGCAGTAGGACAAAATAGTATTGACAAGACAATCTTTCCAATACTTCTTCCCAAATCACCTACTCTGTGGGACATCATCTGCAGTTATCATTACGTTATTGTCTCATTATGAAATATTATTTAACACGACATTGTGCAACATGAGAATGTTTTCAAATCCTTTTGCATTTCTTATTGAATTTGTCCTGCATTTACCATATCAATAAACCTTTGTTATTTGATGTTAAAACATTTTAGGTAAACACAGATATATTTTTCTATTGATTTCCACATCCCACATGAAAACCAGATTAAATTTACAAGACTCCACCAAACGTTAACACTTCATATGATAGTATATGCCAAAAGCATGCATCCAAAGTAGACAGCAAAAACACTCTGCCAGAGACATAATAGCAGAAAAAAATCAACAGCCTTTTCATCATGATTTGCAGTAACTTTTCTACTTTCCTTGAAAAACATTTTGCAACAGAAGAGACAGCTGATGAAAGTTTGATATTCACATACATAACAGCATCAATGTATAGGTTTTTCCCTGATAGAAAACACAAGTCTGTCTTAGCACCAGAAAACACAGAGAGGGAATCTGACATGCTTGCTTAGAATCATGGCCAAGTGGGGAAAGCACAGAAGATCAGATGTTCATAAGGGCCTATCTAGTAGAATAGCAAATACATTCATAGAACTTGCATATTCCTCCTCTATCCGAGAGGTGATCAAGCCATCAAATATCAAAGGAATAAAAGAGCAATGTGCAAATTTACCAAACTCAAATTCTAAGATCTCTAGTGAGAGAGACAAACAGGGAGCAGAAAGTAATTTTCACCACATGGCAAGGATGCAGATTTAGGTCAATATCAGAAAAACTGCTTGTAACAGTACGAAGAAATAAAGTAGTATTAGTAGTAGTATGCTCATTATAAGGCACTTATCAAAGTGAACGATACAAGTGATCTACAGAATCCAACAATAGTTAATTTTCAAAGAAACCACAAAAAGGGTATATCAAATTATCCCCTTTAAGACTATTAACATTTTAAAATATTTGAGGGCTTTATGTGGAGAAGCGCAAGAGATGAGCTTTTAAAATTGTAGTGAAGAAAATATAATGAGAACAGATTTCTTTTTCTGCTATCATGTTGGAAAATAGCCTGTGCAATACAATTACTGTTCCTTCAGGCATCTGACCACGTCATATCTACCAGTCAGCCTTTCTTTCAAGTGCAAGAGAAAATCCTGCTTGTATTCAAATCTGAAAGATCTGAGAAGAACCCAAATCACTTTGTAGGTGTGTTAACTTCTACTTAAGCCATTTGGTGAATAATTTCAGCCCTTCTCCATGCACTTGGCAGCTAAAGGAAATTAAATTTCTGTTGCAGTTCTGTTGTTAGTTCAAACAACAAAGCATTAATGCTTGACCAGGTATTGACACAGCACTGATGCTGAAAACCTAACAGCAGAGGCACTCTGATTGGATAACTTAATCAAATGCTTAAAAACACTTTTAAAGCTGCCAATAAAACAAGATATAACAATAAAATAGATTGACCAATGTATCTTGATTAATCATATAATTTTAATTTTTTTATTGTGGAATTGAAATGAAGGAAGAAAATAGACTTCACAGCTACAAAAGTAATTGTGCACAGCAGTCATAAAACAGGGATTATAAGGTTATGGATAATTTGAGAATAATGTGAAATTACTTCAGAAGTTACACTAGGCTTGTTTTTTCTGTTTTAGATCAGGGTATTTAGAGAAGTTTCATACCGGATCTTGAGAATGGAGACATGCATATTACTAATACAAAATTAGTATACTCACCCTCTACTCACTAGCATAGAGGGCAACTTTCATATATTACCTGTATGTTGAGTATTCGCTTTCCTTTTTATCTTAATTGTACAACATATCAAACAATATGTCTAATACTTAAACAAAAGGGAAATAAAAAGATAAATCCTAGGAAAATTGGTGTGGTTGGTATGAACATCTGCTGGGTTCTATATAGATGCTTAGTTTTACTGACACTTCCCACTATAGTTACTAAAAAACTGACACATTAATTATTTAGGTTAAGATTATCACTGTTTTGAATATCTTTATTTTCCTCATTTTGTGTCTATTTACATAGATAACACATCCTGACCAAAACAATTTGCTAAGTGATAATACTAGCTTCCAGAAAATAGATGTTAACATGCTGAGTGTCTTTCATTTAGTCCCAAGATTTTCAAAGATTGAAAGGATGGTCATAGGTTCTTATTAATTTTGAAATTAGCTGTTTATGCTCAAAGTAATCACAATTAGAATTATACCATTGCCTGCTACAAGTATCAATAAATGGAGTTCCTCCTTTCCAACTTTGTGAACGGCAGATTAGGTGCACTGGGCAACCCGTACAACTTGAGAACATGATTCCCGCCACACCAAGTCAAGTCTCATTCATTTTGGGAAATACACTCTCAGAAAACATTACTCCTTTCTCTTCCTTTTGGACCCATCAAGCCCGTGTATGAAATAGGCTTTCTATTTCAGCACAAAATCATTTAATCTGAACAGAACAACTTCTGAGAACCAAATAAACATGTAACACAAATGAAGATCAAACCAAATCTGCTCCTACATTTCCTTTTATTTCCAACTGTTAACCTTCCCTCTTTCCAATTCAGCCTAAAGCATCATCCTTGGTGAGAGGAAAATGTCTGATCCTGCCAGCTTTACTATTCCAATTCTTCTTCCAATTGAAGAAGACCGGCTTTTCATTTTTTTCCCCCATGAACAAATGTTTCAGTGATCAGCAAAGTTAGCAAACACTAGACTGTAAGCAGAGGCACAATGTTTCATACAGTTCATCCCACACTTGGTGTTGTAATCACTTGCCCATACCATCAGGTATAACAAATTTGATTTCCATAGGTGAACAAAGAAAAGCAAGGCTGATATTATGAGCATATAATTTCCACTTGTCAACAGAAACAGGACTGTAATTCACATCTTTGCAATGGGAAAGCAACGTACTAACCATTTAAGAAGCTGAGCTACTATTCATGAATACTCGAAAAGTAGATTTCCTGTAGGTTTTTTTTCCCCTACTGTCTGCATTTCAGTAACTTGAAATGGGCTCCTTACATATATGGTTTTTTACCTCTGTTGGGATTTTTTTTAAGTGAACATTTTAAGACATTTAATTCATCAGTTGAAATCTACTATTTCCTGACAGAAAACATCATATGACAAAATACAACTCCTATTTGAAAAGGCATAGTAATTAAATTTACAATATTACTATATCTTTGATGTAACATTGAAGCACAATGTTAAGATCTTTCAGATTAACTGAGATGAAAATTTAGATCTCTCCATAAGTTTTTAAAGAAATTAAAAAAGGAGAAACCTAAGCATGTATAATACTTTAGGATTCAAAAAGGTTGCTGCTTCTAGATCATCACTTATAAGTGATCTAAGGTAGTCATGTCCCAACTTTTAATTGTATTTCTATTTCAGTATTTTTTATAAAATTATTTCCACTTCATATTTACTATTTGTTCATCTTCATTCTTACTGCTTACATACATTTTAGTGCTCCCTGGTTACCTACAAGAAGAAGACAGAAGAATAAAAACTGTCACTACAAAAACTTCAGCAATCTCTCAATTTACAACCATTCACATCCTCAATTTTACACTTCATTATTGTTCCAGGTGCTTCTGATGGGTGCACAGATATTACATGGTTAGCTTTATTCCCCGACATACACATGTTTGCAGCTGTGGCCCAAGAAACATCTAACAGATTAAGTACAAAAGAGCTTTTGTTCCCAGAGCACAAGCACCAATCATGAAAAAAGGAGTTAGCTCTAATCCTATCCAAGGAATCAGAGCTTTATGACCAATTTTTTGTAAGGATCTGCAGTATCTTCCCCATTTGTGCAGAGAGTGGAGACTTTCATTTTCTCTCCTTAGAAGAAAATAAAATGCAGTGGTAGTTGAGACAGCTGTATGACACCTGAGAGATTGGGGTTAACCTGGGAAGTAGAATAGCTCCAAGGACATCAGTGGCTCATGGGCAGGGTGCTCATCAGGGATTCAGGGGAATAACAAAAGTCATAGAGCAGAGGTCTCCCACATGCCAGGTAAGTACCTCAACTACTCCCTATGGGCTAGCTATGGTTCTTTCCTCTCTGTGGATTTTATTATGTTGCCAGACATTTAAGGGTTAAGTGATGCAATAAATCTTCATGCCAGTGGTGCGCTTCACTAGTTACAAAAAGCTTCAAAAATCTATCCAGAAATGAAATAAATTCAGCTAGAAATATACTTTGATTACATGATTTATCCATTTTATCAGTATCAAAACCCCATATATGTGTATTTTGTTTAATTGCAAGGTATTTAAAGTTGGTTTGCATTTGCACTCTGTTATTAAGTCTAGCTGCATAATTAGATACATTTTTTGCAAATAAATAAACTGAAGCAAAAGGTTTACATATCCAAGATACACATAAGAACTGTGAAATAGTTATTAACACTACTCTTACATATCAACATGTTGTCATTCCTACAGATTTTGACCTCACAAAGTATACTCTTGTATAAGAAATGTATTTGAGATACCATATGACTATTTCCTCTCTAGCAACAAATATAACATACCCTTTCTGCATCATGCATGAAGTACACCTGTCATTTTATTCAAATTAGCACATCATCATCCAAATTGGATCAATCTGAGCAATCCATCTGTCACTAAAATTTAGGGGTATATTATCAACACCATGCATAAGGAGTTACGCATGCAAATTGCTGCACATCAAAATGATTCAATACCCATAAGAATATTAATATATTAAGGATTATAGTCAATGTGGCAGTCTTATGTACCTAATGTTCCACAGACTTCCCAGACTTTTTGCTCAAAGCCTGAGAAGTAGGAAAGAAGATACCTTTCACAGAGCAGCCAAACAAATGGGAAAAAAAACAAATCACAAAGAGTTTTTTTCAGCATGAAACTGTAACTGTCATTCCCACATCCAAAACTTGCTAAATCAGGTAATTAATACAAAGGGTAATAATAATCACAATAGCAGGTACAAAAACATCCGTTTTAAGAGATCAAGCTCTTGCTGTAGACTGGTCTTTTAAAACACTTGAAACTTAAATTTGGTAACCGCCAAAGCACAACAAAAAATCACCCTAAGCTTTTCCATTTAAAAAAGTATGTACTCATTTTTATACCTGTATGTATCAGAACATGCATAAATGTATTTTAATCGTTCAACATATCATTCCATTCTAATAAAACACAAACATTTTTTGCAGGTACTTTTTAATAGCTGTGTGCTTTATTTAAGCCCAGGAGGTAGAAGAAAGAAGGCAAAAAAACCCACTCCACATTAACAGTATACATTCAAAGATGTCTGTCTTTTACTCAGAGAAATGTATCTCCTTGTAATGGTATTGATATACAGATGGAGAACTTTGGTGTGAATAAATGGAGGAATGCACCAGGGGAATGTGACATTTTCCAAATGCATATAAATAGCTAGACAGGAAAGATGATTTTGTTTTTTCTGTAAGGAAAAAGTAAATATATAAGATCATTGGTAAATACTTTGGATCTGACCTCGTTCTAGCAGAAAGTAATAGAATTAAGCCTGGGCTTTTAATAGGTGACCTAAGCTAACTAGTACTGTCCAAAGCATACTTTTCTTTCTCTGTTTTTGATGGTGTTATCTCGTTATCTCTGACAACCAGATACATGTCCTGGCTGCTAAAACATAAGCATCTAGCATCATTTTGGATGCTGTAGATTAGATCTCCTGCCTCCTGCTCGCTCCCCAGAGGGGCACAGCATCATTTGTGTCCTGTGTTGTATTTGCCAGCCCTCTGCAGGTAACCTGGATACCAAAGCCATCTAACAAGGTACTAGCCCTGAGCTTTAAGCAAGTGACTCTTATCCTGGATGGGTGACTTGTGGAAACCAGCCCATGCCATCAGGAGCGACTCCTTGTATCTAATTGCCAAACAGGAAGCCGCAGCTGGCAGCGCTGAGAGCGCAGCCTGACCCCAGCCTCGAGGGGTCCCGGGAAGTGCAGCTCGGTGGAAAGGCTGCCATTTTTGCCACTCTGTTCCTCCATAGTTTGTTTTGTAATTGGTCACATGAAATAATACATTTTGCTTAAAGTTTTGTTTTAAAAAGACTAAATAAGTCTTTTTCATTTGAAATTACTGAAAATAACAGCCTAGGAAACTTGCTTAAATTGAATAGCCAAAGATGTCTGCCATATTGTCTAAGAAATAACTTTCTGAAGGCTGTAATCTTCATTTGTAAAATTGGCATAAACCTCTCCACATTTCTGTATGGTTATTCAGTGTTTTGAAATCAGGATGTTACAAATTTCAATAAAATATGAGTTGGTGAATAAGTGCAGGGCTACTTGTTTCTTCCTCAGCATGTCTTAGTCACCGATTGCTGAGGTTTTGGGTTTTAAACTTTAGCACATTAAGCATCAGTATGACATGGCTTCTGGTTCCCTGCTGAAGTATATTCCCTGCTTCCCAGAAAATCATTAGATGCCATTGTAGCTCACTCTATTATGGTAGGATTTTGCTGTCAACTGGGTAGAAAAAAGGAAATTAAAAAGCTCAGAGCCACCTATTGTTTCTCTAATTTCCATCAGTTGATCCCTGATACCTAATACTCCTGACTGAATGAAGCAGCTATCTGCAGAACAGGTACATTTTCCAAATTTAGGCCCAGGTTTTAATACTTGTAACGAAATGCATAACTTCTGCTCTGTTGCAATAAAGACTTAATGGACAGTTACTTTCTAAGGCTCCTGTTGTTAGGGATGATTACAACATAGAGATTAAAGTGTAAATGGTATGGACTGGCAGACTAAGGACTCAGTTTTTTAAAAAGCTCTAATAGTCCCTCAGCAGGTCCATGTCTTACAATGAAGGACAAATTCAGATAAAAAAATAGGTGTAAAAGACATAACAGTATGGCTTTTTATATATATATACTGGCTATCTAGCCTGTTGCCCTTTATGCCACAAACTCCAAAATCAAATCAAGCCACTGCTTTGATCAGAAGCCCCAGCAAGTTTGTGACACAGCCTTCAAGTCCCCTGATGCTGATTCATTGCGAATGTGCTCCATTTGCTGCCTGGATGTTCCCTTGGACAGAGAGTGAGGGATGACATCACATTGGCCTACCTTACGCTGGACCGTATTTTACTCTAAAAGTAATCCTGGTGAAATCAGAGCAATGTGCATGAGATAAAGAGTGTCAGCTATGATAGACAGAAACTTGACAAGGAGAAGAGAAGGCATCAGCACTACAACAGAGACGTCCACAGCACACTAGTCCAAATGGCAGAATTTAGTCCGCATACAAGTCCTTTATAAAGTTTTGAAAGCTAGTATTTAATAAGTCATTAAAAGGTTTTTCTAGCTCTTTTAGAAATGTAATGAGCAGATGAAACAAAATTACCCAATGAGCAATAAAAACAAACCTTAGGGACATATAGAAAAAAAAATTAAAGACAAAGGTTAAAAAAAAGGGTCACTCCTTATACTAAGACTAGAATTGAAATGAAATAATTTAAAGTTAAAATTGTAAAACTATTTTTGAGTACACAAATAAAAATGTCTGATGTGTGGATTTTAGCAGCACTGAGAATTATGGTTTTGGCATGTAAGGAAGGCAGAGAAGAGAATTTTGGAAAAGGGATGAAAGGTAGCCATGCACATCAAAGACTATGATCTGTGATTAAAAGCAGATAAATGTGACTGGTTAGGGTAATCACAGATCAAACTTTTCTTACACCTGCACTTTTATAAAAACTTCCTACAGCACAGCAATGTCATCTTACAACCTCATGTTTCACATCCTGAGCTCTCTGTTGTAAAGCCCTAAGAAGAGCTTTAATGATGAGCAATCTTTCAAAAGAAAGAATAAAATACATATTTTACAGCCTCCATAAAGTCATTGTACTATAGTTTTTCTCACTACAAACTGGAAATTTTAAGTATCAAAAGTATCAACCAAAACATACCAAAAGTCAGATGAAAGGTGCCTGCTCAGACAGCAAGTCAAGGAGCACATCTTTAAAAAAAAAAAATGAATTTGATATTTATATTACATTATAAATGGCACACATTGTAGCAAATATAATCACTTTCTTGTTTCTTTGTCATCTCCTCTCTCCTGACACACTGTTTTTTTCCAGACTATTCAGTTTCATGAAGCAAGGAATCATCTGCATTATATATGAGCACGCAATGACTTTCTTCTATTTTTTCAATAGTATCTACAGAGGCTCTGGCCCGCAGTCTGTATCACACATGCTTAAATATGAATCTATAGACTTCACAGGATCACTCAATGGTTATAGATGAGCAGGTATGTCAGACTGATGGATTGTGTCCATACTACTATTTCTATAACACAAGACTATAGAGTCTTCTTCCCATGACGAGAAGTTATTCTGTTATTTTGTCATTTTGTTTTTAACAGAGCTCTCTGAATATTCATTGGAAGGGGCTTTTTTTCAAAAAAAATTTCAACCACGCATTTTTTAATCAAACACTGTGAGTTAGCTGTTTTGTATATTACACATTTTTGTATGCACAACTGATCATCTGGATCTTATAACTGATTTTGTAGCATCAGTGTGAGACAGAGGCAATGGTTAATGATGTCATTAGTGAATTGAATATCTCTGGAGAAAATAGCCATTACAATCTGCAAAGCATAAGGCCTAAGTAAGGCCTTAAGCAGTGTAAGATATTTGAAGAGTCTTTTTATTCTCCTCTGTGCATGAAATCTATCTGGTTCTAAACACAGACTCTAAATCTGGAAGAAACTGAATGCATATCTGAAGAATCAGAAAAGACCAGTTACAACCAGATGCACTGCTTGTATAGGCTGACAGAGCCCCCTTGAAGTCAAGAATGTTTAGCCCTTACATGATATGTTTCCGATATTTAGCCAAATGATTCTCTCAGCACATCATCAAAGGAACTGTGCACAAGACTATCGCCTCTGCAATGCCTGTGGTTTGATCCTCTTTTGGCTCATCAGCCTGCCAGAATGCCAGAGCTTAAGATAAGAGATTTTGGAGACCTCAGAAGTATTTTCTCCTCCTAGCAAATGCCTGCTATTTACAGCCAGAATTCACTCATTTCCATTTCATGCTACACCATTATTTGTAAATCACTTGCCACAAACAGCATATAGTACGGTGTGTGGACAGTGTTTTTCCATTCTTTCTTTCAATCTCACTGTAACAGTGACTGGTGATAAAAGTTATAGGAAAAGTGATAAATAATATGTCTCTCTTTGTGGTTCTCATGGTACTTTAAGACAAAAATTAAAAATATAATTCTAAAAATTAAAAATGGTAAATATCTGATGAAGTCATTTTACCAAGGGAGGTAAAAGTTTCAAAGCTCCTCTCCTTTTATGCCCTTGGGTAAAGTCAGTACTTGGAAATTACATGTTTAAAGATTATTTTTTTAATAATTTCCTTTCAATGTGTGATAGCATTATCTTTAACACGTAGTCTCACTAGAGTTTTTCTGCTTTTCCCTTCTGCTTAGAGAATTACCTTTTTTTTTCCAGAAGTCTTTTTTTCCTTTCCTTCAGACAGTATTTCCCCTCTGTCAATTGCATTTTCATCCAATGAAAACGTTAACAATCAAGTTTAGATTTCAGGCCCTTGACAGCAGGAAAAAAATTCCATCATAGGTAACCTGGCAATATAGAAGAAGATAATAAAACTTGATTCATCTATTCTTATTCTCTCCAAATTCTGTAAGTTAGGCTGAAGCATGACATGAATTAAAGTGGAACAATTAAATCCTCCTATTTAAATCCCCAAAGAACAGACACTAGCTCTATTACGAAACATCTGCAGATTGATAGTACAATAATATTTCCTACCAAAAAACTCCCATCTCTTAGTATCGCAAGGAACACCCGTTTGCCAGCTCACTAGACCTAGACCTGTAATGCCATTTCACTACAGGCTGATGTTCAACCATTTAGCATAGGAAGTTGAACAGACCTATTGCAAACCTCAAACCTGTCGTATGTCTCGTGTCTCTTCAGCTGTACAATTTTATCCATCAGCTCAAATTTAAAATCTGCAGACTGCTTTCAGTACAATAGTAAAGAAACTAAAGACAAAATATAAAAAGCATCATCTAACGCTGCTACTATTTTACAAGATCTAGTAGGGCTAAAACTCTACTTAGTAAAGAACTAACAATTTTCAAAATACATTGTTTAGAGATGGTGGAAGAACAAAAGCAGAACTGGCAATACTACTACAAAGCAGTACTACTATCACCCCTGCTTAGCTGCACTTCAAAGCTTCCACAAAAGCCAAGATGAACAGCACTCCAGTTGACCTCATGATCCCCTCTATGCACACTTAACATAGTTTTGAAAAACACAGCAAGTTTTCTAAATCACCAGATTTTAGAATTTTATGAATTGGCTAAGCGTTATCTAAACACTGTAGACTTACAGTATCATATGTTGACAGGAGGTTAATCTCTACTGAGAAGTACATGTTTAGCTGTATACACACATATACACATACACAACTACAGAATATGTAATCCAAGCACTAAATTACATTGCATACTGAATAAGGAGACTAATTGTTCCTGTACACCTGCTCCATATAGTAAGAAGTTTTCATTCCATGTTAAAGAAAAACATAAAGGGAAAAAATGAAGTTGCAACAGACAGTTCCACTGAAAATATTCAGTGAAAAAAAATTATTCAAAAAAATTTATTGCAATGTTTCAGGTGTAGTGAAATTAGCTCTAACAGGAGCCAACACTCAAAAAAACATCTCAGGACATTTTTGGTATCTTTGTTACTCTATAACAAATAAATAAATTAAAAAATAAAAAGGTAAAAACTGTAGAAATTGTGTATCTTGGCTATGCATATCCTGTCAGCCTTTCAGTGTAGCCGTCCATGGCTACCCTAGTAGACATATATTACTTCCTAAAGAGCAGGCTGCCATCTCGCTTTCACCTCCTTTATCAGAATGAAGTGAAGAGGAGGGAGTGGGGAAGAGGAGTAATTTGAAAAGATGGCTCTTAAGCACAAGGATGTATCCCCTACCTACCCTCTTGCAGCTGCAGGTGCTGAAGGCTTGTCCTTCTGCTCACTTTTGTCACTGTAGGAGAGAGGACGTATCTTAATCCCCATTAGAAATTCTCATCTATCCCTTTCTGCAAATGAAAGTGGGTGCTTTCATGGAAGCCACCCCACAACTGCAACCGTAAAGACAGGAAATGTGAGACAGCAAGCAGGACAAGGGCAGATAAAAATTTGGTGCTAGAAACATAGCAAGATTTATTACTTACTGGCAATATTCCCCTTGTAGCTAATGTTTATTTTCAGTCTGTATTGAGACAAAAAAAAAGGACATTTGATATCTTGAATACTAAATATAATCTACAGGCAGAAAGATGCATTCTGGCTAAAAATTAGTCACTAGGCTACTTAACTGATAGCTAGTTATTGCTCTCAGCCTGCGTACCTATGGAAAGACAGGTGGGCAGGTACTAAAAACTCCTCCTTGTTCCCCACCCCCCATTTCTTTTTCATATTTTTCACAGGTTTTTCCTTTTCTCTCTAACCTTGCTGCTTCTTTCATGGCCCTTTCTAAGTGGAAGGTAAACTAAGTAATGTTTGAATTAGATGTTTGAATCCACTTTGTTAAATTTACTCGGAAATCAGGCAAAACAAGTTTGACCCACTTTAGTCACTGCTGTTGAACTATTATTTCAGAGCAGACAAGCATAAGAGCAAAGAATATTTACTTAAAATGAAGTAATCACTTTACAGTTTTCTCCTTCTGGCAATAAGGTGTGTGTATAGCTGGGTAGGCCAATGACGATTTAATAGAAAAATAAACATAAAAACGACTGTTCTATTAATCTCTGAGAAACAGTATCTAGCAAGCTGCCACTGAGGATACTTGTCCACCGTTCTGACATGAGGATCAGATTGCCTCTGCTTTCACCTGGAGCCAGCTTTCATTCCAGCCACAAGTCATGCATCCAGCTCCGATTTAGGGCTGCTCTCCTTGAGGAAAATGCTCATGCAATTGATGTGCTTTTTCCCTTGTCGCCACTTCCCAGGTGCCCTGCACAGAGATGCAAGCCCCTTTGCCAGTCTGGGACATTCAGCCAAGTAAAGCCAGTCAGGTGAGAATTTTAGCATTAGGGCACTTAACAAATGGCATTTGTGGGAAGAATTCAGTTATCAGCACTTTGTAGGATACCCAAAACTTTAACAGTGAACAAGCATGCAAATGACAGTAAGCAGACAAGGGAAGCCAAGTGTGCAGCCTTGGCTGAACGCCCCAATGGTGGCAGAGAGGGGATTTAGGGCTCCTCCTCGGGTTAACTTCAGCTTCCAAACCAAACCTGGGCCCTACTGATGCGTTAACTCAGACCCCTGTGTGGGCATTGTGTACAGCCCCCTGTGTCAGGCTCCTGTTCTCAATCAAAGAAAAGATAATGAAACCACAGATTAATAACTTGGGGTTCATTTAATGTTTCTGTAGTAGCTGGAATATATCAAGAAAACTCTTGAAGTAGCACCCTCCCTGCTCTGCCAGCTCCAGGGTGACAGCCCAGAAGGATTATGCTCCATTACTTTAGGTCTTTGTTATCCAGCAAATTGAAAGGATGGAAATTAAAGCTGCACTCCAATTAGATATAAAAGTAATTCAGATTTATTAAATTATTGCAGACCACAGAGTTCTTGTGAAGCTACTTCTGAAAAGTGTGTCTTACTAAATCTCTTAAAATATATTGACTTTGCAAGCTTTAGCCCACATGGCAGCTCTTCCATTCAGTAACCAAACTGTTTCATGTAGAGATTAGCCCAGTGATCCCATACTTGAAAGGGAATGCTGCAGGACTTCATTCATATTCTAGCACCTGCATTTGGCTGGGAAAGGCTAATTAGTCCACAGTAATAGCAAAGTGATGAAGCCTGAAGGAAATGCTGAAAGATGGCTCTGCTAAGGTGCTTCAGCCAAAATACCAAATTTTATATATGTGCTATAAGTAAGTGTTATGTTATCCTATAGGATCAACAAAATTATGGGAAATAGATGACTAAATCATTAGCTGGATAATATATTTATAAGTGGCTCTTAAATGTGCAGCTTTTGGCATGGTATTTGTGATATAATGTTGATCTCTGTGTAAGACACAACAGTCCACAACAACTAGCAAGGTTTTTTTTTATGGTAAATGAAATTGATGAAGAAATTTTTTCTTTATTTTATCCTTGAAAGTCAAAAGATTATTTTAAAAAACTTCTAAATTGCAAGAGCCATTTCAAGACAATGCTGTCCTCATCCAAGCTTCTATTTTTGATTTATAACTTTACAAAGAAGTATGCAAGTTCTGACTGAACATAATTGTAAATTTGCTCTTTGAACTCATGTAGCAGTGAATAACTGTTGGAACTATTTGGTATACACTGTTTGTGAAATACGATTTAAAATACACGTACACATGCTTAAAATTGCTAGTATCACAGATTTGGGCCACAAACTTGGAGAGAATTACAAAGGTACCTAATTTTGCACGAATGAGTAATCTCAGCAAATGAGAATTTCCACCTGAAAAGTTAATTATTCTTAATTTGGGGACCTAAAGCAACACAAAATGTCTACCTTATTAATACTAATATTTTAGAAAATTGATTCTGACTGCTTTTATTTGCCAATTTTTTTATCCTTGATAGTAATTTTAAGGCTTAAATAATCTTTGCCAACATTATGTCAAGGCTTGAATGACACTCTCAGTGTTGAAATAAGAGGTTTTAGTTTTCTGCCCTGCCAACTGCAATAGATTGCAGTTCAGATTTTCCCTA